>NC_091285.1:29558699-30233199 GCF_032444005.1 Ranitomeya imitator
TCACCAGATTTAGCCCCATGCGATTTTTTCCTTTGGGGTTACCTGAAGTCTAAGGTGTATATCAACCGTCCCAACACCTTGGAAGACCTAAGGAACAATATTGAAGCTGAAATTGGCAGAATACCAGTGGACATGCTTGTTAGAGTTCATGAAAACTTCAGAAAACGTATGCAGCAGTGTGTGGATAGCGAAGGTCGACATTTGCCAGATACACTATTTAAAACCATGTAATTTAAAAATTCCATTACTGTTCAGTATAATTAAAATATAAAATAAATTTTTCTAATGATCATAATTTTTTTATTTCATTCCCAAATCAGCAAATTACCACGCTCCACCCTGTAGATAGATAATAAGTAGATGATAGATAGATAATAGATGATAGATAATAAATAGATAATAAATAGATGCTCGATATATAGATAGATGCTCGATAGATAGATAATAAGTAGATGATAGATAGATAATAGATGCATAGATAATAAATAGATAATAGATATAGAGAAAATAAATAATAAATAGATAATAGATATATAGATAATAGATAGATACTGTAGATAATACATAGAAAGATAATAAATAGATAATAGATGCTCGATAGATAGATAGATAGATAGATAGATAGATAGATAGATAGATAGATAGATAGATAGATAGATAGATAGATGATAGATAGATAATAGAAAGATAATAGATAGATCGATAAATATAGATAGTTAATAGATAGACGATAGATAATAGATATATAGATAATAAATAGATAATAGATAGATAATAAATAGATAGATAAATAATAGATAGATAGATAGATAATAGTAGATAGATAGTAGATGATAGATAGATAATAGATATAGAGAAAATAAATAATAAATAGATAATAGATAGATAATAAATAGCTAGATATTAAATAGATAATAGATAGATAATAGATGATAGATAATAAATAGATAATAGATAGATGTTCGATAGATAGATAATAGATAGATAATAAGTAGATGATCGATAGATAATAGATATATAGATAATAAATAGATAATAGATATATAGATAATAAATAGATAATAGATATAGAGATAATAAATAGATAGATGATAGATAGAGATAGATACAGTTAGGGCCAGAAATATTTGGACAGTGACACAATTTTCGCGAGTTGGGCTCTGCATGCCACCACATTGGATTTGAAATGAAACCTCTACAACAGAATTCAAGTGCAGATTGTAACGTTTAATTTGAAGGGTTGAACAAAAATATCTGATAGAAAATGTAGGAATTGTACACATTTCTTTACAAACACTCCACATTTTAGGAGGTCAAAAGTAATTGGACAAATAAACATAACCCAAACAAAATATTTTTATTTTCAATATTTTGTTGCAAATCCTTTGGAGGCAATCACTGCCATAAGTCTGGAACCCATGGACATCACCAAACGCTGGGTTTCCTCCTTCTTAATGCTTTGCCAGGCCTTTACAGCCGCAGCCTTCAGGTCTTGCTTGTTTGTGGGTCTTTCCGTCTTAAGTCTGGATTTCAGCAAGTGAAATGCATGCTCAATTGGGTTTAGATCTGGAGATTGACTTGGCCATTGCAGAATGTTCCACTTTTTGGCACTCATGAACTCCTGGGTAGCTTTGGCTGTATGCTTGGGGTCATTGTCCATCTGTACTATGAAGCGCCGTCCAATCAACTTTGCAGCATTTGGCTGAATCTGGGCTGAAAGTATATCCCGGTACACTTCAGAATTCATCCGGCTACTCTTGTCTGCTCTTATGTCATCAATAAACACAAGTGACCCAGTGCCATTGAAAGCCATGCATGCCCATGCCATCACGTTGCCTCCACCATGTTTTACAGAGGATGTGGTGTGCCTTGGATCATGTGCCGTTCCCTTTCTTCTCCAAACGTTTTTCTTCCCATCATTCTGGTACAGGTTGATCTTTATCTCATCTGTCCATAGAATACTTTTCCAGAACTGAGCTGGCTTCTTGAGGTGTTTTTCTGCAAATTTAACTCTGGCCTGTCTATTTTTGGTATTGATGAATGGTTTGCATCTAGATGTGAACCCTTTGTATTTACTGTCATGGAGTCTTCTCTTTACTGTTGACTTAGAGACAGATACACCTACTTCACTGAGAGTGTTCTGGACTTCAGTTGATGTTGTGAACGGGTTCTTCTTCACCAAATTAAGTATGCGGCGATCATCCACCACTGTTGTCATCCGTGGACGCCCAGGCCTTTTTGAGTTCCCAAGCTCACCAGTCAATTCCTTTTTTCTCAGAATGTACCCAACTGTTGATTTTGCTACTCCAAGCATGTCTGCTATCTCTCTGATGGATTTTTTCTTTTTTTTCAGCCTCAGGATGTTCTGCTTCACCTCAATTGAGAGTTCCTTTGACCGCATGTTGTCTGCTCACAGCAACAGCTTCCAAATGCAAAACCACACACCTGGAATCCACCCCTGACCTTTTAACTACTTCATTGATTACAGGTTAACGAGGGAGACGCCTTCAGAGTTAATTGCAGCCCTTAGAGTCCATTGTCCAATTACTTTTGGTCCCTTGAAAAAGAGGACGCTATGCATTAGAGCTATGATTCCTAAACCCTTTCTCCGATTTGGATGTGGAAACTATCATATTGCAGCTGGGAGTGTGCACTTTCAGCCCATATTATATATATAATTGTATTTCTGAACATGTTTTTGTAAACAGCTAAAATAACAAAACTTATGTCACTGTCCAAATATTTCTGGCCCTAACTGTAGATAGATAGATAGATAGATAGATAGATAGATAGATAGATAGATAGATAGATAATAGATAGATAGATAATAGATAGATAGATAGATAGATAGATAGATAGATAGATAGATAGATAGATAGATAGATAGATAGATAGATAGAGGAGAGGTCTGTAGTTTTTATTGTAGGTACACTTTAATTGTGAGAGACAGAATCTAAAATAAAAAAACAGAAAATCACACTGTATGATTTTTAAATAGTTAAATTGCATTTTATTGCATGAAATAAGTATTTGATCACCAAACAACCAGCAAGAATTCTGTCTCTCACAGACCTGTTGTTTTTTTCTTTAAGAAGCCTCCTACTCTACACTCATTACCTGTATTAATTACACCTGTTGAACTCGTTACATGTATAAAAGACACCTGTCCACACACTCAATCAATCACACTCCAAACCTCTCCACCATGGCCAAGACCAAAGAGCTGTCTAAGGACACCAGGGACAAAATTGTAGACCTGGACAAGGCTGGGATGGGCTACAGGACAATAGGCGAGCAGCTTGGTGAGAAGGCAACAACTGTTGGCACAATGATTATAAAATGGAAGAAACACAAGATGACTGTCAATCTCCCTCGGTCTGAGGCTCCATGCAAGATCTTACCTCGTGGGGTAAGGATGATTCTGAGAAGGGTCAGGAATCAGCCAAGAACTACAGAGGAGACCCTGGTCAATGACCTGAAGAGAGCTGGGACCACAGTCTTAAACATTATCGTTAGTAACACACTACGCCATCATGGATTAAAATCCTGCAGGGCACGCAAGGTCCCCCTGTTCACAGCAGCATAAATCCAGGTCTATTTCAAGTTTGTCAGTGACCATCTGGGTGATTTAGAGGAGGCATGGGAGAAGCTCATGTGGTCAGATGAAACCAAAACAGAACGTTTTGGTATCAACTCTACTCGCCATGTTTGGAGGAAGAAGAAGCATGAGTATAACTCCAAGAACACTGTCCCAACCATGAAGCATGGTGGGGGAAACTTCTTACTTTGGGGGTGCTTTTCTGCAAAGGGGATAGTATGACTGCACCGTTTTAAAGGGAGGATGGATGGGGTCATGTATCGTGAGATTTTGGCCAACAACCTCCTTCCCTCAGTAAGCGCATTGAAGATGGGTCATGGCTGGGTCTTCCAGCATAACAATGACCCGAAACACACAGCAAGGGCAACTAGGGAGAGGATCCGTAAGAAGCATTTCAAGGTCCTGTAGTAGTGGTGTAGCCAGTCTGCAGACCTGAACCCAATAGAAAATCTTTGGAGGGAGCTGAAACTCCAATGTTGCCCAGCGACAACCCTGAAATCTGAAAGATCGGGAGAAGATCTGTATGGAGGAGGGGGCCAAAATCCCTGCTGCCGTGTGTGCAAACCGGGTCAAGAACTGCAGGAAACGTCTGATCTCTGCAATTATAAAGGTTTCTGTACCAAATATTAAGCTTTGTTTTGCTATTGTATCAGATACTTATTTCATGCAGTAAAATGCAAAATTAATTATGTAAAAATCATACAGTGTGATTTTCTGTTTTTTTGTTTTTAGATTCTGTCTCTCACAGGTGAAGTGTACCTATGATAAAAATTACAGATTTCTCCATTCTTTGTAGGTGTGAAAACTTGCAAAATCGGCAGCGTATCAAATACTTATTTTTCCTATTGTAAATAGATAGATAGATAGATAATAGACAGATAGATGATAGATAGATAGATAGATAGATAGATAGATAGATAGATAATAGATAGATAGATAGATAGATAATAGACAGATAGATAATAGATAGATAGATAGATAGATAATAGATAGATAGATAATAGACAGATAGATGATAGATAGATAGATAGATAGATAGATAGATAGATAGATAGATAGATAGATAGATAATAGATAGATAGATGATAGATAGATAGATAGATAGATAGATAGATAGATAGATAGATAGATGATAGATAGATAATAGACAGATAGATAATAGATAGATAGATAATAGATAGATAGATAGATAGATAATAGACAGATAGATAATAGATAGATAGATAATAGATAGATAGATAGATAGATAGATAAATAATAGACAGATAGATAATAGATAGATAGATAGGTAGATAGATAGATAGATAGATAGATAGATAGATAGATAGATAGATAATAGACAGATAGATAACAGATAGATAATAGATAGATAGATAATAGATAGATAGATAATAGACAGATAGATGATAGATAGATAGATAGATGATAGATAGAACGATAGATAGATAATAGACAGATAGATAACAGATAGATAGATAGATAGATAGATAATAGATAGATA
Organism: Ranitomeya imitator; assembly: GCF_032444005.1. Lineage (NCBI taxonomy): Eukaryota > Metazoa > Chordata > Amphibia > Anura > Dendrobatidae > Ranitomeya > Ranitomeya imitator. The sequence goes on from NC_091285.1 coordinate 29,563,799, forward strand.
GATAGATAGATAATAGACAGATAGATAATAGATAGATAGATAGATAGATAGATAGATAATAGATAGATAGATAGATAAATAATAGACAGATAGATAATAGATAGGTAGATAGATAGATAGATAGATAGATAGATAGATAGATAGATAGATAGATAGATAGATAATAGACAGATAGATAACAGATAGATAACAGATAGATAATAGATAGATAGATAATAGATAGATAGATAGATAATAGATAATAGATAGATAGATAGATAGATAGATAGATAATAGATAGATAGATAGATAATAGATAGATAGATAGATAGATAGATAGATAGATAGATAGATAGATAATAGACAGATAGATAATAGATAGATAGATAGATAGATGGATGGATAGATAATAGACAGATAGATAACAGATAGATAGATAGATAGATAGATAGATAGATAGATAGATAATAGACAGATAGATAGATAATAGATAGATAGATAGATAGATAGATAGATAGATAGATAGATAGGTTTCTAGAGCGATAGGTAAATGGACATTACATGGCATTCTTTCAACTTTGTATTTGATTTTATTGAAAAAAGCAAAAAACCTAAATACACGTGGACAATGCAATGCTTCTGGTCACTGGCACAGTTGCTGGTAAATATATGAACTTTGTTGTGATCTTTGTGTGAATGTATTATGTATACAATATATACAGATAGATATGTATATACTCTTGTGTAGGTGACCACTACCATTTGCAGTATTTATCCAGCAGCCTGTAAATAACAGCCTTGCCTATTTCCCTCATCCACAAAAGATAGCTCTGCTACAGGGCTAAACGCTGCCATCTCTTAAAAAGTAATCAATATAGTTAAGCACCATGAGGTAAGTAAGAGGAAAAAAGCCTAGAGCTCACACCAGGGTTAACCACCCGTTGACCACCCTACAATTCAAAGACCTAATTTTGCAAGTTTAACATTGAGAGCTAATAATCAATTTTTGTCCTAATCTCCAACCTGTTGGATGTATGAACTTGTGAAATACACAAATACAACATTACACCTCCTCGGAGAACTAACATCCACATGGATATAGCAGCTCCCTGATAAAACTATGTTAGATGACGAAAGCTAATAACCTGCAGAGTTTTTTTTATTGGTGGGGAGAGGGGTTCAATACGTCTGCTCTCGTGCTGCAGCACCATTCATGTTATTTTCATACTGAAGCTGGCTGACGTGTTTTGTCACAGGAGGCGGTAGGTTCAGCAATCTTATCTATTTTATCACATAGTAGGATCACAGTGAAAGATAACACCATTATTATAAAGCTGAAGACAGATTATCCAACTTACAGCACAGCTCCTCCTCCCTCTCCCTGCACAGCTAGCTCTGTACATGTTATAGAGCATGCTCACTGCAACCTCCCATAAAGGTAAGGTTTTAGGGTTGCCAAATCTCACATCTAGGGTGTGGTAGCTTTCCTGAAAGAACTGCTTTAAGTTGGATGGATACAGAGAGTGTCTTTTATTATTGCAGCTATGAATTCCACTATTTGCTATCATGTATGACCAGTCAAAATGTATGTAAGGGACACCTATATTCATAAAGCCTATAAATATATGAACACTCTGGGAAGACCCTGGAGACTTGAAAATTACAAGCCTGTTTATTTTTTTCTTTTCTCACCAGCTGTAGTCTGAAACCCAGAAACTTTCAGCTAAGGTGATTTTTACTCTAACAAACTCAATAGTTGAGCTTTAATTTTTTGCCGCTTTGTTTCTGGTTGAACTTTAAGAAACTGCATTGGTATAGAGGTACAGTTAAGGCCAACAGATTCATTATGCAACTATTTGCATGAGACCATAGAGTTTTCGCATAGAAACACAAGTTCACATGACCAGACTTTATAGCTGCAGCATAAGGCCATACCATTGAAAAGAAGAGATTTTTCCCATCAGCTCCCCCTCCCTCCTCCATCTGACTACACATGATCACCACACTTTACACGTGTAAATGTTTATTTTTCAAACTATTTGTTTTAGACACCAATCCAGATTAAAACTCTTCACGACCCTATGTATTTTATTGTAATACAGATATCTAATATGGACAAAAGTATAGATATACACATCATTCAGCCACGTAGTGGAGTCCGCGTAAAATTATAGAGCAGACGTACCGAGTACTACGAAGCAAAAAGCATAAAAGTCACCACCGCTCTGCTAACTCCATAACTGCAGAGTCCAAACATCCTCTGGTATTAGCATCAGTGCAAACACTGCATCCCCCACCAGGAGCTTCAAAGCCAAGCAGCTGCGTGCAGCCTTACATCACCAAGCACAATGTCAAGTGTCAAATGGAGTGGTGAAAAGCCGCCACCACTGGACTCTGGACTAGTGGAAACATGTTCTGTGCAGTGACAGATCACACTTTTATATGTGGCGTCTGATGTTTAACATTTGGTGAATGCCAGGAGAACGTTATCTGACTGACTGCATTGTGCCAACTGTACAGTGTGGTGGAGGGGGATAATGCTATGGGCTTGTTCTTCAGGGGTTGATCTTGGTCCCTTAGTTAAAGTGAAGGGAAATCTTAATACTTCAGCCAAGTCATTTTGGATAACTATTTCTTCCAATTTTGTGAGAACAGTTTGTGCAACAGTTCAGCCCATGACTGTACACAGCACACAAATTTCTTAAATGGAACTTGTCGTTAGGATTTTGCTAAGCAAACTACACTGATTAAAATGATACCTGGATTGATGAAATCCGTCTTGTGGTTGTTGTTTAATCTGTATTTGCAGTTTTCAGTTAATGAGATTCTTGTTCTTTGGAGCGATCTGCGGGCGGGTCTTTTTTGGTGCTATGTTCTCATATTCATCCTTATGGGCTTACATGACAGGTCACTGAACCTTCAGTGACCGGTCTCCTATTTTAAATACTGCGCTTGTAACACCCCAGGTAACCAGTTGTCACAGTGGCATTGCTTTCCTCACAGGGAGAGTGATGTCATGCTTGGAGGCGAGGAAGGATCCCTTTATCAGGTATTCCACATATACAACACTGTTCTGACTCCAGGCCAGAAGGGGGAGCTCTGAACCCGCTTTGAGGGGAGCTTCCCTAGATATATACTCTGGTCTGGGGGAGGAGTTAGTAAGTCTGTCAGAGAGACAGAGGAAAGGGGCCATGCAGACGAGAAGATCTGCAGCTTCTGTGAGGAAAGTGTGGGGTCATGCAGCCACGTGAGGTGCTGCAGCTCCTGGAAAGGAGAGAGAAAAGGATGGAACAAGTTGTAGAGAGCGTGAAAGAGGAAACGGAGCAAAGGATAGTGAAGAGCTGGAGAGTGAAGATGCGACTGAGCTTCCTCCATGCTGAGCGCAGATACCGGTAGCCGGAAGAACGAGGTTGTGGGGGTAACTCTATGCCCCACGGCAGAAACCAGTGGACAGCAGATTGCTAGTTACCTGTCCACCATTAACACCTGAAGACACATTAGCAGATAGAGCCCGGGTCGTGATAGAGATCCTGTAAAAAGGCTCGTGTTACGTGTCATGCTGGTAGTGTCCTACCTAAAGGGGGACAGAGAAAACATGAAGACCTTGTGTGAGGCCTCAGGCAGCAAGGGACCACACCACAGCGCTAGAAGGAAGGCTTCCAACCCCACCTGGTTAGGAAGATTCCGGATTCGCTTCCAAGCCGGGCGGACCATACCAGCACCTGTGATCCGGTACCCTGGACTGTGGCTGCCTGAATTCTACAGTAAAGAGGTAAAGAGACTGCAACTTGTGTCCTCTGTTTTTTTCTACACCATCTACCATCTTTATCTACTATACCGGGAGCTCTGGGAGACCCAGCTTCACCTGTGGGAAGCCATACCATCTCTGCTGCCATAATACCACCCCAGCGGACCTCTTTAAGCAGCATCGGTCATCCCTGACCGAATGCTACAGGTGGCATCACGAACATTTCTTATTTCACAAACCCCTTTAAAGACCTTTCCTTTAACACGGGCGCCCAGGGCCACGGACCGGGTCACCGCCGCCATGACACATCCCTTTAAGTACCTGACCCAGTACTGAGTACCCCATTGCCCTGGTGGGCGTTCCACTCTTGCACAGTTCATATTGTGGTCTTTAATTAAAAAAATTAACTACAGCAAAATGGCATCAGCGCTTGCACAGTATCATCTATCGCTTGCCGATAGATGCTTCTGCGCATGCGCCGCCGGTGACGCCATTTTGTTGGAGGAAAAAAAATTGACTGTAGCAAAATGGTGTAGGAGGTGGCGCTTGCACAGTAGCATCTATTAGTGACAGATGCCACTGCGCATGCGCCATTTTGCTACAGTCAAATGTTTTTTTGAAGACCACAATATGAACTGTGCAAGTGCAGTATGTAAAATAGGAGGCAGCACACTGAGGGATCAGTGACCTGTCATAAGCCCATTAGTACGAAAATGCAATAGAGCACCACACAAAGTCCCACCCTCAGTCCCTCCCACCACCCTACCCACAGTCCTGCCCACAGGATGCCCCGAAGCACGAGAATCTCATTAACTGAAAATTGCAAATAAAGATTAAACAACAACCACAAGACAGATTTCATCAACTAAGGTTTCATTTTAATCAGTATAACGGTGCCAACCTGACACTGTCTGTAGTTTACTGAGCAAAATCCTGCTGACAGGTCCACTTTAAGTTCATGGAGGGCTTGGTGTCTAAGAATATGACTGTCCGCAGAGACCCCCGACCTCAGCCCCATCCAACACCTGTGGGATTAACTAAAATGGAAATTGTGACCCTGGCCTCTCCTCCATTATCAGTGTCTGACATCACAAATGCTCTTCTGAATGAATTGGGCCGAAATTCTAACAGACACTTTCAAAATCTTGTAGAAAGTTTTCTCAAAAAAGTGGAAGCTGTTATATTTGCAGTGGAACCAACTTCATATTAATGTCTGTGGATTTAGATGGAGATGTTATAAAAGCTCCTGTAGATGGAATGTGTAGTGCCCTAATACGTTTATCCATATAGTGTACGTGTGCATGAGCCCGTAGCGTTCTACAGGGTGCAATATAATCTAAGGCACAGACTGTATCAGCGCTCATCAGGATCTTCAAGCCGTAATTATCTAATGAATTGTAGAGTACAAATTCATTAATTTGGCATTAATGGCTTTTTTGTTTTACACTGATGAGTTTAAAAATTGCTGCACAAAGCTTCTGTTCGAAAGCATTTCCAAAATTAATTTAACGAGCTAAGGTTAATACTAATGCGATGAAACTGTATCCTGAAAGATAGAAATGTAAGAATTTAAAGGGTACAATTACATTGCTCGTATTATAGTAACCTGCCCTTATGTCCCATTAGTTCATATGACGCATCGTATAGGGGTCACTAACTTGGGACCTCATCTATGAGTAACTTTAATTAATACTTTAAAGGGGAAATTACTGTAGAAGAATATCAGGAACCGACTCAGTTAAGTCCAACGGACGACACAATGAACATCAACGGGGATTGAAAAGGGGAAGGAAGGCCCTCACAATAGGGAACAAGGGATGGGGCACCTCCTAACTCATCCTGTGGCTATCCCTAAGCTCCACTAATGCCCTATGTGAGTCCTTTCCCCCGCTGCCATCACGAACCTCGTCCCTAGCTGTCACCTCACTATACCCTGCCTAGTGCACTTGCCGGCAAGGATGCTAGCCTCACCACTGCAGATGGTGAAAACTCAGGGAGTAGTGACAAGCACGAGACAGGCAAAGACAGGGAATAAGGAAACTTAGCTTCCAAACTGCTGCTACAAACTCCACTCAGCAGAGGATATGGAATCAGGACCTCCAACAGCTGATACACGCTGACACCAAAGAGCTCCTCACTCATCGGCTGGTCTCCAGAGAAACTCTATCACTAGCAGTCAGCTGATGCATCAGGTGACTATTTAAAGCAGGGGTGGGGAACCTCAAGCCCCAGGGCCATTTACGGCCCTCGATGTCCTGTTATCAGGCCCCCCGAGCAGATTCTCAGGCATCGCATTATTGGGCAAGGAGCTGCATTTTTGTTGCCACCAGCCCATTAATTTCTTCTTGCTCTGTTAGCACACACATGCAGTGTTCACTACTGAAAACTGAAGGGCATGCAATGAAAGATTACATCCTGACACTAGTGCTAGAGTCAGGATGTACTTTGTGGGCGGAGTTTGTACGGCCCCCGAATGATGGTATGATATCCAAATGGCCCTTGGCAGAAAAAAGATTCCCCACCCCTGATTTAAAGGATGGTGGGAGTGGTCACCACCCACATCAGCTGAACTAGCAACTCAGCAGTTGCAGCAAGCTGCCAGCAAGGAAAACTGACATTAATCCCTGCTGGCCTGAAAGGAAAAAAAGCTACATTTAAATTATAGTGGAACCAGAGCTGCCAATATCCAAAAATGGATTGTGACAGAGAATCTGTATTTGCTGGTGGAATGTCTACTTCAATCAATGGAATCAATGGGTTGCATTGCTCCAGTATCATATCCCCCTTCATTAATTTCTCTGGCATAACAGTTGTGGCTTTTATTTTCCATCAGTCTGCAAATGTAGCTGTTCCCTTTTTTTATCCTTCATATATCACAACCTTCTTAAGCTTTAACTGTCTTTAGATCCAAACTTGATGTCATAGTATATCTGTCTTGACAAATGATATAATTCTGGCAACATCCGGCCACCACTAGAGGGAGCTCACTGCTTTTGAATATATACAGCTAAAGCTCTGGCCACAACTGTATTGGAGGCTTTGCTGCAGATCTGGTACTTTTATTAATTTTATTGTTCTGCTACCATGATAGAGCATAAGGACGGAATTTAAAAAAGAAACTGATGTGGACAAATTATTGCCATTAGCTTTAATAGGATCAGTGTAAACCTGTATGCAGTGTGCTCCCCCTAGTGGTGACCAGAGGTAACCATTATAACAATGCCACCACAAGTAGAGGAAGCAGATCAGAGCTAGATTCCTTCCACTAGGTGCCTTTATGACAGCTGTGTGCTCTGCCAATGGCAACAAGTTGAAAAAAACATTTCAGGATGGATTTTTTTTTACTTATGTCAGTAGTGGTATTGATGTATAAGTATTTGACCCCTAATAAAAAAAATATATACTTTATATGTAGCGATCCGATTTGTCAGGCATGAGAAATGTAGCATAAAAGCCATATTGAGATCAGACTGCAAGTGCACTGGGGGCATGTCACTGTACTGGGAAGAAGCATCTCCGGTGCATTAAAACGCCTCCAATGCACTTCCAGGGTTATTTGCAAATGGCCTCTACTAAGGATTTCTCATGAAATCAGAACACTGATAAAAAAGGAATCCTTTTTATAAGGGGACAAAGCCATATATATATATATATATATATATATATACTGACAGGTTCTCTTTAAATATAAACATTGAAATTTGGGATTTTATTCTCTAAGATCTACGCAGTGCGCTCTCATCAGTATTCAGTTCTTGCTCCATTAAGTGCATGTGAGTTTTTCAACCGCAGGATAAAATGCTTTCCCATTGTATATAAGTGGTACATATATTTTATCACAATTTCTCTTGACCTCATGTTCTTCTATCAGGAAAAAAAGTATAGATTAAATACCTTTCCTAATAGGCTTTATACTCTTTTAAATAAGAATAAAAAACAGCTTAAGATATTTTTAATTTGTGGTATCAACCGTAAAGATGTGTTACTAGAGGGGTTGTCCAGGGTTGGGTTCAAAGTCTGCAGTCACTCTACGTGACTGCAGACTTGTGAATCCTCACAGCTCGCAGTGTGTGCACTATCAGGATTTTCTGGTGCCGATGCAGGGAGCTGGTGAACATAACCACAAGTATATGATTTGCATACATGCAGTCACATGTCAACTAGACATGCGCGGATTTGAACAAGAACAGGGTTTTAGTAGGATCATAATGGAATTCTGGGTGAAGGAACAGGTTATGGGGTACAGGGTACACACCACGCTATCAGATCTTGCCTCCTTCATGCCCGAACTGCTTCCACCTCAATATCTTCTGTTTGTACCAGGAGTTTTCTATCCGGCATTACTGCTTCTCTGAGGCCCACCATCTTTTCCTCTCGCTGTGACCCGACTTGCCTCTTCCACTCAGGGGAGACCCAGCCATGGAATCTGATGCCTCTTCTAGGCTATAGGCCCAACAACGCCCCCGGGAATCTGCACGAAACTCCTCATCTACTTTAACGTATTTGAGTCCTGCCTTGCTGTGTCATTCAGGCACGCATACTAGCCACATTGGGTGCCTCTATGATATGCTTTCCCTTTGTCCCTTTGTTAATATGGAGATGGTAGAGCATAGAAAGTGTTATTATAGGGGCAAAAGATTTTATTTTACTTTAACCTCCCGAGCTCTGAAAATAGGACTGTTAAGACCTGCTCAGTTACAGAGTGAGACCACTAGTGAAGGGCAGTGGATGCTGAACTGAGTTAACAAATTTGATTCATAGACATAAGCTTACAAAGATTCTGGGGACTGTACAGGTTGCACATAATACAGAGTTCAGGATGTAGTCCCGAATTCCAGACAATGGACCTCAGCACAAGCTCAATCACCAGGAAGACAACCAGACAATCTGTGTTTTGCAGCAGGGTCTTCACTGGCTCGTAATGGCTAAAATCATAGAAGTGGCTCAAGAAAAACCACCGGGAACATGACCGGGCAATCTATGCTCAGGGACAGGGTTTTAGTAGGATCATAATGGAATTCTGGGTGAAGGAACAGGTTATGGGGTACAGGATATAAACCAGGAATCTGACAGTGGAGTTATGTTCGTGGCTCAAGCACAGCCACCTGGAAGACAACGGGATAATCTGTGTTTTGTAAAAGGATCTCCGTAGGCTCTTAATGGATAAAGCCATAGCTGTGACTCGGGAGAAACTACCGGGAAGTTCCAGATTTCAGGTTACCAGTCCAGAGAAAGCACTAAGCACTAGGTCAGTGCACGGATTATTGAAACACACAGCCCATCAGTCTAAGTGCGCTGCTATATGCCGTGGCTGGCCACAAAGCTGATACATCACTGATCAACAGTGGGCAACTGGCTGCTTGGTTTTGTGTTGTCTCGCATGGTTAAATCGATCTATGAAGCTTGAAAACTGATCACTACAATCCTAGGAGACCTCTGAGTATTACACATGTTTCTTCTGCGCAAGTGGAGGCTTTGCAGTACTTGCTGTTCACAGCGAACCAATTGTGTTTTTTTTTTGGGGGGGGGCAAAATTTGACAAGGTTGTAGAATTCGAATGTAAAAAAAGATTTTCTCATTTCAAATCAGCAGCAAAGCTGTAAAAATAGATACGAGGATTTTAAGTGAAAACCAATGTTGCAGAGCTGGACTATCAATGAGTTATGCAGCAGAGCTGGAACAGCAAAGACTGATGTTGCAAAGCTGAAAATGTGATCACCAAATGTAAATGTACCAGAGCTGCAACAGTAAAAACGTATGGATCAAGCCGGATATGCGATGAGCGACGTAGCGGAGTTGCAACAGCGATAACAGATGGAGCAGATATGGAACAATGGAGGATGATGAAGCAGAGAAGTCCCACCATAGAGTATAATGGCAGGATGCAAACTACTTGAATACTCAGGCACCATCCTGCTCCCTGAGCCTGGTGGGATAAGATTACAGGAGCTCATCAGGAGGAAAAACCAGCCTATGGAAAAGGAAGATGCAACACTTGGAGCCAGGTGAGGCTCATTTTGTTTAATATCTATACAGCCATTGGATACCACATGTGGCTGTAATTTTAGCTGCACCATGTGGTGAGCAAAGTCACCTTCTACCTGAACAACGTTACCACGTTGAAGATTGATGAAGGTAGGGCTAGTGCTGTGGGTTGGTATTGTCTTCTCTTCACCATATGACCTCTCTTCTAAACAGGAACCTGTCATGTGTGTTGTGCTGTGGAATTAATTCTGTAGTCACTTGATGTTCGGGAGTCCTTGTTACCTCCCTGTCCTTGGGACTGGATAGAGCAGCACACATAATGGGAGACATTTAGTCCAGTTCATCAAAGTCAGTTTTACAGTGCAATTAGGATACAGCATACAGTATGAGATAGAGTCTCCTCTGATTGGTGTTTCCTTTGCCCAGTACGCTATCAGATCTTGCCTCCGTCATGCCCGAACTGCTTCCACCTCAATATCTTCTGTTTGTACCAGGAGTTTTCTATCCGGCATTACTGCTTCTCTGAGGCCCACTATCTTTTCCTCTCGCTGTGACCCGACTGGACTCTTCCACTCAGGGGAGACACAGCCATGGACTCTGATGCCTCTTCTAGGCCATAGGCCCAAGACCGCCCCCGGGGATCTGAACGAAACTTCAGATGTCTCCTCATACTGTTTTGGAGACTTGATACTGACAAGACCCTTTGTGTTGTGAATTCTGTTTTCGAACTCCCTCCTGTGGTCATGTATGGTACTTCGGCGAGTTCTGTCCATGGACTCCCTCTGGTGGCTGTGAGTGGAGCTGCTGCTTCTGAGGTTCCTTCCACAGGTGACGTAGTTTATTCTTTGGCTGGCTGTTCTATTTAACTCCACTCAGATCATTACTCCATGCCAGCTGTCAATGTTCTTGTACTGGTTCAGTTCGCTCTTGGATCTTTCTGGTGACCTGTCTACTCCAGCAGAAGCTAAGTCCCTGCTAGTTATTATTTGTTCTTTGTTTCCTTGTCCAGTTGGCTATCATGATTTTGCCTTGCTAGCTGGAAGCTCTGGGATGCAGAGTGGCACCTATGCACCGTGAGTCGGTGCGGAGGTCTTTTTGCACACTTTGCGTGGTCTTTTGTAGTTTTTTGTGCTGACCGCAAAGATACCTTTCCTATCCTCAGTCTGTTTAGTAAGTCTGGCCTCCCTTTGCTGAAACCTGTTTCATTTCTGTGTTTGTGACTTTCATCTTAACTCACAGTCAATATATGTGGGGGGCTGCCTTTTCCTTTGGGGAATTTCTCTGAGGCAAGGTAGGCTTTATTTTCTATCTTTAGGGCTAGTTAGCTCTTAGGCTGTGAAGAGGCGTCTAGGTCGTGTTAGGTACGCTCCACGGCTATTTCTAGTTGTGTGATAGGATTAGGGGTTGCGGTCAGCAGAGTTCCCACTTCCCAGAGCTTGCCCTGTGTGAGTTTAACCATCAGGTCGTTCCGGGTGCTCCTAACCACCAGGTCCATAACAGTACAGCTGGCCCAAAGTATTAATGCATCTCAATAGAGGGATAAGAGAAGTTCTGAGACCATTTTTTTTTCTCTGCAGTGTTTTTTGTCTTTCTTTTCCCCTTAACCTCTGGGTGGTTCAGGACACAGGTGTAGATATGGACATTCAAGGTCTGTCCTCTTGTGTGGATCATCTCACTGCAAGGGTACAAAACATTCAAGATTTTGTGGTTCAGAATCTGATGTTAGAGCCTAGAATTCCAATTCCTGATTTGTTTTCTGGGGATAGATCTAAATTCCTGAATTTCAAAAATAATTGTAAACTGTTTCTAGCTTTGAAACCCCGCTCCTCTGGTGACCCCGTTCAACAAGTAAAAATCATTATTTCTTTGTTGCGTGGTGACCCTCACGACTGGGCATTTTCCCTTGCGCCAGGAGATCCTGCATTGCGTGATGTAGATACGTTTTTTCTGGCGCTTGGATTGCTTTATGATGAACCAAATTCAGTGGATCAGGCAGAGAAAATCTTGCTGGCTTTGTGTCAGGGTCAGGATGAAGCAGAGGTGTACTGTCAGAAGTTTAGAAAGTGGTCTGTGCTTACTCAGTGGAATGAGTGTGCCCTGGCGGCAATTTTCAGAAAGGGTCTTTCTGAAGCCCTTAAGGATGTCATGGTGGGATATCCCACGCCTGCTGGTCTGAATGAGTCTATGTCCGTGGCCATTCAGATCGATCGGCGCTTGCGTGAGCGCAAAGCTGTGCACCACTTGGCGGTATTCTCTGAGCATAGGCCTGAGCCTATGCAATGTGATAGGACTTTGACCAGAGCTGAACGGGAAGAACACAGACGTCGGAATGGGCTGTGTTTTTACTGTGGTGATTCCACTCATGCTATCTCCGATTGTCCTAAGCGCACTAAGCGGTTCGCTAGGTCTGCCACCATTGGTACGGTACAGTCTAAATTTCTTTTGTCCGTTACTCTGATTTGCTCTCTGTCGTCCTATTCTGTTATGGCATTTGTGGATTCAGGCGCTGCCCTGAATTTGATGGACTTGGAGTTTGCCAGGCGCTGTGGTTTTTTCTTGGAGCCCTTGCAGTATCCTATTCCATTGAGAGGAATTGATGCTACGCCTTTGGCCAAGAATAAGCCTCAGTACTGGACTCAATTGACCATGTGCATGGCTCCTGCACATCAGGAGGATATTCGCTTTTTGGTGTTGCATAATCTGCATGATGTGGTCGTTTTGGGGTTGCCATGGCTACAGGTCCATAATCCAGTATTGGATTGGAAATCTATGTCTGTGTCCGGCTGGGGTTGTCAGGGGGTACATGGTGATGTTCCATTGCTGTCAATTTCGCCTTCCACTCCTTCTGAAGTCCCTGAGTTTTTGTCAGATTACCGGGATGTATTTGAAGAGCCCAAATCCGGTGCCTTACCTCCTCATAGGGATTGCGATTGTGCTATTAATTTGATTCCTGGTAGTAAGTTTCCTAAGGGCCGACTGTTTAATTTATCTGTGCCAGAGCACGCCGCTATGCGGAGTTATATAAAGGAATCCTTGGAGAAAGGTCATATTCGCCCGTCGTCATCACCGTTGGGAGCAGGGTTCTTTTTTGTGGCCAAGAAGGATGGCTCTTTGAGACCTTGTATTGATTACCGCCTTCTTAATAAGATCACAGTCAAATTTCAGTACCCTTTGCCACTGCTGTCTGATTTGTTTGCTCGGATTAAGGGGGCTAGTTGGTTCACCAAGATAGATCTTCGAGGGGCATATAATCTTGTGCGAATTAAACAGGGCGATGAATGGAAAACAGCATTTAATACGCCCGAGGGCCATTTTGAGTACCTGGTTCTCCCATCCGGGCTTTCTAATGCTCCATCTGTGTTTCAGTCCTTTATGCATGACATCTTCTGAGAGTACCTGGATAGATTCATGATTGCATATATGGATGATATTTTGGTCTTTTCGGATGATTGGGAGTCTCATGTGAAGCAGGTCAGAATGGTGTTCCAGGTCCTTCGTGCGAATTCCTTGTTTGTGAAGGGGTCGAAATGTCTCTTTGGGGTTCAGAAGGTTTCATTTTGAGGTTTCATTTTTTCCCCTTCTACTATAGAGATGGACCCTGTTAAAGTTCAGGCCATTTATGATTGGACTCAGCCGACATCTGTGAAGAGCCTGCAGAAGTTCCTGGGCTTTGCTAATTTTTACCGTCGCTTCATCGCTAATTTTTCTAGTGTTGCTAAACCGTTGACTGATTTGACCAAGAAAGGTGCTGATGTGGTCAATTGGTCCTCGGCGGCTGTAGAGGCTTTTCAGGAGTTGAAGCGTCGTTTTTCTTCTGCCCCTGTGTTGTGCCAGCCAGATGTTTCGCTCCCGTTTCAGGATGAAGTTGATGCTTCTGAGATTGGAGCAGAGGCTGTTTTGTCGCAAAGAAGTTCTGATGGCTCAGTGATTAAACCATTTGCCTTCTTTTCTAGAAAATTCTCGCCTGCTGAGCGCAATTATGATGTTGGCAATCGAGAGTTGTTGGCCATGAAGTGGGCATTCGAGGAGTGGCGACATTGGCTTGAAGGAGCCAAGCATCGCGTGGTGGTCTTGACGGATCACAAGAATTTGACTTATCTCGAGTCTGCGAAACGATTGAATCCTAGACAGGCTCGATGGTCGCTGTTTTTCTCCCATTTTGATTTTGTGGTTTCGTACCTTCCGGGCTCTAAGAATGTGAAGGCTGATGCCCTGTCAAGGAGTTTTGTGCTGATTCTCCGGGTGTTCCTGAGCCGGCGGGTATTCTCAAAGAGGGGGTAATTTTGTTTGCCATCTCCCCTGATTTGCAGCATGTGCTGCAGAAGTTTCAGGCTGATAGACCTGACCGTTGTCCAGCGGAGAAACTGTTTGTCCCTGATAGATGGACTAGTAGAGTTATCTCTGAGGTTCATTGTTCGGTGTTGGCGGGTCATCCTGGAATCTTTGGTACCAGAGATTTGGTGGCTAGATCCTTTTGGTGGCCTTCTTTGTCACGAGATGTGCGTTCTTTTGTGCAGTCCTGTGGGACTTGTGCCCGGGCTAAGCCCTGCTGTTCTCGTGCCAGTGGGTTGCTTTTGCCCTTGCCGGTCCCGAAGAGGCCCTGGACGCATATTTCCATGGATTTTATTTCAGATCTCCCTGTCTCTCAAAGGATGTCGGTGATTTGGGTGGTTTGTGATCGCTTCTCTAAGATGGTTCATTTGGTACCCTTGTCTAAATTGCCTTCCTCCTCTGATTTGGTGCCATTGTTTTTCCAGCATGTGGTTCGTTTGCATGGCATTCCGGAGAACATCGTCTCGGACAGAGGTTCCCAGTTTGTTTCGAGGTTTTGGCGGTCCTTTTGTGCTAAGATGGGCATTGATTTGTCTTTTTCTTCGGCTTTCCATCCTCAGACAAATGGCCAAACCGAACGAACTAATCAGACTTTGGAGACATATCTGAGATGCTTTGTTTCTGCTGATCAGGATGATTGGGTGTCCTTCTTGCCTTTGGCTGAGTTCGCCCTTAATAATCGGGCCAGCTCGGCTACTTTGGTTTCACCTTTTTTCTGTAATTCTGGTTTCCATCCTCGTTTCTCTTCAGGGCAGGTTGAGCCTTCGGACTGTCCTGGTGTGGATACGGTGGTGGACAGGTTGCAGCAGATTTGGACTCATGTGGTGGACAATTTGACATTGTCCCAGGAGAAGGCTCAACGTTTCGCTAACCGCCGGCGCTGTGTTGGTCCCCGACTTCGTGTTGGGGATTTGGTTTGGTTGTCATCTCGTCATGTTCCTATGAAGGTTTCCTCTCCTAAGTTTAAGCCTCGTTTCATTGGTCCGTATAAGATTTCTGAGGTTCTCAATCCTGTGTCATTTCGTTTAGCCCTTCCAGCTTCTTTTGCCATCCATAATGTGTTCCATAGGTCGTTATTGCGGAGATACGTGGCGCCTATGGTTCCCTCCGTTGATCCTCCTGCCCCGGTGTTGGTCGAGGGGGAGTTGGAGTATGTGGTGGAGAAGATTTTGGATTCTCGTATTTCGAGACGGAAACTCCAGTACCTGGTCAAGTGGAAGGGTTATGGTCAGGAAGATAATTCCTGGGTTTTTGCCTCTGATGTTCATGCTGCCGATCTAGTTCGTGCCTTTCATTTGGCTCATCCTGATCGGCCTGGGGGCTCTGGTGAGGGTTCGGTGACCCCTCCTCAAGGGGGGGTACTGTTGTGAATTCTGTTTTCGAACTCCCTCCTGTGGTCATGAATGGTACTTCGGCGAGTTCTGTCCATGGACGCCCTCTGGTGGCTGTGAGTGGAGCTGCTGCTTCTGAGGTTCCTTCCACAGGTGACGTAGTTTATTCTTTGGCTGGCTGTTCTATTTAACTCCACTCAGATCATTACTCCATGCCAGCTGTCAATGTTCTTGTACTGGTTCAGTTCGCTCTTGGATCTTTCTGGTGACCTGTCTACTCCAGCAGAAGCTAAGTCCCTGCTAGTTATTATTTGTTCTTTGTTTCCTTGTCCAGTTGGCTATCATGATTTTGCCTTGCTAGCTGGAAGCTCTGGGATGCAGAGTGGCACCTCCTCACCGTGAGTCGGTGCGGAGGTCTTTTTGCACACTCTGCGTGGGCTTTTGTAGTTTTTTGTGCTGACCGCAAAGATACCTTTCCTATCCTCAGTCTGTTTAGTAAGTCTGGCCTCCCTTTGCTGAAACCTGTTTCATTTCTGTGTTTGTGACTTTCATCTTAACTCACAGTCAATATATGTGGGGGGCTGCCTTTTCCTTTGGGGAATTTCTCTGAGGCAAGGTAGGCTTTATTTTCTATCTTTAGGGCTAGTTAGCTCTTAGGCTGTGAAGAGGCATCTAGGTCGTGTTAGGTACGCTCCACGGCTATTTCTAGTTGTGTGATAGGATTAGGGGTTGCGGTCAGCAGAGTTCCCACTTCCCAGAGCTTGCCCTGTGTGAGTTTAACCATCAGGTCGTTCCAGGTGCTCCTAACCACCAGGTCCATAACACCTTTGCCAGTTATTGATCCACTGACCTTGAACCTCTCATTCACGGTCACTAAGGGTATGTGTCCACGTGCAGGAAACGCTGCGTGTCTGACGCTGCATAGAGCCGCAGCGTCAGACACGCAGCGTCCAGATGTTACAGCATAGTGGAGGGGATTTAATGAAATCCCGTCTCCACTATGCGTGGTAACACGCACGCGGCGGCCCTGCGACTCCGGACATGCTGCGCGTCTTTTCAGATCGCAGCATGTCCGTATATCTTGCGGCGACGCTGCGTCGCCGCAAGATATAGCACAGGGCCCTATGGTGGGGAGCGATGATGCCGGATGTGTGCTGTGAACACATCCGGCATCATCGCGTCCCAGAAAGGGGGCGGGGCTTAACGCAGAGCGGCTAAGCCGCTCCGACGATACCGCCGGCCATCCTGAAAGTGGACACATACCCTTAGGGTACCGTCACACTGTGGCACTTTGATCGCTAGGACAGCACGATCCGTGACGTTCCAGCGATATCCTTACGATCTCGCTGTGTCTGACACGCTACTGCGATCAGGGACCCCGCTGAGAATCGTACGTCGTAGCAGATCGTTTGAAACTTTATTTCGTCGCTGGATCTCCCGCTGACATCGCTGAATCGGCGTGTGTGACGCCGATTCAGCGATGTCTTCACTGGTAACCAGGGTAAACATCGGGTTACTAAGCGCAGGGCCGATGCGATGTTTACCCTGGTTACCAGCGTAAACGTAAAAAAAAAAAACACTACATACTTACCTTCCGTGTCTGTCCTCCGGCGCTGTGCTTCTCTGCACTGGCTGTGAGTGCCAGCCAGCCGGAAAGCACAGCGGTGAAGTCACCGCTCTGCTTTACGGCTGACCGGCGCTGGCAGTGCAGAGGAAAGCACAGCGCCGGAGGACAGACATGGAATGTAAGTATGTAGTGTTTGTTTTTTTTACGTTTACGCTGGTAACCAGGGTAAACATCGGGTTACTAAGCGCGGCCCTGCGCTTAGTAACCCGATGTTTACCCTGGTTACCAGGGGACTTCGGGATCGTTGGTCGCTGGAGAGCTGTCTGTGTGACAGCTCTCCAGCGACCACACAGCGACGAAACAGCGACACTGCAATGATTGGCATCGTTGTTGTATCGCTGCAGCGTCGTTTCAGTGTGACGGTACCCTTAGACTTCCTTCAACTAGGAAGTGCTCCCCTTTTTTATCTGATCTAACCCCTTTCCAATATGTTGGCTATTCCCAAACAAGGCACAAAAAAAGGAAAGCCGAGGCACAAACCTCCAGGAAAACTGAGGCACAAACCTCCAGGAAAACCGAGGCACAAACCTCCAGGAAAACCGAGGCACAAACCTCCAGGAAAACCGAGGCACAAACCTCCAGGAAAACCGAGGCACAAACCTCCAGGAAAACCGAGGCACAAACCTCCAGGAAAACCGAGGCACAAACCTCCAGGAAAACCGAGGCACAAACCTCCAGGAAAACCGAGGCACAAACCTCCAGGAAAACCAAGGCACAAACCTCCAGGAAAACCGAGGCACAAACCTCCAGGAAAACCGAGGCACAAACCGGCCTTAAAGAAAAAATGCAGATTTATGCATAAAACATATAACAATAAAATACTACTATATATTGCTATAAAATTAATCCCTCTTGACTCCCTCTTCTCCCTTTTGGGGCGTCTTCTTCTCGCCCCTTATAATGTTACAGGCACATATTGTTTTTGAGGTGAGAAAGATGGTCCCCATCCAAGCAGCACCTGGAAGGGGCCCGTTTTTTTACCTTTCTATGCCCCGACGCCTTACTGAGCAGAACTGAGCAGTTCCCTAGTGATAATTGACAATTACAGAGATATCATTCTGTTGTTTTACCAACAACTCATCTGCTCCAAGATATAAAAAGAAGCTTTTTTTTCTGCTCCTATTCCTTTCCTTAGTGCATTTGAAATATTTATACAGGGAGATTTCCTGAAAGTGAGCCATAGATTTGCTGTTTTATTAATGCAAATAACTTTTGGAAGTGTGCAATGAAGCTGCAGGCGTGCGGCGCGCCTACGACCGCACTGATCACTGAACCCTTTAAAGCTAAATGTGTTCTTGTGCATAACAATTCTCTCACCTCCATATTCATTTCAGGCAATGGACTGGATTATGTATTCTCCAATACAGTAAAAGGTAAAAAAAAGCCATTAATATCGTGCAAACACATTTCTTCAGCCTCGGGGAGCCGTGTTTGCCATTTTTTATGAATGAGATGAGCAAGGTATTTAGCCTTCCCGCTAAAAGATACATCTGCAAGAAAGATGCTTTGTGCATCGAGAGGTGGATATTTTATCAAATCGGGTAGTAAATAGATGGTGTCTTTCTATTCTTCAGAAATACAATACGAGGCCATGTGCGGGTAGATCAAGCATAACAGCAGAAAATGCAAAATAGGAGGAATTAATACGCTGCCATCACTTCTTGTTCCATACAAGTTTTTCGTTGTAAACAATTGAAAAGAAAAATTTTAAAAAAAAATCGTCAAATAGGCTGGTTTCACATTTGCGTTTTTTGCCGCTGCGTTTTAACGCATATAAGCGCATGCGTTTTTTTTCCCTATATTTAACATTAAAAACGCATGCGGTTTTTTTTTATGCGTTTTGCCGCGTTTGACGACGCATGCGTCGTTTCTATGCTTGCGTTTTGTTGCGGAAATGCAACATGTAGTAATTTCTAGAGGCGTTTTTTTGCCGCAAAAAAACGCATGCGTTTTTTTGCGGCAAAAAAACATATTGCTGTCTATGTAAACGCATGCGTTTTTAAGCACATGCGCTTGGTTGCGTTTTTAAACGCATGCATTTCAATAGAGAAAAACAAGTCTACACACTGATAAGCCACCCCCCACCATCAAGGTAATAAAGGGATCCAAACCCTATCCCTAACCCTAGCCCTAACCCTACCCCTAACCCTAACCCTAGGGATCCAAACCCTAACCCTAACCCTAGCCCTAACCCTACCCCTAACCCTAGGGATCCAAACCCTAACCCTACCCCTAACCCTAACCCTAACCCTAGGGATCCAAACCCTAACCCTAACCCTACCCCTAACCCTAGCCATTTCTATTTATAGTGGGTTTTCTAGTTGATTTTTATGATTGGCAGCTGTCACACACTAATTTTTATTCCAAAAAATATTTTTTTTTGCGTTACCACATTTTGAGAGCTACAATTTTTCCATATTTTGGTCCACAGAGTCATGTCACACGTCCTCTGTAGTCCCATTGGCAGTGTCTGGATCTTGATTCTCCTCTTGTGAAATTTCTCATCATGCGTAACAAAAACGCAAACGCGGTAAAAAATGCATGTAAACGTGTAAAAACGCTGCGTTTTTTTACCGCATACCAAAATGCATGCGTCTAAAAACCGCAGCGTTTGCACGCGTTTACATACTTTTTTTTCACCACCTGCGGATGCGTTTTAAATGCTGCGTTTTTAAACGCAAATGTGAAACTAGCCATATTCCAATTTTCATGCCGACCTCCGGAGCACATGCCACAGTCTGTTGTTTCCTCATTTCTGTATTTCACTCTCCAGCTTTACTGTAGACACAAAAGAGAATAGTAAAACCAAAAACACTCAGTTTGAAAAAATGTTGCAGTAATCCGCAAGTGCTAGTAAAAGATGTAAAAAACAGGGTATTTGGTTGATACGTTTTTTGCAAAAAATGTATACTAAGCTGCTCTACCAATCTTCACGGTATACCCTTATCAGAGCAGTCCTAACTAATGTATGCAATCCCTATCTGATGTATTTAAAAACCTGATCATCTGTATATAACCTGTGTGAACAGGGTTCAGAGAGGAAAAATCCATGTGTGCATACAGGGTAGAACAGCTATTGTGCAGATAGCCCAAGAGGAGTGGTGGAACTCCCCAGTCTTGTAGACACAAGAGAACAATTATGGAAACAGGAACACATGGGCTACTTGCACAGTGAACAAGTCTGTATGATCATGTTCACACACCACCAAGAAACCTGAAGACACAAAAGAGAATAGTAAAACCAAAAACACTCAGTTTGAAAAAATGTTGCAGTAATCCGCAAGTGCTAGTAAAAGATGTAAAAAACAGGGTATTTGGTTGATACGTTTTTTGCAAAAAATGTATACTAAGCTGCTCTACCAATCTTCACGGTATACCCTTATCAGAGCAGTCCTAACTAATGTATGCAATCCCTATCTGATGTATTTAAAAACCTGATCATCTGTATATAACCTGTGTGAACAGGGTTCAGAGAGGAAAAATCCATGTGTGCATACAGGGTAGAACAGCTATTGTGCAGATAGCCCAAGAGGAGTGGTGGAACTCCCCAGTCTTGTAGACACAAGAGAACAATTATGGAAACAGGAACACATGGGCTACTTGCACAGTGAACAAGTCTGTATGATCATGTTCACACACCACCAAGAAACCTGAAGACACAAAAGAGAATAGTAAAACCAAAAACACTCAGTTTGAAAAAATGTTGCAGTAATCCGCAAGTGCTAGTAAAAGATGTAAAAAACAGGGTATTTGGTTGATACGTTTTTTGCAAAAAATGTATACTAAGCTGCTCTACCAATCTTCACGGTATACCCTTATCAGAGCAGTCCTAACTAATGTATGCAATCCCTATCTGATGTATTTAAAAACCTGATCATCTGTATATAACCTGTGTGAACAGGGTTCAGAGAGGAAAAATCCATGTGTGCATACAGGGTAGAACAGCTATTGTGCAGATAGCCCAAGAGGAGTGGTGGAACTCCCCAGTCTTGTAGACACAAGAGAACAATTATGGAAACAGGAACACATGGGCTACTTGCACAGTGAACAAGTCTGTATGATCATGTTCACACACCACCAAGAAACCTGAAGACACAAAAGAGAATAGTAAAACCAAAAACACTCAGTTTGAAAAAATGTTGCAGTAATCCGCAAGTGCTAGTAAAAGATGTAAAAAACAGGGTATTTGGTTGATACGTTTTTTGCAAAAAATGTATACTAAGCTGCTCTACCAATCTTCACGGTATACCCTTATCAGAGCAGTCCTAACTAATGTATGCAATCCCTATCTGATGTATTTAAAAACCTGATCATCTGTATATAACCTGTGTGAACAGGGTTCAGAGAGGAAAAATCCATGTGTGCATACAGGGTAGAACAGCTATTGTGCAGATAGCCCAAGAGGAGTGGTGGAACTCCCCAGTCTTGTAGACACAAGAGAACAATTATGGAAACAGGAACACATGGGCTACTTGCACAGTGAACAAGTCTGTATGATCATGTTCACACACCACCAAGAAACCTGAAGACACAAAAGAGAATAGTAAAACCAAAAACACTCAGTTTGAAAAAATGTTGCAGTAATCCGCAAGTGCTAGTAAAAGATGTAAAAAACAGGGTATTTGGTTGATACGTTTTTTGCAAAAAATGTATACTAAGCTGCTCTACCAATCTTCACGGTATACCCTTATCAGAGCAGTCCTAACTAATGTATGCAATCCCTATCTGATGTATTTAAAAACCTGATCATCTGTATATAACCTGTGTGAACAGGGTTCAGAGAGGAAAAATCCATGTGTGCATACAGGGTAGAACAGCTATTGTGCAGATAGCCCAAGAGGAGTGGTGGAACTCCCCAGTCTTGTAGACACAAGAGAACAATTATGGAAACAGGAACACATGGGCTACTTGCACAGTGAACAAGTCTGTATGATCATGTTCACACACCACCAAGAAACCTGAAGACACAAAAGAGAATAGTAAAACCAAAAACACTCAGTTTGAAAAAATGTTGCAGTAATCCGCAAGTGCTAGTAAAAGATGTAAAAAACAGGGTATTTGGTTGATACGTTTTTTGCAAAAAATGTATACTAAGCTGCTCTACCAATCTTCACGGTATACCCTTATCAGAGCAGTCCTAACTAATGTATGCAATCCCTATCTGATGTATTTAAAAACCTGATCATCTGTATATAACCTGTGTGAACAGGGTTCAGAGAGGAAAAATCCATGTGTGCATACAGGGTAGAACAGCTATTGTGCAGATAGCCCAAGAGGAGTGGTGGAACTCCCCAGTCTTGTAGACACAAGAGAACAATTATGGAAACAGGAACACATGGGCTACTTGCACAGTGAACAAGTCTGTATGATCATGTTCACACACCACCAAGAAACCTGAAGACACAAAAGAGAATAGTAAAACCAAAAACACTCAGTTTGAAAAAATGTTGCAGTAATCCGCAAGTGCTAGTAAAAGATGTAAAAAACAGGGTATTTGGTTGATACGTTTTTTGCAAAAAATGTATACTAAGCTGCTCTACCAATCTTCACGGTATACCCTTATCAGAGCAGTCCTAACTAATGTATGCAATCCCTATCTGATGTATTTAAAAACCTGATCATCTGTATATAACCTGTGTGAACAGGGTTCAGAGAGGAAAAATCCATGTGTGCATACAGGGTAGAACAGCTATTGTGCAGATAGCCCAAGAGGAGTGGTGGAACTCCCCAGTCTTGTAGACACAAGAGAACAATTATGGAAACAGGAACACATGGGCTACTTGCACAGTGAACAAGTCTGTATGATCATGTTCACACACCACCAAGAAACCTGAAGACACAAAAGAGAATAGTAAAACCAAAAACACTCAGTTTGAAAAAATGTTGCAGTAATCCGCAAGTGCTAGTAAAAGATGTAAAAAACAGGGTATTTGGTTGATACGTTTTTTGCAAAAAATGTATACTAAGCTGCTCTACCAATCTTCACGGTATACCCTTATCAGAGCAGTCCTAACTAATGTATGCAATCCCTATCTGATGTATTTAAAAACCTGATCATCTGTATATAACCTGTGTGAACAGGGTTCAGAGAGGAAAAATCCATGTGTGCATACAGGGTAGAACAGCTATTGTGCAGATAGCCCAAGAGGAGTGGTGGAACTCCCCAGTCTTGTAGACACAAGAGAACAATTATGGAAACAGGAACACATGGGCTACTTGCACAGTGAACAAGTCTGTATGATCATGTTCACACACCACCAAGAAACCTGAAGACACAAAAGAGAATAGTAAAACCAAAAACACTCCGTTTGAAAAAATGTTGCAGTAATCCGCAAGTGCTAGTAAAAGATGTAAAAAACAGGGTATTTGGTTGATACGTTTTTTGCAAAAAATGTATACTAAGCTGCTCTACCAATCTTCACGGTATACCCTTATCAGAGCAGTCCTAACTAATGTATGCAATCCCTATCTGATGTATTTAAAAACCTGATCATCTGTATATAACCTGTGTGAACAGGGTTCAGAGAGGAAAAATCCATGTGTGCATACAGGGTAGAACAGCTATTGTGCAGATAGCCCAAGAGGAGTGGTGGAACTCCCCAGTCTTGTAGACACAAGAGAACAATTATGGAAACAGGAACACATGGGCTACTTGCACAGTGAACAAGTCTGTATGATCATGTTCACACACCACCAAGAAACCTGAAGACACAAAAGAGAATAGTAAAACCAAAAACACTCAGTTTGAAAAAATGTTGCAGTAATCCGCAAGTGCTAGTAAAAGATGTAAAAAACAGGGTATTTGGTTGATACGTTTTTTGCAAAAAATGTATACTAAGCTGCTCTACCAATCTTCACGGTATACCCTTATCAGAGCAGTCCTAACTAATGTATGCAATCCCTATCTGATGTATTTAAAAACCTGATCATCTGTATATAACCTGTGTGAACAGGGTTCAGAGAGGAAAAATCCATGTGTGCATACAGGGTAGAACAGCTATTGTGCAGATAGCCCAAGAGGAGTGGTGGAACTCCCCAGTCTTGTAGACACAAGAGAACAATTATGGAAACAGGAACACATGGGCTACTTGCACAGTGAACAAGTCTGTATGATCATGTTCACACACCACCAAGAAACCTGAAGACACAAAAGAGAATAGTAAAACCAAAAACACTCAGTTTGAAAAAATGTTGCAGTAATCCGCAAGTGCTAGTAAAAGATGTAAAAAACAGGGTATTTGGTTGATACGTTTTTTGCAAAAAATGTATACTAAGCTGCTCTACCAATCTTCACGGTATACCCTTATCAGAGCAGTCCTAACTAATGTATGCAATCCCTATCTGATGTATTTAAAAACCTGATCATCTGTATATAACCTGTGTGAACAGGGTTCAGAGAGGAAAAATCCATGTGTGCATACAGGGTAGAACAGCTATTGTGCAGATAGCCCAAGAGGAGTGGTGGAACTCCCCAGTCTTGTAGACACAAGAGAACAATTATGGAAACAGGAACACATGGGCTACTTGCACAGTGAACAAGTCTGTATGATCATGTTCACACACCACCAAGAAACCTGAAGACACAAAAGAGAATAGTAAAACCAAAAACACTCAGTTTGAAAAAATGTTGCAGTAATCCGCAAGTGCTAGTAAAAGATGTAAAAAACAGGGTATTTGGTTGATACGTTTTTTGCAAAAAATGTATACTAAGCTGCTCTACCAATCTTCACGGTATACCCTTATCAGAGCAGTCCTAACTAATGTATGCAATCCCTATCTGATGTATTTAAAAACCTGATCATCTGTATATAACCTGTGTGAACAGGGTTCAGAGAGGAAAAATCCATGTGTGCATACAGGGTAGAACAGCTATTGTGCAGATAGCCCAAGAGGAGTGGTGGAACTCCCCAGTCTTGTAGACACAAGAGAACAATTATGGAAACAGGAACACATGGGCTACTTGCACAGTGAACAAGTCTGTATGATCATGTTCACACACCACCAAGAAACCTGAAGACACAAAAGAGAATAGTAAAACCAAAAACACTCAGTTTGAAAAAATGTTGCAGTAATCCGCAAGTGCTAGTAAAAGATGTAAAAAACAGGGTATTTGGTTGATACGTTTTTTGCAAAAAATGTATACTAAGCTGCTCTACCAATCTTCACGGTATACCCTTATCAGAGCAGTCCTAACTAATGTATGCAATCCCTATCTGATGTATTTAAAAACCTGATCATCTGTATATAACCTGTGTGAACAGGGTTCAGAGAGGAAAAATCCATGTGTGCATACAGGGTAGAACAGCTATTGTGCAGATAGCCCAAGAGGAGTGGTGGAACTCCCCAGTCTTGTAGACACAAGAGAACAATTATGGAAACAGGAACACATGGGCTACTTGCACAGTGAACAAGTCTGTATGATCATGTTCACACACCACCAAGAAACCTGAAGACACAAAAGAGAATAGTAAAACCAAAAACACTCAGTTTGAAAAAATGTTGCAGTAATCCGCAAGTGCTAGTAAAAGATGTAAAAAACAGGGTATTTGGTTGATACGTTTATTGCAAAAAATGTATACTAAGCTGCTCTACCAATCTTCACGGTATACCCTTATCAGAGCAGTCCTAACTAATGTATGCAATCCCTATCTGATGTATTTAAAAACCTGATCATCTGTATATAACCTGTGTGAACAGGGTTCAGAGAGGAAAAATCCATGTGTGCATACAGGGTAGAACAGCTATTGTGCAGATAGCCCAAGAGGAGTGGTGGAACTCCCCAGTCTTGTAGACACAAGAGAACAATTATGGAAACAGGAACACATGGGCTACTTGCACAGTGAACAAGTCTGTATGATCATGTTCACACACCACCAAGAAACCTGAAGACACAAAAGAGAATAGTAAAACCAAAAACACTCAGTTTGAAAAAATGTTGCAGTAATCCGCAAGTGCTAGTAAAAGATGTAAAAAACAGGGTATTTGGTTGATACGTTTTTTGCAAAAAATGTATACTAAGCTGCTCTACCAATCTTCACGGTATACCCTTATCAGAGCAGTCCTAACTAATGTATGCAATCCCTATCTGATGTATTTAAAAACCTGATCATCTGTATATAACCTGTGTGAACAGGGTTCAGAGAGGAAAAATCCATGTGTGCATACAGGGTAGAACAGCTATTGTGCAGATAGCCCAAGAGGAGTGGTGGAACTCCCCAGTCTTGTAGACACAAGAGAACAATTATGGAAACAGGAACACATGGGCTACTTGCACAGTGAACAAGTCTGTATGATCATGTTCACACACCACCAAGAAACCTGAAGACACAAAAGAGAATAGTAAAACCAAAAACACTCAGTTTGAAAAAATGTTGCAGTAATCCGCAAGTGCTAGTAAAAGATGTAAAAAACAGGGTATTTGGTTGATACGTTTTTTGCAAAAAATGTATACTAAGCTGCTCTACCAATCTTCACGGTATACCCTTATCAGAGCAGTCCTAACTAATGTATGCAATCCCTATCTGATGTATTTAAAAACCTGATCATCTGTATATAACCTGTGTGAACAGGGTTCAGAGAGGAAAAATCCATGTGTGCATACAGGGTAGAACAGCTATTGTGCAGATAGCCCAAGAGGAGTGGTGGAACTCCCCAGTCTTGTAGACACAAGAGAACAATTATGGAAACAGGAACACATGGGCTACTTGCACAGTGAACAAGTCTGTATGATCATGTTCACACACCACCAAGAAACCTGAAGACACAAAAGAGAATAGTAAAACCAAAAACACTCAGTTTGAAAAAATGTTGCAGTAATCCGCAAGTGCTAGTAAAAGATGTAAAAAACAGGGTATTTGGTTGATACGTTTTTTGCAAAAAATGTATACTAAGCTGCTCTACCAATCTTCACGGTATACCCTTATCAGAGCAGTCCTAACTAATGTATGCAATCCCTATCTGATGTATTTAAAAACCTGATCATCTGTATATAACCTGTGTGAACAGGGTTCAGAGAGGAAAAATCCATGTGTGCATACAGGGTAGAACAGCTATTGTGCAGATAGCCCAAGAGGAGTGGTGGAACTCCCCAGTCTTGTAGACACAAGAGAACAATTATGGAAACAGGAACACATGGGCTACTTGCACAGTGAACAAGTCTGTATGATCATGTTCACACACCACCAAGAAACCTGAAGACACAAAAGAGAATAGTAAAACCAAAAACACTCAGTTTGAAAAAATGTTGCAGTAATCCGCAAGTGCTAGTAAAAGATGTAAAAAACAGGGTATTTGGTTGATACGTTTTTTGCAAAAAATGTATACTAAGCTGCTCTACCAATCTTCACGGTATACCCTTATCAGAGCAGTCCTAACTAATGTATGCAATCCCTATCTGATGTATTTAAAAACCTGATCATCTGTATATAACCTGTGTGAACAGGGTTCAGAGAGGAAAAATCCATGTGTGCATACAGGGTAGAACAGCTATTGTGCAGATAGCCCAAGAGGAGTGGTGGAACTCCCCAGTCTTGTAGACACAAGAGAACAATTATGGAAACAGGAACACATGGGCTACTTGCACAGTGAACAAGTCTGTATGATCATGTTCACACACCACCAAGAAACCTGAAGACACAAAAGAGAATAGTAAAACCAAAAACACTCAGTTTGAAAAAATGTTGCAGTAATCCGCAAGTGCTAGTAAAAGATGTAAAAAACAGGGTATTTGGTTGATACGTTTTTTGCAAAAAATGTATACTAAGCTGCTCTACCAATCTTCACGGTATACCCTTATCAGAGCAGTCCTAACTAATGTATGCAATCCCTATCTGATGTATTTAAAAACCTGATCATCTGTATATAACCTGTGTGAACAGGGTTCAGAGAGGAAAAATCCATGTGTGCATACAGGGTAGAACAGCTATTGTGCAGATAGCCCAAGAGGAGTGGTGGAACTCCCCAGTCTTGTAGACACAAGAGAACAATTATGGAAACAGGAACACATGGGCTACTTGGGCTACTTGCACAGTGAACAAGTCTGTATGATCATGTTCACACACCACCAAGAAACCTGAAGACACAAAAGAGAATAGTAAAACCAAAAACACTCAGTTTGAAAAAATGTTGCAGTAATCCGCAAGTGCTAGTAAAAGATGTAAAAAACATCCCTACCCCTACCCCTAACCCTAACCCTAACCCTAGGGATCCAAACCCTAACCCTAACCCTACCCCTAACCCTAGCCATTTCTATTTATAGTGGGTTTTCTAGTTGATTTTTATGATTGGCAGCTGTCACACACTAATTTTTATTCCAAAAAATATTTTTTTTTGCGTTACCACATTTTGAGAGCTACAATTTTTCCATATTTTGGTCCACAGAGTCATGTCACACGTCCTCTGTAGTCCCATTGGCAGTGTCTGGATCTTGATTCTCCTCTTGTGAAATTTCTCATCATGCGTAACAAAAACGCAAACGCGGTAAAAAATGCATGTAAACGTGTAAAAACGCTGCGTTTTTTTACCGCATACCAAAATGCATGCGTCTAAAAACCGCAGCGTTTGCACGCGTTTACATACTTTTTTTTCACCACCTGCGGATGCGTTTTAAATGCTGCGTTTTTAAACGCAAATGTGAAACTAGCCATATTCCAATTTTCATGCCGACCTCCGGAGCACATGCCACAGTCTGTTGTTTCCTCATTTCTGTATTTCACTCTCCAGCTTTACTGTGTAGACAGAGACAAGGTCATCTCATCATTATTAGAGTGTAATGGATTCCTGAAGGACGACAGCTCTGTTGTACTTTTAGAGGCCTGAAAAGGACAAAAATATAAAATGACACTACGTGGACAAAAGTACTGTTATAGCTACACAATACAACTGTAGGATATTTTGTGGCTTCCCATTCTGAATCCATAGAGATTAATATGGAGTCCGCCTTTGCAGCCACAACAGCTTACGCTCTTCGGGAAAGATTTTCTACACGATTTTGGAGGCACCTGTGGGAATTTTTGCTCCTTCATCCAGAAAAGCATTTTTGAGGTCAGACCCTTATGTCGGGTGTTGGATGGGGTTGGGGTCCAAGCTCAGTGCAGCCGCCACAGTGATCACGTGCACGCAAACTTAGAGAGTTTGGCCCCAACCGTAGATTCTCAGCTAGAGACACTGTTTGCTAGTAGAACTGTATGAACCGGAGGTAAGTACTCAACTCATATACAAGTTCTCAACTTGTATACATATAGCAGAATTGTAATCTTAGAGAATTGTTAAGTTTGTGAACCATTATGCTGAACCGCTGCGGGGGCTGCCTCTTGCCCCATCTCGTCACACCTTGCCTGGTAGTGTTCTTTGTCCTTGCCTGCTGTATTCTGGTAGAGAACACCCCAGTACACGGTTTACACTTACATAAGCCCATAGTATTAACCCTCCTTCACCAAACTTTCCAGCTGTCACAATGCAGTTAGGCAGGTAACGTTCTCCAGGCCTTCACCAAACCCAGACCCATCCATCAGACACCAGATAGAGAAGTGCGATCCGTCACTGCACAGAAAACATCTTCTCCGGAGACCAGTGGTGGCAACTTTACACCACTCCATCCGACGCTCGGCATTGTGCTTGCTGCTGCTCGGCCATGAAGCTCCTGGTAGGGCCGCAGTGTTTGTGCTGATGCTAATATCAGAGGAGGTTATGGAGTCAGCAGAGCGTTGGTGACTTTTATGTCCTCTTCTCCTCAGCACTCGGTGACTCTGCTCTGTAGCATTACGGAGTCTCCACTTCGTGGCTGAGTTCCTGCGGTTCCTTCGGCTTCTTAATAATATCACTGACAGGTGACTGGAGAGGATTTAGGAGGGAAATGGATTTATTATCCCTGTGGCTCCTATTTCAGGACCATGCTGGTAGCAGGAAGCTCTGTACCACCAGCCATTTTGTCATGTTAGTAAAGGCAGACGGCATGGTGGCGGGCAGGAGGTTATACACCAGGTCAAGGGAATGGATTTTATACACTGGGGCAAGGGACCGGATGTTATACACTGGGGGCTAATGGCCAGATGTTATACACCATGGGTGGATGACTGTTATATACTGGGGACAAGGGGCCATATTTTATACACTGGGGGCTAATGGCCAGATGTTATACACCATGGGTGAATGACTGTTATATACTGGGGACAAGGGGCCATATTTTATACACTGGGGGCTAGTGGCCAGATGTTATACACCGTGGGTGGATGACTGTTATATACTGGGGACAAGGGGCCATATTTTATACACTGGGGGCTAGTGGCCAGATGTTATACACCATGGGTGGATGACTGTTATGTACTGGGGACAAGGGGCCATATTTTATACACTGGGGGCTAGTGGCCAGATGTTATACACCGTGGGTGGATGACTGTTATATACTGGGGACAAGGGGCCATATTTTATACAGAAGGGGCAAGGGGCCGGATGTTATACACTGGGAGCTAGTGGCCAGATGTTATACACCACGGGTGGATGACTGTTATATACTGGGGACAAGGGGCCATATTTTATACAGAAGGGGCAAGGGGCCGGATGTTATACACTGGGGGCTAGTGGCCAGATGTTATACACCACGGGTGGATGACTGTTATATACTGGGGACAAGGGGCCATATTTTATACAGAAGGGGCCGGATGTTCCAACAGTTCCAATGTAACATCCCAATGCCAACACATTTAATCGGAGTTAAATCCTGCACATTGCATAGGACATATATAATTTACATCCATATACACACAGTTGCGTAGATTTTTAATAAGAATAATTTTTCTCTAGATGAAGCTACTATCATTTTGCAGGAGAAAGATGCTGCTGAGAAGAAGCATCGGCGAGTATCTGGGGACACTAAGATTTGATGTGTAGAGAGAAAAACATTGAATAATTTCATCAAAAGGATATGCTGTTTCTGCACACTTTAAGTGCCGCTCTTATTTCAAAGCCAACTTTAAGTTTTTCGGGATTTTTTCTTTTTTTTTTTTCAGATGAAAACAAGACAATTAATTGGAACGATGATGTCACTGAAATACCAAACAATATCTAAAGCACGAGATCTTTATTCTGTTGTTCACCCGCCTTAGAGGATCACCGGGAACTTAGTGTCAAATCAAAGAATGCTGTTATCTTGTTTAGTCAGGACTGGTTTAAAGGGGTTTCCAGGCTTCAGTGACTATGTGACTACAGACTTGTGAATCCTCACAGCGTGCACAGTGCGAGCTGTCAGTATTCTCTGGTCCCGGAAGTGGGCTGTCATGTGACATATATGATTTGCATACTTCTGGCCACATTCCAACTAAACATGCCAGGCCTTACTGAATTCAAGTGCGGCCATACACGTCTAGTTGGCACGTGACCACATATATGCAAATCGCATGCTTGCAGTTTGCCCCAGAACTGGAGAATCCTGACAGTGTGCACTGTTCGCGCTGAGAGGATTCACAAGTCTGCAGTCACCCTATGTGAGCCCCAAGCCTGGACAACCCCTTAAATAGCAAAGAAGAAAAAAAGCCAGCTCACCAAGTAGCCACCGCAGGAGCACGGAACCCAACGCTGATCCACGCGGTCATCTCATGAAGAAAAGAAAAAATCGTTCCAGCTCCAAATAGTAAAATCCAAATTCCAACTTTATTAAACCAATATAAAAACAACGGTGGACATATGCTCTACATGTGCATATCAGGACACGAGCGACGCGTTTCGATCCTACACGGATCTTTATCAAAGCTACATATGAAATGGTCATCAACCAATATATAGACCCTATACACCAATGGCGTTCAAATGAACAGTCACATGATCGTATGGGCGGTCCTTCATGAATACACATAGTAATGAAAAAAAAAAAAAAAGAGAGAAAAGAAAAAAAAAAAAAAAAAAAGGAAATAAAAAAAAGGAAAAAAAGAAAGAGAAAAAAAAAGAGAAAAAAAAAAAAAAGGAAATAAAAAAAAAAAGGGAAAAAAAAGGAAGAGAGAAAAAAATACATATTTGAGATACTTGGGAGTGTTTTTTTCACCTTATATACATAGGAAGTTAAAGAGAATGAGCCATCAGAACGTCACTTATTGTTTTAATCAGGTTTTTGCATGAAATGTCTTTTGTTTGTTTTTTTATGGTTTTTTTTTTATATTGACATTTTGCAGTTCTTTTTCCATATCGCAATCTTTATTAAAAATTAATGTTGGAAATGTTTAAAATTTTTGCGTTTGACCACAGCAGAAAGGAAAGGAAGGGGTCAGATTTAACACTGCCTATTGTGATTGGTGGATCCTGGGTTATCAGCTGTGTAAGGAGGAGTTACCTGTCATTGTAATCCTGCCTGTGCTGATAAAGAGCCTGCTGAAAACTGTTCCTGAAATGACAGGAAGCATGAGCCTAAAAAATCTCCAGTGGCCAGCGTGAAAAGTTGAAAAGTGCAAGATTGGTAAGTTTGATTTTTAAAAATGATCGTGGTGTTAAAAAGAAAAAAAACATTGACAAACTTTTTTTTTAAATAATTTATGCAGCAGAAAAATCTGATTAAACCAGTAGCTCTTTTCTAGTGATGCACTTCCATCAAAACAACAGTTTTGTAAGAGTTATTTGCAAGAAATACAGTGCAATGGTAATAGTAAAATGCAACCGAAGCCAGGCACTGCACTAAATACATTTATCACCTGGAACACAGGAACGTATGATCACTCGAGGACTGACCGCTGATCGACCAGAAGAACAAAGATCAAAAGTTCCCTGTGTGCGTAGAGTGGCAGTTTGTATGAACGAGCGCCAGTCCTTCCATTTTATGGGACTGACAAAATGGCTATCTTAAGTTCCATAAAAGAAGTGAGTAGTCACCTACTATCGCTGAGCATCAAGAGGTTCATTGACATCACTGACCGGCTGCACATGTCCCAGAGTGGAGATCTTCTCCGTTCATTGTGGGAACGGAACTAGGTGAATATTTTTTTTATTTGCCAGAGGGATGGAGTGGAGTGGCATCATAGTGGATGGAAGAGGATACTGTGGAGACATGACATGTGGAGGCATCATACTTGGTGCGGCGCATCATACTGTGTGTGTGTAGCACTGTGGGAACATCATACCGTGTGCAGGGTATCATACTGTGTGTGGAGCACTGTAGGGGCATCATACTGTGTGCGGGGTATCTTACTGTGTGTGGAGCACTGTAGGGGCATCATAGTGTGTGCAGGGTATCATACTGTGTGTGGAGCACTGTGGGGGCATCATACTGTGTGCAGGGTATCATACTGTGTGGAGCACTGTAGGGGCATCATAGTGTGTGTGGGGTATCTTACTGTGTGTGGAGCACTGTGGGGGCATCATACTGTGTGCGGGGTATCTTACTGTGTGTGGAGCACTCTGGGGGCATCATACTGTGTACGGGGTATCATAGTGTGTGTGGAGCACTGTGGGGGCATCATACTGTGTGCGGGGTATCTTACTGTGTCTGGAGCACTGTGGGGGCACCATACTGTGTGTGAGGTATCTTACTGTGTGTGGAGCACTGAGGGGGCATCATACTGTGTGCGGGGTATCTTACTATGTGTGGAGCACTGTCGGGGCATCATACTGTGTGCGGGGTATTATACTGTGTGTCGAGCACTGTGGGGGCATCATACTGTGTGCGGGGTATCTTACTGTGTGTGGAGCACTGTGGGGGCATCATACTGTGTGCGGGGTATCA
This sequence comes from Ranitomeya imitator, assembly GCF_032444005.1. Classification (NCBI taxonomy): domain Eukaryota; kingdom Metazoa; phylum Chordata; class Amphibia; order Anura; family Dendrobatidae; genus Ranitomeya; species Ranitomeya imitator. The sequence continues at coordinate 29,597,503 of NC_091285.1, forward strand.
TACTGTGTGTCGAGCACTGTAGGGGCATCCTACTGTGTGCGGGGTATCTTACTGTGTGTGGAGCACTGTGGGGGCATCATACTGTGTGCGGGGTATCATACTATTTTTGGAGCACTGTGGCGACATGATACTGTGTGTGGGGTATCATACTGTTTTTGTGGCACTGTGGGGACATCATACTGTGTGCTGGGCATCATACTGTGTGGAGCACTGTGAGGGTATCATACTGTGTGCGAGGTATCATACTATATGTGGAGCACTGTGGGGACATCATTCTGTTTGTGGGGTATCATACTGTTTTTGGAGCACTTTGGGGACATCATACTGTGTGCGGGGTATTATACTGTGTGTGGAGCACTGAGGGGACTTCATACTGTGAGCGGGGTATCACACTGTGTGTGGAGCAATGTGAGGGCATCATACTGTGTGCGGGATATCATACTGTGTGTGTAGCACTGTAGGGACATCATACTGTGTGCGGGGTATCATACTGTGTGCGGGGTATCATACTGTGTGTGGAGCACTGTGGGGACATCATACTGTGTGTGGGGTATCATACTGTTTTTGGAGCACTGTGGGGACATCATACTGTGTGCGGGGTATCATACTGTGTGTGGAGCACTGTGGGGGCATCATACTGTGTGCGGGGTATCATACTGTATGTGGAGCACTGTGGGAACATCATACTGTTTGTGGGGTATCATACTGTTTTTGGAGCACTGTGGGGGCATCATACTGTGTGCGGGGTATCATACTGTATGTGGAGCACTGTGGGAACATCATACTGTTTGTGGGGTATCATACTGTTTTTGGAGCACTGTGGGGGCATCATACTGTGTGCGGGGTATCATACTGTATGTGGAGCACTGTGGGAACATCATACTGTTTGTGGGGTATCATACTGTTTTTGGAGCACTGTGAAGACATCATACTGTGTGCGGGGCATCATACCTTGTGGAGCACTGTGGGGACATCATAATGTGTGTGAGGTATCATACTGTATGTGGAGTACTGTAAGAACATCATACTGTTTGTGGGGTATCATACTGTTTTTGGAGCACTATGGGGACTTCATACTGTGAGCGGGGTATCACACTGTGTGTGGAGCACTGTGAGGGCATTATACTTTGTGCGGGGTATCATACTGTGTGCAGAGCACTGTGGGGACATCATATTGTGTGTGGGGTATCATGCTGTTTTTGGAGCATTGTAGGGGCATCATACTGTGTGGAGCACTGTGGAGGCATCATACTGTGTGCGGGGCATCTTGCTGTGTGTGGAGCACTGTGGGGGCATCATACTGTGCACGGGGTATCATACTGTGTGTGCAGCACTGTGGGGGCATCATACTGTATGTGGCGTATCATGCTGTTTTTGGAGCATTGCGGGGGCATCATACTGTGTGGAGCACTGTGGAGGCATCATACTGTGTGCGGGGCATCTTGCTGTGTGTGGAGCACTGTGGGGGCATCATACTGTGCACGGGGTATCATACTGTGTGTGCAGCACTGTGGGGGCATCATACTGTGTGTGGGGTATGCTGTTTTTGGAGCATTGTGGGGGCATCATACTGTGTGGAGCACTGTGGAGGCATCATACTGTGTGTGGGGCATCTTACTGTGTGTGGAGCACTGTGGGGACATCATACTGTGTGCGGAGCATCATATTGTGTGTAGAGCAGTAAGGGGGTATCATACTGTGTGCGGAGCACTATGGGGGCATCATACTGTGTGGGGACCATCATATTGTGTTTGTGCAAGGATACTGGAGAGGCATCATATTGTGTAGGGGTCATTGGGGGTATCACAATGTGTGGCGGGCACTGCAAGGCATCGTACTGAGTGGGGTCACCGTGGATGACAATTAAAGTTTATAAAACTTTAGAAATAAATCTGTGCAAAATACAAATAATATTGCAAACAAAGGGTGATAGATGTAGAACCCTATTAGCATGCATTAGCGCATCTGCATTACCCAAGGATTCATCATTGTATGATATGCCACAGAAAAGACAGTATTGCTCTGTTTGACAACTGGACACATTTGACAGTCCAATATTAGGGGAAGCGTTGTTATCCATACAAAGCCTATTGTGCCGATGTTCAGGGACATTGTTCTTAAGTGAAGCACTGAGACTTTGGAAAGTCTCATGTTTATTCAGGAGATTAATAGGCAATGTCCTAGAGAACTGTCAATCATTGGTTATGGATAGCATATAAAACAGCATAAAACTGCAAAGCTAAACATAGACCATTTGTTTATAGGTATAACGCGGCAAGACAGCCACTCGAGGATAACACACATTATCTCACCTGGTCACCTATTTCCAAAACTCAAAAGGAATTTGGCTGAAATGACAAGTACAAAAATAAATAAATGCGGAAATAATTGTAAAATTGTGCAAGACTTGTGCCTGGACCCCCCATCCATCAGGCCCCACCTGCATAAACACAATCATATTTGCATGCATATTTATATTAACATAGTAACATAGTTAGTAAGGCCGAAAAAAGACATTTGTCCATCCAGTTCAGCCTATATTCCATCATAATAAATACCCAGATCTACGTCCTTCTACAGAACCTAATAATTGTATGATACAATATTGTTCTGCTCCAGGAAGACATCCAGGCCTCTCTTGAACCCCTCGACTGAGTTCGCCATCACCACCTCCTCAGGCAAGCAATTCCAGATTCTCACTGCCCTAACAGTAAAGAATCCTCTTCTATGTTGGTGGAAAAACCTTCTCTCCTCCAGACGCAAAGAATGCCCCCTTGTGCCCGTCACCTTCCTTGGTATAAACAGATCCTCAGCGAGATATTTGTATTGTCCCCTTATATACTTATACATGGTTATTAGATCGCCCCTCAGTCGTCTTTTTTCTAGACTAAATAATCCTAATTTCGCTAATCTATCTGGGTATTGTAGTTCTCCCATCCCCTTTATTAATTTTGTTGCCCTCCTTTGTACTCTCTCTAGTTCCATTATATCCTTCCTGAGCACCGGTGCCCAAAACTGGACACAGTACTCCATGTGCGGTCTAACTAGGGATTTGTACAGAGGCAGTATAATGCTCTCATCATGTGTATCCAGACCTCTTTTAATGCACCCCATGATCCTGTTTGCCTTGGCAGCTGCTGCCTGGCACTGGCTGCTCCAGGTAAGTTTATCATTAACTAGGATCCCCAAGTCCTTCTCCCTGTCAGATTTACCCAGTGGTTTCCCGTTCAGTGTGTAATGGTGATATTGATTCCCTCTTCCCATGTGTATAACCTTACATTTATCATTGTTAAACCTCATCTGCCACCTTTCAGCCCAAGTTTCCAACTTATCCAGATCCATCTGTAGCAGAATACTATCTTCTCTTGTATTAACTGCTTTACATAGTTTTGTATCATCTGCAAATATCGATATTTTACTGTGTAAACCTTCTACCAGATCATTAATGAATATGTTGAAGAGAACAGGTCCCAATACTGACCCCTGCGGTACCCCACTGGTCACAGCGACCCAGTTAGAGACTATACCATTTATAACCACCCTCTGCTTTCTATCACTAAGCCAGTTACTAATCCATTTACACACATTTTCCCCCAGACCAAGCATTCTCATTTTGTGTACCAACCTCTTGTGCGGCACGGTATCAAACGCTTTGGAAAAATCGAGATATACCACGTCCAATGACTCACCGTGGTCCAGCCTATAGCTTACCTCTTCATAAAAACTGATTAGATTGGTTTGACAGGAGCGATTTCTCATAAACCCATGCTGATATGGAGTTAAACAGTTATTCTCATTGAGATAATCCAGAATAACATCCCTCAGAAACCCTTCAAATATTTTACCAACAATAGAGGTTAGACTTACTGGCCTATAATTTCCAGGTTCACTTTTAGAGCCCTTTTTGAATATTGGCACCACATTTGCTATGCGCCAGTCCTGCGGAACAGACCCTGTCGCTATAGTCACTAAAAATAAGAAATAATGGTTTATCTATTACATTACTTAGTTCTCTTAGTACTCGTGGGTGTATGCCATCCGGACCCGGAGATTTATCTATTTTAATCTTATTTAGCCGGTTTCGCACCTCTTCTTGGGTTAGATTGGTGACCCTTAATATAGGGTTTTCATTGTTTCTTGGGATTTCACCTAGCATTTCATTTTCCACCGTGAATACCGTGGAGAAGAAGGTGTTTAATATGTTAGCTTTTTCCTCGTCATCTACAACCATTCTTTCCTCACTATTTTTTAAGGGGCCTACATTTTCAGTTTTTATTCTTTTACTATTGATATAGTTGAAGAACAGTTTGGGATTAGTTTTACTCTCCTTAGCAATGTGCTTCTCTGTTTCCTTTTTGGCAGCTTTAATTAGTTTTTTAGATAAAGTATTTTTCTCCCTATAGTTTTTTAGAGCTTCAATGGTGCCATCCTGCTTTAGTAGTGCAAATGCTTTCTTTTTACTGTTAATTGCCTGTCTTACTTCTTTGTTTAGCCACATTGGGTTTTTCCTATTTCTAGTCCTTTTATTCCCACAAGGTATAAACCGCTTACACTGCCTATTTAGGATGTTCTTAAACATTTCCCATTTATTATCTGTATTCTCATTTCTGAGGATATTGTCCCAGTCTACCAGATTAAGGGCATCTCTAAGCTGGTCAAACTTTGCCTTCCTAAAGTTCAATGTTTTTGTGACTCCCTGACAAGTCCCCCTAGTGAAAGACAGGTGAAACTGCACAATATTGTGGTCGCTATTTCCTAAATGCCCAACCACCTGCAGATTTGTTATTCTGTCAGGTCTATTAGATAGTATTAGGTCTAAAAGTGCTGCTCCTCTGGTTGGATTCTGCACCAATTGTGAAAGATAATTTTTCTTGGTTATTAGCAGAAACCTGTTGCCTTTATGGGTTTCACAGGTTTCTGTTTCCCAGTTAATATCCGGGTAGTTAAAGTCCCCCATAACCAGGACCTCATTATGGGTTGCAGCTTCATCTATCTGCTTTAGAAGTAGACTTTCCATGCTTTCTGTTATATTTGGGGGTTTGTAACAGACCCCAATGAGAATTTTGTTACCATTTTTCCCTCCATGAATTTCAACCCATATGGACTCGACATCCTCATTCCCTTCGCTAATATCCTCCCTTAAAGTGGACTTTAGACAAGACTTTACATAGAGACAAACCCCTCCTCCTCTCCGATTTTTACGATCCTTTCTAAACAGACTGTAACCCTGTAAGTTAACTGCCCAGTCATAGCTTTCATCTAACCATGTCTCGGTTATTCCCACTATGTCAAAGTTACCTGTAGATATTTCTGCTTCTAGTTCTTCCATCTTGTTTGTCAGGCTTCTGGCGTTTGCGAGCATGCAGTTTAGAGGATTTTGTTTTGTTCCAATCTCCTCACTGTGGATTGTTTTAGAAATGTTCTTACCTCCCTTCTGAATATGTTTTCCTGGGTCGTCTTTGTTCGAGTCTAATGTTTTTCTTCCCGTCCCCTCTTCTTCTAGTTTAACGCCCTCCTGATGAGTGTAGCGAGTCTTCTGGCGAATGTGTGTTTCCCAGGTTTGTTGAGGTGTAGTCCGTCTCTGGCGAGGAGTCCATCATACAAGTAATTCACACCGTGGTCCAGGAATCCAAATCCTTGTTGTCTGCACCATCGTCTTAGCCAGTTGTTTGCATCAAGGATCCTGTTCCATCTCCTGGTGCCATGCCCGTCTACTGGAAGGATAGAAGAAAAAACTACCTGTGCATCCAGTTCCTTTACTTTCTTCCCCAACTCTTCAAAGTCCTTGCAGATTGTCGGTAGGTCCTTCCTTGCCGTGTCATTGGTGCCAACATGTATCAGAAGAAATGGGTGGACGTCCTTGGAGCTGAAGAGCTTTGGTATCCTATCGGTCACATCCTTGATCATCGCACCTGGAAGGCAGCATACTTCTCTTGCAGTTATGTCCGGTCTGCAGATGGTTGCTTCTGTGCCTCTCAGTAGTGAGTCTCCCACCACCACCACAATATAATAAATTAAGCACATGCTAATACATTTTTTTACGCCAATTACCGATCACTTTAAAAGAAACTGTTTACTGTATTTTACCGTTACAAGTACAGGATTCCAAATATATCCATTCTATTTACCGATTCATTAATTTAAAAAAAAAAAAGAGTTTAAAAATGTGGTTATTTTAATTTTTTTATGATTTTTGGATAATTTTTTAGGGAAAACTATTCTCTTGAATCTAATTTTACAGTTAATTATCAGGTGTATTAAGTTGTACATAGAGATCTACAGGTATGTAGATATGTAACTCTAAGTACCTGGAATTCTCCTGTAAAAAAGAACTGGTACATAGAGATATACAGGTATGTAGACGTGTAACTCTAAGTACCTGTACAATTGTCCTGTAAAGAAGAAGAATGGCATTTCGCTTTTTAGGTAGAGAAAATCCTCTTATACTTAGCGACCTAAAACACCTGTCAAACTAGAGGTTCAAAGTTAGAATCTCAGGACAGGCCGCACTTCAAAAAAACAAATAATTAACTATATGAAAGCATCCACTGAACACAGAGATTGAGGGGGGGTTGAGAAGGAATACAAAAACATGGCTGCTTTCCTACAGAAAACGCCCACATCCAACTATGGGTTATATCTGGTGTTGCAACTCAGCCCAATACCATGCACAAACCATGACCAGGTGTGGAGCAGTTTCCAAACGAAAGTATTTTTACAAATACACATTTTGCATATAGACATTGCATATTTGTGCTCGAGGGCCTTCACGTGACTCAGATTAGTGAGTTTCCGTACAGGTCCTGGACTATAGCTAAAAGCAGCTAAAAATAAGTCCCCCGCTGTCATGTGTGTCACTGATTTGATCTTAGAACCACTGACAGTTAATTTCATCTCAGCAATAAATCTGAGGGTCACGAGTCTGTGTTCCTACATAAACCTGTCTGCAATTTATGTTCTATATAAAAAGTAAGAAAAATATATAAAAGATATAAAACAGAAGACGACGTCGGAAATTGCTCATCTGATTCACTTTCTATTGATGCTTTGGGAGAGCAGTCTATTAAAAATCAGTAAAGCATACTTAAAGTAAACCATGACAAAAAAGCTTCCGGGAACGGTCTATTGTTAAAGCAATCGGTTAGGAAAATGGGTGAGGTTGGATGAAAGTAGACAAACATGGCTACTTTCTTCCACAAACAGCGCCTCTATCATTCATAGCTGTGTCCAGTATGTTGACGGTGTTTTCTCGGTCTACCGGCTGGCTGGTCAACGGTCCTTAAATAGTCTGTTTAAACAAACCAACCTGGTTTCAGAGACATACTAAAGGTTCTGTACTTGCCCATTCAGTGCAAACAGGCTTCAATTGTTCAAACAGGACAATGTGCTATCGAGAATAATTATATTTTATGAAGCACAAAAGATCATTTCACTGAACAAACGAGCATTTTGTTCACTCATCAGGTGATCGGCAGCCTCTTTAGACTTTGCGGCTAATAGCTTGCTCATTCATGATAACCATGTAATGTCAGTTGACCTTTAATCATCCTTCTTGGAGCCAACTACTGCTGCAGGTAACTAAATCACTAGAAGATCCACTTCAAAAACATGTTTTTAAGATAGAAACCTTTTCAGCACCAACACTTCTGTGGATAACTAAACAGTAGAAGATCCACCTCTAAAACATGTTCTTTAGAAAGAAACATGTTTGGCGCCATTCACTTCAGTGGATAGCTAAACCAGTAGAAAATCCACCTCTAAAACATGCTCTTGAGATACAAACCTGTTTGGCGCCAAACACTTCTGTGGATAACTAAACCAGTAGAAGATCCACCTCTAAAACTTGTTCTTGAGATAGAAACCTTTTCGGTGCCAACCACTTCTGTGGATAACTAAACCAGTAGAAGATCCACCTCTAAAACATGTTCTTGAGATACAAACCTGTTTGGCGCCAAACACTACTGTGGTTAACTAAACCAGTAGAAGATCCACCTCTAAAACATGGTCTTGAGATACAGTACAAACTTGTTTGGCGCCAAACACTTCTGTGGATAGCTAAACCAGTAGAAGATCCCCCTCTAAAACATATTTTTGAGATAGAAACCTTTTTGGCACCAACCACTTCTGTAGATAACTAAACCAGTAGAAAATCCACCTCTAAAACATGCTCTTGATATAGAAACCTGTTCGGCGCCAACCACTTCTGTGGATAACTAAACCAGTAGAAGATCCACCTCTAAAACATATTCTAGAGATAGAAACCTGTTTGGCACCAACCACTTCTGTGGATAACTAAACCTGTAGAAAATCCACCTCCACCGTAGTACATGCCTGCACAAGGCAAGATTGCTTTGCGCAGGCGTGTACTACGGAGGACAGAGAATGAACTTCAACCCAATATTGCAGCCAGCATGCAGCCAGCGGGTAAAGAAAGGGTGAATCAAACACCCGAAAACTCCGCCCATATGACCCAAAACCAGTCCCGCCAAATTCAGGTGACAGAGTCCCTTTAAGTATATGAACCTTAAAATAAGCTGTAGAACCCAAGATCCTTCGAGATACTAGAAACCTGTTGGAAAGAATTAAAATGGAGGCACAGATGGTGAAGTGCACATTTGTTTATTGAACTAATTGTGAAACCACTGGGCCACTACCCGGGGGGCTCCAAAGGGGGCGTGACTAAGCGAGACCCCTCAAACAGGGCCATAACGGAAAGCCCAGGAGACGCAAGGTGCTACCTCCAGTTAGACCCCGGGTGCGTGGTAGCTGACTCGGCCAGACTTGCGGGCAGGCATCTCAACAAGTAGCAAAGAACCAGGCAGGTGACAAGTGGCACAAGCGAGTAGCAGGTGAAGTTCCGGGTGGCGTGGAAGCATGGAGGACACACTGAGGAAACAAACAGTGTTAGCGAGATGCAAGCAGAGCAAACACGCAGGCGCGGGCAACCTGAAAACTAGCATCAGGAAACACTTGTTGCTCAGGCACCTCCCTAAGGACAGAGGTGCCTGAAGTAGTATGAGACACTCAGCTATTGGCTGACATATAATTAGGAAATAGTGCGCTGTCTCATTAAGAGACCGGGAGTACGCGCGCGCGCCCTTAGTGGCATGCTAGAAGGCCTGCGTGATATGTGCGCAGTGTCCAGGTCGCGAAGGCGACCGGGAACGGGACGAAGGCGCGTCACCTGTCCTCACCAGTAGAAGAGATTTTAGTTATACAACAATCAGCAAGAGACAACATGGCTTCCTATTGGAAGTGTTGGATCTTTCATCTCGTTCTGGCTCAAGTATAAAAAAGATAACTCAAGGGACAGTCAGACTAAAGGAACGGAATATATGTTTTAAGAATTTGCTGCGCCCATGAGATCAAAGAATTTTCTTCACTCTGTCTGACCTGGCATTCAGCCTGTTTAGTTCAATGCTGGCAAACCTCTTACATGAATTCAAAGCATGGCATCCTAGCAGTAGTCAACAACAGCGACTGATACAGTTCTGCCCTGGATAGAAAATTAATGTTATACATAATTTTAGAAGAAGGACAATGATGCTTTGAAGGTTTTGACATTTTAAAGGAATATTTCCTTGAAAACGGTCCATCTGATCCGGATCCTCATCTCTTGGCCAAAGAGAAGAGTGGCTACAAAGATCGTCTTTTGCTCTGGAGGACCTGTCTTCTCCAGCTTTCCACAAACAACTCATTAATTTCCCCTCTGGTGGCACTGCCTGAAAATTTGACTCCTGATGCCAGATCTCCCCACAGATTAAAGCTGATTGTTTTGGGTCTCAGCTGCAGGATACCCAGTGAACCTTCTAACAAAAAGGCAAAAAATAGTTAGTTTGCACCAAGATATTTAACAACAAGGTGAGAGCAGAATGTTGAATCTTTGAACTATGTTATGTTTTGGACTGCAAAGGAATTTGGACTGATTTTCAATTTCCTCTAAATTACTTTCTGAAATTATTTGTTGGGAAAAATAAAATTCTTTAGGCTCTTTAGGAGTAGTAAACCCATTTGGTTTAACATTGAAGGTACTTTCAATTAGAGACCTAAAGAGGACCTGTCACTTGCTCCAAAAATTGAGTGAAATACCTTGTAAATAAAATCTGTGAGCTCCCCTGATTCTGGTGTTCTTTTTCTTTTTGAGCTGCATCACTGTTATGAAAGGTAATTCAGTACCACAATGGACATAGAGGTCAGCGCACATACAGTGACCTGGCAATAACCCAAAAAACAAGAACGAGCTCTGAGACGTGGGAACTCTGTTGACCGCAATCCCTAATCCTCTCCAACCACACTAAAGGCAGCCGTGGATTGCGCCTAACGCTCCCTATGCAACTCGGCACGGCCTGAGAAACTAGCTAGCCTGAAGATAGAAAATAAGCCTACCTTGCCTCAGAGAAATACCCCAAAGGAAAAGGCAGCCCCCACATATAATGACTGTGAGTTAAGATGAAAAGACAAACGTAGAGATGAAATAGATTTAGCAAAGGGAGGCCCAACTTTCTGAACAGAGCGAGGATAGGAAAGGTAACTTTGCGGTCAACACAAAACCCTACAAAAACCACGCAAAGGGGGCAAAAAGACCCTCCGTACCGAACTAACGGCACGGAGGTACACCCTCTGCGTCCCAGAGCTTCCTGCAAGCAGGAAAAAACAAATTGACAAGCTGGACAGAAAAAAACAGCAAACAAAAAGCAAAGAGGAACTTAGCTATGCAGAGCAGCAGGCCACAGGAACGATCCAGGAGGAAACAGGTCCAATACTAGAACATTGACTGGAGGCCAGGATCAAAGCACTAGGTGGAGTTAAATAGAGAAGCACCTAACGACTTCACCACATCACCTGAGGAAGGAAACTCAGAAGCCGCAGTACCACTTTCCTCCACCAACGGAAGCTCACAGAGAGAATCAGCCGAAGTACCACTTGTGACCACAGGAGGGAGCTCTGCCACAGAATTCACAACACATCACTCTATTGCAAAGATATTCACATTTGTTTCTTCCGGAGCACAGTATGTGAAATTTCTGCTTGCAGACCAACTGGGCGTTTCTTTAAAGTCTTCTCTGGAGGGTTGTAGTTTAATCCCTTTCTCCCAGACACTGCCAATAACACCTTGGCAGCTGAATTAGCAAGTATTAGACAATGCCGTGTTGTGATTGTCAGCATCTGGAAGGGAGGGATGAAAGTGCACGCCCCCCAGAGAAACTCTGAAGACACACCCAGTTGTACTGCAATTAGAGATTTCACATACTACACAGCAGAGGAAACAAATGTGAATATCTCTGCCATGCAGCGATGCAGCTCAAAATAGAAAAAAATGTCAGAGTCAGGGAAGCTTGGGGATTTTTAAAACTTATTTAGCTCAATTTTTTTGAGCAAGTGAAAGGTCCTCTTTAAGAGGATACTGCCGATGTTACTTAAACAATAAAATCTTTTTTTTTTAGACCCTTTTTCAAACATTCAGTACTAATTGAGAGCATTGGAGTGAACTATTGTATAAATGGGGCTTCAATGGAAAAATCCTTAGAGATAGCACTGTATATTTTTTCGCAATGAAGTTAGTGCCTTTCGGAATGACTATTTTAGTAGTAAGGTTTGGAATGTTTCAGACTGAAGAGCATTTACTCTAAAGAATAAAATCTGGCCTGAAGATAAAAGTCCAAAGTCTATTTGAGCACTGGATTTTTATATTCTGCTCAATCATTTGAGGCTTTTTTTTATATGTGATCCTGGCACTAATAATAGCTGATGAAGTTTGCATAGGAACCCAGTATCAAGTTCACACCAGGCTGGTTTTGAATGGGGTTTTTCCAGGATTAAGATATTGATGCCCTATATTTAGGATATGTCAGAACGATGGGGAACTAACACCTGGCACCCCCCGATCATCTGATATTAGGTCTCAAATTGGTTGTTTTTTGGTACTGTATCTCAGCTATTCTAAGGATAAATGATCCATATTTTATCCCTGGATTACATCTTGTATTCTTACTACATAGTTAGCAGATCTAGATCAATCAACAATCTATGTGCATATTGATAGCCTGAAAGTCATTTTTAAAAACTTGCAATATTCAGCCTGGCCACTAGGTTAGATACAGCAGTCACACAAGTCCTGTTCTCTACAAATCAGATATCAGCTTTGCTCTACAGACTGGCACAGAATGTGCAGAGCGATTTCATTATTATTATTAATAGACAAAGTATTTAATCTGTGTTTCTTGAGGCCCGGATGATGCAAAACAGCAATACCATTCACTATGCACACAGAAAGGGTTCCGTATATAGCTACCCTGCCACTCGCTAGTCTCTTGTGGAGGAGCTATACTTCATCACACCTTTAAAACTGTGCTAGTATATTGAAATGTATATGTCCATTTACTCCAACTGATTTAAAGGGAAAATATCAGCAGGGTTTTGCTATGTAATCTGAGAGCACCATGATGTAGAGGCAGTGACCATGATTCTAGTGATATATCACTTACTAGGCTGCTTGGGGCAGCTTTGGGAAAATCACTGTTTGGGAAAATCAGTGGTCAGATTGCTGAGCAGTGTATGACCCCGCCCACACCACTAATTGGCAGCTTCCTGTTTACACTGTCAGCAAACTGCAAATCAGTGGCGGAGGGGGCGGGGTTACACTCATTATCTGGACTGCCTGGCATGAGACACCTAGTCCTGCCAGTGATAATCTACTGATGGTAAAACTGATCGTTTTGGAACTACAGCAAGCTGCTGAGCAAGTGATACATCCCTAGAATCAGGGTATGTGCCCCTACATCATGCTGCTCTCAGATTAAATAGCAAAAATCTGCTGACAGATTCCCTTTAAATTGCCATAAAGTACGCACAGATTTTGCATATTCTATTCTGACAATCATATACAAAGCCCAAAAGGAAAGTTTAAAAAAAAATAAAAAAATAAAAGCAATTATGCACATCCATTACATATTAAAGTCTTCTAAATTGGTAGCCACCTATTACCTATCGAAAGTGTAAGTGTTTGTGAGTCTTAATAACTTCTGTTACAGAATTTTAATTACTTTCTTCCGGGGCCGGCTGCAGGTTGGGTAATCTGTAAGACATAATGCCAATGCCATTCTATTGTTAGTATAAATCCTAAATAGCAGATACCGATCTGCGCCGAGATTTGCTGCCTAACAACGAGCAATTATCCGCTTATTTCCTCCTGGTTTATGAGACAAACTGATTAAAGTGTAAATACTTTTTTTTTTTTTTGCAGATCCACTTGATGAACACATTGAGAGAACATCATTTATTGTGTCTCGTGATATCCCAGATTAAATTCGTGTCGCTCTCGCCATATGCTGCAAGCCACTCTGTAAATGTCACGCTAGTTTTTATGCAAATCAAATCTGTCTATGTATTAAAAAAACGCAAATAAAAATTATCAGGAACATGCCGTATCCGTGTTTACAGAGCAAAAGAATCATCAGGTAGGAACGGAATACAAATGTCACTAAATTTAAAGGGCCAGTACACCTATTATAGAACGGGGTGTCAGCGTAGAACGACCAGTGTATCTTGCACCTTCACATTAGTTTTCTCCTGCAATCTGCAGGAAAACCTGGCAATAAGTGTTTAATTTCCTTGCAGGGCCACCAGAGGGGAAACCAAGAATTGCATAGCGATCATTCAAAATCAGTTATTTGGCTGTGCAGTGTAGAACAGGACAGAATATTCAGAGCAAGAAACACTTTTCATTCTGGTTAATAGATAAGGATCCCACACAGGGGAACCACCCTATGCCCTATAAGAAAATTGTTTTTCTAAACATGACAAATAATAAAGGATTGTTTCATCTTTTTAAATTGGTACAATTGCAAAGTGCTTGTAAAAATTAGCAACTTAGCAATTTATCTCATATTAAAAATTCCCTCCGTTCTACGGCGCCACTCCGATGCTGCAGATACAAGGCTGTCTCTGCTTTCAGCATGGGATAGTCCTCAGTTCAGTCCAGCAGTGCGACCATGCAGTATTCTGTATTTTGCCTTTTGTAAATCCGCCATATGGTTCCAGAGATATGGACCTTTTTATATAGTGCTACTTTTGTGAGGGCGTGGCTTTCATTTTAATTATGACACGCCTCCATCGAATCCCATGAGCCACGCCCCCTTGATAAAGACCGTGATGATTACCACTAAATAAATTTAGTCATATCTCTGTAACCGTAGGGCGGATTTTAAAAAAATTAAAAGCGGGAAACTCAGGGTAGCAACAGGAACAAAATAAGAGAAAAACCTGGGCTGGTGACAAGCCCTTCTTAAAGGGATATTTCAGCTCCATTGAAATTGGGAGGTAAGATGGTTTTCGAGGGCCCCGGGCGAAAGAGTCTCAGTGGCCCCCCCCCTGTAACACATACCCCGATTTATGATGCCCAGATACAGCAGAGAAATGTATAATACAATGCCAGATTTCACTTCTTACATGAGTGACAGCTATTGTAAATTCTGCAGTGTATATATACAGGAGTGGTACTGTGCAGTGTATATATACAGGGGGAGAAGTGCTGTGCAGTGTATATATACAGGAGAGGTGCTGTGCAGTGTATACATACAGGAGGAAAGGTGCTGTGCAGTGTATATATACAGGAGAGGTGCTGTGCAGTGTATATATACAGGGGGAGAAGTGCTGTGCAGTGTATATATACAGGAGAGGTGCTGTGCAGTGTATACATACAGGAGGAAAGGTGCTGTGCAGTGTATATATACAGGAGAGGTGCTGTGCAGTGTATATATACAGGAGGAAAGGTGCTGTGCAGTGTATATATACAGGAGAGGTGCTTTTCTGTTTTGAGTTTTTCTATGAAACAAAGACTTTTCTACATAAACAACGTTGTTTGGTTTTGCGGCCCCAACAGATCTGTGCTACAAAGTAACAGGCGGCTCGGGCATTAATGAGGGACCTGATACTGAATCCTTTCCACAAACCCTAATGACCCAATTAGTGCCCTGTCATTAGAAGCTCATTAAACGCCTCCCTGTCCCGAGCAGTCATGTACAGTATGAGGGGATCCTGCAGCCCACCCCCTGACTGCTCCATACCATACACTGCCCTCTGTCGCGCTCACTATTATCCTGTGCATTTCTCCATCATCGTTACCCCATGTTACACTTGTCACCCCCCACTACAGAGTAGCAGGGCAGCCAATGTCACCCCCTCCCGGACCCTAATGGCAGCAGGAAATGTCTGCTCCTCTATTGGGTTGGAACCTGATTTAATCAAGGAATAATGTGGATTTGTTGCCGGTGGCCGCAGGGGAAGGGTTAAGTGATGCCATGTCCTTGGTGGGAGCAGTGGCAGCTGCTGGGACCTGGACAGAGACAACCAATGTTGCTGTGACTGCACAGTGTGATGTGGAGGAGAGAAGCTGAGACGCAGAAATCACCCACATGCCAGCACTGGGCAGAGTCCCTCCAGTCACCAGCCTGGGGCCACAAGGCCCCAACATACAGCCCACAGCTCAGTTTTATCCATGGCAACAGCTCCCCTTCCTCCTGGCATCTGGTTAACCCTATTTATGCGGGTCGGATTGTTATCTTTAAGGTTCAGCAATAACCTTCATACAGATGGGAAGGGGTTAAGCTTCTTCCTACCCCACTGGTGCAGGTTCGGTGAGGAATGCATGTATTCTGGGAGAGCTGGGTGGCTGCAGGTTGCAGGCTGCACCCCACCAGCTGCTCCTCCAGACATCACCCACATTTTTAGGCAGCGGAGACAGACAGCAGCAGACTGAGCCACAAGTCCAACCACTGCTGGATACTTTAGTTTGCACTCACTCAGGCACTGGTAGGATGGAGGTCCTCTGGAATCTGCCTGATAATAAGTTCAGCACTGCAGCCAGCCAGGGGCTCTCTCCGCCCACAAACAGTCACACTGGCTGCGTTCTCTTAACCCCTATGTGTGCCTGCCTGGCTGCACTGACTGAGTGAGAAGATGCTTGTGTCAGAGCTGGCACATAGGGGTTAAGAGAACTCAGCCAGTGTGACTTTGTGGGCGGAGAGAGCATGTTCTCCTGCTCTGCTCTCCCAGCTGTATCTATGACAGCGTGAGTGGGCCCCCCTCTCTCCCCAGGGCCCGGCATTTGCCCAGGTGCGCCGGGTGCTGACGCCGGCCCTGTCGGTAACGGTACATCAACTGATACCTGCCAGGATACGTGCACAATCGGCAAGTACAGTACATGTACATGATACCTGCTGATCATGTTCTCGTTCCGGCAGGTATCAGTAGACATGACATTAGCGACCCCCCACTCACCTCCTGATGCAGAAGTGATCGAAGCTCAAATCCACAGGGTAAAATCTGCTTCATATTGACCCTATGGGCACCAACCCCAACAGTAATAATAATAAACAATCAACCAAGACTGAGTTTTTAAGTTTTTAGTAGGCTACATGGCCAAATGTTGAGCAACCTCCAACAACGCGAATTGTAATATTGTCTAATATGTTTTGTTTTTTTATTTTTATCATGACTTATTTGTTGTGCCAGATGGAATGGCTGAAATCACATTTATTAGACAAAGCACACTGACTACAAGTGGTTTCTTCAACCAGCTTTATTATATGTTTTGCAATGGTTTGAATTGGTTTACAACCATGACAACAGTCTTCACACACTTTGTTTCGCTATTTAGAAATTGATGCTCCTGATCGGCTGTGAAGTTGTTTCAGAAAGTTCACAGAATAAACTGAAAATAAAAGGGATTGCAAAACAAATTAAAGAGGTTTTCTTATGGAAGAAAAACCCACTGGTTAAGTAAATGTGTTGTTCTCGTCAAGTTAATAATGGTGGGAGACAACCAATATGGCAACTGTTACAGTTCTAATAATGTGATCGGGGCGCTAATGACAAATTTGCCTCCTCATGCAATGATATGAAAATAAGAGATTGGGGATTGATGTTTAGCTTGAGGGTGGGTGTGATGACACAGCATTTAATCTTAATTCTCCAGACGTCTATTTTTAGTAGGACAGAAGACATACCCTATTATCTTTATGTTGACTTTTGAATTCATGTGTTTTTCTTTGGTTGGTCAAGAAACACTGACTACTGTTCATAGGAGCCTTTAACGTTGATTTTTGAGTTGATGTATGTTGTAAATTATTACCTGTTATCCTGGATGACAGGGACGCAGGGTAATTGAACAATAGATGTTTGTTAATACGTTGATTACCAGGCTAGCTAGTTTGTTGACTTGCAAAAGGGAAACGTACAAACTATGTAGATTGATTAAATACCCAAACAATGAGCATTAAACTCATTCCACTTCCCCCCTGACCTGTGGATGATGACCTGAGCCATAGATGTGGCTAAAAAGAGGGATTTCAAGCCTATTCAAAAAGATTCAGAGTGACTTGACAGAACAGCCACCAGGACAACATGGCTTCATCAAGAGGGACACAGATTTGACTCTACGGAAGGCCAGCTTAAGGGACCACAGCCCCAACAGGAAGAATTACAGATCTGCTCCATTGACCATTTTACCATCATAGACCCAATGGATACATTTGAGGAAGCCAGGATTTGGAACCACCGGTCACCTGAGCCCCATGGATACATTTTGGAAAACCAGGATTGGGGCCCACCAGTCACCTGGCTACATGGAGACCATCTGAGAAGCCAGGTTGTGACCCTCAGGTCACCTGGCCACGTATCTCAATGGAATGTCAGTTTCCTAAGCTTGTTGATACCTTTTCTCTGTGGGTGCCCGCCAAAAGCGGGATACCACTGGTGCGTGGTAGTTGGCCCTGAAATCTCTGATGTCACAGCTGCTCTTATCCCAGCAAGTCAGGAAAAGGATGAGACTCTGTAATTTTGCACCATCTTGGGTATTTTGCTGGGACTGTTCTAAGTGTTATTTGCCTGTTTTCTGGTTCAGTAAAGTATTGCCGCACTGTTTTACCCTCATCCTGTGTTTTCTGAGTAGAATTATGCCCACGGTAAAAGGAGAGTGGGTGTTCAGTGGGATGAGCCCTAGTCCATGTGGTCTCAGGCCAGCAGACAAGAGCACCGATGACCCCCGTGTCTCCACAGTGGGGATACCTTATCTGCCCTCTTAAAGGGGTTGTCCACTTTAGGGGACAGTTATGTTTGTTTTACTTAAATGCCTGTATTTGGGGCTATAAATGATTTTTGCAATTTGATTTCATTAAAAATGTTGCACTTTATTTCCCCGCATGTTCAACTTTGATGTGGTCTACGGTCATAAATCAGCTGAGAGGAGCTCAGAAAAAAAAAGTTACATACAAATGTAAGGTGATGCTGTGCCTCAGGCCTCTTTCACACAATGTTCTTCACCACCTTCAGTGGTCCCATCGGGCTTACATCTGAACGGGACCACTGGTTGTGGGGAGGAATGCAGTGTGAAAGAGCTGTTAATGAATTATGTACCTGAACTTGCGGCAGGGACCTAGAGGTTAAGATGTGGAAGAGCAGTCAGTGAGATGCCTGATTGAAGTGTCATGGGACTTCAGCACGAAGAACAATAGAGCCAGGAGGACTCACTTGGCTGTGTGAGTGCTTCAATTCAGTGAGAGGCCATACTGGGTTATTGTGGACTATGTGTTAGTTCTGAAAGTGAGTATTTGATCTGCACACTGTAAGAGATTGGCTACTCTTATTTGAAAAGTGAAGTATGTTCCGGGACTGTAAGAAAATCCTTTGTGATGAGTCCTGGCGGAGCAGTGGAGTAGTAGATGGTCTCACCAGACCACTGGAAAATGTTTGCATTGTTTATTGCCAATTAGTGTTTTCTGCAACCATGAAGCTTACTGTGACTTCCCGTACATTGGCAACCATCAAGAGCTTGTGCCTCCTGGTGATGAAAATTAAATATTATTGGACGTGGTATATCTCGATTTTTCCAAAGCGTTTGATACCGTGCCGCACAAGAGGTTGGTACACAAAATGAGAATGCTTGGTCTGGGGGAAAATGTGTGTAAATGGGTTAGTAACTGGCTTAGTGATAGAAAGCAGAGGGTGGTTATAAATGGTATAGTCTCTAACTGGGTCGCTGTGACCAGTGGGGTACCGCAGGGGTCAGTATTGGGACCTGTTCTCTTCAACATATTCATTAATGATCTGGTAGAAGGTTTACACAGTAAAATATCGATATTTGCAGATGATACAAAACTATGTAAAGCAGTTAATACAAGAGAAGATAGTATTCTGCTACAGATGGATCTGGATAAGTTGGAAACTTGGGCTGAAAGGTGGCAGATGAGGTTTAACAATGATAAATGTAAGGTTATACACATGGGAAGAGGGAATCAATATCACCATTACACACTGAACGGGAAACCACTGGGTAAATCTGACAGGGAGAAGGACTTGGGGATCCTAGTTAATGATAAACTTACCTGGAGCAGCCAGTGCCAGGCAGCAGCTGCCAAGGCAAACAGGATCATGGGGTGCATTAAAAGAGGTCTGGATACACATGATGAGAGCATTATACTGCCTCTGTACAAATCCCTAGTTAGACCGCACATGGAGTACTGTGTCCAGTTTTGGGCACCGGTGCTCAGGAAGGATATAATGGAACTAGAGAGAGTACAAAGGAGGGCAACAAAATTAATAAAGGGGATGGGAGAACTACAATACCCAGATAGATTAGCGAAATTAGGATTATTTAGTCTAGAAAAAAGACGACTGAGGGGCGATCTAATAACCATGTATAAGTATATAAGGGGACAATACAAATATCTCGCTGAGGATCTGTTTATACCAAGGAAGGTGACGGGCACAAGGGGGCATTCTTTGCGTCTGGAGGAGAGAAGGTTTTTCCACCAACATAGAAGAGGATTCTTTACTGTTAGGGCAGTGAGAATCTGGAATTGCTTGCCTGAGGAGGTGGTGATGGCGAACTCAGTCGAGGGGTTCAAGAGAGGCCTGGATGTCTTCCTGGAGCAGAACAATATTGTATCATACAATTATTAGGTTCTGTAGAAGGACGTAGATCTGGGTATTTATTATGATGGAATATAGGCTGAACTGGATGGACAAATGTCTTTTTTCGGCCTTACTAACTATGTTACTATGTTACTATTATGTTCTGCAACTATTCTTCAATGGGTACATTGTAAGCCCCAGATTGAAAGCTGAATAATAGTGTCCCCTATAGAAGAAGTAGGGGATTGGAGTTAGCAGGGAATGACTGGCCAAGAGGCTTTGGAGATAAGGGTTATTGGGTCTATGGGGGAGGGGGGTGATAGACCAAGAAACTACATGTTCCTTTGTGCCCCAGGAGGTGATGACCAAGGTGTGGAGTGTGGAGGACTGAGAAATGGCATGACGATGAGGAGAATAGGCAATAAGTGGTGTGGCCTCTAAGAGAGTGCATGGCTAAGGACCAAAACTTTATTTGAACAGTGCAAATGTAATGCAGGTAAATCGGATGCAGCAAAACAGAGGCGCAGAGCAAGGGTTAACAGGGGTTTGGTTTAATGGACACAGGGAGGTTTCTTCTCGCAGGGAGCCAAAGGGGTTAAAACAGATTTTAGGCTAAAGAATGCAAAGAACAGGTTAACTTAAGGCCACAGTCTAGGCATTTAACTGTCACTTATGGTGAGTCCCGTGATTGTTCACTTCTCCAAAGATGAAAGTAGGAAGGCGGCTGATGCTAGTGTTGCAATCTTCAGGCTTCCCCGCCCAACGGCTCTGTATGGACTCTTCTGGCAGCAATGGGCAGTCTCCAGTCTGACCCGTTGAGCCCCTAGTCCAAGACTCTGCTCAGCAGCCTGGAGACTTTCTTCATAATCTCCCGTCCGGCGTGCTCTGTAATCGGCAGTCCCGCACAACACTCTCCCACCCAGCTTGCCCTGCCAGCGGAAGTTCCGCACGGCACTCTTCCGCACGGCCTTTTCTGCACTCGTTCTCTGTCACCAGCGTGCAGACTAACTCTCCCCGCGGTGAGCTGCAGGTCCCTGCCCTCTCTCTTCTACGGCGGGAACTCGCTCTGTCTTCCTGAGCAAAAACTCCTGTCTGCCTCACTCTTACCACACCACCTCTCATAGGTTAAGAATCCTGTCTGTCCTCAATTCCCTTCCCTCTCGCAGCCCCAGCAGTTCCAGACCCGGTGTTCTGTCAGCACCCACAGCCCGGTCTTCTTCCTGGATGTCAACCTCCAAAAGTTGGCAAGTCTGATTTAGTCTTGGCAAGTCATTGCCAACTGCCCTAAATTGAGGCTGACCGATGTTTTCGAAAGAGGAACCACCATTCCATGGATAAAAAGGACTCATTGGAACACATCTGAATCAGACTACAAAAACATGGTCTTCTGATTTTACCGAAGTAAGTCACCGACTACCAAGCCATGGTGCAATGCTGTCACCCTGTCTAACCAAAAATAAAGTGAGCCCCAATTATGGTACAATGTGAGATCTAGATGGCCATAAAAGGGTTGGTCAGGTTTTCTTCTTTTTCTTTCTGGCACAAACAATTGAGTTACTTTTTTTGAGATCTCAGTTTGTTTACTGACTCTATGAAGACAGATATTCTGACCCTGTGAGTTATAGCCAAGCGTGTACTGTAGATCCTCAGATGTCTCACAAATCTTGTGCCGCCGCTGAGCTATCTATGAGAAAAAAAAGATCTGAATCCTGAGTGCCGCAGCTTAAGATCTTGTCACGGTTCACGGAAACGGACCAGAAACTGCATTTAAATGAGATTTCAAACAAATAATTGATTAATGTTGTTTTCGAGAATATTCAATTAATGGGGAAACAGATTTATGGAACATATAGAGAATACTCTCGGATAAATTTACTTGAATAACCCCTGAAATTCTATAGGAGCAAAATGAAAAATTAAGGGGGTAGACAAGATTAGGAAAAAGGATCTGTTCTTATTCCATATACAGCGCCACTCTTATTCTTAGGCTGTGCTTGGTATTGCAGCTCATGGGAACGTAATTTAACTGTAATACCAGAAATAACCAAAGGGCATGTATAGCACTGTTTTTTGGTTGTTTTTGTATATTTTTTTTTCTTTCTCATACAACAGAAATAGAAAGAAACATATATTTTTTAATATCATTTGAAAAGAAATGACAAAAAAGTGCATTTTGACATACTTATCAAGGGTGGTGTGCAGGACTAGCAAGGGGTGTAATGATCGTGGTCGCAGAGGGTGCGACTGCGACAGGACCCGTGCGAGAGGGGGGCCCACAAACATCAGCATCTACTTCAGCTGGATGTGCATCCAAGGACGCACATTCAGTTGAAGTGTAGTGAAGCACAGGGACCTGCCGGCACCAGTCAATGCAGCAGTGCACGACAGTGACATCATGTGCCGCCATGCCGTACATCATGGGAGTGAAGGAAGGTAAGAAGAATTAATTATGTTTTGCAATGCTTTGGAAAACAGAACTGACTTTATACATGAAAGTGGTCCAGGATGGGGGGCATTATACCACAATGGGGTCCAGGATGGGGGTCATTATTCCAGGAAGAGGCCTGGTTTGGAGATATGATACCAGAATAGAGTCCAGGATGGGACTCGTCATGCCAGGAAGGGGCACAGGATGGGGACATTTTTAAAGGACGGGGAATATTTTACCAGCAAGGGGCCCACGATGAGAGACATTGTACAAGGATGGGGGACATGGTTACAGGAAGGGGCCATGATTGGGGACATTGTTACAGGAAGGGGCAAGGATTGGGGAACATAATTATATTATAGGTGTGTGGGCCACAGTTATAGTGGCTTGTGAAAGTATTCACCCTTTTGAAATTTTTCATGTTTTGCTACCTCACAACCTGGAATTTCACTGTTTTTTTGAGGGCTTGCGTTAGTTCATGTAAATAACATGCCTACAACTGTGAACATTTGGCTTTCTATTTATTGTGAAGCAAACAACAAATAGGACAAAATAACTGAAAACTTCAGTGTACATAACTATTCACCCACCGAAAGTCAGTACTTTGTAGAGCCTCCTTTTGCAGCAATTACAGCTGCAAGTCGCTTTGGATAAGTCTCTATGAGCTTTCCACATCTCACCACTGAGATTTTTGCAAAACTACTCCAGCTCCTTCAAGTTCGATGGTTTACTCTGGTGAACAGCAATCTTCAAGTCTGACCACAGATTCTCATTTGGATTAAGGTCTGGGCTTTGACTAGGCCACTCCAAAGTATTTACACATTTCCCCTTAAACCACTCGAGTGTTGCTTTTGCAGTATGCTTCGGGACATTATCTTGTTGGAAGGTGAACTTCCGTCCCAGTCTCACCATATTTCATTGTGGGGATGGTGTTCTTGGGCTGATGATGAGCTATGTTGGCTTGGCGCCAGACATAGTGTTTACCTTGGTGGCTAAAAAGTTACATTTTGGTCTCATTTGACCACAGCACTGTCCTCCATACATTTGAGGAGTCTCCCACATGTCTTTTGACAAACTCAAAATGAGCCTTACAATTTTTGTGTGTAAGTAAAAGCTTTTTCCTGCCCACTCTTCCATAAAGGCCACCTCTATGGAGTGTACGGCTTATTGTGATCGTATGGAAAGATAGTCCAGTCTCTGCTTGGGAACTCTGCAGCTCCTTCAGGATTACCTTTGGTCTCTGTGTTGCCTCTCTAATTAATTCCCTCCTTGCCCAGACTGAGAGTTTTGGTGGGCATCACTATCTTGGCAGGTTTGTTGTACTACCATGTTCTTTCCATTTGATGATAATGGATTTCATAGTGCTCTGGGGAATCATCAGAGACTGGGATTTGTGAAGAACGAGCATGCTCAGATATCTAAGCATGCTCGAGTGATATCTGAGTATCTTCGGCGTTCTCAAGTAATATGTTTGAGTCCCCGCGGCTGCATGTTTCGAGGCTGTTAGACAGCTAAAACACATGTGGGAATTGATTGTTTGTTAGGCAATCCCCACATGTGTTGTGGCTGTCTAACAACCTCGAAACATGCAGCCGCGGGGACTCGGATATATTACTCGATCACGCCCAAGATTTTCAGATAACACCCGAGCATGCTCGAATAACATAATATAGGAGCATGCTTGCTCATCACTTATTAAGATATTTTTTTATAACCCAACCCAGACTTGTTCTTCTCAATAACGTTGTCCCTGACTTGTTTGGAGATCTCCTCAGTCTTCATGGTGTTTGGAGATCTCCTTGGTCTTCATGGTGTTGTTTGTAGGTCTCCTTGGTCTTCATGGTGTTGTTTGAAGATCTCCTTGGTCTTCATAGTTTTGCTTGGAGATCTCCTTGGTATTCATGGTGTTGTTTGCAGATCTCCTTGGTCTTCATGGTGTTGTTTGGAGATCTCCTTGGTCTTGATGGTGTTTGGAGATCTTCTTGGTCTTCATGGTGTTGTTTGGAGATCTCCTTGGTCTTCATGGTGTTGTTTGCAGATCTCCTTGGTCTTCACGTGGTGGTGTTTGCAGATCTCCTTGGTCTTTATGGTGTTGTTTGGAGATCTCTGTGGTCTTCGTGGTTGCTAGTGGTGCCTCTTGCTTAAGGGTGTTGCAGCCTCTGTGGCCTTTCATAAAAGGTCAAGTGTATATACTGACAGACATGTGACACTTAGATTGCTCACAGTGGAACATCCTGTCACTAAGCATGTGACTAATGAAGGTAATTGTTTGCACCAGAATTTTTTAGGGACTTCATAGCAAAAGGGGTGAATATTTATACACATGCCAATTTTCAGTTATTTGATCCCACCAATTTAATTTTTGCCTCCATTTTTCTCACTTCACCAACTTAGACTATTTAGTGCTGATGCATCACATACAAATCCGATTACCGAAATATTTAAACACAGGTTGAAATGCAACAAAATAGTTAAAAAGCCAAGTGGGGGGTTGAATACTTTTGCAAACCACTGTATGTCTTTATAGTATTTAGAGCACTACAAGAGTTAATACATATGACCAACATGTAGGTGGACGTTCAAATTTTGCAGTGGGGCTCAGGGGAGAACGTAACCCCACCGAGAGACTCTCTACAATGCAAATAGAGTGCCTAATGCTTGCTATGATAGCTCTATATGGTGAAGCATAGCAATATCAGCTGCAGTCCTCATACATTTATGTTTAGCCCCAGATATAAATATGTTTTGCCTCTGCTTTGTACCTGGCCTCCTATGTCATGACGGAGCTGCTTTAATAAGCGAACAGCTGCCAGCCAACATCAAGTTGAATTATTGATGCTGGAAGAGGATTTTTTTTTTTCTGCAAATGACGCAGAAAGGTCTTTAAGTAGAACTTCATATAAAGCAATGTGGCAAACTTATTTCTGCAGGATTTTTATATTACAATTTTATATTTATAATTATATGACAATGTCTATAAATCACTCTGGAATATGCCAGTGGTATAATATTTTAAATTATATATATATTTCTAAATTTTGCTTAGTTTAGGACGTATTCTGATAAAATACAGAAAAATAAAAAAAAGAACGAAAAAAATATAACCATAAGGCCGGTTTCACACGTCAGTGGCTCCGGTACGTGAGGTGACAGTTTCCACACGTACCGGAGACACTGACTCACGTAGACACATTAAAATCAATGTGTCTCTGCACATGTCAGCGTGTTTTCACGGACCGTGTGTCCGTTTGGAAAACACGGAGACATGTCAGTGTTCGTGGGAGCGCACGGATTACACGGACCCATTAAAGTCAATGGGTCCGTGTAAAACACGTACCGCACACGGATGTTGTCCGTGTGCAGTCCGTGTTCCGTGCAGGAGACAGCGCTACAGTAAGCGCTGTCCCCCCAGCGTGGTGCTGAAGCCGCCATTCATTTCTTCTCTCCAGCAGCGTTCGCTGGAGAGAAGATATGAAAAATCTTTTTTTTTTTTTTTTTGGTGTTTAAAAAAAAGATCCCTGTCCCCATACCCCCCTGCCACCCCCTGTGCGCCCCCCGCTGTTAATAAAATACTTACCCGGCTCCCTCGCTGCTTCTTCTCCTCGCCGCAGCTTCTCCTGTATGAGCGGTCACGTGGTGCCGCCCATTACAGTCATGAATATGCGGCTCCATTTTACACATGAACTGAGAACTTTGAAAATGAAAGATCAGTCCAGGAGGAGCGGATTTCTTTGATAAAATATATCACAAATTTTCTTATTTTCAAGTGTTCTATTGATTTATGAAGAAAAAATAAACTAAAACGACGACAGCTCTGTAAATTAAACACATAACAAGCAAAAATTGATTTTTTTTTCATCAACAGCATTTTCTGTATTTTCCTGTAACAGTCAGTTTTGTAGACTGTAAGATAAAGAGTGAAAAAGTGAACCTTCTGCTTATCACTTCCAGCCCTGGACACTAGTGACTAACTAAAGCCCCGCCCAATTAGACATGAAGGTGGGGCTTACACTATTTTGTCCTACTGCATGTGAGGCAGAGGGGGAGGCTCCTGCTGCAGACTTTTGTCTTACAGTCGTGCACAAGGCAGGGAAGAGGGATAACATGGCTAAGCTCCTAAGCCGCAGAGACATTTTTGTAAATATATTTTTTACTTTTAATTGTAATATGAGCCAAAATCAAATCAAAGATAAGAGGTAAATTAAGGGGAATTTGTGAGCAGGTTTTTTACTATGTAATCTGATAGTATGATTGCAGTAGTTTTGATAGAATCACAGTTTTCTCTGCTGCAGATCTCGGAATGCTGAGCTGTATATAACCCCGCCCCCACCACTGATTGGCTTCTTTCTGTGTAAACTGACACAAAGCTGTCAATCACTGTGGGGGGGGGGGTGG
Source organism: Ranitomeya imitator (assembly GCF_032444005.1). Classification (NCBI taxonomy): domain Eukaryota; kingdom Metazoa; phylum Chordata; class Amphibia; order Anura; family Dendrobatidae; genus Ranitomeya; species Ranitomeya imitator. Next base: position 29,624,237 of record NC_091285.1, read on the forward strand.
TTGGAATAGGAGGCTCAAGACACTTAGGGTATGTGCACACGTCATGATTTCTTGCAGAAATTTTCCTGACAAAAACCGGACATTTCTGCCAGAAATCCGCATGCGTTTTTACCGCGATTTTGATGCATTTTTAACGTGTTTTTGATGCGTTTTTGGTGCGTTTTTTGTGCGTTTTTTCCCAAATGCGTAGAATTGCGGGAAAAACGCAGAAAATCCGCAAAAATAATGAACATGCCCATTTTCTTACCGCAATGTTTTTTTCGCGGAAAAAAACGCATCCATGTGCACATAACATGCAGAATGCATTCTAAATGATAGAATGCATAATGTATGCGTTTTTCATGAGTTTTTATAGCATTTTTACTGCGAAAAACCACGAAAAAAACGCGAAAAAACCTGAACGTGTGAACATAGCCTTAGACTTGTAGTGATAATCTCCTGCTGATGAAACACTGATTTTATAAAAAAAAACAGCAACACATAGCCTAGTAAGTGACATATTACAAGAATCAGGCTCTCTGACCCTACATCATGCTGTTTTCTCTCCGATTACAAAGCAAATCCTGCTGACAGATTCCTTTTAACCCCTCTGTGACCTTAGACGTACTATCCCGTCGAGGTGCCCTGGGCTTATCTGACCCTGGACGGGATAGTACGTCATAGCCGATCGGCCGCGCTCACAGGGGGAGCGCGGCCGATCGCGGCCGGGTGTCAGCTGCTTATCGCAGCTGACATCCGGCACTATGTGCCAGGAGCGGTCAAGGACCGCCCCCGGCACATTAACCCCTGGCACACCGCGATCAAAGATGATCGCGATGTGCCGGCGGTGCAGGGAAGCACCGCGCAGGGAGGGGGCTCCCTGCGGGCTTCCCTGAGCCCCCCGCAGCAACGCGATGTGATCGCGTTGCTGCGAGGGTCTCCTCACCTCCCTCCCTGCTCGAGCCCCGGATCCAAGATGGCCGCGGATCCGGGTCCTGCAGGGAGGGAGGTGGCTTCACAGAGCCTGCTCAGAGCAGGCACTGTGAAGGCTGCAGCGCTGCATGTCAGATCAGTGATCTGACAGAGTGCTGTGCAAACTGTCAGATCACTGATCTGTGATGTCCCCCCCTGGGACAAAGTAAAAAAGTAAAAAAAAAAATTTCCAAATGTGTAAAAAAAATAAAAAAAAATATTCCAAAATAATGAAAAAAAAAAAAAAATATTATTCCCATAAATACATTTCTTCATCTAAATAAAAAAAAAAAACAATAAAAGTACACATATTTAGTATCGCCGCGTCCGTAACGACCCGACCTATAAAACTGTCCCACTAGTTAACCCCTTCAGTAAACACCGTAAGAAAAAAAAAAAAAAACGAGGCAAAAAACAACGCTTTATTATCATACCGCCGAACAAAAAGTGGAATAACACGCGATCAAAAGGACAGATATAAATAACCATGGTACCGCTGAAAGCGTCATATTGTCCCGCAAAAAAAGAGCCGCCATACAGCATCATCAGCAAAAAAATAAAAAAGTTATAGTCCTGAGAATAAAGCGATGCAAAAATAATTATTTTTTCTGTAAAATAGTTTTTATCGTATAAAAGCACCAAACCATAACAAAATGATATAAATGAGGTATCGCTGTAATCGTACTGACCCGAAGAATAAAACTGATTTATCAATTTTACCAAACGCGGAACGGTATAAACGCCTCCCCCAATAGAAATTCATGAATAGCTGGCTTTTGGTCATTCTTCCTCACAAAAATCGGAATAAAAAGCGATAAAAAAATGTCACGTGCCCAAAAATGTTTTCAATAAAAACGTCAACTCGTCCCGCAAAAAACAAGACCTCACATGACTCTGTGGACCAAAATATGGAAAAATTATAGCTCTCAAAATGTGGTATTGCAAAAAATATTTTTTGCAATAAAAAGGGTCTTTCAGTGTGTGACGGCTGCCAATCATAAAAATCCGCTAAAAAACTCGCTATAAAAGTAAATCAAACCCCCCTTCATCACCCCCTTAGTTAGGGAAAAATAAAAAAAAATGTATTTATTTCCATTTTCCCATTAGGGCTAGGGTTAGGGCTAGGATTAGGGTTAGGGCTAGGGTTAGGGCTAGGGTTAGGGCTAGGGCTAGGGTTAGGGCTAAGGTTAGGGCTAGGGCTAGGGTTAGGGTTAGGGCTAGGGTTAGGGTTAGGGCTAGGGTTAGGGTTAGGGCTAGGGTTAGGGCTAGGGTTAGGGCTAGGGTTAGGGTTAGGGCTAGGGTTAGGGTTAGGGCTAGGGTTAGGGTTAGGGCTAGGGTTAGGGCTAGGGTTAGGGTTAGGGCTAGGGTTAGGGTTAGGGCTAGGGTTAGGGCTAGGGTTAGGGTTAGGGTTGGGGCTACAGTTAGGGTTGGGGCTAAAGTTAGGGTTAGGGTTTAGATTACATTTACAGTTGGGAATAGGGTTGGGATTAGGGTTAGGGGTGTGTCAGGGTTAGAGGTGTGGTTGGGGTTACCGTTGGAATTAGGGTTAGGGGTGTGTTTAGATTAGGGTTTCAGTTATAATTGGGGGGTTTCCACTGTTTCGGCACATCAGGGGCTCTCCAAACACGACATGGCGTCCGATCTCAATTCCAGCCAATTCTGCGTTGAAAAAGTAAAACAGTGCTCCTTCCCTTCCGAGCTCTCCTGTGTGCCCAAACAGGGGTTTACCCCAACATATGGGGTATCAGCGTACTCAGGACAAATTGGACAACAACTTTTGTGGACCAATTTCTCCTGTTACCCTTGGGAAAATACAAAACTGGGGGCTAAAAAATAATTTTTGTGGGAAAACAAAAAGATTTTTTATTTTCACGGCTCTGCGTTATAAACTGTAGTGAAACACTTGGGGGTTCAAAGTTCTCACAACACATCTAGATAAGTTCCTTAGGGGGTCTACTTTCCAAAATGGTGTCACTTGTGGGGGGTTTCTACTGTTTAGGTACATTAGGGGCTCTGCAAACGCAATGTGACGCCTGCAGACCATTCCATCTAAGTCTGCATTCCAAATGGCGCTCCTTCCCTTCCGAACCCTCCCATGCGCCCAAACGGTGGTTCCCCCCCACATATGGGGTATCAGCGTACTCAGGACAAATTGGACAACAACTTTTGGGGTCCAATTTCTCCTGTTACCCTAGGGAAAATACAAAACTGGGGGCTAAAAAATAATTTTTGTGGGAAAAAAATTTTGTTTTATTTTTATGGCTCTGCATTATAAACTTCTGTGAAGCCCTTGGTGGGTCAAAGTGCTCACCACACATCCAGATAAGTTCCTTAGGGGGTCTACTTTCCAAAATGGTGTCACTTGTGGGGGGTTTCAATGTTTAGGCACATCAGTGGCTCTCCAAACGCAACATGGCGTCCCATCTCAATTCCTGTCAATTTTGCATTGAAAAGTCAAACGGCGCTCCTTCCCTTCCGAGCTCTCCCATGCGCCCAAACAGTGGTTTACTGCCACATATGGGGTATCAGCGTACTCGGGACAAATTGGACAACAACTTTTGAGGCCCAATTTCTTCTCTTACCCTTGGAAAAATAAAAAATTGGGGGCAAAAATATAATTTTTGTGAAAAAATATGATTTTTTATTTTTACGGTTCTGCATTATAAACTTCTGTGAAGCACTTGGTGGGTCAAAGTGCTCACCACACCTCTAGATAAGTTCCTTAGGGGGTCTACTTTCCAAAATGGTGTCACTTGTGGGGGGTTTCAATGTTTAGGCACATCAGTGGCTCTCCAAACGCAACATGGCGTCCCATCTCAATTTCTGTCAATTTTGCATTGAAAAGTCAAACGGCGCTCCTTCCCTTCCGAGCTCTCCCATGCGCCCAAACAGTGGTTTACTGCCACATATGGGGTATCAGCGTACTCAGGACAAATTGGACAACAACTTTTGAGGTCCAATTTCTTCTCTTACCCTTGGAAAAATAAAAAATTGGGGGCAAAAATATAATTTTTGTGAAAAAATATGATTTTTTATTTTTACGGTTCTGCATTATAAACTTCTGTGAAGCACTTGGTGGGTCAAAGTGCTCACCACACATCCAGATAAGTTCCTTAGGGGGTCTACTTTCCAAAATGGTGTCACTTGTGGGGGGTTTCAATGTTTAGGCACATCAGTGGCTCTCCAAACGCAACATGGCGTCCCATCTCAATTCCTGTCAATTTTGCATTGAAAAGTCAAATAGCGCTCCTTCCCTTCCGAGCTCTCCCATGCACCCAAACAGTGGTTTACTGCCACATATGGGGTATCAGCGTACTCAGGACAAATTGGACAACAACTTTTTGGGTCCAATTTCTCCTGTTACCCTTGGTAAAATAAAACAAATTGGAGCTGAAGTAAATTTTTTGTGTAAAAAAGTTAAATGTTCATTTTTATTTAAACATTCCAAAAATTCCTATTAAACACCTGAAGGGTTAATAAACTTCTTGAATGTGGTTTTGAGCACCTTGAGGGGTGCAGTTTTTAGAATGGTGTCACACTTGGGCATTTTCTATCATATAGACCCCTCAAAATGACTTCAAATGAGACGTGGTCCCTAAAAAAAAATGGTGTTGTAAAAATGAGAAATTGCTGGTCAACTTTTAACCCTTATAACTCCCTAACAAAAAAAAAAATTGGTTCCAAAATTATGCTGATGTTAAGGAGACATGTGGGAAATGTTACTTATTAAGTATTTTGTGTGACATATCTCTGTGATTTAATTGCATAAAAATTCAAATTTTGAAAATTGCGAAATTTTCAAAATTTTCGCCAAATTTCCGTTTTTTTCACAAATAAACGCAGGTACTATCAAAGAAATTTTACCACTATCATGAAGTACAATATGTCACGAGAAAACAATGTCAGAATCACCAGGATCCGTTGAAGCGTTTCGGAGTTATAACCTCATAAAGGGACAGTGGTCAGAATTGTAAAAATTGGCCTGGTCATTAACGTGCAAACCACCCTTGGGGGTAAAGGGGTTAAGGAAGAGATTTTTAATTACTCTTTTAAAGAACTCTTTAAAGTATTCCCTTTAACGTGCCTGTAAACTGAAATTTTACTTCAATCCCATGATATTTTTGCCCTCCACAATGTAAACAGGGGCGCAGAGGTTGTGAGGGGGCCCGCCCACGTCAGCACAAACTGGATATGCGTCCTTAGATATATACTGTATATACCAGAATGGGGCCAGGAAAAGGGACATATATGCCAGAATTGAGGGTATATATACCAGGATGAAGGACATATATACATATATATACATATTGTGAGGTGCCAAGGGGAGAAGTACTAGAAAACAGATATGTTTCTCCCCGTTTCATTTCATATGTATCACGCTATTGATTGTGAAGCTGTTTATTTCTCTGTAATCCGGTCCTGGTTTCTTTAGTGATCAGCCTGAAAGCTCTGGTGCTTCCCTTCCACATACGATCCAGCTTTTGCTTCAGCTGATATAATCAAGGAACTGCTGGGATCTCAGTCTCTCATCTGCTGGTCTGGGAGCTGACACAGTAAGGTTGCACAAACTTCTTTCTTTCTTGTTGTATAGGTTTATTTTGTAGTTAGTATCTTGTTGTTAGTTAGTGGCCAGACGGCCTTAGACATTTTATTTCATGTTTGGCACGTGTAACATTGTACGGCAAATGTGTACAATAAATACACCTGACACATACCTGTGTGGAACTCGCTAGCCTGCTATTGTTCGTTGTGACTCCATAGCCACCTGCTTGGGCCAAAGCAGAGATCCCTGATGAGCTATATTCCGACAAATGGTGGAGAATGCGGGCATAGTGGCTGTTGGACTGTGACTGCAGATAAAGTGCTCTGTGTATGTCCTGGCTGAAAGCTCATGTGCTTTTGAAGAGCCAAGAGTCCAGTAATATGGAGGAACTAGTGAAACAGTTATTGCAGGCAAATGTGCAACAACAGCAGACCAATACTTACTTCCAGCAAGCCCTGGACCAGCAAAACCAGATTCAGCAAGAGCAGTTGAATGCAATAAAGCAGGCTTTGATTCGGCAGCCCCGAGATGAGAGGGATCATGCACAAAGTGTTGCTGGTGCACGGAAAGCCGTACAAAAAACCCTGCTGTAGAAGCGTATCTCACCGTATTTGAACGTATTGCAGAACGTGAGCATTTACCGGTGGACACGTGGGCTGAAGTGGTTGCACCATTTCTGAGTGGAGATCCACAAAAGGCCTATTACGATTTAAGTGGAGTGGATGCTATGGACTATACCAAATTAAAAAGCGAAATCCTGGCAAGGCTGGGAGTAAACACATATGTACGAGCACAGAGGGTACATTTATGGACTTTTGTGGAAGATCAGCCAGCCCGCTCACAAATGCATGATCTTATCTATCTAGTAAAAAAATGGCTGCAACCAGAGATTTTGACATCTGCAGAGATGGTGGAACGTGTTGTTCTAGACAAGTACCTGCGGTCCTTGCCCCCTAAGTTACAGAGGTGGGTTGGACAAGGTGACCCATATACAGCCGACCAGTTGGTGAATATGGTCGAACGCTACAATGCTTCCAAAAGCCTACTCCAAGGGACGTTATCACCTCGCTGGGCTCCCAAGAAATCGCCAGAAAATACTGTGAGACCTACTTCATCTTCAAAAGAAGAGAACGTTGCAATAAAGGGTAGCAGACCCACAAAGAACTATGGAGGCGGTACAGTCTCACAGCAATTCAGCAGACCCTATCAGGCGTCTCCGGCGAGGAAGCAAGGACCTATACAATGTTGGCGATGTCGCGGGCTTGGCCATGTAGCAGCTAACTGCCCAATGACTACAGAGCCAATGGACTGTAACGCTATGAGACGCCTTTCGTTATATGTACAGTCAGTCTGTGTTGCAGAGGTCCTCACAGGAAATGAACGACACGTGTGTTGCCTCGAGGTCGACGGCCATAGTGTGAATGCCGTCTTGGATTCCGGCAGTCAAGTAACTCTGGTACATGCCAGTTTGGTGGACCCTAGAGCCCTAACGAACTCAACCCTGGGCATTAGTTGCATCCATGGCGATATAAAAAACTACCCCACTGCCTGGGTCACCCTTGCCACGCCAGTAGGAACCAAAAGACATCAAGCGGCAGTCCTAAAGTCTATGGGACATGATGTAATATTGGGGAGAGACTTTCCCTTATTTTGGGACTTGTGGAACCTTAAAAATGGCATGAGCACTCTAGTTGAGGAGGGTGCCGTGGGGCTAACCCCTGAGCTATTGCAGCAAGAGGGGGGGAGTCCATCTCAGAGGTAACTCCAGAATCTGTAGACTCACCTCTGGCTGTATATGCAGGCGACGCAAGTGAACTAGAGGAGGCTATAGAAATGCCAGGTCTTGAGGTGGCCCGTGGTAAGTTCGGGACCGCTCAACACCAGGACCCTACTCTGGCAAGGGCATGGGAAAATGTAAAGGTCTCTGAGGGAAGACCATTGTACCCAGGGGCTCAAAATGAGTTCCCACACCTAGCTGTGCAACAGGGTATGCTGTATCATATAGACAAAGTGCGGGGGGTGGCGGTAGAGCAACTAGTGGTGCCCAAGTCCTTTCGCCAGGTAGTTTTGGAACTGGCACATAAACATCCCTTGGGGGGACACCTGGCCGGAGAAAAAACAAAACAACGTATTCTGCAGCGTTTCTTTTGGCCGGGTCTAGGGGGGGACGTGACCCGGTATTGTCAGTCCTGTCTTACGTGTCAATTGACCACACCTATGTCACATTTTAGAAGCCCCCTTGTGCCCTTACCAATAATAGAGGTGCCCTTCGAGAGGATAGCAATGGATATAGTGGGTCCATTAGTTAAATCTGCCAGGGGACATCAGTACATTTTGGTAGTACTAGATTATGCCACTCGTTACCCTGAAGCAGTGCCTCTGCGGAATGCCAATGCGAAAGCAATTTCAAAGGAGCTTGTTAATATGTTTTCTCGCACCGGCATTCCGAAAGAAATACTAACAGATCAGGGAACCCCCTTTATGTCTCGAATACTTAAGGACTTGTGTAAGCTACTAAAAATCTCCCACTTGCGTACTTCAGTATATCACCCTCAGACTGACGGGTTGGTGGAGCGATTTAATAAAACCCTGAAGGGAATGTTGAAAAGGGTGGTAGATAAGGACGGGAGGGATTGGGATGCTCTCCTACCATATCTCCTGTTCGCTATACGGGAAGTACCCCAATCCTCCACAGGCTTTTCGCCTTTTGAGTTAGTTTACGGGCGATGTCCTAGAGGCCTGTTAGATATTGCTAAAGAGACTTGGGAACAAGAGGTGACTCCTTATCGCAGTGTAATTGAACACGTAATGCTTATGCAAGATAGAATTGAGGCGGTCATGCCAATAGTTAAAGAATGTTTAGAACGTGCGCAACAGGCCCAAAGCACGGTATATAACCGAGCGGCTAAAACACGAGTCTTTCAACCCGGAGACAGGGTGTTAGTATTAGTACCCACTGTAGAAAATAAATTTCTTGCGAAGTGGCAGGGCCCATACGAGGTGTTGGAGAGAATAGGTGAAGTGAATTATAAGATATATCAACCAGACAAGAGGAAAACCGAACAAATCTACCACATAAACTTGCTTAAGGCCTGGCGGGATAGCGAGAGTCTAATGACAAAAGCCACCCTTAATGATGGACCTCGTAGGGCACCCCCATCTGTGGTAAATGACCCCCAGGTAGCATTGCCAGAGGTGGGTATTGCAGAGACACTATCCGAAAGTCAGAAACGAGAGACTAAGGAATTTATACAGAAAAATGCAGAGGTTTTTTCAGAGCTTCCTGGTCATACTCACTTAATTAAACACGACATTGTTACTGATCCACAGGTCCGTGTACGACTAAAACCATATCGAATTCCGGAGGCTCGGAGACAAGCCATTGCCCAGGAAGTCGAGAAAATGTTAGAACTTGGAGTCATTGAAGAGTCCCGGAGTGATTGGGCTAGCCCAATCGTGCTAGTGCCCAAACCCGATGGGACTATTAGGTTTTGTAATGATTTTCGGAAATTAAATGAGGTATCAAAATTCGATGCCTACCCGATGCCGAGAGTTGATGAACTTATAGAGAGACTGGGTTCGGCCAGGTACATATCTACTATCGACTTAACAAAAGGTTATTGGCAGATTCCCCTCACGGATTCAGCCAAAGAGAAAACAGCCTTTGTAACGCCCCAGGGACTGTTCCAGTACCGTGATATGCCATTTGGGTTGCATGGTGCTGCAGCCACCTTCCAACGTCTAATAGATATTGTCCTTAAACCCCACGTCCGGTATGCGTCCGCATACTTGGACGATATCATTGTCTTTAGTGATGACTGGGACACACATTTGTCAAAAGTACAAGCCGTCTTAGACTCGATAAAAACTGCTGGGTTAACTGCCAATCCTAAGAAATGTACCTTGGGATTGGAAGAGGCTCGCTATCTGGGATATAGCATAGGGCGAGGAGTCGTAAAGCCACAGACCAATAAAGTGGACGCTATTCAGAATTGGCCACGACCGGTCAACAAAAAACAGGTCGGAGCCTTTTTAGGGATCGTTGGCTATTATAGGCGCTTCATTAAAAATTTTGCCACCATCGCAGCCCCTCTCACAGAGCTTACCAAGGGCTCAAAATCTATTACAATAAAGTGGAACGCAGAAGCAGAGAAGGCCTTTCAGTATTTGAAAACGGTCCTCTGTGACCATCCAGTGTTGGTTGCCCCTGACTTTAAACGGGAGTTTATTGTCCAAACGGACGCCTCTGGTGTCGGCCTCGGTGCAGTGTTGTCACAGGAAGTGAATGGCGAGGAACACCCAGTAAGCTATCTGAGTAGGAAGCTTACCAGGGCAGAAAAGAATTATAGCGTGGTTGAGCGCGAAGCCCTGGCTGTGAAATGGGCCCTATTCACCTTACGCTATTATTTACTAGGTCGCCAATTTAGGCTAGTAACGGACCATTCACCCCTAACATGGATGTCCCGCGCAAAAGAGGGCAATGCGAGGGTGACACGCTGGTTCTTGGCATTACAACCTTTTAACTTTTCCGTTGAGCACAGGGCAGGCGCAGCGCATGGGAATGCAGATGCGTTATCCAGAACACACTGCTTAGTGACTCATCGTGTCCGACCCTACAGGCTCGAACAAAGGAAGGGGGTATGTGAGGTGCCAAGGGGAGAAGTACTAGAAAACAGATATGTTTCTCCCCGTTTCATTTCATATGTATCACGGTATTGATTGTGAAGCTGTTTATTTCTCTGTAATCCGGTCCTGGTTTCTTTAGTGATCAGCCTGAAAGCTCTGGTGCTTCCCTTCCACATACGATCCAGCTTTTGCTTCAGCTGATATAATCAAGGAACTGCTGGGATCTCAGTCTCTCGTCTGCTGGTCTGGGAGCTGACACAGTAAGGTTGCACAAACTTCTTTCTTGTTGTATAGGTTTATTTTGCAGTTAGTATCTTGTTGTTAGTTAGTGGCCAGACGGCCTTAGACATTTTATTTCATGTTTGGCACGTGTAACATTGTACGGCAAATGTGTACAATAAATACACCTGACACATACCTGTGTGGAACTCGCTAGCCTGCTATTGTTCGTTGTGACTCCATAGCCACCTGCTTGGGCCACAGCAGAGATCCCTGATGAGCTATATTCCCACAAAATATATATATACAGTGGGGCAAAAAAGTATTTAGTCAGTCAGCAATAGTGCAAGTTCCACCACTTAAAAAGATGAGAGGCGTCTGTAATTTACATCATAGGTAGACCTCAACTATGGGAGACAAACTGAGAAAAAAAAATCCAGAAAATCACATTGTCTGTTTTTTTAACAATTTATTTGCATATTATGGTGAAAAATAAGTATTTGGTCAGAAACAAACAATCAATATTTCTGGCTCTCACAGACCTGTAACTTTTTCTTTAAGAGTCTCCTCTTTCCTCAACTCATTACCTGTAGTAATGGCACCTGTTTAAACTTGTTATCAGTATAAAAAGACACCTGTGCACACCCTCAAACAGTCTGACTCCAAACTCCACTATGGTGAAGACCAAAGAGCTGTCAAAGGACACCAGAAACAAAATTGTAGCCCTGCACCAGGCTGGGAAGACTGAATCTGCAATAGCCAACCAGCTTGGAGTGAAGAAATCAACAGTGGGAGCAATAATTAGAAAATGGAAGACATACAAGACCACTGATAATCTCCCTCGATCCGGGGCTCCACGCAAAATCCCACCCCGTGGGGTCAGAATGATCACAAGAACGGTGAGCAAAAATCCCAGAACCACGCGGGGGGACCTAGTAAATGAACTGCAGAGAGCTGGGACCAATGTAACAAGGCCTACCATAAGTAACACACTACGCCACCATGGACTCAGATCCTGCAGTGCCAGACGTGTCCCACTGCTTAAGCCAGTACATGTCCGGGCTGTCTGAAGTTTGCTAGAGAGCATTTGGATGATCCAGAGGAGTTTTGGGAGAATGTCCTATGGTCTGATGAAACCAAACTGGAACTGTTTGGTAGAAACACAACTTGTCGTGTTTGGAGGAAAAATAATACTGAGTTGCATCCATCAAACACCATACCTACTGTAAAGCATGGTGGTGGAAACATCATGCTTTGGGGCTGTTTCTCTGCAAAGGGGCCAGGACGACTGATCCGGGTACATGAAAGAATGAATGGGGCCATGTATCGTGAGATTTTAAGTGCAAACCTCCTTCCATCAGCAAGGGCATTGAAGATGAAACATGGCTGGGTCTTTCAACATGACAATGATCCAAAGCACACCGCCAGGGCAACGAAGGAGTGGCTTTGTAAGAAGCATTTCAAGGTCCTGGAGTGGCCTAGCCAGTCTCCAGATCTCAACCCTATAGAAAACCTTTGGAGGGAGTTGAAAGTCCGTGTTGCCAAGCGAAAAGCCAAAAACATCACTGCTCTAGAGGAGATCTGCATGGAGGAATGGGCCAACATACCAACAACAGTGTGTGGCAACCTTGTGAAGACTTACAGAAAACGTTTGACCTCTGTCATTGCCAACAAAGGATATATTACAAAGTATTGAGATGAAATTTTGTTTCTGACCAAATACTTATTTTCCACCATAATATGCAAATAAAATGTTAAAAAAACAGACAATGTGATTTTCTGGATTTTTTTTTCTCAGTTTGTCTCCCATGGTTGAGGTCTACCTATGATGTAAATTACAGACGCCTCTCATCTTTTTAAGTGGTGGAACTTGCACTATTGCTGACTGACTAAATACTTTTTTGCCCCACTGTATATATATATACACCAGGATGGGGCTAGGAAGAAGGACATATATACCAGGATTGAGGGCATATACACTGCTCAAAAAAATAAAGGGAACACTAAAATACGAAGTGCACATAGTACATCACCCAGCTTTGCACATAGACTTCCCTCTTCTCCTAGCTTTCCCATAGTATGTTCATCCACCCAGCTCTCCTGCTCTCCTGCTGTCTATGAAGTGCACATAGTACATCACCCAGCTTTGCACATAGACTTCCCTCTGCTCCTAGCTTTCCCATAGTATGTTCATCCACCCAGCTCTCCTGCTCTCCTGCTGTCTATGAAGTGCACATAGTACATCACCCACCTTTGCACATAGACTTCCCTCTGCTCCTAGATTTCACATGGTATGCCTTTCAGCTTACCCTAGTGTTATTTATGAGCTTGCTTACTCAATGCTTGATTGTATGCATCTGGTCCACCCTTAATACTCTGACCAAGATGAGCAGAGACCACTCCTCTCTGCTTCACACCTGAATGCACTTAGTTGTACATATATTGCATAGCAAAAGTCTGCAATGACTTTAGTCTGCTGTGTGATTCCTAGAAGTGTGTCCTAGAAGTGTGAAGATTAATTTTAGAATTAAAACCAGAAGGGAACTGAAGGTAACTGGCCAGTCACTGTAAACAATGTTTCTGTTTGTTTTCACTTTCACCCCTATAATTCTTCACTTTCTGCAAACTCCCCTAATCCCTACTCCTAGTAAAGAACTGTTCATCTCGTCTTCAATCCTCCCCATCCACCTCACCTCCTCCTCAAAACGGTTCCTTAACATACAATCCTCTGTCTCCAAACACAGACAGCCCCCTCACGCCCTCTGCTGCTCCCACCTGCTAACACTCTCTCTGCTCCTTCTCACTGCTGGTGATATCTCTCCAAATCCTGGTCCTCCTCACCACATTCCCACAGTCATTTCTACCTCCCATTCACGCTCTATCACAACCTTCCGTAACCTCTCTAACCTTGTACCCATTCACCCAGCCCCCGCTTCCCCAGTCCCACTAACAGGAGCTCTGTGGAACGCTCGCTCTGTCTGCAACAAGCTTTCCTACATCCATGGTCTTTTTGTTACTACCAAACTTTCCTTCCTCGCCATCACCGAAACCTGGCTCACCCCTTCTGACACAGCCTCTCCTGCTGCACTTTCATATGGTGGCTTCCACCTTTCTCACCCCCCCCCCCCCCCGCCCCAGCAGCAAACATGGCGGAAGAGTTGGTTTTCTCCTGTCAGATACCTGCTCGTTCACCCCAATCCCACTGCCAACCTCTGTTACCCTCCCTTCCTTTGAGGTGCACTCTGTGCGCATCTACTCCCCCTCCAACCTCCAACTGGCTGTCATCTACCGCCCCCCAGGGCCAGCCACCACCTTCTTTGACCACTTCACCACCTGGCTACTTCATTTCCTTTCCGCGGACATCCCTACTATCATCATGGGCGACTTCAACATCCCTATTGACACTTCCCTCTCAGCTGCCACTAAACTTCTATCTCTCACTTCCTCCTTCGGCCTCACTCAATGGTCTTCTACAGCCACTCACAAAGATGGTCACACACTGGACCTCATCTTCACCCGCCTCTGCTCCTTATCTAACCTCTCTAACTCACCTCTTCCTCTCTCTGACCACAACCTTCTCACATTCTCTTCCCTCTCCACTCCATGTCTACAATCCCCACCACACAAACTTTCACACCCTCGCAGAAATCTTAAACACCTTGACCTACACTCATTCTCTGAATCCCTCCTCCCTCTCACAGATATAAGTTCCTTACCCAATGCGGATGGCGCTGCCACTCTATATAACGTCACAATAGCTGCAGCTTTGGAATCTGCTGCCCCACTTACACATACCAAAGCTTGCAAAATCAACAGACAGCCCTGGCACACCAGCCTGACCAAAGAACTGAGGCGAGCTTCCAGGGCTGCTGAGCGCAGATGGAAAAGATCCCACTCCAACGAGCACTTCATCGTATTCAAACAGTCCCTCACTACTTTCAAGACTACACTCGCCACAGCTAAACAAACCTACTTCTCATCTCTCATATCCTCTCTCTCTCACAACCCTAAACAGTTATTCAACACCTTCAATTCTCTCCTCCATCCCCAGCACCTCCTCCCTCCCCACTCATCTCAGCTGAAGACTTTGCCTCATTTTTCAAGCAGAAGATTGATAACATCAGAGACAATTTTGGTCAACAACCCCCAGAGCCCTTCCTTCCAACTTCCCAGCCCTCCACCTCCAAAACCAACTTCTCCACCATTACAGAAGATTGACTCTCCACTCTACTCTCAAGATCACATCTCACCAACTGTGCACTTGACCCGCTCCCATCCCACTTCATCCCAAACCTCACCACAGTTTTCATACCAACCCTAACCCATCTCTTCAACCTATCACTAACAACTGGTGTTTTCCCCTCAAGCTTTAAACATGCCTCAATCACACCTATCCTCAAAAAGCTCTCTCTTGACCCATCCTCTGTATCTAGCTATCGCCCTATATCACTTCTCCCCTATGCCTCCAAGCTACTGGAACAACACGTCTACCTTGAACTGTCCTCCCATCTCTCTTCTTGCTCTCTCTTTGACTGCTTACAATCTGGCTTCCGGTCACACCACTCCACTGAAACTGCCCTAACTAAGGTCACCAATGACCTCTTAACCGCCAAGAGCAAGCGACACTACTCTGTCCTCCTCCTCCTGGACCTGTCGGCTGCCTTTGACACATTAGACCATTCCCTATTATTACAGACCCTCTCATCCCTTGGCATCACAGACTTGGCCCTATCCTGGATCTCATCATACCTAACAGACCGGACATTCAGCGTCTCCCACTCACACACCACCTCCTCACCTCGCCCCCTATCTGTCGGAGTCCCACAAGGTTCAGTCCTAGGGCCCCTGCTCTTCTCTATTTACACCTTTGGCCTGGGACAGCTCATAGAATCTCATGGCTTTCAGTATCACCTCTATGCTGATGACACACAGATCTACATCTCTGGACCAGATATCACCTCCCTACTAACTAGAATCCCTCAATGTCTGTCCACTATTTCAGCCTTCTTCTCCGCTAGATTTCTGAAACTTAACATGGTCAAAACAGAATTCATCATCTTTCCCCATCTCACGTGACCCCCCCAACGAATCTATCCATTACAGTAAATGGCTGCCCACTCTCCCTAGTCCCACAAGCTCGCTGCCTTGGGGTAATCCTTGACGCTGATCTCTCCTTCAAATCACATATCCAAGCCCTTTCCACTTCCTGCCGACTTCAACTCAAAAATATTTCACGAATCCGTTCATTCCTCAACCAAGAATCTGCAAAAACCCTAGTCCATGCCCTCATCATCTCTCGCCTTGACTACTGCAACCTCCTGCTCTGTGGCCTCCCCTCGAACACTCTTGCACCCCTCCAATCTATTATAATCTCTGCTGCCCGACTAATCCACCTGTCCCCCCGCTATTCCCCAGCTTCTCCTCTCTGTCAATCCCTTCACTGGCTCCCCATTGCCCAGAGACTCCAGTACAAAACCCTAACCATGACATACAAAGCCATCCACAACCTGTCTCCTCCATAGATCTGTGACCTCGTCTCCCGGTACTTTCCTGCACGCACAAGATCTTCTCTATTCCCCTCTTATCTCCTCTTCCACAATTGCATACAAGATTTCTCTCGCGTATCACCCCTACTCTGGAACTCTCTACCACAACATATCAGACTCTCACCTACCATCGAAACCTTCAAAAAGAGCCTGAAGACCCACCTCTTCTGACAAGCCTATAACCTGCAGTAACCACCGATCGACCAAACCGCTGCACGACCAGCTCTACCCTCACCTACTGTATCCTCACCCATCCCTTGTAGATTGTGAGCCTTCGCGGGCAGGGTCCTCTGTCCTCCTGTACCAGTTAGGACTTGTATTGTTTAAGATTATTGTACTTGTTTTTATTATGTATACCCCTCCTTACATGTAAAGCGCCATGGAATAAATGGCACTATAACAATAAATAATAATAATAATAATAATAATAATAAAATACCACATCCTAGATAGCTCTGAATGAAATATTCCAGTTGCAAATTTTTATTCATTGCATAGTGGAACGTGTTCAGAACAATAAAACATAACAATTATCAATGTAAATCAAAATTAATACCCCATGGAGGTCTGGATTTGGAATGATACTCAAAATCAAAGTAGAAAATCAAATTGCAGGCTGATCCAACTTCAGTGGAAATGCTTGAAAGACAAGGAAATGATGCTCAGTAGTGTGTGTGGTCTCCATGCGCCTCTATGACCTCCCTACAACGCCTGGGCATGCCCCTGATGAGGCGGCGGATGTTCTCCTGAGGGATCTCCTCCCAGACCTGGACTAAAGCATCCCCCAACTCCTGGACAGTCTGTGGTGCAACGTGACGTTGGTGGATGGAGCGAGACATGATGTCCCAGATGTGTTCAATCGGATTCAGGTCTGGGGAATGGGCGGGCCAGTCCATAGCTTCAATGCCTTCATCTTGCAGGAACTGCTTACACACTCCAGCCACATGAGGTCTGGCATTGTCCTACATTAGGAGGAACCCAGGGCCAACCGCCCCAGCATATGGTCTGCTGGAGGTCATTTTGCAGGGCTCTGGCAGTGGTCTTGAACAAAGGCTGAGGTAGCGGTCCTGCTGCTGGGTTGTTGCCCTCCTACGGCCTCCTCCACGTCTCCTGGTGTACTGGCCTGTCTCCTGGTAGTGCCTCCAGCCTCTGGACACTACGCTGACAGACACAGCAAACCTTCGTGCCACAGGTTGCATTGATGTGCCATCCTGGATGAGCTGCACTATCTGAGCCACTTGTGTGGGTTGTAGAGTCCGTTTCATGCTGCCACGAGTGTGAAAGCACAACCAACATTCAAAAGTGACCAAAACATCAGCCAGAAAGCATTGGTACTGAGATGTAGTCTGTGGTCCCCACCTGTAGAACCACGCCTTTATTGAGTGTTACTTGATAATTGGCAATAATATCCATCTGTTGTCTATTCCATTTGCACAACAGCATGTAAAACTGATTGTCAATCAGTGTTGCTTCCTAAGTGGACAGTTTGATTTCACAGAAGTTTGATTTACTTGGAGTTAGATTCTGTTGCTTAAGTTTTCCCTTTATTTTTTTGAGCAGTGTAGATACCAGAATGAAGGACATATATATATATACCAGGATGGGGCTAGGAAGAGGGACATTTGTAGATTGTGAGCCTTCGCGGGCAGGGTCCTCTCTCCTCCTGTACCAGTTATGACTTGTATTGTTTAAGATTATTGTACTTATTTTTATTATGTATATTCCTCCTTACATGTAAAGCGCCATGGAATAAATGGCGCTATAATAATAATAATATATACCAGGATGGAGGACATATACATACACT
Organism: Ranitomeya imitator; assembly: GCF_032444005.1. Lineage (NCBI taxonomy): Eukaryota > Metazoa > Chordata > Amphibia > Anura > Dendrobatidae > Ranitomeya > Ranitomeya imitator. The sequence goes on from NC_091285.1 coordinate 29,641,929, forward strand.
AGGATAGGGGAGCGGTCCAAATCTTATATTAGGGCCTATCGGACTCTAGTTACAAGACTGAATGTGCTAATTTGAAACATTTCTAATTGCATTTACTTGCATTTTGACCCCCAACTTCATTACTATCAGGATGGCTTCTTCGACATTTCTACATTTGCAGCTTTTCCCCTTGTCACCATGAATAATTCATAGCTAGTATGTGTTATCTTGGGTGAGCAGTAGGTTTCCGATATTCTACACGACTCACACAACTCAGGGAACCTAATTGACCCAAATGGAAACTTGAAATTTTTGTTTAAACAAATTGGCGGCGGTATAGGAACAGGAGCTGAGCTCGTTAATGTGATCTGCTCTTATTAGAGCTGTATAGCGAGGGCCTCCGCGACTAGCTATCGACCTTTGTGCTGCATGTAAACGGTTTACTAATGACTTAGAAGTGATTCCGAAATAGAAAGTTCCCATCTTCGTCTATTAAATTAGTTCTCATTGTGTAGATTTACCCTGTGAACCTTACAGCTAGAGAAGTAGTCCAAATAATACGCGTTAGCGTAGACAAGTAATGGCATACTAGCATTAATGGACAATAAATGGGTGTAAAATGAGGACACAAACATCAAACAAGTCTATATATGCTCACAGAAGATACTGAGCATTGAGGAAGGAAAGTAGGGCCCTGGAAAATAAAGTTGAAATTGCCTAAAAGTCCTTATTTAACCTGCAGGAAACTAACTATAACAAGACGTCAGTGCCAAATTCTCAACAGGGAAAAATATGAAGTCTCACATGCAATGCTGCATGGGAAAAATATGCAAATTAGCTCTCCCTAACGCCTAAGTGTCTGCCTAGTGATCCTTATTGGATGTAGCTAACCTGTAAGTCCATTTTTGACTCTTTAAAAAGCCTTGTGCAGCGGCCCAGAGATCTGGTCGTTGCAGTATGACACTCTGCCACTAAGGGGAGTGATGGTACGTCTGATGGCACTGACGGAATTCCACTGACCAGGTATCACCAGCACACATTACACTTCACACTCCGGCCACTAGGGGGAGCAAAAGGCTTTATTTATTTGGCCACTCCTCACACTGGTAAAACTAGGGGTTGGATAGAAAGTTAGTCAGAAGCTGACTGGGTTGGATTCAGGCAACATCCCGTGGCAGGGAGAAGACACAGGGGGGTCCCTGTCAGGCGTGGGAACCTGGCAGGCACCTAGCAACCAGAACAGAACGTTACGGAACCGCGCCTGCACGCCCCGCGGCGGTATCCTAAGAAAGAGACACGAAGCGAAGGATATTGTGAGACAGTGAGAAGCGAGATCAAGCACAAAGGAGAGCCAATAGGAGTCGTGCCGTGAGACCGAGGCAACATCCTACTGAGGCGCGTAGCCAGTGGCCGGAACACCGAGGGAGTAACTGACTCTACGCCTTACTTCAAACTCCGCAGGACAGTTAATTATAGGTTGGCTGTCTCACCTAAACACCTACGAAGACATAGGGGGGAACAGTGGGAGAGGGGCGTCTCTAAGGTCCCGGAAGACCTCCAGGCCTTCCCGTCATACGGGTGCGTCCTAGCCATAACATACCTGGGGGACGTTGAACTAGAAACATCTGGAACACATTAGAAAGAACGAACGAACGAGAACAGAAGTTGTGAGGACTATTCCGAATGCTCAGCAGGGTACCACTACAACACACAGGCGCTATTGGTAGGCAACGATTTCCACCTGCAAAGGGAATTCTGGAAGGGCGCATCGGACCGGCCAGTCTCAGATAGCCCTGTTAAGCGTGCTCTGGATTGAGGATCCTGAAGTATTCAGTAAAGAGGTAAAGAAACTGCAACCCTGTGTCCTCGTTATTGACTGCACCTCACACCATCACCATCTACCTTACTGGGAAGCCCTGGGGACCTACTTCACCTGTGGGAAGGTATACCATCCAGCTGCCATTCCATCACCCCAGCGGCCCCCACAGCAGCGTTGGTCACCCTGACCGAACACCACAGGTGGCATCACGAATCCCTGATAGACTGTACCACCTTTATTGGACGCCCCTTAGCAGGGTCGGGGACCGGGTCTAGCCACCATGACAGCCTCAGAACCGAACCAGAGAGGCCCGGTACCGAGAACTCGTGGCCCTGTGTCTGGGGGCGCTCCACTTGCAATGTGACTCAGACCAGGTTCACACTGCGTTTGGGCCATACATCGGTGGCTTCATCAGGACTCCATTTAAAGCCCTGAAAAACTCAGATTTAGGCGAAACCCTTAATGAGGTCGCTGATTTTAATGAGTCAGGAGATTTTGGTTCTCTCAAGCCTCCATTTCGGCAGTGTCTGCCTTTTTTAGGCGGGCACAAGTGCGTGATTGATGGCACTATTGAAGGGGGACATTGCTGAAATGGAGGCCAAGACAGAGCACAAAGTAACTTTGTTAATGTCCAATTTGAGGTTTTCTTCCAGGGCTTCAGACGAAAGCCCTGACTCAGCCAGTGACATGGTAAAAATGCAATTGGAACATACTCTGAGGATATTAGCCAAAATAAATATTTCAGCATTCCAGCCCCTTTGCCCCTCATCAGTGCAGGACAAGCTTTTATTGATTTCCTGATAATTTGCATGAAATCAATAAGTCATACATTTAAGGACAAGATATAACCCTAAGAAAACTTGGATTAAGCCATCAATGTATGTTTTGTCCATGCAGTGAGACTCCGCCACTTATTAACACACCAATATGGCTTCAGTTCCCGATGCAGTACAGCAAGCACATCATTGGTTGCATACAACAGCCATATTCACATTCATGCATCTGTGTCTAAAACTAGCTAATACTTATACAGCCTAAGTCACCAACACCATGCAGCCTGCAAGGGCGTAGCACCCCGGTAGTTAAAGTCCACACACCCAGCCAGGACTTCCAATTTTACGTAGCATGCTGTAGCATCGAGTACCTTGCCATGCTACATATGCAGGACATTATACGGCAGCACTGATCAGAGAAGATGTTAATCCAGCTCTTGAGTGCGGTAAAAGACTTGTTAGAAAGCTCAGCATCATCTTTCTGTGTCTCCCTCCATTTTCTCACTCTGCGTCTCATTCCTCCCCTCTTTCCCTCTAATAGGAGGTGTAACCTGACACCTCACTGAGCTGGCATTTAGTCTTGTCTGGAGTTGAGCTCTATTCTTAAAGTGGATGTTGAGCTCAGGAGGAAAGGGGCTGGGGAAAAGTGGCTCATAAATGAAGAACTAAGCAGATTTCTCTTATAAGAGACATCACAAATTGTTTATGTACATTTTTTAAAAAGTACATTTCAGATTTGCAAAAAAAAAAAGCAATTAGAGATGTTGCAAATTAATTCCCAGACAAGAAGTCACATGTGCATCAAGAAAGACGTTGACCAGCTAACCAAAGGAGGAATCAGGGATTGCATTAGGTAGGAGGGGGTTCACTGGGCAGACACAGAATAAAGACGCGATGGATGGAGCAGCGTCTGTGGCGCCTCTAAGAACTATAGGAAAAATGTTTACAATTTTTAAAAAGACAATTAGCAAAATTGCTTATTTTTCATTTTAGATGCATTTAGACATTAAAAATGGTCATATGTGGCTTGAGACTATTTTTCCATAGTTAGGTAATGCATTATAGGACACGTACTGGAATTTTTATGTACGTTGTAGACTAAGAAAGCATCAAATCCAACACCATAGACTAAGAAGAGACTAATAATTATCTGATTGTGAGTGACACCCTTAGAAACTTCTCATTGTTTTAAGTCTAATACTCCTTGGCACTGACCTGTTCCATTGACATTGTGCCTCGGGCATAACTAATTACATTGTGACAGATACTCAATGTGCCAGAAAATGTTCAAGTACAAAAAAGCATGTTACTAACACTCACAAGTGCACTGTCAGCAACATATTTAGACAATCACAGCGATATCATGTTCTTATACAGGATTTTAACACCAAATTCTAGCTAAACCTATTGACAGATATTTGGATGGGTCAATCTACGGGACTCGGGTCCATCGACCAAAGATTACTAATCTGGCTGATGGACCTGAGTACTGTGAATCAATCCACTCATCTCTAAGCGATGGCGGATTATTAATGTTAGGGACTTTCAGATGGCCGAACCAGAACAGTAAAGTTCGGCATCCGTACCAAACACCTACTGTTCGGGCATGGACTTCATCAGGAAGTCCATGTTACTGTTCGGGTTTGGCCCCCGAAACACTGGGTGTTTATCACGATGTCATTTGCATGACAGCACAGTAAACACCGTTTCTGATCGGCGTTAAAAATATTCACCGTCGGTCACATAGCCGCTGTTCTCACAATATCAAATGTCAGCGTGAATACGCAGCTGTGATTGAAGGTATAAAGTTCACGTCCAATCACTGGTGTCAGATGATGGGACTACTGCTCCCATCAGCTGACACCCGCTGCCACTAATAACAGTGAGAGCAGAAGTAGCTGATGAGAGTATTCATCAGCCGGCTCCTGCGCTGTAAATTTAAATTATTGTTGCTTTTTTATTTTTGTTTTATTACAGGAGACAAGGGATTCAGTGGAATTAGACAATAGGTGAGTATAACTGTGTTTGATATTTTTAAATAAAAAAAGCAAAAGTGTGTTTTCTTTTATTTCAAATAAAGTTCTTTATTCTGGCTGTGTCTTTATTTACTATAAAACTATAGGATTAGTAATGGATAGGTGTCTTATAGATCTCCATTACTATGCCATGGGCTTGATGTCACCAGACAATACAAAGGTGACATCACCCCACAAATATGAACCCCACTTGCCACCGCTACAGGGAAAGTGGGAAGAGCCGAGCAAAGCGCCAGAATTGGTGCATCTAATAGATTTGCCTTTTCTGGGCAGCTGCGGGCTGCTATTTTTAGGCTGTGGGGCCAATATCCATTGCCCCTTATCAGCCCGAGAATACCATTCACCAACTGTCTGCTTTAGCAAGGCTGGTTGTCAAAAATGGGGGGGACCCCACACCGTTTTTTTTATTTATTTAAATAATTAAAAAATAGGGTGTGGGTACCCATCTATTCTTGGTAACCAGCCTTGTAGAAGCAGACAGCTGAGGGTTGCAGCCCCCAGCTGTGAGTTTTAACTGGCTGGTTATCAAAAATACAGAGGAACCCGTGCCATTTTTTTTATTTTTTCTTATTTATTTAGAGAGCAGTCGGCAGCTGATGAATACTCCCAACTGCCACTCCTGTTCTCACTGTTATTAGCGGCAGCAGGTGTTGCCTGATGGGAGTAGTAGTCCCATCAACCGACGCCAATGACTGGAGGTAAACTTTATACCTCTGATCATAGCTGCGGGCTCACTGTCTTTTGACAGTGTGTGACCAGCAGTGATGATTTTACCGCCGATCAGAGGCAGTGTTTGCCACGCTGTCATACACATTCGAACCAGTGGCATGGTTACACTGCTTGCCCAAAATGTGCAACCTCTGATGAGGAACTTTTTCCTCTGCAACATCGGAGGAGCGCAGGAGCACTGAAGATCAGATGTTGCAAGTTTTGAAGCACAGAGTTTGTAAGTGCAGAATTCTTAGGCTAGATGACCGGACACCATTGATAGACTACAGTGATGCTGAGTTTCTGTAACATCTCAGCTGATTCATGATTTAGCTGCTGGGAAACAGAGTGCCTTTGAGGCTTGTGACACATGACCGCTCCAGTCCTGGATTTTTGTGGCTGCCTAATAGGGAGCTATGAGGTTCATTTTGGTCTAGATTTTGATCACTCCTTCCTGACAGCTCTGGGCAGGGCAGTCAGCAATTCAAACCCCTGAACCTCTGACTCCACTGCCAGTCAATAGTTCTGGTATCCTGGTTTATATCTTTGTGCTGTTCTCCTGTGTTTAGTCCTGATTATTCCCATTCTTTGACTTCGGCTTGACATTTGACTACCTGCTGGTTGCTTGATTCTTTTCATGACATGACCTCCAAGATCTGTCCCTGCTACCTGACTAACCTTTTTGCCAGCTTGCACCACCCCAACAGCAGCTGACTCTGTGGCCCTAACCTAGGGAGCTTTATGTAAGTTCAGATTCCTGTACAGGGGTTAAAGGGTGAAGGCCAGGGCAAATCTTGGGTTCTGGGAAAGTAGTTTGCACCAACTTGTTCATGGTAGCCATTTTACAGCTGCAAAGTCACTGTCAACAGTGCTCGTGTGACAGTATCCTAAGCAATGAGCAATACACAATAAAATTAAAAATCACTATTCCCCAACAAGATGAGACAATTTCTTTCCATTACTATTAGATAGACGGGGGGCTCAATGTAACACTGTTTAAAAACACATACATGCACGGCTAAACGGAGTATCCATGAGAATGGGTAGACCTGTAGAGATAACGGTCATCCAAGATGTTGGCCAACCAATATCTAAGGTTTACGAACACTGGTCCCACTCAATGTTAGTTTTTTTTAGAAAAGTTATACTTAAATGATACAAACATATTACAGAAAAAAAAAGAGTTAAATGCTAATATAAAAAGAAATAAGGATCACACACATCCAAGATGGAAAAGAAGAAAAGAGTTGACTGTACTTTGACCGCCTCTCTTGAGACTCTTTGAAGGAATTAAAATATTTTATTCAGCCGCAAATTTGAACTTGTAAAGAAATGAAAGAAGTGATTTTAGTTAATCATTGATTCTATTAGTTCAGATAAAAGGCTGCAAAATTTCTAAAAGAAGAGATTATGCGAGAGACGCAAGGCGGGCGTTTTGCTAAAGCAATCTGGAAAGCTTCTCCTCTGCGACTCATAACTTGACTGATATTTCATTAATGTAGCCACCATCTGGAAGTTACAGGCAGAGTTAAAGGGACCTTTCCAATTAGTGAAGTCAACGCCTACATTATCTTACCTCATTATACCACATCAGTCATTTATGAGAATATTTACATTTTGTAATTTTTCATTTTCCGCACCTTCCAGCAGCCTGCGATTCTTCTTTACACGCCTGTTGAGTACATGTAAAAATGCTGGGAAACGTTCCTTCCTTAAAAATGTCATCTTGTGTAAAACAGAAGACAAGGAGGAGGCAGAGGAGGGAAATGCAGCTGTATCACCGACCGCCTAGCAATTTTGAGTATTCCCGTAGAAGAAATTGGAGAAAGCATGGTCACTGAAGATGAGCAAATTGATTTGTGCAACCCTGATCCAACATCCACGTAGGTGCTGCATGCGACCAGGACGAAGGCAATGGTGACCTATGTGCCGGCAATCTTCAGTCTAGCATCCTGCGCCCCACCTGCCACTTTCTAGGCTTCATAGGACGTTCATTGTGAGGTACATCTGTCTCTCCACAGAGGACCAAAGTGAATGCGGACAAGGGTAGTACCACTCTTTTTTTTCTGCCGTGGACCGGCTGCCATGGAGGACTGAAGTGGATGTACAAGGGACAAGGTAGTACCACTCTTTTTTTCTGCCGTGGTCCAACTGCCATGGAGGACTGAAGTGGATGTTGTACAAGGGACAAGGGTAGTACCACTCTTTTTTTCTGCCGTGGTCTGGCTGACATGGAGAACCGAAATGGATGCTGGACAAGGGACAAGGGTAGTACCACTCTTTTTTCTCTGCCATGGACAGGCTGCCATGGAGGACTGAAGAGGATGTTGTACAAGGGACAAGGGTAGTACCACTCTTTTATCTCTGCTGTGGTCCAGCTGCCATGGAGAACCGAAGTGGATGCAAGAAAAGGGGCAAGGGTAGTACCACTCTTTTATTTCTGCTGTGGTCCGGCTGCCATGGAGAACCGAAGTGGATGCTGGAAAAGGGACAAGGGTAGTACCACACTTTTTTTCTGCTGTGGTCTGGCTGACATGGAGGACCGAAATGGATGCTGGACAAGGGACAAGGGTAGTACCACTCTTTTTTTTTCTGCCGTGGTCCGGCTGCCATGGAGAACCGAAGTGGATGCTGGAAAAGGGACAAGGGTAGCATCACTCTATTCTGCTGTGGTCTGGCTGCCATGGAGGACCGAAGTGGATGTTGTACAAGGGACAAGTGTAGTACCACTCTTTTTTTCTGCCGTGGTCCAGCTGCCATGGAGGACCGAAGTGGATGCTGGAAAAGGGACAAGGGTAGTACCACTCTTTTTCTGCTGTGGTCTGGCTGCCATGGAGGACCGAAGTGGATGCTGCACAAGGGACAAGGGTAGTACCACTCTTTTTTCTCTGCCGTGGACAGGGTGCCATGGAGGACTGAAGTGGATGTTGTACAAGGGACAAGGGTAGTACCACTCTTTTATTTCTGCTGTGGTCCAGCTGCCATGGAGAACCGAAGTGGATGCTGGAAAAGGGACTAGGGTAGTACCACTCTTTTTTTCTGCCGTGGTCTGGCTGACATGGTAGACCGAAATGGATGCTGGACAAGGGACAAGGGTAGTACCACTCTTTTTTTCTGCAGTGGTCCAGCTGCCATGGAGGACCGAAGTGGATGCTGGAAAAGGGACAAGGGTAGTACCACTCTTTTTTCTGCCATGGTCTGGCTGCCATGGAGGACCAAGGTGGACTGATTGCTGCATTTCCAACATTAAAGCAACCAAAATTCGGAAGTCATATGATACCATTGGTCTAGTCTCGAAACAAACCGCTTGTCCAAGAACTCATACACAACTTTGAATCTGAGCTTGGGTAAAGTTTCAATTTTAGGACTGAATGACATTGGATGTTTGACTAATGGACCTCTACATTTGGCATGTGACTTGTCAGTTTGTCTTAAATGATGATTTTCCCCTTCCCCATAAAATTTAAAATGACTGGCTAACCTTGCGATACATTGAGTAGGTTGTGTAGCACATGGAGGTGAACATCTCCTTCCATAAAGGGCAGCCTTGAATGGTGGACCCTGCGCTCCATGGGCGGACATACCATAGCTGCAACTTTTCTACAGGAGCCCTAACGGACAAATCCTATAACTTATTCCAGATTATTAAAAGATGGAATAAATTTGATTTAGCTAATTTCTCCTCTACAAATAAACTGGTTTAATTCGATTTCTGTTTTGTTTTCTGTTAGTTTTAAGATTTCTACTTTTCATTTCACCAAACGTACAAGACTTTTCTTTTCTGTACATTTTCATCTTGCGTCTGACATTATAAAACTTTATGGCTTAAATTTTATAAGAAGCAGTGGAACTTTTAAAGAGTATTATTATTCCTGGCGAATAATCCCAGAAAACAGCACATGTGCGCACTTATGGATGTTTTGTCTTATATTTTTTTTATTGAGAAAAACATAAACTGCTGTACGGCTTGTGAATCTGCGAAAGGACAAAGCTTTTTAAAGTCAGGGTTCATTTTAGGAGAAATCTGCACTTGGAAAATGGCTGTCTGATGGCAGCACTAAGATTAAGAGACACGTCTACCGTACATTGCTCCTGTACGATTCGGCACCAAGGTTACAAAACAGTATCGCTCGGCAATAATTCAAATATTTTTAGTAACTCGAAAAATAGGAACAACCAGTCCGAGCTAATTCGTAAGATTTATAAAGGTTTGGTTTTCCCTATCGGAGCCCAATGAGCTCTAAACTATGTCCAGGGTCAGACGAGCCTGAAAATGTAGACGATTTTCATCCAAATTATCATCCATGGGCCATTCAGGTGTCCGTATTTTACGCCCGTGCAACATCCATGTGACATCCGTATTTATAAATCGATGTTTCAAAAAAATTATGCATTTTCCTAGATTAATAACAGCAATTTATTTGGAAAAATTGGATGAAATACGGATGTTCCATATGGGATATGCTTTTTTTTTCCTGCACACCCATAGACATGAATAGGCATAATAAGGAATAGAAAAGTGCACACCGAGATTTTTTTTCACACTGACACTCTGTTCGCATGAAAAAATTTATCAACTAGGTGTTAGGTGCCCAAAGGTCCTGAAGAAGGTCCATGGTGGCCGAAGAGCACGCAAGAGGGTCTCCGTGGAGGCGCAGATGTAGGCGCGAAACGGCTGTCGTCACATCCTGCTCACCTCCTTTTCTGTTTCACCATCCCGGGCCGTGAACGAGACGGCTTTGTTTTAATGCTTCAATAAAGAATTTGAACCACACCTGGACCGGTGAGTGTTGCCGTACCGCTCTTTGTATTTCAGGAACATTGTTTGCCATACACAGACTTACTTGAAAAAGGCAATGTATGCTGAAATGTTGGAATTTTGATGTCTGTTATCTTGTGCTGGCTGCCTGCTAAATAAATCTATTCCTATTTGAGAGTAAAAAGTTGTGGACTTGTTGAGTGCCGAAGGTTATCTTCTTCATATCTTAGTCTTCCTTCCTTTGAGCACCACATAATTTGACGAGTGCACCACTCTTGATCTGACTACTATATGCTCAGATAACTAACATACAAACACTCACCAAAGGTAGAGAGGAATATAGGGAAGTGTAGGAATGTACAAAGCAAATGGGAATAGGATAATGAGGAAAGCATACAAAAAACAGCACACAACATTAATGATCTGGTAGAAGGTTTACACAGTAAAATATCGATTTTTGCAGATGATACAAAACTATGTAAAGCAGTTAATACAAGAGAAGATGGTATTCTGCTACAGATGGATCTGGATAAGTTGGAAACTTGGGCTGAAAGGTGGCAGATGAGGTTTAACAATGATAAATGTAAGGTTATACACATGGGAAGAAGGAATCAACATCACCATTACACACTGAATGGGAAACCACTGGGTAAATCTGACAGGGAGAAGGACTTGGGGATCCTAGTTAATGATAAACTTACCTGGAGCAGCCAGTGCCAGGCAGCAGCTGCCAAGGCAAACAGGATCATGGGGTGCATTAAAAGAGGTCTGGATACACATGATGAGAGCATTATACTGCCTCTGTACAAATCCCTAGTTAGACCGCACATGGAGTACTGTGTCCAGTTTTGGGCACCGGTGCTCAGGAAGGATATAATGGAACTAGAGAGAGTACAAAGGAGGGCAACAAAATTAATAAAGGGGATGGGAGAACTACAATACCCAGATAGATTAGCGAAATTAGGATTATTTAGTCTAGAAAAAAGACGACTGAGGGGCGATCTAATAACCATGTATAAGTATATAAGGGGACAATACAAATATCTCGCTGAGGATCTGTTTATACCAAGGAAGGTGACGGGCACAAGGGGGCATTCTTTGCGTCTGGAGGAGAGAAGGTTTTTCCACCAACATAGAAGAGGATTCTTTACTGTTAGGGCAGTGAGAATCTGGAATTGCTTGCCTGAGGAGGTGGTGATGGCGAACTCAGTCGGGGGGTTCAAGAGAGGCCTGGATGTCTTCCTGGAGCAGAACAATATTGTATCATACAATTAGGTTCTGTAGAAGGACGTAGATCTGGGGATTTATTATGATGGAATATAGGCTGAACTGGATGGACAAATGTCTTTTTTCGGCCTTACTAACTATGTTACTATGTAACAATCTCCAGCAGCAACAACAATCTCCAACTCAGCACAGTGACTCCAGGGAACCAGGAAGTTCACTTTCACTGGTTAGGATGAGAAGGTTTGGTCAGGTTTTAAAAAAAAAGAGGAAATGACCATGTCAAGAGCAGCTGTGAGATGGAGCTGCATGTTTTCAACCAGCATAGAAAGAATAGTTAACCTCTTCAACACCAAATGAAACGAAATCCATTTAATATGGGACACAAAACACACAGGCTAAATGGAAGATCTGGGATTCACACTACGTAATGATTTTCTAACCCCAGATCTCCCAGGAGGACGCGACAAAAGTCAATAATCAGAAGAACCCCTTTAAACACAAGATAAGCCCTGATACAAGGAGCAGACTGCAGGGGATGCTAGAAGCCATTAATTAGTTGGAGTGCTATGACAATTGCTCCATTTTCCCCATCAGCGATGGTTGTCCCCCTACTAACCTGTAGACACAATTGCAGTATAACAGTATCCATCGGGGGCCTCATTAGTATTTGTAACCTGTCATATGGAGCGGCAGTTTTATGGCAATAATCAGGATACTGCGCTCACAGTTTATAAATTAAAGGTAAAGTCCATCCAGTGAAATTGTACGCGCGTCTGATGTAGGCCACGGATAGCATTGCCGTTTCTCAAAATTGAAGGATTCGATCTGTCAGATATAAACAATATGACTCTATAGAGATTTCATATTTTAATATTTCATAGGCTGCAATGTATTAGAAATGAGCATTAATATTTTATCAATACCATACAAGTAATCTTGACATGGTGAAACCTTTTTCCACCTTCAATTGAGTGTAGAAACTCATTTAATGTGAAAAAGGGTCATCCGAATTGACTGAACCTATTAATGAGAGGGAGGCAGAGAATAATCCTGATACTTATACATATATTGTCTTAGATTACATTCCAAAAACAATTTCAATTACAATATTATTTAGTTTTATTATTCTGTGATATTTAATTTCTTATTATATCTTTTTAGAGGTCCGTGCTAATGATACCGCATAAGCATAGAATAACGATGTAATAATAGCTGCTGACAGTCACCACTTGTGAGCTTGTGAGCGTACTGCATACTGTTCATATACAAAGCTCTACAATGAAGCAGTATACAAAAGGCACCTAAGCTCCCCCTAGTGGTGGCTGTTGGCAGACAGTTTTTTAGTATTATGCTGCTTGTGCTAAAACGGAAATTGTGACAAATGTCATTAGACAGAAGGGATACAGAACAGGATTTGGGCTGTTGTGCATGCCCAGGACCTGTCCTAAAGAACTATAATGGGAAAAAAGAAAATGTAAAATGATATATAAAAAAAACAGAATTGCTGTTTTTTTCATTCCCATCAAAAAATTAAAAATAATGAAAATTTCAGACCTTCCATCAAAGGTACACTTGGCCCACAAAAGACTTCCACCCACAATATTCCAGTGATAGATAATTTAAAAAGTTAATGATTTTAAAATACAGCGACGCAAAAACAATTTTTTTAAAGTGTATTTATTGTGTAAAATGAGTAAACCACAAAATAACTAAGATGAAGGCAGAAAAGATCCAGCGGGAATAGAGGCTTTCTTTTAAAAGGATAAAACTTACCATTTATTCAATAAAGGACTCCAAAAACTTATGCAATGTTGTATAAATTACTGTTAACGGGACATATTAGTTTCGACAATTTGTCTTACTCATAACGAAGGCGTTACAGTATGTCTCTCAGAATGGTCAATTAAAGACAAAATAATTGCACTATCCTCGAGGCTCAAAATCCATTAAAGGGGTTGTCCACTACTCGGACAACCCCTTCTCAGCCCTTGTGTTTGCCCCCGTAAAAAACACTTATACTCACCTCCGGTACAAGCGCCCTACCAGGAGTGTCGGCACTCACATTTCCGGGGATCACGTCACATTGTTATGACACATGAGCGCAGACGAGGTACTCGTCTTCTACTGTTATGCTCTGGGTGTTGGTGCTGTGAAGGCCTTGCGCCTGGGCAGGCCGCCGGTAGCCGATGGTGTTGGTCGACCGGGGCCATAAGTTTCAGTGTTCAATAAAACACAGTCTTTACAGAGTGGTAACTCGGCAAGGATCATAAACAAGGGGTAGCGGGTACAAAGCCTTATGGATGTTGTTGACGCATGTTGACACACACAGTTTCCTTCCTCATCAATGCCGGTGAAGCACAGTGTTTCACCCTACTTTGTCACAACCTAGCTTATAGCCACAGTCCTGATCAGCCAGTCTCTCTACTTGTCTCTCTACTTATAATAATAATAATCTTAATTTTTATATAGCGCTAACATATTCCGCAGCACTTTACAGTTTGCACACATTATCATCACTGTCCCCGTTGGGGCTCACAATCTAAATTCCCTATCAGTATGTCTTTGGAATGTGGGAGGAAACCGGAGTACCCGGAGGAAACCCACGCAAACACGGAGAGAACATACAAACTCTTTGCAGATGTTGTCCTGGGTGGGATTAGAACCCAGGACCCCAGCGCTGCAAGGCTGCTGTGCTAGCCACTGCGCCACCATGCTGCCCCTGCTACTTCTTCTACTTCTGGCACCCTGGATCTACCGCTCGGAACCATTCACTGGTCCAGCGAACTCAGTCCTGATTAGGTCCGTTACCTTTGACATTTAACAAGCTCGGGGTTTCTCATGACGCGTAATCCTATCCAAGGATCCATTTAAGGTGGAATGCCACTCTATCTCTTTGATAACTTCAAAGTCACGCGACTCCCTCGTCCCTTGGTCTCCTTTGTTGTAGTTCACCCACAGCGGCAGCACTGCTCACAGCCACTTCCTACTTCATCTCAAACTTGTCCCTATTTGACTATATACAGGAAGCAGTCACTTGCCCTAACACTAAGCCCCTCCCACTATGGGCTAGTCCCGAAAACATTAACACTATCCTTACCCTAACTACAGTTACGATCTTAACCTACCTATCTTATGTCCTAGGTCCTAGCCTATGTCTTACCCTCTGCTATCCTATACTAGACACTACCAACATTATACATTACTACATATTACATAGTCATTCATCACATGACACAATTTGTACAGAAGGGGCATGACACTATGCACATGATGCGATTGGTGTCTTCAGGGGTAGGAAGGCGACCACGACAGCACAGTCCACAACTCTTATAGCCCATTCAGTGCCGGCTTCACTGCCTTGACTTCCTGTTTATGTTCAATATGTCCGAAGGTGGGGACAGTGAAGCTGATTGGGCACAGGGCTTGTGTGACGTATCAACCTCACATGGGCTCCGGTAACGCCTGTGACTGCAGATATGTTAATCCTCACAGTGCGCACTGTCAAGATTGGAGCACCCCCAGACACAGGGCCACAGGTTACTCGGTACCGGTCCTCTCTGTCTTAGTTCTGGGGATGTCACGGTGGCTGGACCCGGTCCGTGACCCTGCTAAGGGGCATCCAATGAAAGGTGAAAGGAGTCTGTCAGGGTTTCGTGACGCCACCTGTGGTATTCGGTCAGGGTGACCGATGCTGCTTGGGGTCCGCTGGGGTGATGTGATGGCAGCTAGATGGTGTAACTTCCCACAGGTGAAGTATGTCCCCAGGGCTTCCCAGTAAGGTGGATGGTGTGAGGTGCAGACAATAACGAGGACACAGGGTTGCAGTCTCTTTACCTCTTTACTGAAGACTTCAGGATCCGCAATCCAGAGCACAGTTAACAGGGCTGTCTGAGACCGGCCGGTCAGATGGCACACCCAGAGTTCCCTTTACAGGTGGAAATCGTTGCCTACCAATAGCGCCTGTGTGTTGTAGTGCTACCCTGCTGAGCATTCGGTATAGTCCTCACAACTTCTGTTCTAGTTCGTTCGTTCTTTCTAGTTCTTTCTCTTTCTTTCTATTTCGTTCCAGATGTTACTAGTTTCTCGTCCCCCAGGTATGTTATGGCTAGGACGCACCCGTATGACGGAAAGGCTCGGAGCTCTTCCAGGACCCTAGAGACGCCCCTCTCCACGCGTTGCCCCCTATATCTTCGTAGGAAATTTAAGGTAGACAGCCTACCTATAATTAACTGTCCTGCGGAGTTTTAAGTAAGGCATAGAGTCAGTTACTTCCTCGGTGTTCCGGCCACTGGCTACGCGCCTCAGTAGGATGTTGCCGTTCTCGGGGCACGACTCCTACTGGCTCTCCTTTGTGCTTGATCTCGTTTCTCACTGTTCCACAATATCCTTCGCTTCGTGTCTCTTTCATAGGATACCACCACAAGGTAGTGCAGGCGCGGTTCCGTAACGTTTTGTTCTGTTCGCTAGGTACCTGCCAGGTTCCCACGCCTGACAGGGACCCCCCGTAATCTTCTCCCTGTAACACCCCCTGCCACGGGATGTTGCCTGAATCCAACCCAGTCAGCTTCTGACTAACTTCCTATCCAACCCCTAGTTTTACCAGTGTGAGGAGTGGCCCAATAAATAAAGCCTTTTTCTCCCCCTAGTGGCCGGAGTGTGAAGTGTAATGTGTGCTGGTGATACCTGGTCAGGAGAACTCCTTTAGTGCCATCAGACGTACCATCACTCCCCTTAGCGGCAGAGTGTCATACTGCAATGACCAGGTCTCTGGGGCAGCAAAAGACATACAAAATTTTGGAATGCTTGAAACAAGTAAATATAACAAAGCTTCCCTTTATGGGAGGTGAGGACACTTGAACGTTACAAACAAAAACAAGGTTAAATATTTTTAAATAACATTCTGACTATAAATAACTTCTGGTAGTCTTCCGGGTATTCTACTAAGTGCAAATTCTGAACAATAATTTAACTTTTTTTTTAAGGGCGTATAAGCTGAACCCACTAAAGGCCTACTATAAAGTACTATAAAACAAACTCAACTTTTTCTTTTCTTTCTAGCTTCACCAATGCAGGACCGCCTAGCTCCTTGGCTGGGCCTACTGTCATTGTCTCTCTTTCAGCAACCAACTATCGTTCTACTGTTCTCAGGAGGACTCGCTCTCTAACCCCTACGGGTTCACTTTCAATCTTTCCTGTCCTCAATCTCTAGTAACATTATCAAACTTTTCTGAATCACAACATTATTAACATTTCAACTTTTCTTAAGGCAACATTATAACTTAGTGCAACATGTGAACATTCTCTTTAAGAGGGAACCAAGTCTCTTTGAGGTAGTGCAGATTCTCTCTGTCTGCAAGTCTAACGAAAGCAAGACCTTCTGCGTCATGCCCAAAAGCAGTATCTTCGCAAAGTCTTCTTTCGATGTAAAACCAGTAGAGGGCACCTTTAATAAGGTGCGAACTATGTACAACACAGTTTTGGAATCATTCACTGTTTATGATCCGGCAGTCTTTCAAACAATGATGAACTTGTGCAAAAGAAAAATATGAAACAATAGGGATCCCGGGTAAACAAAGGGACCCCTTTAAGAGTTAACCCTAGACGGGTTTAAGTAGAAAAAGAGCAAGAAGATAAAGAGTTAACTATGTACATTTTCATGTTCTCGAGGTTTATTGCTGCTCTGGTGGCCTCTGCCAGGGCCTAACCGGGCAGGCAGGCCTCGGGGGTCTGGGAAGCCTTCAATCACGGTCTATTTCTGGCAGTGCGGGAGTCCAGTGGACAATCTGAGGAACAGCAGCAGCGGCTACCGCTGCTTCAGCCAGTTCTTCCTCCAAGGACTTGGCAGCAACCAGGACGGAGGTACAGCGTTGGATATCCCGAGCCCACCAGCCGTGGACCTTCTGGTATCTGCGGTAGCTTACCGCATCCCCCGGCAGCAGGACGGGACCCTTACTGTCGCCCCGCAGGCCAGCCTCCACCACCTCCCAGGTGATATGGACCCTTATTGTCGATCCTATTTCCTGGACAAAGCCTCTTCCTCCCTGGGGCTGGTAAACGATCACCACTCCCCATTTCGGCAATGACCCATCCAGCAGCTCACCGCGGGCCTCCCATTCCACGTCCCTGGCATACTCAGCTATGAGGTGCTTCCGATAATCCCCCCAGGGGAAGGAGCCCATGTCCCACTCACGCGTTTCCGGGTCGAATGATGCGGACTCCGGAACTCCACCAACCGCGTCGGTAGTCGGGTCATAAGTCGGCGGAACACCGATCCCCGATCGGCCAGGGTACCGAGCTCACTCACAGGTGGGGGCTCTGGCAGCTCCACGCCGTTCCTCAGGGGCGGCCACCTGGTCTGGTGCAGGCAGCGGGGGCTCCGCGGACAGCTCCCAGGACTCGATCTTCTCCAGCAGTGGCATGCCGGTAAAATCCTCCAGTGATGGGGATCCAGACTGGGCCATCCTCCTCCGTAAGCCTCCCCGGCTTTCCAGCTCCACTCCATCTGAGTCATAGTTTTGTTTCTTCGGCCTCCACCCGCCATAAAGAATCAGGAGGCGGATCTCAGTTGCTGTCGGACACGCCCTCAGAACACAATACTTAGACTGGGCGGCCATTATCTTTCACGCTCTGCAGCTTGTTCACACCCACAACTCCCCGCCCTTCTTCTCCTGCGCTCCTCGTGGCGCTGTAATGGCGGCGGTTTTGGCGGGAATCTTGCGGCAAACAGCAATACACAGTCTTTGCAATAAATCACAGTTCAAGCACAATTCAATCACAGTTCCAAGGCACACATGACCTGCTTCTCAGGCTTAAGTAGATCCTGTTTGTGACGCGAAGTTGGAGCGCCCCCAGACACAGGGCCACAGGTTACTCGGTACCGGTCCTCTCTGTCTCAGTTCTGGGGATGTCACGGTGGCTGGACCCGGTCCGTGACCCTGCTAAGGGGCGTCCAATGAAAGGTGAAAGGAGTCTGTCAGGGTTTCATGACGCCACCTGTGGTATTCGGTCAGGGTGACCGACGGTGCTTGGGGTCCGCTGGGGTGATGTGATGGCAGCTAGATGGTGAAACTTCCCACAGGTGGAGTATGTCCCCAGGGCTTCCCAGTAAGGTGGATGGTGTGAGGTGCAGACAATAACGAGGACACAGGGTTGCAGTCTCTTTACCTCTTTACTGAAGACTTCAGGATCCGCAATCCAGAGCACAGTTAACAGGGCTGTCTGAGACCGGCCGGTCCGATGGCACATCCAGAGTTCCCTTTACAGGTGGAAATCGTTGCCTACCAATAGCGCCTGTGTGTTGTAGTGCTACCCTGCTGAGCATTCGGTATAGTCCTCACAACTTCTGTTCTAGTTCGTTCGTTCGTTCTTTCTAGTTCTTTCTAATTCTTTCTAATTCGTTCCAGATGTTTCTAATTTCTCGTCCCCCAGGTATGTTATGGCTAGGACGCACCCGTATGACGGGAAGGCTCTGAGCTCTTTCGGGACCCTAGAGACGCCCCTCTCCACGCGTTGCCCCCTATGTCTTCGTAGGAAATTTAAGGTAGACAGCCAACCTATAATTAACTGTCCTGTGGAGTTTTAAGTAAGGCATAGAGTCAGTTACTTCCTCGGTGTTCCAGCCACCGGCTACGCACCTCAGTGGGATGTTGCCGTTCTTGGGGCACGACTCCTACTGGCTCTCCTTTGTGCTTGATCTCGTTTCTCACTGTTCCACAATATCCTTCGCTTCGTGTCTCTTATGATACCGCCGCAAGGTAGTGCAAGCGCGGTTCCGTAACGTTCTGTTCTGTTCGCTAGGTACCTGCCAGGTTCCCACGCCTGACAGGGACCCCCCTGAATCTTCTCCCTGCAACACCCCCTGCCACGGGATGTTGCCTGAATCCAACCCAGTCAGCTTCTGACTAACTTCCTATCCAATCCCTAGTTTTACCAGTGTGAGGAGTGGCCCAATAAATAAAGCCTTTTTCTCCCCCTAGCGGCCGGAGTGTGAAGTGTACTGTGTGCTGGTGATACCTGGTCAGTAGAACTCCTTTAGTGCCATCAGACGTACCATCACTCCCCTTAGCGGCAGAGTGTCATACTGCAACGACCAGGTCTCTGGGGCGCTGCAAGATTCTCTGGTGCCAGTGTCAGGAGCAGGAAGTCACGTGGCCACAAGTATGTGATTTACATACTCCTGGACATATCCTGACTAATCCTGATTGGCACACGTCTAGTTGGCATGTGACTCCATGTATGTAAATCCCCACTGGAGAATCCCGACAGCGTGCACGGTGCGCATTGTAAGGATTCACAATTCTGCAGACTTGAACCTCAAGTATGTACAACAATGCGGACACAAGAAAAACTCCACCCAAAAAAATTAAAGAGTAGAAATGATATTGAAAATCAGATGTAAATAAAATGACACAATACATTCTCTTCAACCTTTAATATTTATGTAGAGACTATGGCAAATTTTATTTATTTTCTTTAATCACCCTAAAAAAGTCAAAATTATTTTTACATTTTTACCATTTTTTTAATCTATGTTTCTTTAAATCCCATATTTTAGCCATTTATTTTCTTTCTTTTTTCTATAATATATATATATATATATATATATATATATATATATATATATATATATATATATATATATATATATATATAAAATACAATAATTTTTCACCTGATGAAATTACAGAGCTGTCATCGAATCTAATACACTCTTTTTATGTAGCCCAAGGGGTGCTGTGGACCGGTTATTGGAACCTTGGGTCCCCGATAGACTTTGTAGCAGGGGATAAACCTGTACGAAAACCTCGGTGAGAGACGTACGTGCGTTCTTTGTTCTCTAAAAATAACTCCCCTTCTGTCTGCCTCGTCCCCGACGTATCCTCATTTTCCTCCGTGTTACAAAATACTGCATACATTTTTATCGCTGCATAAAAATAAAAAAAAATAGACAGCGACATATAAAGAGAGAAAAATGTGTGATTTTTTTTCCAGGAAAATAATATGATTACATGCCAAGAACAATAATCAGGTTTATAGACCCGTAGCTACTAGCAAAGTTTGGGCCGTATAAATTTTTCTGTGTCTGATTTATGACTACAAAGGCCTAGGTGAGCTGGATACACTATATATAGGGGGGGTGACGTACGTTCTGGGGCCTTTATCACGTATTGGGGGTCTGATTTGCACCGGTTTCTTGCGTGTGGCTATTTTTAATCATCTGCTAGAACAAGAAGTTCAACACGTTCGGAATTCTCCCCCAGTACAACATTGGTCAAACTGTCACCGCTGCACTTTGCCTAATTATTCATCCCGCGCACATTTTTCCGCTTAAGTCTTCCGAGAGCTCATATCTTATCACTTTTTCAGAATGTAAAGGGAATTTCCAAGTTTTACGTCTACTCATTTTTCTTTTTTCTTACAGTATATACTTTTATCAACTTTTTAAAATTGTTTTGGAGAAGTCTTACGAAGTATTACCGCAGTTATTAAGCACACGGATGAAAAAGTTGATCTCTCGCTTAGGGGATTGATGGGTTCTCGGGCCAACTTTACTGAACCCCTTATTGGGGTAGAAGGAGGCAGCTTCCAGGTAGTTAGTTCAAGAACTAAAAAAAAACAATGAGCTTAACCTATAAATCAGTCCTGTAAAAAAATGTAGTAAACCATAATTATGCTGCCCTTACCACCCGCAAGCTAAAACAAATTTTAGTGCACCAAACAGTCTGATATGTCCAGGAACTGACCCCATCCTCACACCATGTAACTGTCAACCTCTCTATTTTGACCAAGTGATTCTTCTTCATAAGCATTCTGCCAGCACTATAGGTGCTAGAATTTTATTATTATCACTACTCAGTATGCATTGCTCATTGTCCAATGACTCAACCAGACTGAACTGAAAACTATGTAGTTTGACAAACAGGAGAGTAATAGAAGAGAGACAAACAGCATCTCCCATTTCCTATGTAAAGACAAAGACCCACCCTGTAGAGAGCAAAGATTTAAACCCACTTGATGTACAGAGACAAAGATCTGCACCCACTTCCTGTAGAGAGACAAAAATCTGCCCCCACTTCATGTTGAGAGACAAAGATATGCACCTACTTCCTGTAGAGAGACAAAGATCTACACCCACTTCCTGTAGAGAGACAAAGATCTGCACTCACTTCCTGTAGAGAGGCAAAGATCTGCACCCACTTCCTGTAGAGACAAAGAGCTGCACCCACTTCCTGTAGAGAGACAAAGATCAGCACCTACTTCCTGTAGAGTGACAAAATCTCACTCACAATTTCTATAGAAAAACAAAATTGTGTGTGTACTTTCTCTACAGTGACAAAGAACCATGCCCACTTCTTCTAGACTTACAAAGACCTGCACTTACTTCCTGACAAAATTCTTGACCCCAATTCCTGTAGAGAGACAAAAGTCACACCCCCACCTCCTGTAGAGAAACCAAGATGTACACCCACTTCCTATAGAAAGACAAAGACCCACCTCCAATTCCTATAAAGAGACAAGGTCAAATCTCACTTATTATAGAGAAAA
The DNA here is from genome assembly GCF_032444005.1 of Ranitomeya imitator. NCBI lineage: Eukaryota > Metazoa > Chordata > Amphibia > Anura > Dendrobatidae > Ranitomeya > Ranitomeya imitator. The sequence goes on from NC_091285.1 coordinate 29,663,775, forward strand.
AAAGACCCGTGACAACTCCTGTAGAGAGACAAAGTCCCGACCCAACTTCTTGTGCAAAAACATAGACCTGCTCCCACTTCCTCAAGAGAAACAAAGACCCACTTCCACTTCCAATAGAAAAACAAAGATCCCCTCCTATGTTCTATAGCGGGAAAAAGACCCACCTTTAGTTAATGTAGAGAAACAAAGACCCAGTCCCATTTCCTGTAGAGAGGCAAAGACCCACCCCTCTTCCTGTAAGGAGACAAAGACCAACCCCTCTTCCTGTAGGGAGACAAAGACCCACCCCTCTTCCTGTAGGGAGACAAAGACCAGCCCTACTTCCTGTAGGGAGACAAAGACCAACCCTACTTCCTGTAGGGAGACAAAGACCAACCCTACTTAATGTAGGGAGACAAAGACCAGCCCTACTTCCTGTAGGGAGACAAAGACCAGCCCTACTTCCTGTAGGGAGACAAAGACCAACCCTACTTCCTGTAGGGAGACAAAGACCAACCCTACTTAATGTAGGGAGACAAAGACCAGCCCTACTTCCTGTAGGGAGACAAAGACCAGCCCTACTTCCTGTAGGGAGACAAAGACCAACCCTACTTCCTGTAGGGAGACAAAGACCAGCCCTACTTCCTGTAGGGAGACAAAGACCCGCCCCTCTTCCTGTAGGGAGACAAAGACCAGCCCTACTTTCTGTAGGGAGACAAAGACTAGCCCTACTTCCTGTAGGGAGACAAAGACCCACTCCTCTTCCTGTAGGGAGACAAAGACCAGCCCTACTTCCTGTAGAGAAACTAAGATCCTCCACCACTTCCTGTAGCGAGTTAAAGATCCGCTTACAGTTACTGAAATGAGACAATGACTCACCTCACTTCTTGTAGAGAAAAAGGCCCACCACCCACTTCCTGTAGAGAGAAAAAGATCCACTTTCAATAAAGAAACAAAGACCTGCACCCACTTTCTGTAATTCTCTCTGTAAAGTTCTTTGACTCCTGTTGTGGATTCTGTTTTTGGGCTCCCTCTGGTGGTTACTGATGGTACTGGGTGACTTGTGTTTTCTGCGGTCTCTGGTGTCCACCTGTTCTATCAGGATATGGGAGTTTCCTATTTAACCTGGCTTTCTTGTCATTTCCTCGCCAGCTATCAATGTAATCAGTGTGTCTTGTTACCTCTGCTTCCCGCTTCTGTAAATCTTCAGGACTAGCTAAGTTTTTGATTTTCCTGTTTCACGTTTTGCTTAATTTTTGTCTTAGTCCAGCTTGCAGATATGTGATTCCTTTTTGCTGGTTGCTCTAGTGGGCTGATATTACTCCTCATGTTCCATGAGTTGGCACATGAGTTCAAGTAATTTCAGGATAGTTTTTTGTAGGGTTTTTCGCTGACCGCGCAGTTCACTTTTGTATCCTCTGCTATCTATCTTTAGCGGGCCTCATTTTGCTGAATCTGTTTTCATAACTACGTATGTGCTTTCCTCTCATTTCACCGTCATTACATGTGGGGGGCTGCTATTTCTGTGGGGTGTTCTCTGGAGGCAAGAGAGGTCTGTGTTTCTTCTAATAGGGGAAGTTAGTCCTTCGGCTGGAGCGAGACGTCTAGGATCATCGTAGGCACGTTCCCCGGCTACAGCTAGTTGTGTGTTTAGGTTCAGGATCGCGGTCAGCTCAGTTTCCATCACCCTAGAGCTTGTTTTGTTTTTTGTGCTTGTCCTTTTGTGATCCCCTGCCATTGGGATCATGACAGACTCCCTGTGTCTTGTAATACCTCCTTAGTACCTGCAGTAGACATATCATTGTACATCCATTTTGCTTTGAAGAGAACATATTGAAATTGTTTAGTTGACATGTTAGTTTACTTTAAGACCTTCTTGTTCTGAATTTGCCAAAAATGACAAAAATAACTTGATAAATTGATATTTAGCTTTCTGACTGCTCAGGTTCCCCTGCAATCAGCTGTAATCAGCAGAAGATCCTAGCAGGAGGTGTTCATATTCTCTGCAGCTCCCCCACAGGAGAAGTAAAGAATTACATATTGCCCATTGAAATAAATGGCTGTCTGTGTAACGGTGGACACGTTGGGTCCTCCATAGAGAAGAATACTAATTCTGGTTGTTTTCTTACTCCAAATGAAAAAAGAGGGTCCTGAATTAGGGATCCATCTAGTTCCCCAACTGAGAATTTAAACTTCTAAGCAAATTTATGTGATTTTTGATGCTTCCTAGTATACATACAAAATAGGGCCAACTGGTGCATTTTCCCTAAAATTTACCACCAAAATATATTGCATTGGGCTTCCCCAAATCATATTACTCCTCTCCTGCATGGGGGATGTGACAGCACTAATTGATTTCTTACATTTTTACAATCCTATATTTCCCTTCAATACAGCAGATGTTTAGGAACTAAGAGATTACAGGAAGTCTCCCTTTGGGGCTATTAATATTTCCTAGGTAAGGGGATCCACAGCTAAATATGTTGGCATGTATCTGTCAATAGACTGATGGAACAAGGTCGTTAACGAGATGAAAACAATAACGGTGCACGCATTGCAAATAGGAATTAATGAGATTTAATTATGGCTTCTACACATCGAGAACAAATCTGGCACCGGAGGATTTATGAACAACAAAGACCTGATGTTTAGTAGGAAGTCAGGTTCTTGACTTGTGATCTGTGTTATAAAACATGGAAATGCTATGGACTTCGACTCCATGTATAAGCCATGCTGACGTCAAAGGTTTCCTACAGCAATGGCAACAAATAGTTAATAAAGATGGAAGTGGAGATGAGAAAAAATATATACTTTTCATCATAGATGTCAGAATTAAAGTGACTGTCCAGACATGACTCATGAGCTCAAAAATTACATGTAAGTCAGTACTTATAGGTGATACTGGTTCATTTCTTGAGTTTTTCCTTCTTGGTTGTGTATAACCTCTTCTTTTTTAGGATCAGGCTCTGGTTTATGACTACAGTTCTGGTACAGTGCTCACACGGAGTCTGTGGTAGCCTGGGACACACCCCCATGCTTCTCATTGGTTAAGGCTGCTGCTCTATTCCGCCTCCCTGCAGTTCTGCATTTCCGATTGGCTGCTGTGTATAAATACAAGCCCATCACAAGTTTAGGAGGCAATTAAAGAAGTTGTCCACTCCTTGACAGGTAGCACCGCTATACACAGCTGAAAACACAGTATCAAGCAACCACAACAGGTTAAAGGGGCTGTCCAGAACTGACAAACTGATGACCGGATAGGGATTGTGTCATCAATATGAGATTGGTGGGGGTCTGAAACCAGTCACCCCCCAACAGATCAGCTGGAAATGTTCCCCATCAGTAGCTGGATATGAGCGATGTATGGACAGAACACAACTTAGTGGCTATTGCCAATATTCAAGTGAATGGGAGATAAAATTGAGGACTCTGCAGTGACCACTAGTAAAGTCCTGGTTCTGTCCCATGCTGGAGATAATTTCAGCTGAATGATGGGGACCACCACCCATCTGATACTGTGACCTATCCTAACAATAAGTCATCAAGTGGACAACCCCACTCTTTACGCACCTGTCTCAGCTTGTCAGGGCTCTGCTTCCTTCCCCTACGGCTGCTGCTCTCTGCTGTGCCCCACGTTGAGTTTTACAAGTTGCCCACCGTGCCTCCATGACATCATCTACCTAGACCTTTTCAAGGCCCGTTTGGACATAACCCTTTTTCTGACTGCTAAACCAGAACTGTGCTCTACAGACTTGTGTTTTGATCTCTGTCTTTATCCAAGTCTTTGGTTTCTGCTGTGTCCTCCTGCCTCGGTGGATTTCAGTCAGTCCAGCATTGCTAGTTTTCCAAGTCCTTTCCATACCATCAGCCTGACAGTCTGCTGTGCCGACACCTGAGGTCCGTTTGTCCACACTGACCTGAGGCTTAGTGGATCCACCTTACAAGGTGAGCCTAACACCCTTTAATTACAGGTATGACTCTATTGACATTATTTATGTATGCTCAAGGCCTCCACTGGGACATATGCACCAAATGACCACTCAAGGCCTCCACTGGGACATATGCACCAAAAGACCAAATTGATGTTGGCATAGAATTCTATTTTATAAAAACATAACAGATTCCTGTTGAATGGAATAGTTTTTTTCCACTATGCTATTTCATCCTCTCTTTAGCAATACATTGAGGTATACCAGCTGGGCAGAAGACAAAATGACAATCTTTTGACCTCCATTGGGCAAATGTAACTCAATCAGAGCCTCCATCAGGGCATTACTACTCTTATCAGTGTATGGTGCCCGATGCGGCAGCTGACGTTGGTGCACACGTCGCTGGTGTATGACGTCACTGCCATGCGCAGTCCCGCCTGTGCCTTTATTAATGGGTGAGGGAGAGGAAGCTGCTGGACTGCAGCACGGTAAGGAGAATCTTTTTTTTTACTTTTTTTGTACCTGAAATCTGCAATATGAGGACAAGATGGAGACACGTGGGGCAGAATGGAGACATAGGGCAGAATTTAGACACATGGGGTAGGATGGAGACACATGGAGGCAGGATGGAGAGACATGTAAATAGGATAGAGACACATGGGGGCAGGATACTGGAACATATGGGGACAGGATGAAAGAACAATTAGGAGCAGGATGGTAGAATATTTGGGGCCAAAACGCCAGGGGCCAGGAATGAGACACAAAGGGCCAGGAATGAGACACAAGTGGACGAAGATGGTTGACATTATCACTGTAGAGGCTAAATAAGGGATATTATTACTGCCGTGATGTATTTTATTTTTTATACTGCTTTCAGTGGGGTGATCCTGTTACTGTGCAGGGTGGCACTATGTCGCTTTGTTTTTCTTCAACTGGTGTGGTGTAGAAGTTGGGGAAAAATTAGGGAATATGCTCTGTAAGTGATGCTCTATAGTAGATAACTGTGCTATTTTCTACAGAGATGAGTACTTGCTGGATGAAGTGATGGTGGTCTGCGCTGGATGAAGAAGAAAAGCGAACATGAAGGACTTCAACTAGAGACGTTACTGGTGAGTCAGTGTGTTACTTGTAGATTTACACTATACACTATATACAGAGCTCCTGTGTATAATGTCACTGATGATCACTGTATTATCTGTACACTGACACTATATACAGAGCTCCTGTGTATAATGTCACTGGTGATCACTGTATTATCTGTACACTGACACTATATACAGAGCTCCTGTGTATATTACTGGTCATCACTGTATTACCTGTGCACTATATACAGTGCTCCTGTGTATTATACTGGTGACTGGTGATCACTGTATTATCTTTACACTGACACTATAAACAGAGCTCCTGTGTATAATGTCACTTATTGTAATATTAGTATTGTGTTTTTTTGTATTAATGATCAGTATTTTAGTATTCGGTCACTATATGGTGGTAATATGTGATCTGGCCATGGTGTGGTGGTGTTTGTCCTTTGTATGTGGTATAAATGATCATTCTAAAAAATGCATGTGACTCATTCCCTTAAAAAAATATATATATATATATATACCTAAAAAGAGTATTGTATTTTTTAAGAAATGCATAATAGGTTAGCATAGAGTAGGGCTCTGCTAAAAGAGTCTACCTTGTCGTGATGGCGGCTTAAAATTCTTTTGGCCAAAACAAAAGCCGATGGCTACAATGGGGAAAATAAGTATTTGATACACTGCCGACTTTACAAGTTTTCCCACCTACAAAGAATGGAGAGGTCTGTAATATTTAGCATAGGTACACTTCACCTGTGAGAGACAGAATCTAAAAATAAAAAAACATAAAATCTTTGGGAAAACTTGCAAAATCAGCAGTGTATCAAATACTTATGTTCCCCACTGTATGTATGTGATATGGTGTTCGATTGGAACTGTTAATGTGTGATTGGTGAGGACATGGTGCAGAAGTGACATTTTTCCAAGAGTGGGTGGTGGGACTGTAGAAGGTTCGAGGGGTGGAGGCGGAGCTGAGATGGAGGCGTAGCAGGGTGAAGGCGGAGCTGAGGTAGAGGCGAACCAGGTGTGGAGGCGGAGCTGGGATGGAGGTGGAACAGGGGTGGAGGCAAAGCAGAGGTGGAGGCGGAGCTTTGTTGGAGGCAAAGCAGAGGTGGAGGGAAAAAAGGGGTGGAGGCAGAGCTGGGGTGGAGACAAAGCAGGGGTGGAGGTGAAGCAGGGGTGGAGGCGGAGCTGGGATGGAGGTGATGCAGGGGTGGAGGTGAAGCAGGGGTGGAGGCGGAGCAGGGGTGGAGGCAGAGCTAGGGTGGAGGCAAAGCAGGGGTGAAGGCGAAGCAGGGGTGGAGGCAGAGCTAGGGTGAAGGCAAAGCAGGGATGGAGGCGAAGCAGGGGTGGAGGTGGAGCAGGGGTGGAGGCGAAGCAGAGGTGGAGGTGGAGCTTTGGTGGAGGCAAAGCAGGGGTGGAGGGAAAAAAGGGGTGGAGGCAGAGAAGGGGTGGAGGTGGAGCTGGGGTGGAGACAAAGCAGGGGTGGAGGTGAAGCAGGGTGGAGGCGGGGCAGGATTGGATGCCAAGCTGGGGTAGAGGCGAAACGGGCGGAGACGAAATGGGCAGAGATGGAGCAAGGGTGGAGATGGATTAGGTGTGGAGGCGAAGCAGGGGTGGAGATTGATTAGGGGTGGAGGTGGAGCAGGGGTGGAGGCGAAGCAGGGGTGGAGGCAGAGCAGATGTGGAGGCAGAGCAGGGGTGGAGGCAGAGCAGATGTGGAGGCAGAGCAGATGTGGAGGCAGAGCAGATGTGGAGGCAGAGCAGGGGTGGAGGCAGAGCAGGGGTGGAGATGGAGCTGGGATGGAGCATGGGCGGCGTCTCAATGGGGCCCAAAAATGTTCCTAGTATGGGGCCCTGAAACACTTTTAGCCTCTTTGTCGGTAGTTTTTTTTGTTCATGGATCTCATGATGTAATTTCAAATCTAAAATGTAGACTAGGAGAGAGATGATGGCAGTAAGTGGATGTGCCATGGGTGTAGATTTCTCACTCTGCAGTCCATAAAAACGGCTTAAATATCATCCAGTTCATAAAGCCTCTGAGGTCAGGATGGCACCAGGGGCATTGTTCAGCCAGGAGACCTATAAAATTTTAAGGTGAAGAAATTATATCGCAATGTGACTTGAATTGAATGCGGTATTTTTATGGAGGAGAGAGTATCCATGTTGTTAAACAAATGAATGAGTTTTATGTATATCGGGGGCTGAACTTATACAGCAAAAAGTTGAGTCGAAAAGTCAAAAAAGTTTCATCTGTAACTTTTTAACGACCTGAACGGCTGTCAAAAGTGTTACAACGCACCGTCTCTTTTAGAATGTCTGTTTATAGAAATAAAAAAAATTTTGCCAAGAAATTCGCTGCAATGTTGCCAGATAAGACAAGTCGCCAATCACACTTAGCAGACGCCGAGTGACCGTAAATTCCATTAACAGCAGCCGGAGAAGATGGAGCTCAAAGTACCAAAGTGAATCTCCGTCTCTGAGCATCTCCCAGAAATGATTTAATGCCGCCACTTGTGTCGCCAGGCAATTTATCATCCTTGTTGTTTGTATCGAGAGTCAAATATAAAAAAAAAAGTGATGGTAAATTTCAAGTCATCTGGAGCCGGCGCGGTGCGTCCATGCAAACATCGCACTTTGTAAAAACATTTATAGCTTCAGATTTCCCTTCCTGAATATATTGCGTAATGTGATGTTACTGAACATGCAGATAATAACGAGAGGAGGAAATGTTTTCTAAGCCCGGCGGGCAATGGGAGCTCGCAGGATAAAAAAAATACAAATCTCTTGCAATGGTTGTTTGATACTATGGAGATATTAAAAAAAAGGCTTATGTGAGTCATGCGCCCACTGGCTGCACACAGAACCCAGGCAGTGTCACTCATCTCTCAGAAATATGGTGATTACTACATTACCCATGATCGGACATACCGCCGGTTCAGCCGGTGCGGCTGCACAGGGGCCCCGAAGGAGAGGGGGCCCAATCAGCTGTTGAAGTGTTTTGTTCTTTCATAGAGCCAGCGGCAGCATCTCCACAAAGTGGAGAGGAAGGGGCCGGTACCGGAGTCATTTGCTGTCAGAGAGGGCCCCGCACGCTGCAGGAGACGCTGTAAGGCTACTTTCACACTAGCGTCGTGCACTGCACGTCACAATGCGTCGTTTTGCAGAAAAAAACGCATCCTGTAAAGTTGTCTGCAGGATGTGTTTTTTCGCCATAGGCGTGTATTAGCAACGTATTGCAACGCATTGCCACACAACGCAACCGTCGTGCGACAGTTGCGTCGTGTTGTGGCGGACCGTCGGCACCCAAAAACGTTGCTTGTAACGTTTTTTGGTGCGTTGTGTCTGCCATTTCCGACTGCGCATGCGCGGCCGGAACTCCGTCCCCTCCTCCCCGCAGCTCAGAATGGGGCAGCGGATGCGCTGGAAAAATGCATCTGCTGCCCCCGTTGTGCGGCGCTTCCACAGTATGCGTCGGTACGACGGCCCCGTACCAACGCTAGTGTGAAAGTAGCCTTAGTGACTGTGTGCTCAGTGCTTCCTGGTCGGTGCTGTGAGTGGCTGAGAAACCTGGTCCTGCACCGATCAGATAGCAGGAGGCTGCATCACAGGCACTAATTCACTGCTTGTAATCACTGACCCCAGACACCTCCTGCCATCACTGCAGCAATAACTCCAGGCTCAGAGTGGCTCCTGTCCCCATCATTCCTCCGATTCAGCATTTGTATTGCTTCACATAATATATACCGTATATAGAATTCTACTGTATCTGCACATACCCTGCGCCTCCTCCAACAGAAAAAAAGCTTTATCATGCTCCATCAGTTATCATTTCAGTATATAACTAACAAAACAGGGCAGTATGAAATAAAGACCAGGGCACTATAAATAACAATGCTGTACATAACGAGAGGGCACTGTGTAATAAGTGACGGCGTTATACATAACAAGAGAGGGGACTGTGTAATAAGTGACGGCGTTACACATAACAAGAGAGGGGACTGTGTAATAAGTGATGGCGTTACACATAGCAAGAGAGCGGACTGTGTAATAAGTGACGGTGTTACACATAAGAGAGGGGACTGTGTAATAAGTGACGGCGTTACACATAACAAGAGAGGGGACTGTGTAATAAGTGGCGGCGTTACACATAACAAGAGAGGGGACTGTGTAATAATGGGTGGCAATATACAGAATGAGAGGAGACTATGCAATATGCCGTATTTTTCGTATTATAAAACGCACTTTTCCCTCATATTTGGGGGGAAAATGGGTGTGCGTCCTATAATGTGTATATACCTTACCGATACCTTTGCCGCTGGCTGGGATGAGGGGGTGCCTGCAGTGCTACAGGGGTGTCTGGTGCTGCGAGGGTGTCTGGCAATGCTGCCCGTTGCTGCGGCGGGTGTCTCCAGTGCTGCAGGGGGCTCTGCCGACATTTTGTGAAAGGCCAGAGCCCCCCACAGTTCCATGGTTTCCTGTGCGGTGGACTCCAGGAAAATGGCACTGGGGGCGGCGCATGCACAGATGGAGATCACCCGCAGCAGCACCGCTGGACACCCCCGCAGCGCCAGACACCTGCAGCACCAGAGACACCTGCAGCACCACCGGACACCTGCAGCAGCACCGGACACCTGCTGTGGCGCGCCCACATCGGAACACCCCCTTATCCCAGCCTGCGGCCTGCAGCATCATCCCACTCCTGCCTCCTCCAGCAGCGACCCTGGGACCCCGTTTCACCGCAGCTACTACCCCCAGTAAGCAATAAGACGCATGGAAGCACCACCATTTTATTAAGAAAAAAACATTTTTCTTGTTTTTCTCCTCAAAATTTGGGGTGCGTCTTATAATCCAGAGCGTCCTATAATTCGAAAAATATGGTATGTATATATCTGTACATTGGTAGCCATAAAAGGAGGGGGGCCCAAACACATTTCTTGCACAGGGGCCCCAAATCATCTCTGCCCACCCCTGACATTACCCTTTGTTAGGTGTCAAGTTCCTGCCTCTGCACAGGGGGAATCGCACCATGTCTGCTGCGGTCTCCCATTCTTCTCCGCCACAGTGGAGTCTGCTCAGCGGAGACGTCGGTCCCAGCGTCTTGCTCAGTCTCACTCTGTGCATAGAGTTACTGCTGCTTTTCCTCCGTCTGCCATTGAAGCCAGTGCTGGGCAGCGGCGAGCAGACGCTTTTGGGACTAAGTCCTGCTTTTTCCCTTCTGAGCATGTCCAGGGTGTGATCTCCCGTTGGAGATCGAGGGTCACATGCTCAGATGCTGCAGCCGTTCTCATTGGTCCTCCAGGAAGGTCCTGAAGGTGCTAAACTTCTGTGGCAGCTTCCTATTGGTCCTTTATTGGAAGGTCCTATACATGCTGTAGCTATATAAGCTTCGCATGACCACACGGCCATGCACTAGTGTACAATTGTAATCGTGTGTGTGTTGATGAGTGCAAGTCGTTCCTTAAAAAACCCATCCCTTGTGTATGACTGTTCGCGTAAGGTGTATGGCTGCAGTCTAGCGCCCAGCTGAACTCAAAGCGTTAACACAAGAAACAGCGTCTAACTGCTGTGACCGCTAGTACGGTGCCACGCGCCATTAGGACGCTTCTTTAACCCAAGTCGGGGTGGTTAGTGGCGTCCGCCAGTACGGCACAGCTCGCACTCTCATGCTAATTAATTATTAGTTTTGTTACGTGCGGTACTGTGGCCCTGTGACGCAACAGGGTTCGCTTCCTTCACACAGGGTGAAGTTAACCCGTGTGTGTATTCGCATTGTACCGCCATATAGTCTGTCATTACTTGGCAGCAGGTTCCATCTCTGCACGGTGGACCCCGGGCTGCGAACGCACCTTATTCTATCTTATTATTTGGTGCGTTCCGCTAGCCATAACACCCTTATTCCCATACTTACCATACCAGATAATGCAATACAGCTCCCATATAAAGCTAACAGTACCCACATAGTGCCATACTGCAACACTGTGCCATACATAGTAGCTATACTGTAATAATGTCCCTATCCTATAATGTCCCCCATCCTGTAGTAATGTCCCCCATCCTGTAGTAATGTCCCCCATCCTGTGGTAATGTCCCCGATCCTGTAGTAATGTCCCCCATCCTGTAGTAATGTCCCCCATCCTGTAGGAATGTCTCCCATTCTGTAATAATGTCCCCATCCTGTAGTAATATCCTGCATCCTGTAGTAATGTCTCCCATTCTGTAGTAATGTCCCCCATCCTGTAATAATGTCCCCCATCCTGTAGTAATGTCTCCCATTCTGTAATAATGTCCCCCATCCTGTAATAATGTCCCCCATCCTGTAGCAATGTCTCCCATTCTGTAATAATGTCCCCCATCCTGTAATAATGTCCCCCATCCTGTAGTAATGTCTCCCATTCTGTAATAATGTCCCCATCCTATAGTAATGTCTCACATTCTGTAGTAATGTCCTCGTTCATGTAGTAATGTCCCCCATCCTGTAATAAGGTCTCCCATCCTGTAGTAATGTCCTTGATCATGTAGTAATGTCCCCCATCCTGTAATAAGGTCCCCGATCCTGTAGTAATGTCTCCCATTCTGTAATAATGTCCCCGATGCTGTAGTAATATCCCCCATCCTGTAGTAATATCCCCCATCCTGTAATAATGTCCCCCATCCTGTAGTAATGTCCCCATCCTGTAATAATATCCCCATCCTGTAGTAATTTCCTCAGTTTTGTAATAATGTCCCCCATCCTGTAGTAATGTCGCCCATCCTGTAATAACGTCCCCCATCCTGTAGTAATGTCTCCCATCCTGTAGTAATGTCTCCCATCCTGTAGTAATTTCCTCAATCCTGTAATAATGTCCCCCATCCTGTAGTAATGTCTCCCCTCCTGTAGTAATTTCCTCAATCCTGTAATAATGTCCCCCATCCTGTAGTAATGTCCTCAATCCTGTAATAATGTCCCCCATCCTGTAGTAATGTCCCTGATCCTGTAGTAATGTCCCCCATCCTGTAGTAATGTCCCCATCCTGTAGTAATGTCTCCATCCTGTAGTAATGTCCCCGATGATGTAGTAATGTCCCCCATCCTGTAGTAATGTCTCCATCCTGTAGTAATGTCTCCATCCTGTAGTAATGTCCCCCATCCTGTAATAACGTCCCCCATCCTGTAGTAATGTCTCCCATCCTGTAGTAATGTCTCCCATCCTGTAGTAATTTCCTCAATCCTGTAATAATGTCCCCCATCCTGTAGTAATGTCTCCATCCTGTAGTAATGTCTCCATCCTGTAGTAATGTCCCCCATCCTGTAATAACGTCCCCCATCCTGTAGTAATGTCTCCATCCTGTACTAATGTCTCCATCCTGTAGTAATGTCCCCCATCCTGTAATAACGTCCCCCATCCTGTAGTAATGTCTCCCATCCTGTAGTAATATCCTCCATCCTGTAATAATGTCCCCCATCCTGTAGTAATGTCCCCCATCCTGTAGTAATTTCCTCAATCCTGTAATAATGTCCCCCATCCTGTAGTAATGTCGCCCATCCTGTAGTAATGTCCCCCATCCTGTAATAACGTCCCCCATCCTGTAGTAATGTCTCCCATCCTGTAGTAATGTCTCCCATCCTGTAGTAATTTCCTCAATCCTGTAATAATGTCCCCCATCCTGTAGTAATGTCTCCCATCCTGTAGTAATTTCCTCAATCCTGTAATAATGTCCCCCATCCTGTAGTAATGTCCTCGATCCTGTAATAATGTCCCCCATCCTGTAGTAATGTCCCCATCCTGTAGTAATGTCCTTGATCATGTAGTAATGTCCCCCATCCTGTAGTAATGTCCCCATCCTGTAGTAATGTCTCCATCCTGTAGTAATGTCCCCGATCATGTAGTAATGTCCCCCATCCTGTAGTAATGTCTCCATCCTGTAGTAATGTCTCCATCCTGTAGTAATGTCCCCCATCCTGTAATAACGTCCCCCATCCTGTAGTAATGTCTCCCATCCTGTAGTAATGTCTCCCATCCTGTAGTAATTTCCTCAATCCTGTAATAATGTCCCCCATCCTGTAGTAATGTCCCCATCCTGTAGTACTGTCCCCGATCATGTAGTAATGTCCCCCATCCTGTAGTAATGTCCCCATCCTGTAGTAATGTCTCCATCCTGTAGTAATGTCCCCGATCATGTAGTAATGTCCCCCATCCTGTAGTAATGTCTCCATCCTGTAGTAATGTCTCCATCCTGTAGTAATGTCCCCCATCCTGTAATAACGTCCCCCATCCTGTAGTAATGTCTCCCATCCTGTAGTAATGTCTCCCATCCTGTAGTAATTTCCTCAATCCTGTAATAATGTCCCCCATCCTGTAGTAATGTCTCCATCCTGTAGTAATGTCTCCATCCTGTAGTAATGTCCCCCATCCTGTAATAACGTCCCCCATCCTGTAGTAATGTCTCCATCCTGTAGTAATGTCTCCATCCTGTAGTAATGTCCCCCATCCTGTAATAACGTCCCCCATCCTGTGGTAATGTCTCCCATCCTGTAGTAATTTCCTCAATCCTGTAATAATGTCCCCCATCCTGTAGTAATGTCCCCCATCCTGTAGTAATTTCCTCAATCTTGTAATAATGTCCCCCATCCTGTAGTAATGTCTCCATCCTGTAGTAATGTCCCCCATCCAGTAATAACGTCCCCCATCCTGTAGTAATGTCTCCCATCCTGTAGTAATTTCCTCAATCCTGTAATAATGTCCCCCATCCTGTAGTAATGTATCCCATCCTGTAGTAATTTCCTCAATCCTGTAATAATGTCCCCCATCCTGTAGTAATGTCTCCCATCCTGTAGTAATTTCCTCAATCCTGTAATAATGTCCCCCATCCTGTAGTAATGTCTCCCATCCTGTAGTAATGTCCCCGATCCTGTAATAATGTCCCCCATCCTGTAGTAATGTCTCCCATCTTGTAGTAATTTCCTCAATCCTGTAATAATGTCCCCCATCCTGTAGTAATGTCTCCATCCTGTAGTAATGTCCCCCATCCTGTAGTAATGTCTCCCATCCTGTAGTAATTTCCTCAATCCTGTAATAATGTCCCCCATCCTGTAGTAATGTCTCCCATCCTGTAGTAATTTCCTCAATCCTGTAATAATGTCCCCCATCCTGTAGTAATGTCTCCCATCCTGTAGTAATGTCCCCGATCCTGTAATAATGTCCCCGATCCTGTAATAATGTCCCCCATCCTGTAGTAATGTCCCCATCCTATAGTAATGTCCCCATCCTGTAGTAATTTCCTCAGTTGTGTAATAATGTCCCCCATCCTGTAGTAATGTCCCCCATCCTGTAATAATGTCCCCCATCCTGTAGTAATGTCCCGCATCCTGTAGTAATGTCCCCGATCATGTAGTAATGTCCCCGATCATGTAGTAATGTCCTCCATCCTGTAGTAATGTCCCCATCCTGTAGTAATGTCCCGCATCCTGTAGTAATGTCCCCCATCCTGTAATAATGTCCCCGATCATGTAGTAATGTCCTCCATCCTGTAGTAATGTCCCCATCCTGTAGTAATGTCCCCATCCTGTAGTAATGTCTCCATCCTGTAGTAGTGTCCCCGATCATGTAGTAATGTCCTCCATCCTGTAGTAATGTCTCCATCCTGTAATAACGTCCCCGATCATGTAGTAATGTCCTCCATCCTGTAGTAATGTCCCCATCCTGTAGTAATGTCCCCATCCTGTAGTAATGTCTCCATCCTGTAGTAGTGTCCCCGATCATGTAGTAATGTCCTCCATCCTGTAGTAATGTCTCCATCCTGTAGTAATGTCCCCGATCATGTAGTAATGTCCTCCATCCTGTAGTAATGTCCCCATCATGTAGTAATGTCCCCATCCTGTAGTAATGTCTCCATCCTGTAGTAGTGTCCCCGATCATGTAATAATGTTCCCCATCCTTGTATGTGATATTATTGGTCATTTTAAAAATTGAAAAATAAATAAAAATATACCTAAATTGTAGTGCATATTTTAACAAATATTTAGTAGGTTACAGCAGAGTAGGGCCCGGCCAAAAGTGTCTACCGTGTTATGGTGGCGGCTTAAAAAATCTTTTGGCCAAAACAAAAGCTGCCGGCTATATGTGTGATCTGGTGATGGGAACTGTTAATGTGTGATAGGTGAGAAGTGGAGTTTTTCCAAGAGAGCGATGGGACTGTGGACAGTTCGAGGGGTGCAGCCTGGAGGCGGGGCTGGGGTGGAGCCTGGGCGGAGTCTCAAGGGGGCCCCGAAAATTTTGCCAGTATGGGGCCCCGAAATTTCTAGTGGCAGCCCTGCCTACCTGTATACGATCATGTACAGAGCTGGAAATTCCCCTTTAAATACTTTTAGTTTATTTTTTATTTTTTTTTAAAGTGACGCCCTTATGGCACCACTTACTCTGCCTACCCTTAGTCCTACCTTTAGGAGGGGCCAAAATGAGCTGCACCCCTTCTTTCAAAGATAAGCGAATGTAACGGATAAGGTGTTATCTGAGCATGCTCGTGTGCTAACCGCGGCTGCATGTCTCGCAGCTTTTCAACAGGCGCAACACATGCAGTGATTGCCTAAAAAAAACAGGCAATCCACACATGTGTTGCGCCTGTCGGACAGCCGTGGGGACTCGAACATATTTTTCGACACTCGGTTAGGACACGAGCATGCTGAGATAACACCTTATTTGTCTTTTTCTTTTTTTGGTAACCTCATTGTAATTATACAAAGCCATCAAGACAATCATTGACGGCAACGTAAAATATGGAGACATCATTTATTGAATAAGTGCGCTATTTAAGACGTTATGGCCTCTCTTCACAGACGGCGCAGCCTTTCCGCGTCCTTGAGGCTGATTAAATTTATCACCTTTTTAATTTAGGGAATACTTGACTCGAGAAGTAATCTAACTTTGAATCTTATATCACCGGCCTGGGGGATTTCACAAAAATGTGGTTTGACGTGACATTGCATTGGAAGAACGTTTTCTACAAGTGTTCACATTTAGTATGCCACTCATATGTGTCTGCCCTGACAGGCTCTTATATATGGTGGGGGGTGTTTGGAGGTCTTGTTATAACAGACGCGTGAACGTTTCCGTCCTTCTCAAGTCTCCTTGGATAACACCGTCTTCCCTTCCAGTCTCGAATGATAATTGTGGATTTTGGTGCGTCGGCGTAATCAGATGTAAAATATACAGTTTTCGAAAATAATTTCCGTAGTTTTTCAGACTAGGATGCTAATTAAAGTTCCCTGGTGGGCTAGGGTAGTAACGCTTTTAATATTCATTTCCCTGGTGGACTAGAATAATATTGCCTCCTTCCTTGATTGCTGAAGGTAGAAGAAGGTTTTCTCGTAATTTAAGGTGGAAAAAGGAGATTGTGTTTGACTCCCTGATAGTGGACCAGTTGGGCATCATGGCGCAGGGTAAAACTCTCGCGCTACATGGCTTAGACAAGAAGATAGTTAACAGGGCAGTCTCAAGTTTGATTGTTATCACCAATCAAAAGGATAGTGAATACCTTCCAGATCACTGATGTTCCGACTACTGGACCCCCACCAAGCCCGAAGACCAGGTCTCTGAAGAACCCATGGAGGAGGGATCGATCATGCCGACCGGAGCTCTGTTCATGCTCACGGGAGGGCTGAAGACCAGCTGAGAGCAGCACTCGGTTATCTCCTGTGGTCTCATTAAAAATTAAGGGAGCCACAGTGTGCAAGATAGACCACCACTCTGTACTCATGGGACTCCACATCAGGGTTTACTATTTGATTCCCTGGAGATCTAGAGCAGTAGGATTCATTGTTTAAATTACCTTGTGGTCTGGAGTAGTAGAGTTTATCATTTGATTCCCTGGTGGTCTAGAGTAGCAGAGTTTACTATTTGATTCCCTGGTGGTCCAGAGTAACAGAGTTTACTATTTGACTTTCTGGTGGTCTAGAGTAGTAGGATTTACTATTTGATTCCCTGGTGGTCTAGAGTAGTAAAGTTTATCATTTGATTCCCTGGTGGTCTAGATTGGTAGGATTTACTATTTGATTCCCTGGTGGTCTAGAATATCAGGGTTTACTATTTGATCCCCTGGTGTTCCAGAGTAGTAGAGTTTATCATTTGATTCCCTGGTGGTCTAGAGTAGTAGGATTTACTATTTGATCCCCTGGTGTTCTAGTGTAGTAGAGTTTATCATTTGATTCCCTGGTGGTCTAGAGTAGTAAGATTTACTATTTGATTACCTAGTGGTCTATAGTAGCAGAGTTTACTATTTAATTCCCTGGTGTTCTAGAGTAGTAGGATTTAGTATTTGATTCCCTGGTGGTCTAGAGTAGTAGCGTTTACTATTTGATCCCCCGGTGTTCTAGAGTAGTAGCGTTTACTATTTGATCCCCCGGTGTTCTAGAGTAGTAGCGTTTACTATTTGATTCCTTGTGGTTCTAGAGTAGTTGGATTTACTATTTGATCCCCTGGTATTCTAGAGTAGTAGAGTTTATCATTTGATTCCCTGGTGGTCTAGAGTAGTAAGATTTACTATTTGATTCCCTGGTTGTCTAGAGTAGCAGAGTTTACTATTTGACTCTCTGGTGTTCTAGACTAGCAGGGTTTACCATTTGATTCCCTGGTGATCTAGAGTAGTAGGATTTAGTATTTGATTCCCTGGTGGTCTATAGTAGTAGAGTTTACTATTTGATTCCCTGGTGTTCTAGACTAGCAGGGTTTACCATTTGATTCCCTGGTGATCTAGAGTAGTAGGATTTAGTATTTGATTCCCTGGTGGTCTAGAGTAGCAGAGTTTACTATTTGATCCCCCGGTGTTCTAGAGTAGTAGCGCTTACTATTTGAATCTAGGTGGTTCTAGAGTAGTTGGATTTACTATTTAATTCCCTGGTGGTCAAAAGTAGCAGAGTTTACTATTTGACTTTCTGGTGTGCTAAAGTAGTAGAGTTTACTATTTGATCCCTTGGTGTTCTAGAGTAGTAGAGTTTATCATGTGCTTCCCTGGTGGTATAGAGTAGTAGCTTTCCATTTGATTCCTGGTGGTTCTAGAGTAGTTGGATTTACTATTTGATTCCCTGGTGGTCTAGAGTAACAGAGTTTACTATTTGACTCTCTGGTGTTCCAGAGTAGTAGAGTTTACTATTTGATTCTTGATTCCCTGGTGTTCTAGAGTATCAGGGTTTACTATTTGATCCCTGGTGTTCTAGAGTAGTAGAGTTTACCATTTGATTCCCTGGTGTTCTAGAGTAGTAGGGGTTAGTATTTGTTTTCCTGGTGGTCTAGAGTAGTAGAGTTTACCTTTTAATTCCCCAGTACTTTAGGTTAATCCCTTTTTCTTTGACAATATATTTGTAGAAAGGTTTAGTATTTGATATATGATATTTATTTATGCCTAATTGCCTTAATTTCAGAATTTGCAAATATATTGTGGCATGCATTCTTCAGAGGGGTGCAGAGACTACAAAGACCATAGCGCCTCCCTATACCATATCTAAGAACCTGGCGATAAATAAAACCTTCCAGCCAAACTCACCTTCTGTTAGGCAGAGGTCGGACGCATCATTTTTTCCCGATACTACAGAACATTCCGTTAAGTATCAGATTGCTTTATATCTTTTATTCACCTAAAAGGACCGCTAGCGTAACGCCGGCCTCGGGGGTCGCGGGCAAGCTCACCATCATGCTAACCATTTGTGATCCTTGATTCCAACGCAACCTTTAGAGGGTGGGAATCTCTGTGTCAGGAGGCCATCTGGATTCTTCCCGTGTCATGATCCAGGCCAGGTTTTGCGTCCTGTCTTCCCTTTTCCCGATCTGATTATGTCAGGGGTTAACTTATCTCAGCCTCAATCTGGTCTTAGGTTTGCTATTTATCTCCGCTGCATCCTGCAGGAGGTGTCCGTTATAGCGTCTGCCAACGGCGTGAGTAGCTGACTCTGGTTATATCCTGATTTGTCCTGCTGCGATTCCTGACTGTTCCCATGTCTGTTCATTTACCTCTCCCTGTTCGGACTCAGTGTTTTCCCTTCATGTTTGGACTCTCTGGTACTTGACTCGGCTTTGACTCTGACCTGACTCTGTCTTTTGCTCCTAGTACTTCTGCTTCAGTCTGGTATTGACCCTGATTTGATATTCCCCTTTGTACTACATTACTCTCCTGGTTTTGACACGGCTTGTTTGACTACCCTGTTGCCATCTGGTGGTAGCCTCGCTGCAGCGCTGCAGGTCTTCTCTGGCAAGTGTTGCAGTCTTCCCTCCACTCTACTGCCATCTAGTGGAGCGTGCATCTACATGCATAGCTACGGAGTGACATCCCGGTTTCGTTCCTCTATAAATATATAAAATCTCATGATTTAGTTATTATTTCTCTCAATCCCTAATCAATGGGGAAGGCTGAAGGCAAAAATCCCATGGTAAAACAACACTAGACATCCAATTTACTGCCAGATAGAAACGCTCAACTGATGACCAGTATAGATCCATTCTCCGATGGGAGGCTGCTGGGAGGCCTGGGGAAGCGGTGTTACATTACATGGATCCTAAAGGGGTCAGAACAGGTATAGGAAGCGGCCGGTATTCCCAGACATGAACCCCGGGCAGGAGAAGGTTAGGCGCCTTCACAAGAAGAAAAGGAATTAGGATCTGTCAGTTTAAAGTAAGACAGGCCGATAAAACCGGTACAAGGTCAATGTCTCGCTGCGGCTTGTGAAGAAGCAATGACGGTGTTAATTTGACATTAATTTGGCAAAAGCCTGACGTGGCGATGTAGAGGAAACCGAAGATTTTTTTATCACATGTAAATCTTTATTCCGAGGTGACCGGGAATAATAGAAAATGTTTATTAAGCATTTTAGTGCCTTACAATTTTTATATCTATAAAGCTAAAGATAAGAAAAACTTAAAGGTGTGATCCGAACCTAACATGTTTAATGTAATAATCGAATTACTTTTCTAATATAACTTAATTAAAAATTCCTTCTCTATTCTAACTGCTTTATTTTTTTTTTTTACCAACTTCCTGTTTGATGACATTTCATTTGAAATGCACAGTGACAGTGTCGTTTCTGATTAGAAGTGATGAGCTGGCAAGAAGCGCACCGTCAGCGCACACTGTAAGGAAAGAAGGCATCGAGCAGAGACCAGTCCCGCTCCTGAAATCGACGTTATTTTAGGGACTGCTTTTCCTGCTGGACGGGTTATCTTCTTACAATGCACAATGACAGTGCACTCTCTTTCCTGTTCGTCACTTCTCATCAGATTTGGCATGGGAGCGCACTATCACTGTGCATTAAAAAGAATATTGGCCGGTAATATGATCTGGACAACTCCTTTAATTTCACCTAGTCTTGAAATCTATGTGAATGTATGCATGTATTTGTGTACAGTATACATATGTGAGCGTGCATGCATGTGTGTAGCGAGTGTACATGTGTGAGCATACAAGGTTAGTGCGTGCAGGTATGTATTACTGTACATTGGACCTGTTGAAGCGCAGGAGCGCGAAACAGCTGTCGTCCCTCCACTGCATCTCCCTGCCATGCTGTTTTTTATCGTAAGCCACTTTAATAAAGACCGGACTTGAACACACGGACGGTGAGTGCTCTCTCTTTTCTTCTATGGATTCATGTGGATTGGCTTTTTTTCTGTATGAGCACCCCTGGTCCGTAGTGGTAGTACACGTTCTTAAACTGAAGGGAGGTGAAACAGGAAGCTCAGACTGAGCAGTGCGCACGTCTTTTGTTCTACTGTGTTTATTTTGTACATGGAGGTTTGTATGCGATGACTACTATTTTGATGATATTTAAAGAGAATCCGGCAGCAGCTTTGTACTATGTAATCCAAGAGCAGCACGATAAAGGGAAAGCGATCCTGATTACAGCTATGGTTCGTTTACTATGCTGTGTTTTGCTGTTTCAATAAAATCAGTGTTTTTTCAGCACATTATCACTTCAGGACTAGGTGTGTCATGCCTTCTAGTCCAACCACTCCCCCAGCAAGGATTGGCAATTCTCTCTCACTATACAAAGCACACACAGAAATCAGCCAATCGGTGGTGTGGGCGGGGTTAAACACAGCTGAGCTTTCGAGCTTTGCTAGATCTTCAGCAGAGAAAACTGTGATTCTATCACAACTGCTGCACCTAATAAACTAAGTGATACATCGCTGGAATCAGGGAGTAAAACTCGAGTGGGGGGTGGTTTCAAGCAGCACCTAAAAAGATAGGATGTTATTTGGAGGGGTGGTATCCTGCCGCCTTGGTGAGGAGCGGGGGAAAAAAATATGTGGGCTGCTGTCTCGGCCCCCCAGGTAAAGGCTCTGTAAGGTACAAGTCTCCCTACCGCGTGTAATTGAAGGTGACACAACAACTCGATGACATTTCCCAATCACTGTGGATCTTAATATAATTAGAAATATCCCAGGTAGGGTTGAGCGACCTTCACTTTTATAGGATCGGGTCGGGTTTCACGAAACCCGACTTTTGGAAAAGTCGGGTCGAGTGAAATCGGCCGATCCTATAAAAAAGTCGGGGTCGGGGTCGGCCGAAACTCGAAACCCAATGCAGTGCATTGGGTTTCCATGGTTCCCAGGGTCTGAAGGAGCGGAAACTCTCCTTCAGGCCCTGGGATCCATATTTAAGTGTAAAATATAGAATTAAAATAAAAAATATCCTTATACTTACCCTCTGACGCGCCCTGGTACTAACCGGGAACCTTCCTTCCTTAGAATCAGCCTTCCAGGACCTTCGGTGACGTCGCGGGTGACGTCGCGGCTTGTGATTGGCCGCGCGGCCGCCCATGTGACCGCTCGCGCGGCCAATCACAAGCCGCGACGTCACCCGCGACGTCACCGAAGGTCCTGGAAGGGCTGATTCTTAGGAAGGAAGGCTGTCGGAAGGAAGCAGGGCGCTTCCGAGGGTGAGTATATTCCTTTTAGGTATATACTCACCCTCGGAAGCGCCCTGCTTCCTTCCGACAGCCAATCACAAGCCGCGACGTCACCGCGACGTCACGGCAAGGTCCTAGAAGCGCGGATTCGAAGGAGGAAGGCTGCCGGTTAGTACCAGGGCGCGTCAGAGGGTAAGTATTGCAATATTTTTTATTTTAATTCTATATTTTACACTTTAATCTGAATTCCGATACCAATTCCCGATATCTTAAACATATCGGGAATCGGGATCGGAATTCCGATTCCAGATTCAAAAGATCGCCGACTTCATGGCCGACCCCCCACTGGGGTCGGGTCGGGTTTCATGAAACCCGACCTTGCCAAAAGTTGGCGACTTTTGAACAATTTCGACCCGTTTCGCTCAACCCTAATCCCAGGTGCTGACTAGATACGAGAACTTTTACATTAACATCTGGGGGTGTTGTTTTTGGATTTTTTTTTATAAGAACGGTCTTGTGATATACGTTTAGCTGCTATCTCCTTCGCGCTCTCGGTAAGGTCCATGTAAAAGTGCAGCTCTGAATCTTATGTTAGGGTATATTCTTAAGGGAGCATAGGCTTTTGACAAAATTTGGGGTGTTTCAACAGTACCTATTCTTTAACATGCTTTTAATATGTAGTAGTAAATAGTAATAACGGTCCTACGAGCGCTGGGAATGAGACCAAAACAAGGATTTTAGTGTTGAACCACAACGCGTTTCAACGGTTAAATCGTCTTCATCAGGTGTAACTTCCACCTGATGAAGACGGTTTAACCGTTGAAACGCGTTGTGGTTCAACACTAAAATCCTTGTTTTGGTCTCATTCCCAGCGCTCGTAGGACCGTTATTACTATTTACTGCATTTTGTATCCTCCTAGGAGGTTAACGGCTGGAGCTGCGGTGGACCTTTTGCGTTCAATTGTAACTGTGACCCTCACAGCGCTCCTTAGTGACCGCTTTCTTTTCCCTTGAATTTCTTTAATATGTAGTAGGCACTGAAACGCCCTGCAATTGGTGGGAGTCCAGGCCTGAGACCCCAACAGATCGCTCCGAAAACTGTTCTGAAGGTCACTGCTCAGGAGATAGGAAACGGTTTGCCGTCCACTTACAAATATCGCAGAGTGAAGCCCCCCCATTGCTATATTTTCTCCCCGCAGCGTTCGGCTAAATACAGGAGCTGGGCAGGTTAATAGCGCTATTAACCTTCGGCATAGGCGGATTATAATGAGGACAATCTGGGCTATCGGCCGAGGCCCGATCTTCCGAGGGGGCCATCGCCAGATTGTGCTGTGCAGATGGCGGGAACTTTCCTGGCGGTGAGCTTTTGACAATACAGGGGAACTCTCATTGCCTATGCTGTGACGTGCCAGAGTGATGATGTCATCAGCTAACGACGGCGTGATGACATCATCACGCTAGCATGTACGCACTGACCACATGTGAACATAGCCTACAAGGCTTCAGGAGAGGTTCTCTTTCTGTGTACATGCTTTAAAACATGGCCCTCTCCCGATGTTAAAAAAATCGAGAAGGTATTTTCCTTTCTGTGCTATGAGGTCCGCACAGTCTATGAATTGCAAGTGCTATGAGGTCCGTACAGTCTATGAATTGCAATGTTTTATGCTATACCATGTATTTGCTGCAACAACTATGTGACAGATCCAGGTAAAGTGTTGAATGTGTATGAGAGAGAGAGATTGGTGGTGTTTGCATCAATACTTTTCGTGGAAAGAAATGCCCTGGATCTAAAATGCCCGGACAACGTGTTATTGGAATAGGAGATGTGATATCTGAAGTGGTAGATGTAGAGCATAAAGAGTTAACACACTAAGCTGCTGTTAAAAAAAAAAAATACTTAGACTGGAAGAGGTAGTTTTATCATGATCATGACCCACCATTACAGAGAAGAGATGCAGATTGGCTCCCTAGGAGGGAGCATTCCCATGAGTGATGAGTGTATCTGCTGACAGGTCAAAGATTAGATACAGCAAGGAAAGCAGAAGCTCATTCCTGACTGTGAAGTTTGCCACACATGAAGCATCTGAGCGCTGAACAGTGAAAAGAATTACAACATCAAAGACTGCCAGAGACAAATGTTTGTCCATGAGGAATAGTGATGCGGAACTGAGTGAGTCTCCAGAGCTATGAGGTGACCCTGAGAAGGGGCCATGACTACACTGTGGCTATGTTCTGCTCTTTACTGTGAAGAAAACAAAAAAATTGTTTCTGTGAAGGAGGTGCTGCTGAGGTGTTTGCCAGCAGACTGTCCCAAGTACAAGCAAACTGCTGCCAGTGTTAGTTTGTTACTGTAAACCAACCATATACATCTTTTCCAGCCTGTTTGTTTGTTTTTTTTTTGATCAGGCAGTTTTGCATTTCAGTCTACATAAGACAGACATGAATAAAATAAAGAGACTTGCCCCTACACCAGACCCTCACATCAAATCCTGACCCCCAGACCAGACCCTAAATTCAAATCCTGACCCCCAGACCAGACCATTAAATCAAATCCTGACCCCCAGACCAGACCCTCAAATTAAATCCTGACCCCCAGACCAGACCCACAAATCAAATCCTGACATCCAGACCAGACCCTCAAATCAAATCCTGACCCCCAAACCAGACTCTCAAATCAAATCCTGACCCCCAGACCAGACCCTCAAATCAAATCAAATCCTGACCCCCAGACCAGACCCTCAAATCAAATCCTGTCCCCAGACCACACACTCAAATCAAATCCTGTCCCCAGACCAGACCCTCAAATCAAATCCTGACCCCAAGACCAGACCCTCAAATCAAATCCTGACCCCCAGACCAGACCCTCAAATCAAATCCTGACCCCCAGACCAGACCGTCAAATCAAATCCTGACCCCCAGACCAGACCTTCAAATCAAATCCTGACCCCCAGACCAGACCCTCAAATCAAATCCTGACCCCCAGACCAGACCCTCAAATCAAATCCTGACCCCCAGACTAGACCCTCAAATCAAATCAAATCCTGACCCCCAGACCAGACCCTCAAATCAAATCCTGACATCCAGACCAGACCCTCAAACCAAATCCTGACCCCCAGACCAGACCCTCAAATCAAATCCTGACCCCCAGACTAGACCCTCAAATCAAATCAAATCCTGACCCCCAGACCAGACCCTCAAATCAAATCAAATCCTGACCTCCAGACCAGACCCTCAAATCAAATCTTGACCCCCAGACCAGACCCTCAAATCAAATCCTGACCCCCAGACCAGACCCTCAAATCAAACCCTGACCCCAGACCAGACCCTCAAATCAAATCCTGACCCCCAGACCAGACCCTCAAATCAAATCCTGACCCCAAGACCAGACCCTCAAATCAAGTCCTGACCCCCAGACCAGCCCCCCCCATCCCGTGCAATCAAAACCATTACAAACCTCCTGAAAAAAAATACATCTGATATCTATGTAGATGACAAAATCAGAAAATGTCTCAATAGAACAGAATTTTTCGCTGAGGCACGACTCGGGGAATTACATATTTGCATTTTTTTTTATACTAAGAGGAAATAATCAGTAAATGAGCGCGATCACAGCATCAAATTTAATGTCTCGTCTCCGCACCACCGTTAATCAAAATCATGAATCTAGTGTCAAGCTGTACGTAACATCGCCGAAAAAAAAATAATTTGCATACCGGTTTGTTTGCGTCCATCGATGGATGTAATTACAGATTCTTTGTAAATGAATCCCCCACCGGTAGGGTTTGGTAAACCGATCCCTGTCAGATGGCATGGTTGATAAATACTGTATTTAAATGCAAATCTGTAACGCGCCGCTCAGGTAATGTCCCACTTGAGCACCTTTTACAAATAAAAATAATACTTCAGCGCGGATAGTCGCCGCACACAAACACATAATTAATCAGAATAGTGGAAAATAAGGCAAAAATCAAACTGCCTGCTGTGCCGATCCCAAGAAATAGGCAAACAACAAGAGCGCCATCTAGTGGTCACACCATGGACATTGCAGCATGTGCGCTATCAGATAAATTCAGAACTGGGCTCTGTTCAGATTACTCAAGGCCAGATCCAAATCTGAGCCCTGAGATAGTTACAAGTATTGCTACCAAAATATTGCAGAAATAGTACCACAAGTAGCATAGTGCTTACTTGACTGTCCAATCACGGTCTCCCTAGATATTGTGTGGGCCAATGTACACTGGGTCGGACAGTACTATTGAGATCCACGGGATGACTGTCATTTAATGTACATGGTGTCCTTTAAGGGGATTCTGGTTCAGAAAAACCCATTTTAATATACCCTATCAGTACCCTCAGATTGGTAAGCAGCTACAAGAATCTATCTCTTTGGAGGAGACTGTAATACTTCATCGCACCTGTGGGGGCAGTACAGGGAAATGAAACACTTGTTGTTAAAATATATTTAATTACTAAGGGTCTGGGCAGCAGAAGATCCTATGATCAGTATATCATCGGGGCACCCAACAATAAGGAATCTCCAAAATGGAATCCCCCTTTAAAAGACAGATTTATACAGGGTTAATAAGCTGCTTTCATAATGATATTACAGTAATTATTAAAACAAAATCCCAGCTTATTGAAGAAATATATTACGGATGCCTAGTAAAGTATATGCAAAGGAATGAGAGAATATGAGGGAACTGCAATGACAATCAAAGTGAGAGAGACACACACAAACCTGTATTGATGCTTCCTAGTTGGAGCTGTATCTCACACAAGTGCTGGATTCACAGCTACACTGGTAACATATGTACTGCTGTATAATGTCCTCCATGGAGCGGCTTCTGAACATGTAGTATTTAGAGCCAGGAGAACAGGAATATGTTATGTTTGTCATAGGACTCACTAGATGAGGCAGATCCTCTAAGACCAAGGTCCAGTTGGGTACATCAGCCACGGGCATCAGTGCAGCAGGCAGTTGACGCATATAGCTGAGGTACTGAAAGCCGCAGGCAGACAGGATACAACCTGGAGACTGAAGACAGGTAGCAGAGGTACTTAGAAACTGCAAACAGGCAGCATAGGTCCTGGAAGCCACGAGCAGATAGGAGATGTCCTGTACACTGCAAGCTGACATGTAGCAGAGGTCGTGTAAGACTGGGAAAAGTAGCAGAGGTCCTGGAAGCTGCAAGCAGACAGGAGACATCCTTGTAGCCGCAGGCAGACACGTAGCAGAGATCCTGGAAGACCAGGAACAGATAGATGTCCTGGAAGCCACAAGCGGACAGGAGATGTCCTGGAAGCCACAAGCGGACAGGAGATGTCCTGGAAGCCTCAGGCAGGCAAGTAGCACAGGTCCTGGAAAACCAGAACCTGTGTATGGGAGACAAGTCTCAACCCACTAGCTCAGAGATAACTGAAAATTAAAGATTAAGTCTGCATAGAGGAAAACTGGTGAAAAACACAGGATACAAGTGATATACTGGCCAGAAATAGTGTTACAGCAGATACACTTTTAGACTATATATCGCAGCACTGTTTACCACTACAGTCTTATTGTAGCATCGCACTGTGTCGGGACGTCTCCTAACATTAGATAGATTGCAATGTAACACTTCACGGCAGGAATCAGGCCACTTACAGTTGTTTCCGTGCATTGAAACAGGCAGGCAGAAAATGACATACTTAAAATAGGGTTTGCGAGATCAGAGGCGCCAGAGCATGACCAGGGAGAACTGCAGCAGGCACTTAGAGATAAGCGTGTGTAACAGGCCTCCACTCCTCAGCCAAGGCAAATGTCAAAATGGATAAAGCAAGCTGCCATCTCCCTCAAACAAGTATTTTTCTGAAAGAAAATTGTTAAAAATGCAAAAAAGAAAACCCCAACTAATTAGCAAGAACAAAGCAGCGGCCCTGATCCTTAGAGCTCGTTTGTGGGGCGGTTAACTGGGTGAAATGACTTCATTAGTCTGTATGGATTAAAGTGTGAAATGAAAAGTAGTTATTCTTAAATTAAAGCGAACTGCTTGTTTTCAGAAACAGCGCTACCATTTTTCATAAATTCAGCCCCATTCTTGAGAGTGGTGCAATATCAGACAGAGCCTATGTAAAAGTGTGGCGCTGTTTCTGGTAAAAGAATGCTCTTTCTTTACGTTGAGTAAAATGGAAACAGTATACTGGGATACTGAGCACATAGCGGTAATATTTACCAAGATGCCAGGTTCTGGTATCAGTAGATTTAATATATCAAGAATATATCGAAGAAAACCTCCACCTACGAAAGCAAAGTAAACCTACATTGTATTCCAAGCAACCCCATCCGAAAGAATTAAGAATTAAATGAACCCCGTCACTTCTAACTAAGTCCGCATTTGTCACCTTCGAGATCCCTACGTCTCGCTACTTCCTCACCCATATTCTGTACATGCTTGGATACCCATAGATTTAACAGTATTCTTGCCCTTTCTATTCCTGAGGGCTCCTCGCTCCTCACCAGCTCCTCCTAGGCACTATCTCCTACCAAACTATAGTGACCGTTCCGTAAAATTCCTCAAACCAAGTCATGTCTTGTTTTAATAGAACCATCAAATTACGTAATGTTTGGTGCACTTAACCACAGAAGAAAGGACTTGCGTCCATCGTAGACCTCTTACTCCCATCCAAACAAACCAAAATTTTCTTATTGCCCAAGTTGATTTCTCCCGGACGAATTCTGGATCTCCGTTCTGCCCAGAAAATATATGAAAGTCCTATCGCAAAAACAACTCGACTGCCTGAGGACAGAGAAAAACATAACAAAAAAATTCAGTAACCTGAACCAATACAAAGGCAATGGGTAATGTTTCCATACCTAACGAATAGGACCTCCGACTACCAAATCCGGTCGAATATAGCCCCTAAGACATTCTGATTTCCATCTCTCCAAAGCCTTTACTTCCTTCGCGTCCATGCCACACGCATCGGCTGTGGTAGCTGCGCCAATTCTTAAAGAATGTGTATCGAACTGTGAAGGAACCAAGCCCAAATCCCTAATACAAGCCTTGAAAATGGCCGAAAACTGGTAATGACTCAATGGAGAATTGTCCATGTTCAAAAGGAATTCTTCACCCGAACCCCTTAAACCTAAATACTCCTCAACCATAACCATACAGACTGGACAAAATTTGGTCAACCACTCATTAACCGATAGCCATGTGCCGCTAACCAAGACATCTGTCTTTGATCTTCGTATACAGATGCTCAACACATTTTTTGATACATCCTTGAAGAAGAGACTTTTAATTGAACTTTTTGCATGAGGGACTAATTCCCCAATCCGTAAGGCCACAAAGAATGCTGATGAGAAAACCCCTCGAAATATCACCACCTCTTCTCAGCTCTTACACACTACCCTTAATATTTGCATCAATCTATTCAGTAACTGGAACGATACTGGACGACGCTTGTCGAAAGCCACCATTTCCTTTCTCCAGCCCTTAACGATCTGCATTATATCAAATCCTTTTGTCACATCTTCCTTCCCATGTACTTTCAAAAAGAAAACCACACTCGCTAAACATTTCGACACCTTACCAGCTGATGCACCTGACTGCCTCAGAACTTCTAAGTAATTTAGCTTTGCCGATAATAAAGATGACGAATCCTCCATGATACCCTTCAGACATAGAAGCCAATCACTCCCTGCTTTCTTGTAGCCCCACCATGTTTCCGCTGAATCTGAATTCCATATCGAATCTTTACGTTCCTTTCTACCATGGTTCATAAGAAACTGGCCCACAGGCTCTGTGGATGGATGAAGCTCCTTGAAGACTTGGATCTGCGAATGGGATAGATCGGCAGCTATGACATTTTGATACACTGGAACATATTTCGCCTTGAACAAAATGTTATGTTGAAGGCATCTCAACACCAAGGCCAATACCGGGAGGACCAAGCTATTATCTGTCCAAAAACAAATTCTCTTATTGCTCATTTCCTCACCCCAGAACTTTATTGCTACCACCATCAGAAAGAATTCAAGAAGGGTCATGTTCCTCGCAAGACCTACATCGGCCAAATGTGAAGGCCACCGCTCACTGCTTCAACAATTTACAAATATTGCGGCAAAACTGAAACCCCCCACCGTATCTCTAAACAGGCTACTATCATCACTTGCTATCTGCTCATGCTGGAACATTGTCCTCCCATTGAACAACTATGGAAACTCTTTCCACACCGACAAATCATCCTTTATTTTACGTGTAACTCTACCTAAATGGTGTGGCTGAACGACGATACATCTCGTTGCCAAAGACAATCTCCATGGAAAAACCCTTCCCATGGGCATCACTTTACGTGCAAAAATCAAGGGACCCAGTAGGACCTGGATTTTGGTGTAAAGCTACTTTCTTGTACCACGTAAAAAAAAAAAAAAAAATTTCCTGACTTTGTCCTCTGGCAACCAGAAACACATGCGCTCAGAATCCATCTTGGGCATGGGCCCTCCATTTTTTCAGCTGACAATGGAACTCCCAATTCTGACATGAACCTGCGGAAGGTACGCAATAAATAATTACAAACCCCCCGATTCCCCCAAACGCACAAACAGAAGCATTGTCCATCTCATATCTCCGAATCCATTCCAAAAATGAACAGAAAAGTTCAAAATAATAACTAAGATGGCGCACCCCATCGTCAAGCACATATCTACAAAATAATCGCCCTCGAGGTTGTAGCCCAGTAAATGGAAATAATCCTGGTGAACAGGCAGTAACCGGAAGGCCACTTCGCCAACAAGGCACCTCTACCTGCCCGACGCACCAAATAGATCTTTCTGTCAAAGGATATATATTTAACTACAGCCTCCAACTTTGATATCCCGTCATTAACCAAAGACCCTGGAGGGAAGGACAAATGTTGAATGAGGCGGAATTTGCCTACTTCTTTTTTCAGTACCAGACCTAAAGGGGAGACTCTCAAATTCTCTAGCGGTGGAGCGCTAAAAGGCCCTGCCATACGTCATAAAGCGACTTCCATCATTAATTTTTCGAAATGACTTAAGATTTGAACAGAACCCCTCCTGAAGGACCCTTGCCTCCTCCATCTCAGGATACCGCTCCAGCCAGTACAGTAGTATTTCCTTTTTTCACCGGGGTTTTCCATTATACTGGGAGTGCCCATTATGGGATTTTGTTTCTCTCTGTGGAAGCATCTAAGTATTTCCCGAGCTCCCCCAAGGACTGAACATTCATGTCGGAAATTGCATGTTGCATAGAACCGACAATGTCCCTCGTTATAAAGCCAACATGTCCCTCTGGGCTTAGATGCTGCCCCCACTGGTGACTGACCCGTAGATATGGTACCCCCAGGAAAGTGCTGTGGGGGCCTCTGAGCTCAAATTAACCAGATCCACATATCCATTGCTTTGGTGGCCCAATTTATACTCGGGCAGAGCGCCAAGCATCAGCGAAACTCAACATTGTACCACCACCATGCCTCACCCCTGTGGAGTTTGTGTGAACTGAAGATCGTATCCATATTTATCATTAGCTCTTGGCCTTTCACGTTAACAAATCCACATATCCATCGCTTTGGTGGCCCAACCTATACTCGGGCAGAGCGCTAAGCGTCAAGGAAACTCAACATCGTACCACCACCACGCCGCACCACTGTGGAGTTTGTGTGAACTGAAGATCGTATCCATATTTATCATTAGCTCCAGGCCTTTAACGTTAACCAGATCCACATATCCATCGCTTTGGTGGCCCAACCTATACTCAGGCAGAGCGCTAAGCGTCAAGGAAACTCAACATCGTACCACCACCATGGCGCACCTCTGTAGTTTTTGTGTGAACTGAAGATCGTATCCATATTTATCATTAGCTCCAGGCCTTTCACGTTAACCAGATCCACATATCCATCGATTTGGTGGCCCAACCTATACTCGGGCAGAGCGCCAAGCGTCAACGAAACTCAACATCGTACCACCACCATGCCTCACCCCCGTGGAGTTTGTGTGAACTGAAGACCGTATCCATATATATCAGTAGCTCCAGGCCTTTCTCATTCTGTAAGCAATTACCGAAAGTTTTGCCCTTTTTGGCTTCCTATCCCACCTCTCCAAAGACTGTTCCTTATCGATCGTTACCTGATCTGTAGAAACCAGGGACCATACGTCGACATATTCACCCTGCCTGACCTTGTCCCTCGTTTCCACACTTAGGTGTATACCCAGAGGTGCTACCCCACAAAATACAGAGTCTCTAAACACCAACACCCTTGTGAAAGATGGGCTGGAAAATATTCTATATTTTGATAGATCGGACTGCGGTGACACAGAATGTATATGTTACTTTTTTAAATTTATTTTTGTAATAACAAAAGTGGATTCAATCTTTTTTTTTTTTTTCAGTATTTGGATTTTTTTTTCTTCATTTTTACTTTATTAAATTAGTGATCACTTGTACTAGAATCAAGTTCCTATTGATGGGGACTTTCAAAGAGGCCTTTGGCTGCCACCGCAAATCATCGGCGCCTCGAAATGATCTCCCTGAGTAAATAATGAAAGCTTTATTTGAATGACAGGAAAGAGAGATAATTTTGCTATGTAATTTGAGAGAAGCATGAGACCCTGATTCCAACAATGTGTCACTTATTAGGCTGTTTCAATAAAATCAGTGTTTTATCAGCAGATTAGCACTACAGGACTAGATGTCTCCTGCCTCCTGGTCCAACCACGCCCCCAGCACTGATTGGCAGTTTTCTGTCAGTATAAACAAAAATCAGCCAATCAGTGGTGTGGGCGGGGTTATACACAGCTCAGCATTCCGAGATCTGCAGCAAAAAAAAAACTCTGATTCTATCACAACTGCTGCAGCCAGTAAACTAAGTGATACATCGCTGGAATCATGCTTTCTGCCCCTACATGATGCTGCTGTCGGATTGCATAGAAAAAAATCTGCTGACAGATTCCCTTTAAGAACTGCATAAAATAAGTGAAGCAATTGAAGACCGGTTCTTTATTGCAGTTGTGCCATTTTTGGTCTCGTTTCGGTGTTTTTTCCTGTATCTTCTTTTCATGTGCCCTTTTTTTAAAAGTCTATTTTTTTTTGGAGCTGGGGTTTGAGGTTTCCAGATATTTTCAGTTGATTCCTAATCTGAGACTTTTTCAAAAAATTGAGAAAAATATACTCCAGTCCCTCCCCCAGAGTGATTCTATACATGCCAGATATTTTGGCCCAATTTTTGCACCATTTTGCAAAACAAAAAATAAAAATGTACACCGTTTACTTTTTTTTTTAACTAAATTTATAAGCCATAGGTGCCATTTTTTAATAAATGGCGCCAAATGGCAATAATAAATGGCAACAAATGCCCCAAGTAAAGAAAAGAAAGAAACGACTTAAAAAAAAAGCAAATGGTGAATTTTACTAAAAAGCTAAACGTAACTTTAAAGTCAATTGTTTATTGTAGGGCGGCAACAGGTCAATGTTTCCAAAGAAAAGCGAATCAGAGAGCGAAAAGTAGACGCCAATTAGGAAAATTGTCCGCCGCCGCTTTCCTGATTGCAGTTTTGTCTACAGTCGGAGCCTCCAAATGTTGTCGCACCATCTGCGCCTCTGATTTACAACTGTGCTCTGCAGCTTTCATTTATTTCATTAGATTTGAGGCTGAAATGAATGAATGTTGTTCAGGTCTGCAGAAAAAAAAAAAAAACAGCAATTATCGAGTTTTCTGCTGTGTCATAAATCACTAAAACATCTATTAAAGAGACACGAAGCCTAAAGGGGTTGATCAAGATTAGAAAACATTGGCCGCATTCCAGCTTGGCTCCATTGAAGTGAATGGTGTAGTAACGCAGTACCAAATTCAACCTGTAGATAGGGGTGGCGCTGTTTTAGAAAAAAAAAATCTAATTCTGGTAACCTTCCTAACATACATATATACACTGTATCTGTCATGTTGTTTCTATGCCACCAGTACCGAACCTTCCCCATCACAAAAACACACCTTGGCACCAAAACACGAAAGTGGTGTGCCAAATGACTATGGAAATAGACATAAATTTACAAAAAAAAAAATAAAAAAACAACTTTTGGACCTCTTCAAACTGGTACGGAGCTCCGAATATAAAATATTAAAATAGTAATTGCCTGCAGCCACCACTAGAGGGAGCTCAGTGCATACATTGTACATGTAGAGTTAATCATGCAGGATAAAGTGTCTAAGCTCCCTCTAGTGGTGGCTGCAATACTACCATTTAGAGGGGTCTTCTGGGATTTATTAAAAAGTGGCCCAAAAGCAATTATTATATCATTTTGAAAAGGTGAATATAGTTTGTTTGCCTTTTTTTATTTTCTTTTTACACTATTTACTGCATTTGCCCACTTTTTCATAAACTCCAGACAATCCCTAAAACTGTATGGTGCACATTCCGAGTGGCATTACACACCGCATTCTTGAACCTGACCTCTCCGAATTAAAATGCAGCAAATTTGTTATGTAATTGATATAATCATTTGGATTATTAGTTTTTTTTCCTTCCAAACTACAAATGTTTAAAAAAGGAATTGTACTTTCATCCAACTGTACAATTGATTAGTAAATATAAGAAATTAAATCAACTGTTGTATCATTAGAAAATTCTGTTTCTTTCTCCACTTATGAGCCACATCTTATCCTTTTCCTTGCTTCCTGAACTTCTTTTTTTTTTTTTTTTAGAAAAGTTGGATTGCCAGCCCAGTAAGGCGTCAGGTTTCTTAACTTTTATTTTAAGAAGAGGGAGAAGTAGCAAGAATCAGAGTAAGAAAACAAACAGAGGGAGACACAGAAAGATTGTGATGAGCGTTCTAACAAGTCTTAGACACCTTATCTGAGAGCTGGATTCACAGCTACATATCTCAGTACTGCTATATAATGTCCTCTATGCTGCTGCTGATTCTCTCTGTGTGGCAAAAAAAAAAGAATTCCGGCTGGTTAAAATTCCACTTTATTAGTAATTTAAAAATTCCTCCAAGAAAACATGACAGGGAACAGAAAAACAGAAAAAGCTATGCGTTTCGAATGATACCCTGCATTCTTTGTCACAGCCACTAACAAGTCTTTGATCTCAGAGCTAGATGCACAGCTACATATCTCAGAACTGCTGTATAATGTCCTCCATGTTGCTGCCGCTTCTCCTCTCTGTGTGGCAAAAAAAGAAAGTATTCCAGCTTCTGGTTAAAATTCCACTTTATTGGTAATTTAAAAATTCCTCCAAGAAAACATGACAGGGAACAAAAAAAGCTATGTGTTTCGAACACTATCCAATATTCTTTGTCAAACCTACTAATAAGTCTTTGACTTTACCTGAGAGCTGGATTCACAGCTACATATCTCAGAACTGATGTATAATGTCTTCTATGCTGCTGCTCCTTCTCTCTGTGTGGGAAAAAAAATAAAGTATTCCAGCACCTGGTTAAAATTCCACTTTATTAGTAATTTAAAAATTCCTCCAAGAAGACTTGACAGGGAACAGAAAAACCAAAAAAAAAAAGCTATGTATTTCGAACGCTATCCAGCATTCTTTGGCAAAGCTATAAGTCTTCGACCTCAGAGCTGGATTCACAGCTACATATCTAAAAAGTGCTGTGGAATGTCATCCAAGCTGTTGCTGCTTCTCTCTGCGTGGCAATAACGTATTACAGCTTCTCGTTAAAATTCCACTTTATTGGTAATTTAAAAGTTCTTCTAAAAAAAACATGACAAGGAACAGAAAAGCAAAAAAAAAAAGCAGTGTGTTTCGAATGCTATCCAGCATTCTTTGTCACAGCTACTAACAAGTCTTTGACCTCAGAGCTGGATTCACAGCTACATAGCTCAGAAGTGCTGTATAATGTCCTCCATGCTGTTGTTTCTCTCTGTGTGCTAAGGAATGAAAAGCAGGAATACTGTGTATTGGGGGAAATCATAGGAGTTATTTTTTCATCCAGAGAAAAAAAATTAAGAGACAAACTGTTCAAAACGCAGGATACAGGTCACATAATGGCTAAAGTTAGTGATATTCCTCACGTACACACACAGAACAGCTTATTTTGAAAAATGACTTGATAGTAGAGTCACATACAAAACGTTCCAAATAAACGCTGGGGCCCCATAAAAGAGTGTACTCGTGTGTCAGCGAAACGCGCTGTAAATGCCCCCGACCCCTTGCGAGTCATTAGCATGGTCACCATCAGCCACTTTAAATAAATAATTCCCCTCGTTTAGAATTACAGGGTTAACAGAGCAACGAAGAGGCTTCTAAAACACAAAGCTGAAAAAGCATAAAACAAGGCGTTGTGCGTTGGGAGGCCGATGTAATATTTATGTGCAAAAATTTCCCTGCAGAATTAATAGGACTTCCATTAATTACAATAATTACCGAGTGCATTTTCAAAGCGCAACGCTGAAAAACAGAAGAGCGGGGACTAAATTAGTATTTAGCTAAAGTTATGGCGGTGTTAATAATTTATCTGCTGTTCGGTTTGATTGCGTGCCGTTTCGTCCTTGTTTTTTCTCGTGGCAGATTATAGCGGGCAAAATATATCCTGTTCAACAGTATACGTGGCCAAAACAACGCAGCTCAATACACGTCATAGTGGCCACTCCCGGGTACTGCGGCTCAGGCCCTATTTAAGTGAATGGGAGCCAATATGTAGTAACGGTATAGAACAACTAATCGTTGCACGGGGCTGTGCTGTTCCGGCTTCGTGCGCCGTTATCAGCTGATCGGTGTCGATCCCCCACAAATCTTATATTGATAACCTATCCTGAGGAAACCTGTCAAATGAATACATTTGATCTGTGGGGATCAAGATATAGAGCAGATTGATATATTGTTTTCAGTATAAATTTTAAATCCTTACTCTATGATTAGAAGTCCGGTGGGTGTGTCCTACAGGCTGTCAATCATTAAATAGGCCCGCCCACTGGACTCAAGTATTGAAACAGCCAAATCTATTTATCATTCTGCTCCTGATGCCTGCAGATCAGACTCCATGTTCATTTTTACAGGTTCCCTTGGCTTCCCTCTGATACCGAGATGACTCTGGTCCTTCTGTCCCAATCTATACTGTAAAGCTCACAATTGAGCTGCAATAGTCTAGAAGTGTCAAAATACTTGCCTTGATAGGTCAAGACCGACTTTTTTCACACCAGTCTTGACGAGGAGACCTGGTGGAGTGCGAGGAACAAAGCCTCTTAATGAGTCAGGCAAAAGTAGAGGGACTAGAGTAAGATTTGTGCTGTAAGGAACGCCACTGCTCATCGTGAATTTGGCAAGTGGGGGTCACCACATTCCATCACGCCCAATATTTCAATTGTATAGTAAAAAAAATATTTTTTTTTCAATAATATTTAAAAAATATCATTTTTTTTGATGATTCCTAGGCTCTGAAAACTAGAACTGGAACGATTAGTTAGGACGAGTAACGGCTATCATTTCTTCTTACTATTGGTCCTTTTACTGTTTGAGATGCGCTTTCATACTGTTGATATACCCGACTGATTGCTGAGCCCCATCAATTCCGGACAGACAAGAGTCCTCCTTGGCATTTCTCTTGGCCACCTACTGTGCAGGGAACAGCACCACAGCTTCGTTCCAGAGAATAAAGCGCGCGTCGTAGTGACATGCACAGCGGGGCTCGAGAATGCCGATGCACCAAGAAAATAAATAATAGGCACGCTTAAATAAGCGGCCTCTTCATTCTTCATTTCTCACAGTCAAGCCTCACCGATTGGGAAATGACGGTAAAATCCTTGGTCGGTGAAAATTTTTCTTAATTTTTGCTTCGATAACCTGTCGTTAAGTCATGGTAGGGGCCAATAGGTTCAAACACCTATTTTTATGGCAGGTTAACAGCAGTTGAGAAGTCAAAGTCTTAAGGCCCCAGTACACATTAGACTAATGTCAGCTGAAGCCTCTGAGATCAAGAGGTCCAACCGACCGGCCAACTGATGATCGTAGAAGAGGTCAATCAGACCTGTCCGATTTTGGACAACTTACTGCATTGTTCTCCCGAAGATAGGCCACCAGTCGACGAGTCAGAGAACACAGGAGTGCTCAGGCGAAGGTGCGATCTTATGGGAGAGTCAACAAAGATGGCCGTCTACCGAAAGATCATACGGCCGACAGCTATCCAACATGTGTGGGCAGCCTGATGTGGGTTAAAGGAGATTCATTTCACAAATCGAGAGCTTCCAAACATCTACAAAAATGGGAAACCTCAGATTGTAATCAAGGAACTTACCAACATACATTACTGGCGAAAATTTTGGACGGGTGTGGAAAAATGGTGTAAAGTAAGAATGTTTTTCTAAAGAAAGAATAGAAGTGTTGGCAGTTTATTTTTGTCAATTAGCAAAATGCAAAGTGAATGAACAAAAGATAAATCTAAATCTTATCGGTATTTGGTGACCACCCTTTGCCTTCATCACTTCCTCTAGGTTCTTGTCACTTGTAAACAGGTTTTGAAGGAACTTAGCCGGACGTTGTTCCAAACATCTTGGAGGACCAACCGCAGATCTTCTGTGAATGGGGCTTGAGAAAATTCTGGTCTCTTCCTGTAATCCCAGTGTGGATGATGTTGAGCTCAGGGCTCTATGGAGGTCGGATCTTCAATTCCAGGACTCCTTGCCCTTCTTCATGCAGTTCTGAATGACATTGGCTGTCCGGTTGGGGTTATTGAGTGCAAAATAAATTTGGAGCCGATCTGATGCCTTTATTTCTCAGCATTGAGGACACCATTAATTCTAACCAACTACAATGTCTTTAATATAAGCAAAATGGTTCATATCAAGTCAAGAATAGTCTCAAGAGAGGAGTAGGGGGTTGAACAGTGGCTGGGCAGTGTCTACCTGCCGAGAGATGATCGAGACCGGTCCCAGAAAGCAGAGCTATGGCCCTCGTGATCCGTTTAAGGTCCCAGTAATGGACTGTACCTGGCGGAGACTAGCATGGTGGGAAGGTGTAGACAGAGAGAGAAAAATCCACGAGGACCCATGTAAAGTTCTCATGGCCCAAGGGAGGGGACGAGACTAAGATGTTCCAGAGTAGGCTGCAAAACCCAAAAAGGGTAGGTCGCCACTGCGGAGCAGGAAAGGAAAAAGCCAGAGATTATCACTGTTCCCTATAGAGGAGTAGAAGGTGACTTTTTAGCGGCAGCAGTCAACACACATGGTTCCCATGTCCTTTCCCCACTGCACATAAAAAGACTGACTCAGACCCTAAGGCCCCAGTTCAAAATTAGCTTTTTTTATTTTTTAAGTCACTTTTCCTTCGTTGTCTTATGGTAGTAGTTGCCTATTTAGGCACCAAATTTATTAACATGAGAATCAAGAGTTTAGGGCAAAGTTTAAAAATAGGTTTATTCCCAGACATGAACCGTTCTTGCGTCTTTTGACAACAGGTCTTAAAAATTGCCCCAAAACCAAACAAAAAAAACAAACAAAAAAAAAACAAACAAAAAAAAAAAAACAGTGGGTATTGAGAGACTGGAAAGAAATTGCGGCAAATTTTGATGAATAAAGCGAAAACATTTGAAACTGATAAAAGAAATAAAAATGCGCAAAATGGAATAATTAGGAGTAAAAAAAAAAAAAAAAACCCGCAAAAATAGTTAAAAAACAGATAGCAGCGGGCGCAGGCGAAACTGATGAAAGTATACAACCGGCAATCTTACCGCTGATAGGAGTTCTGTGTTTTCCGCATTGTCACACCGACGTTCGGGACCCCCATTCAACTGAATAGAGTCTGGGTTCCAGTTAGGATACTGTTCTAGTACCCAAACCAAACTTTAAAAAAAAAAAAAAAACGTTCATCCGAACCCAAACATCCATGATTTCGCCCATCTCTCGTTATGTCATTGTACAGGAGGAAGAGGCGAGCTGTGACATACTCTACTGTGAATGGTAAAATCTTCTGTTGCACATAGAGTTGTTACCTTTCATTATCATCATAGACAGGATTATAGTGAGACTGCTGAAAAGTCATCTGTACAGAGCAGAAAGTGAGAGTCTAAAATAAGGGCTGGTGGCCAGGGTAAAAAAAAATTTGCAAATGTTCTAATAGATACATTAGAATATCTCAAATCAATCTCTGTATCTACAGATATAGCCCCCCAAAAATATGTATTATGTGTGCAAAATATATATATATATATATATATATATATATATATATATATATATATATATATATATATATATATATATATATATATATATAATATACATATAAGGGTTCATTCTCATCACCCTTAATTAAAAAAAAAAAAAAAACAGCCCATTATCAGTCCAGAGAAGTGGGATGTGTCATGCGATTTTTTTCCCGCGGAGCATCTGAATGACATCAGATTTACATGCGAACGTGACCCGATTGTAATGCGCTTTTAACATGAACTTTTACGCTACTTACACCTGCGCTTGACATCAACTCCAATACTATCACCCGACTTGCCACCCTACCAGGGCAAGTGGGAAGAGCGAGGCAAAGTGCCAGAATTGGCTTGCGGCTGTCTGGTTATTAATTACAGAGGGATTCTACGTTTTTTTAGGGAGGTCCTCATTTTAATAACCAGTAAAGGCTAAATATACAGCGGTGAGCTGATATTAGTAGCCTGGGAAGCTCCTTGAGTATTACCCCTTTTCCAGGCAATCAGCATCAACCCCCCAGCTGTCTGCTTTCCCTCTGCTGGTTAATAAAATTTCAGGGGATCCCTCACCATTTTTTCAGAAAATATTTTATTACTGAATAAATTATGTGTACAGTAAGCTACACAGGCACTGAACTAATTATATATGTGACCGACATATTTATATCCATCTATTCTATGTGTATGCATCTATTTATTCTGTTGGGTCACGCTGTGATTTTACTGTACAAGGCAGATCAAATGTTGGGTTTTCAAGGACACAGATTGAGTAAAAATCAGACAGCACTTACAGTCTGAGCACCTACGCAATTTTTTTTTTTTTTTTAACACACCCACTGACTTGCATTGACGAGTCTTGTCCGAGATGAGATTTTTTTTCTCTGATTTCACCGGGGGGGAATATTGCAGATGAGCTGTGATTCATAGATTAACATTGGCCAGAGTGCAATCCTATTTTTTTTTTATTGGATAGCACTAGTCCGTTTTTCTCGTGAGCACTTACAAGTGCCTGTGCTTGGTTTGAACAGTCATGCTGCGCCGACGAGTCTCTTTATAGTGGTTCCTTCCTCACTTTCGATTCTAAGTGAGCGGCGCCGGACAAGCACTAAAGCATAAAAAAACGGACGTATCCCACTTTCCGTAATCGCCAACCATGGCATAATCCTTAACAAGCATCACGTCTGCAAAATCCAGGTTCTTTCTGTGAATGCCGGAAAGGTTAATTCAATTACAGCCGTCAGCGGCTCCACCATGTGATGGCACTTCGTAATCTCTAAACGCTGTCTAATTGGCAGCAGTAGACAGCGCAGCAATTTTAATTAAAGGGGGGGGGTTCTCTACTTAGGCCAATAAAGGGATTATTAGTACTTCCATGACGATCGTACTTCCCAGCAAGTGTCAAGTGTACGGGGATTTTACGCACAGAGACCAGTACTAGTCAATCAGCTTTCCTGGCGGAGGTTATACATGTCGACTGTCCCCAAACTGATTTTTGGGAAACAGCCCTGTCAAATCCAGGGTATCCTTTGCCAAATAATAGCAGAATTTACATAAAACTCATCCATGAGTGAACATTTTTTTGGCAGGACTACGGGCAGTCCCAGGCGGGACTATAGTGTTGGAAAGTATTGGTTCTAGAATGAACAAAGGTTCAGATTTATCAGAGATTTTACGTAAAAATCTATAAAAGGTCTATAAAAATAAATAAATGTTGCTACAATTTGAGGCTACGCAAAAATTTGTCGATTTTTGGCATTCCACAACAATTTTGGCACGCTCCAGCAAAGTGGGTGGAGATGGGACGGGATCAGGGTGTGGAGACAGCCACTCGTCAAAGCAGCTTAACCCATTCACTACATCCACCGTACATGTACGGCACCGCAGGAGGTGCGTTCCCGCATCAATGGCAAGACGATCATGTAGACTCTCACAGAGGCGGCGTAATCAGCAGCGGATATATATCTCTCTCTATATATCTATATCTCATAGCGAAACCTTGCAAAAATGATGCCGCTATCTCTAGTGACAGCAAAATGGAGGGACATCGCTGCGGGAGGGAGCTCCCTCAGTCCTACGATCAGCACAAAGCGATTGCATTAGGCCGATGATCTCCATTGTGACCACGGACCGAAAGATGCCTGTGGGCAAAACTGATTTCATGCCCTGCAATGCAAAAGCATTTAGATGGAAACCCTGATGCGAGTGCTCAGCGTAAAGCGCAGGATAACTGTGATTCAAAATGTTATGTAAAATGTTCCCAATAAAAGCTTCAACTCAGTCCACAAAAAAAGAAAAAAAAAAAAAAAAAAAGAACCCCCACTCAGGTCTGTCATCTGTTTGCCAATTCTGTAGCGATGAGAGCACCCTTGATATACAGGGTGCAGGTCTCTAGAAGCACGAGCTGGGCAGAATGTATGGACACTACAACGTACTGGGCACTACCACGGCAGGGCAGTTTTGCAATTTTCACTCATCAGCATCCACTGTTTGTTTCTGGAATGCACACAGAGTCGAATCATCACTACTCATGTAGATAAATTCCCAGAGGCATGTACTTTCCAAAATGTGGTCACTTGAGGGGGGGGGGGGGTATCTGCTCTTCTAGCACTTAGGGGCTCTATATATGCAGTCCAAAACCTATTCTAGGAAAATCTGGGCTTCAGGAGGCAAGTATCAAAAAAGATAATAGCAACCAATGGGAGAGCAGCTTTTATATCTTAAGCAACTCTGAAAAAATGATCTCTCCACTGTGATTGGTTGTGGTCCATAAGGGCTAGTTTTCAACAAGTCCTTTTGAGCTCCTATTATTTGGGAGACAGCACACTATATACCGTATTTTTCGGACTATAAGACGCACTTTGTTCTCCCAAAATTTTAAAGGAAAATGGGGGTGCTTCTTATAGTCCGGATGTACTTGCCAGGAGTCTCATCCCAGGCTGATGCATGGCAGTTTCGCAGTTGCTCGGTGCTGTGGGGGCTCCGCCGACATTTTGTGAAATCTCGGAGCCCCTGCACTTCCATTGCTGTAATGCGTTTGTCTCCAGGAAAATGGCCGCTGGATGTGGCGCATGTGTAGAATGAGGTCTCGGCACCACCCCCACACCACCTAGCATCTCCAAAACTGCCACACACCAGACTGGATCGATGTGTGGGGGCTCAGAGATGTGAGATTTCTCAGTTCTGGTGAAGCCCCCGCACCACCGAGCATCTGAGAAACTGTCGCGTATCAGCCTGGGATGGACTTCACAAAATGGCAGAGCCCCAGCACCACCGAACCTGCCGCACCAGCCTGGGATGTCAGAACGTCGCCAGACCACCAAACACCCAAACACTTGTGACCCTGCTCCACCACCAGCGCTCCTGCTCACACCATACCCCCGGTAAGCTGAATAATTTGGACTGTAATACAGACGCATTCATTTCTTTCCCTATTTTTCCTTCTGAAAATTTGGGGTGCGTCTTATGATCCGATGCGTCTTATGGTCTGAAAAATACGGTAATTACTAAATTTTAAAAACCCAAATTTGGGATTTGTAGCATCAACAAAGGAGTGAAAAAGACGTCACTTATATGTTGATTTTTTAACATTTTCATTTTACAGCCACACATTGCTACACCCCGCTTCAGTGTCACCCGTCAGGTCTTACGGCACGCTTAGTACGGGTACAGTCATCCTAAGTAACTCAGCCGTCCATAAATTTAAAAACAGTCACTGAGATCAAGAGTCACCAGATGGCAGGTTTTTGGTTTTTTTTTTCTTCTTCCTT
The DNA here is from genome assembly GCF_032444005.1 of Ranitomeya imitator. Classification (NCBI taxonomy): domain Eukaryota; kingdom Metazoa; phylum Chordata; class Amphibia; order Anura; family Dendrobatidae; genus Ranitomeya; species Ranitomeya imitator. Next base: position 29,707,553 of record NC_091285.1, read on the forward strand.
ATCCCAATTTGGAATATTGTCTCTAATAAAATTTACATGGCGGGAACATTAGGTTAATGATGAAGAATCCTGGTCTATGAAATCCGCAAGATGGTTGTGTTTTAAGAGTCCATTGACTCTCCGGCAGCTTTACTGTTCCCTTCTGTGCTGGATGATGTGGAGCTGGAAAGGTTGGTCACCATTAGCCGCTCTCTGCCACCGAATGCTTCTTTAACTGGAGTAAGGGGGAGGATTAAAGAAAAACGTTAATGGCGAATTCACTGAGAGAACAATCCTTAGAGGGGTATGCCCATCTTCAAGGTCCTACTCCACTATAGTAGGAATAATAATATTTTTATTAATATTTAAAAAATAATATTTTTCATAATAATATTGGCAAATATCCTAGTTGATCTGATTAGCTATGTTGCTTACCCCATTTGCAGGGCATTGCAGTAGCTAGGTATCCATGGTTACGACCACTAACAACTGTCACTAGATGAGTAGCCATAACGATAACGATGGATACCTAGGGTACTGAAATGCCTTGCACATGGGGTAAGCGACATCGCTAATCAGAAGAACTATACTACATTTCTAATTGAAGGAGCAGATGACAGCATGGGAAACACCTGTTTGGGACGTCGTACCCGAACAGTAACACGGATTTCATGGAGAAGTCAGGGGTCCGTGCCAGAACAGTACTGTTCGGCTTCACCCATCACTAGTGCAAAATATGTCAACAAAGAAGGGTGGAAGAGTTCTGCTCTGAAGGCAGCAGAATGTTAAATGCAGCTCTTTGACTACCTTACAGAATAACTCCAGATAAGGAATTCTATCTATATGTAAACTTGAGTCTACAAGATCTTTAGGCCAGACTAAAATCTGGTTCTATCGAGACCAAATATCTATGGAAAATCCACTTACCGGCTGTAATGGTGCTAATGTCCCAAATTCTCAGTCCGTCCTTATGGCCTCCAAATGCATACAAAAAGGGCAAGTCTGGGCAGCAGGCTGAGCAGAACAGTATGCCCTAAGGGGGTGAAAAAAAAAATTAAAGAAATAGAATGCTGCGGCAGCTTTATATAGGGTAACATATAGATGGGGTGTAGCCAGCTCTCATAAAAGGGGATTCCTTGCAATGAGCCGCTCCTATGTGACATCTACAGTATATATATATAGAGTTATTCATCATCTCCGTCATATAGTCACCAACGTGGATCCCAAAAATGGAATTCACACCTGGAAAATGTGTCCTCCTCTCACACTCATCCGTTTAACGCCAAAAAAAATGTCGCAAGTGTAAACAATCCGATCCTATTTAAAGGGTTATACCCGTCATTACGTATTAATATCTATCTAAAGCAGAAGTGATAACGTGGGAATTTGTAGGACTCAGACTTTTTAGACCAATACCGATCTTTAAAAAAAAAAAAAAAAAAGTTCAGACATGCCCTGTTGGAATGGAGTGCTGTTCCTCTGAACATTTGTGTTTTTTTAAATGCCTCGTAACATCAATCGAAAAGTTATCACCTATCCTATAAACAGGTCATAACTGTTAATGATGGCAATGACCCTTTAAAGGGGATGAGAACTTTCATATTTGTATAAAAAGAGATGGCAATGCAGCATGTCAGTGAAACTTATCTAACCAGATTAAAAGAAGATTTCGATATCGCCAACCTATGCTGTCTGGCTGTTCAGAGGATATTCTTATAGGCTGAATCCTACTAATCCTATACCTGCCATATTGTAATAGGGGGGAGACTCTCCGCAGAGTAACATCCTAGACGCTGTGCTCACTGTGCAGAGGGAATCATCACCTACTAATCCTATACCTGCCATATTGTAATAGAGGGAGACTCTCCGCAGAGTAACATCCTAGACGCTGTGCTCACTGTGCAGAGGGAATCATCACCTACTAATCCTATACCTGCCATATTGTAATAGGGGAGACTCTCCGCAGAGTAACATCCTAGACACTGTGCCCACTGTGCAGGGGGAATCATCACCTACTAATCCTATACCTGCCATATTGTAATAGAGGAGACTCTCCGCAGAGTAACATCCTAGACACTGTGCCCACTGTGCAGAGGGAATCACCACCTACTAATCCTATACCTGCCATATTGTAATAGGGGAGACTCTCCGCAGAGTAACATCCTAGACACTGTGCCCACTGTGCAGAGGGAATCACCACCTACTAATCCTATACCTGCCATATTGTAATAGGGGAGACTCTCCGCAGAGTAACATCCTAGACGCTGTGCTCACTGTGCAGAGGGAATCATCACCTACTAATCCTATACCTGCCATATTGTAATAGAGGAGACTCTCCGCAGAGTAACATCCTAGACACTGTGCCCACTGTGCAGAGGGAATCACCACCTACTAATCCTATACCTGCCATATTGTAATAGGGGAGACTCTCCGCAGAGTAACATCCTAGACACTGTGCCCACTGTGCAGAGGGAATCACCACCTACTAATCCTATACCTGCCATATTGTAATAGGGGAGACTCTCCGCAGAGTAACATCCTAGAGGCTGTGCTCACTGTGCAGAGGGAATCATCACCTACTAATCCTATACCTGCCATATTGTAATAGGGGAGACTCTCCGCAGAGTAACATCCTAGAGGCTGTGCTCACTGTGCAGAGGGAATCATCACCTACTAATCCTATACCTGCCATATTGTAATAGGGGAGACTCTCCGCAGAGTAACATCCTAGACACTGTGCCCACTGTGCAGAGGGAATCACCACCTACTAATCCTATACCTGCCATATTGTAATAGGGGAGACTCTCCGCAGAGTAACATCCTAGAGGCTGTGCTCACTGTGCAGAGGGAATCACCACCTACTAATCCTATACCTGCCATATTGTAATAGGGGAGACTCTCCGCAGAGTAACATCCTAGACGCTGTGCTCACTGTGCAGAGGGAATCACCACCTACTAATCCTATACCTGCCATATTGTAATAGGGGAGACTCTCCGCAGAGTAACATCCTAGACACTGTGCCCACTGTGCAGAGGGAATCATCACCTACTAATCCTATACCTGCCATATTGTAATAGGAGGAGACTCTCCGCAGAGTAACATCCTAGACGCTGTGCTCACTGTGCAGAGGGAATCACCACCTACTAATCCTATACCTGCCATATTGTAATAGGGGAGACTCTCCGCAGAGTAACATCCTAGACGCTGTGCTCACTGTGCAGAGGGAATCATCACCTACTAATCCTATACCTGCCATATTGTAATAGGGGAGACTCTCCGCAGAGTAACATCCTAGAGGCTGTGCTCACTGTGCAGAGGGAATCACCACCTACTAATCCTATACCTGCCATATTGTAATAGGGGAGACTCTCCGCAGAGTAACATCCTAGAGGCTGTGCCCACTGTGCAGAGGGAATAAGTACATATTCCCAAATGTCTGAAACTTTGGAAACTAAAGGTACCTTCACACTCAGCAATTTTGCAACAAGAACGAGAACGATCCGTGACGTTGCAGCGTCCTGGATAGCGATCTCGTTGTGTTTGACACGCAGCAGCGATCAGGATCCCGCTGTGACATCGCTGGTCGTAGCAGAAAGTCCAGAACTTTATTTGGTCGTCAGGTCGGCGTGATTCGTCATGTTTGACAGCAAAAGCAACGATGCCTGCAATGTTTTACATGGAGCGAACAACCAGCGAGAACGATAAGTGAGTCGCCGTTACGTCACTGGATCGCTCCTGCATCGTTCAGCTGTTGCCGTGTTTGACGTCTCCTAGCGACCTAAACAGCGACGCTGCAGCGATCGGCTCGTTGTCTATATCGCTGCAGCGTCGCTGAGTGTGACGGTACCTTTAAGTAAATCTGATAACGATTTCCTTGAACATAAACTTGTTTTCAGGTTTAGTAAAATGTGACAATATGAGTCATGTAGGCGAGTGATTCAGGGATGATTATTATAAAAGCGAGGTTCTTACCATTTTCATATCCCGGGAATGAACGAGACTTGGTTTGTCCATTAAAATGTCCCAGATCTTCACATGTTTATCAGCGGAGGATGTTACCAAGCAGCCTTTCACCTGACTGCTCAGCTCCAAACCTTGAAAGGAGCAAAAAAAAATAAAAAATGTGATCAAAACTTATATACTAATAAGAAGTACATGAAAATTATACTGAAGAGTGCAAGTCATTGCATGTGACTTTTCTTTATATGACTTGTGTCTTGCATTTTCACCAGTTGTCCCCTCTGCAGGTGTTGACCCCAATTCTCAGTTCTTCCTGAGCTAGTGGGTAGAGACTGATGTCTCCCTTAACCCCTTCATGACCCAGCCTATTTTGACATTAAAGACCTTGCCGTTTTTTGCAATTCTGACCAGTGTCCCTTTATGAGGTAATAACTCGGGAACGCTTCAACGGATCCTAGCGGTTCTGAGATTGTTTTTTGGGACATATTGGGCTTCATGTTAGTGGTAAATTTAGGTCAATAAATTCTGCGTTTATTTGTGATAAAAACAGAAATTTGGCGAAAATTTTGAAATTTCGCAATTTTCACATTTCGAATTTTTATTCTGTTAAACCAGAGAGATATGTGACACAAAATAGTTAATAAATAACATTTCCCACATGTTTACTTTACATCAGCAGTTTTGGAAACAAATTTTTTTTTTTGTTAGGAAGTTATAAGGGTTAAAATTTGACCAGCGATTTCTCATTTTTACAACGAAATTTACAAAACCATTTTTTTGGGGACCACCTCACATTTGAAGTCAGTTTAAGTGGTCTATATGGCTGCAAATACCCAAAAGTGACACCATTCTAAAAACTGCACCCCTCAAGGTGCTCAAAACCACATACCAGAAGTTTATTAACCCTTCAGGTGCTTCACAGCAGCAGAAGCAACATGGAAGGAAAAAATGAACATTTAACTTTTTAGTCACAAAAATTATCTTTTAGCAACAATTTTTTTATTTTCCCAATGGTAAAAGGAGAAACTGAACCATGAAAGTTGTTGTCCAATTTGTCCTGAGTACGCTGATGCCTCATATGTGGGGGTAAACCACTGTTTGGGCGCACGGCAGGGCTTGGAAGGTAAGGAGCGCCGTTTGACTTTTTGAATGAAAAATTGGCTCCACTCTTTAGCGGACACCATGTCACGTTTGGAGAGCCCCCGTGTGCCTAAAAATTGGAGCTCCCCCACAAGTGACCCCATTTTGGAAACTAGACGCCCCAAGGAACTTATCTAGATGCATAGTGAGCACTTTGAACCCGCAGGTGCTTCACAAATTGATCCATAAAAATGAAAAAGTACTTTTTTTTCACAAAAAAATTCTTTTAGCCTCAATTTTTTCATTTCACATGGGCAACAGGATAAAATGGATCCTAAAATGTGTTGGGCAATTTCTCCTGAGTACACCAATACCTCACATGTGGAGGTAAACCACTGTTTGGGCACATGGTAAGGCTCGGAAGGGAAGGAGCGCCATTTGACTTTTTGAATGAAAAATTATCTCCATTGTTAGCGGACACCATGTCGCGTTTGGAGAGCCCCTGTGTGCCTAAACATTGGCGCTCCCCCACAAGTGACCCCATTTTGGAAACTAGACCCCCCAAGGAACTTATCTAGATGCATATTGAGCACTTTAAACCCCCAGGTGCTTCACAGAAGTTTATAACGCAGAGCCATGAAAATAAAAAATAATTTTTCTTTCCTCAAAAATGATTTTTTAGCCTGGAATTTCCTATTTTGCCAAGGGTAATAGGAGAAATTGGACCCCAAATGTTGTTGTCCAGTTTTTCCTGAGTACGCCGATATCCCATATGTGGGGGTAAACCACTGTTTGGGCGCACGGCAGGGCTCGGAAGGGAAGGCACGCCATTTGGCTTTTTAAATGGAAAATTAGCTCCAATCATTAGCGGACACCATGTCACGTTTGGAGAGCCCCTGAATGCCTAAACATTGGAGATCCCCCACAAATGACCCCATTTTGGAAACTAGACCCCCAAAGGAACTAATCTAGATGTGTGGTGAGGACTTTGAACCCCCAAGTGCTTCACAGAAGTTTATAATGCAGAGCCGTGAAAATAATAAATAAGTTTTCTTTCCTCAAAAATAATTATTTAGCCCAGAATTTTTTAATTTTCCCAAGGGTAACAGGAGAAATTTGACCTCAATATTTGTTGTCCAGTTTCTCCTGAGTACGCTGATACCCCATGTGTGGGGGTAAACCACTGTTTGGGCACACGTCGGGGCTCAGAAGGGAAGTAGTGACTTTTGAAATGCAGACTTTGATGGAATGGTCTGCGGGCGTCACGTTGCGTTTGCAGAGCCCCTGGTGTGCCTAAACAGTAGAAACCCCCCACAAGTGAGATTTTAGAAACTAGACCCCCCAAGGAACTTATCTAGATATGTGGTGAGCACTTTGAACCCCCAAGTGCTTCACAGACGTTTACAACGCAGAGCCGTGAAAATAAAAAATCATTTTTCTTTCCTCAAAAATTATGTTTTAGCAAGCATTTTTTTATTTTCACAAGGGTAACAGGAGAAATTGGACCCCAATAATTGTTGCGCAGTTTGTCCTGAGTACGCTGGTACCCCATATGTGGGGGTAAACCACTGTTTGGGCACACGTCAGGGCTCGGAAGTGAGGGAGCACCATTTTACTTTTTGAATACAAGATTGGCTGGAATCAATGGTGGTGCCATGTTGCGTTTGGAGACCCCTGATGTGCCTAAACAGTGGTAACCCCTCAATTCTAACTCCAACACTAACCCCAACACACCCCTAACCCTAATCCCAACTGTAGCCATAACCCTAATCACAACCCTAACCCCAACACACCCGTAACCCCAACACACCCCCAACCCTAATCCCAACTGTAGCTATAACCCTAACCACAACCCTAATTCCAACCCAACCCTAAGGCTATATGCCCACGTTGCGGATTCGTGTGAGATTTTTCAGCATCATTTTTGAAAAATCCGCGGGTAAAAGGCACTGCGTTTTACCGCGGATTTCCAGTGTTTTTTGTGCGGATTTCACCTGCGGATTCCTATTGAGGAACAGGTGTAAAACGCTGCGGAATCCGCACAAAGAATTGACATGCTGCGGAAAATACAACGCAGCGTTTCCGCACAGTATTTTCCGCACCATGGGCACAGCGGATTTGGTTTTCCATAGGTTTACATGGTACTGTACACCTGATGGAACACTGCTGCGAATCCGCAGCGGCCAATCCGCACGGTGTGCACATGGCCTAATTCTAAAGGTATGTGCACACGCTGCGGAAAACGCTGCGGATCCGCAGCAGTTTCCCATGAGTTTACAGTTCAATGTAAACCTATGGGAAACAAAAATCGCTGTACACATGCTGCGGAAAAACTGCACGGAAACGCAGCGGTTTACATTCCACAGCATGTCACTTCTTTGTGCGGATTCCGCAGCGGTTTTACAACTGCTCCAATAGAAAATCGCAGTTGTAAAACCGCAGTGAAATGCGCAGAAAAAACATGGTAAATCCACCATAAATCTGCAGCGGAAAAATCCGCAGAGGACCAGAATACGTGTGCACATACCGAAACCCTAACCCAACATTAGTGGAAAAAAAAAAATAAATTCTTTATTTTTTTATTGTCCCTACCTATGGGGGTGACAAAGGGGGGGGGGGTCATTTTTTTTTTTTTTTTTGATCACTGTGATAGAATATATCTCAGTGATCAAAATGCACTTTGGAACGAATCTGCCGGCAGGATCGGTAAGTATGATGGGGTGGGGAGGGGAGCACGGAGGGAGGGGGAACAGAGCATGGGGAGGGTGGATCGGAGCGCGGGGGGGGGGGGGGGTGTAACGGAGCACGGAGGGGGTGGATCGGAGTGCAGGGGGGTTGGATTGGAGCACGGGGGGGAGCGGACAAGAGCACGGGGGGAGGGGAGCCGGAGCAGTGTACCGGACAGATCGGAGGGCTGGGGGGGGGGGGGGGGCGATCGGTGGGGTGGGGTGGGGGCACATTAGTGTTTCCAGCCATGGCCGATGATATTGCAGCATCGACCATGGCTGGATTGTAATATTTCACCAGTTTTAATAGGTGAAATATTACAAATCGCTCTGATTGGCAGTTTCACTTTCAACAGCCAATCAGAGCGATCGTAGCCACGGGGGGGGGGGGGGGGGGGGGGTGAAGCCACCCCCCCTGGGCTGTACTACCACTCCCCCTGTCCCTGCAGATTGGGTGAAATTGGAGTTAACCCTTTCACCCGATCTGCAGGGACGCGATCTTTCCATGACGCCACATAGGTGTCATGGGTCGGATTGGCACCGACTTTCATGACGCCTACGTGGCGTCATGGATCGGGAAGGGGTTAAACAGCAAAGACATGAAGAGTTCCTGCTCTCATCAGCACCTTTGTGTGTTTCAACCTTCCTTTCACTCTACACCTCCCTCCTTCGCTCTCTGTAAACTTTAATAAGAAGCTGTAATCTGATCCCTCAGTGAGCTACTAGTCCATATTGATGTATTTCAGGGGGATTAAGGCGTTAGAGGCCAGTGGCTTATAAGAGACTTTGCAATATATTTCTACCTCTTTCCCCCCCCCCCCCTCTCCATTTTTTATTTTGCTTGTACTACAACCAAGTTTTGCAAAGTTTGTCGAAACGACGAATGCCCTTTTCTCAAGTTTTTTTTTTTCTACTCAACAGCGCCACTTCATGGGCTGTAGATAGTATTGCAACTTAGCCGAATGTCACAAAGCTGCAATACCAGATACAGCCCATAAACTGAAGTGGCGCAACTGAGAGGGGGAGAAGAAAAAAAAAATGGAGTGTCCAAAAAATTAATCGGAAAAGTTAATTACCCAAACGTGAAATTTCATCAGCTCCAAATTCTATGTCCGGTGGATTTTTAGGGATTACTTAATTGATGGCAAACAAAACAGGTCCCCTTTTAAAGTAACTGCCGGCTTCAAGCTTATTGCTAGCACATTTCTGGCAGATTACATCTGCTACACTAGCAAACGTTAAATCTGAAGAGAGACCTTTACGCGACGCCAGAAATTGAAGCAATTGTAACGGAATCTTTATATACCGCAACACTGTGCACAGAGCAAACACATCAATAACTTCCTCCCTACAACAACGGACTAAATAAGACGCAGATCATCATCATCGGTGGAGGCAGAGACAAATAACGGAGCAAGTTCTAGACTGAAAAATGCTCCGCGCGGCTGCAGGTTGTGCCTGGTTTGGCGGCACAGCCTCGTTCTCTTCTGTGAGGATGAGCTGTACTACCATACGTAACCCAAGTACAGGGGTGGCGCTTTTTACGAGGTAGGCATGTTTTTTTTTTTGGGGGGGGGGGGAACAGTTACAAGACAGGATGTCCAAAGAGATGGGCGGTTTAGACTATGCAAATGGACATTTAAAGGGGTATTCCCACCCGCGCAGAGTGAATAGGTGATAATTGGTAGATTTGCAGAAGTTTATGGCAGCCGAGCGCACCGTCATCCCTGGAGAGCGCACCGTCATCACTCTCAGACTATGAATGGAGCGGCAGGACACACGCACATCGGGCAGCACCATTCAACTCCTCTTGGAAGAAATCATGCAGCCAGAAGAGAACGGGTGACCCAAGTCCCCCATTCTGGAGATTGGTGAAGGGCTTAAAAGTCAGACCCCTTGTGAGCAAAGTGACGGGATAGACTTTGACGGGACCCCCCCCCCCCCCCATCAAGGAATTACAGCCAGTGTTCATTGTTATCTTCTGATAGTCGGAGATACATACCAGATACTTCCCCATCGTGAGCCTTCAGTGTGAACAGAGGCTTGTCCGAGCGGGCATCTAAGCAGTACACAAAGCCGTCCTCTGTGCTGGCCTGGAGCAGATACAGGGGAGAGGACACAGCGGTGAACATTAGAGCAATGATTTCTGGTCTATCTATAGTCTGGGTGTTGTAGTCCACCCATTCCAGCCATCATTATATGGAGCGGGCTCAGGAGCTGAGCCTGCCCAATGAAGTGCGGGTGCCAGCCGTGTTACACAGCCAGCGCCTGATAAGAACGGATGCAAGTTAACTTCTTTAATGACACTGTCGTGCGTGATGGCGGAATTAAAAGGTTTCAACCTCAGAACTTAACTCACCAAAAAGTTTCTAGGTGAAAAATGGTTCCACGTGACTCTCTCGACTTCTCCGCTAAACCTCCAAGTTCTGTGGTTTTCCTGTGGACTCCTGCAGTCGTACAATATGACAGACCTGAAGAAGAACACCATGAAAAAAATTAATTCAGTGAGCTTTAAAAAAAAAAAAAAGATATATATATATATATATATATATATATATATATAGATATATAGGTATATCTCATGATCAGACCGTGTGTGCTGCAAGCAAATTCCCTGCAGTGCCCCCACTGGATAAAAGTAGTATTACATGATGGATTTTTTTTTTTTTTTTTGGAGGGGGCGCTAGCTTTTGGCCAGTACAGTGGAATCAGGAGCGGGGCGAGCAGATATTTCTCATACACGACCATGAGATCATTTCACCCCATCCGAGAATATGAACCAAAAAAAAAAAGCCTTAGATGAAAAGAAAACTCATCCTAGAACTGCGAATCCTCAAAGATTTCCGCTTCATCGTCAAGTGCGTCTGAGCAGCGGGCATCAAAAGAGGATTCGACTATGGGAGCGTATGCACGACGCATTTCAGACGCGCGTCGGGGGAGCGTGATTTATTACACAGCTCATCAAAAAAAGTAATAAAATTCATGTCCCACCGCGGACTCAGCCGCATTAGATAAATGTTCTAAAAACAACAGCACATGCCCATCTGCTGCAGAGCTAGCCGGCGTCCCCGATGTGCGGCCGCTCACATCATCCATGCACTCTGTGACAAAAAGTCAGACGGATTCAAGGTTCGCTCAGTGCGACAGATGGCCTCCATTATTTCTTTTTTTTTTTTTTACGGTTGATGGCGATTTTGCCTTTGGTTATCATTGACAAGATTGCTGCTATGAAGCTACAAGTATTACAGATCATAACAGAAAATAACCTATACCAAAAAGACCAGAAATAGCATTTAAAGGAGATGCATCGCCAGGTCAAAAGTGGCCAGTTTCTGCTATTATTTAATTCCCGCTGATCCTTTGAGTATTCCGCTTTTTTCTTTTTTAAATTACGCCATACGGTTCCGGAGATACGAGCCATTTTATTTAGTGTTAACGTTTACGGTCTTAAAGAGGGTGTGGCTCACGGGATTCTATGGGGGCGTGTCTTTGGGCTGCTCTGCATAGTTACCCAATAAGCCACACCCCTTGATAAAAGACTATAAAAAGCAGCACTAAATAAACAAGCCCTTATCTCTGGAACCGTATGGTAGATTTAAAAAAAGAAAAAAGTGTAATATTCAGGGGAGGAAAGGGAATAAGATAAGATTAAAAACTGGCCACTTTCCAGCTAGTGACAGGTCCTCCTTAAAGGTGGTTCTCTGCTTTGATGATCCCTTTATTTGGCAAAATTATCCCCCAATGATAAGTTGATCACATTTTAACAATGCTTGGCCCACCAGTGATCAGCAGTAATCTCGTTTAATGTGCTATAGCGCCACCATAGGGAAAAAATGGCATTACAACACAGCTTCTATTGAACCCAATGGGCTGTCGCAACGTACGAACGTGCCTCATCTTCCATTGCGAGAGACGCTCTGTGTATCCCGTTCTCAGACCTTCCTCTTAACTCCGAAGTTCATAAAAATAGAATAATTCATTAAAAGGGATTGTCTCGTTTAAAGAAACTTAAAATTGCTTCTAAAAAAAAAAAAAAAAAATCAACTTTTCAATAGACCTCAAAACAAAGGGAATTTTAATTCTATAGCATACAGCTCATCGTCTAGGTTACCGACCACCTTTGCTGTTTTAGCAGAAGTGGCCGATATCCTAAGCACAAGCTGTACAGCTGGCAAGTGCTGCTCTAAAGACATCAGTACTGATCTGGGTGTGCTAATCAGGAGCCTGGGAAAGCTGGGTGACCACCCGAGTCGGAGCCGTAATGATGCATACGTCACCCAGTAAATTAGAACGTGCTTGCTGCACTATATATTAAAGCTCACAGGTTATAAAATCGGAGCAGGTTCGCATTTACGGGCACAAAGCGAACTGCAAAACAAGACATCACCCCCGTTATAAAACCGCCAATGCTGGCACATACAGGGGGATCGGAAATTTCCCAAATGGTGGATTATAAATCAGAACGGGCCTGTCATGAAGCAATTATGATCCCGTTAGGGAACGCAGTAATATATTCTTATGACGAGCTACCAGGCGGAGACGCTCTCACATAAACCTCTGGTAACACTAATGGGAAATGTAGAATGACGCCATTCCGTGCACTGCGCGCTGGTGTTTCATTACTTGCTATTCAGAAATGGGCTTTACTTGTCAAATGATCCCGATATAAGCATCTGTGGCTCGAAGGGGTGGAACTGTACCGTCTGGACCTGGAAGAAGATGATGGGGGGGGGGGAAAAAAAAACAAAAAACGGTCGTAAGAAGAAGCATTGGCTGCACAGTTATGTTCTATAAATAAATAATAATAAAAAAGAATAATAATAAAATCATCCCCCTTTTGACCCAATGAAAATAAAACAATTAAAAAAAAAACAAAAAAAAAAAAAACACATTTGGTATGGAAGTAAGATACAAAAATAAATTAATCCGATCGGTAAACAGTATAATGGGAGCGATGGTCACGTCGTCATAATTATGGGATTTTTTTTGCGGCACTACCATTCCAATAAAAGGCGGTCAGATTACAAAAAAAATAGAAATGCTACAGGGTCTCACAAAATGGCGACTAAAGTAAAAAAAAAAAAAAAAAAAAAATTTATATATATATATATATATATATATATATATATATATATATATATATATATATATATATATATATATATATATATATATATATATATATATATATATTATAAATAATAGAAATTATATATATATATATTTTTTTTTTTAGATAAAATAAAAAATACCCTATACATGTTTGGTATCTTAGTACTTGTACTGACCTGGGGAATCACACTGGGAGGCTAGTTTCATAATAATAATAATAATAATAATTTATTAATAATATAGTGAACATGGTAAATAAAAAAATAAAATAAAAAAAAAAACACCAATGTGGAATTGCACTTTTTTTTGGCAATCTCACCACACTTGGAATTTTTTTTTCTCCTGTTTTACAGTCCGCTATATGGTAAAATGAATGATGTCAATCAAAAATACAACTTATCCCACATAAAACAAGCCCTCATATGGCCATAATGATGGAAAAATAAAAAAGTGATGGTTGTTGGAATAAAAGGAGGCTAGGTGATCATTTATGCAACGCTGAAACGCCCCATTGACAAGGAAAAGGGTAACACCAAATGGTCACTTTATTCCAACACTTCCAGGAGGAACGACAGAGGAACGGCACAAGTCACAGCTCTGCGGAAGATGCAGGATCATTATACCTACAGGAAACGCATGCATTGCTGGAGAGAGCAGCCTTCGTATTATTAGCCTTGCTGGGGAGTGCGCCTTACCTTGTCTGTGTGCATGGTGAGGCTGGCGGCAGGTTTACCCACGGACATGTCCCAAAGCAGCACAGTGTTATCGGCTGAGGCACTGGCCAAAACATTTCTGTCGGGAAAATGAAAAAGTAAGTTATCGTTAGAGGAGTTGTTGGGAAAAAGAAACAAAACAAACAAAACCATGACCGCTCTTTTCCCCAAAACAGCGCCACACCGGTTCACAGCTGGCGTCAGGTATTGCAGTTCACCTCCATTGAAGTAAATGGCTGCAATTCCACACACAACCTATGGTGTGGTGCTTTTTCTTGGAAGAAAAGAATGCATAACCACTTTAAAATAACAAAATCGCAGATCCATCGTCATTGTGCTCTGCTGCAAACGGGCAACGACAGGAAAAACTCGATAAGAAACTGAGCGGCAAAAGAGGGGCAGGAGGATGGGAGACTAGGCCAACTAATAGAAAGAAGTTCAGCGTCAAAGGGAATAGGCTTTAAAGAACTTTTACACAGCATGAATACGTGATTAAATAGATATCTTAGGCCTGATGAGGCTAGTGTACTTCCACTGAAAATAATGGAGTCAGAATGGCAGTAAAATCCAGATATATAGATAAACAATTTTAGAATCCGCTAGACAGGGTTTTATCCCATGAGATCCATTGTATTCAGTCTCTGTCCACTCATCCTGAGTGACAGCTGCAGCTTGTACCGAGCATAAGCAGAGAGGAGGAGCACTGAGGAGCAGGCAATTAAGCTAGGCTGGATGAGATGCAGGAAGGAAGAGGGACGCTGAGGAGCGGTCATTAAGGATAGGTGGGTTGAAAAGCAGCAGGGAGGAGGGATGCTGAGGAGCAGTCATTAAGGATAGGTGGGTTGAAAAGCAGCAGGGAGGAGGGATGCTGAGGAGCAGTCATTAAGGATAGGTGGGTTGAAAAGCAGCAGGGAGGAGGGACGCTGAGGAGTGGTTATTAAGGATAGGTGGGTTGAAAAGCAGGAGCAGAGAAGGATGCTGAGGAGCAGTCATTAAGGATAGGTGGGTTGAAAAGCAGCAGGGAGGAGGGACGCTGAGGAGTGGTTATTAAGGATAGGTGGGTTGTAAAGCAGCAGGGAGGATGGACGCTGAGGAGTGGTTATTAAGGATAGGTGGGTTGTAAAGCAGCAGGGAGGAGGGACGCTGAGGAGCAGTCATTAAGGATAGGTGGGTTGAAAAGAAGCAGGGAGGAAGGACGCTGAGGAGCGGTCATTAAGGATAGGTGGGTTGAAAAGCAGCAGGGAGGAAGGACGCTGAGGAGCAGTCATTAAGGATAGATGGGTTGAAAAGAAGCAGGGAGGAAGGACGCTGAGGAGCGGTCATTAAGGATAGGTGGGTTGTAAAGCAGCAGGGAAGAGGGATGCTGAGGAGCAGTCATTAAGGATAGGTGGGTTGAAAAGCAGCAGGGAAGAGGGACGCTGAGGAGCGGTCATTAATGATAGGTGGATGGAGAAGGAGAAACTTTCATACAACCATTACACGTTAAGGATTTTCATGATATATACACCAGTTTCCTCCGGTCAAAAAAAAAAAAAAATTTCATAGCATATGCAGCTTGAATTATAAAATCTAATGACGCGCTCAGTCCCATCCCAAGCTTCTCAACAGAATGGATGTTCAATAAGAAAATCACACCACCAGGGGGCACAAAGTGTTTTTTTTTTATACATCCAATCAAAAAAGTGCTGTTTTTCCAATTAAGGGAGCTCTCTATCAGATCTAGATCGTCCATCCTAATTCATAAGCAATTCCCAATCATGAGTAGATATTCTGAAAATCTTTAGGGTTAAGCAGACATCGGCTGGGTCTAATTTACTAAATGCAGAGTCATATTTAGGATGACGCAAGACAAAAAAAAACACTAATTAAATATTTCCAGAAATGTCTGATGCTCCAAAATATATACAGATTTGTGAGCAATGGATCCTAACAAAAAAAAAAAAAAAAACACCTGCAATTCCGAGCAGCCTGCTACAGAAACATAAGGGTGTGTGTCCACGTTCAGGATTGCATCAGGATTTGGTCAGGATTTTTCATCAGTGTTTGTAGCCAAAACCAGGAGTGGGTGATAAATACAGAAGTGGTGCATATGTTTCTATTATACTTTTCCTCTAATTGTTCCACTCCTGGCTTTGGCTCCCAAATACTGATGAAAAATCCTGACCAAATCCTGATGCAATCCTGAACGTGGACACATACCCTTAGGGGTCGTATATAAAGGAACTCGTAGAATCTAAGGGCCCATACATACAAAGCAAAGGGCCCCTCTGTGTTAGAATGTTTTGGTTGTTGCTTTTAAACAATATCGTTGAAGAAAAAATAAAACAAAAATTGGCTCAAGTTTTCAGAAATTGCCTTCATGGTAATTAGCATGATACATCCAACGTGCCACGATCAGGAAAATTAGACTGATTGAGGAGAAGATCTACGATTTGTGGCCGAAAGATCAGATGTGCAACTATATGCAGGGCAGTCGCTTATGAGGCAATTCCAAACATCTCGTGAACCCGGTCGTATCCCGCTCCGCAGACGGCCAGACGTTACTCACCGGATTTGTTTATTCCATGAAAGATCCAGGACGGCGTCCGCATGCCCTTCCTGAGAAGTAGCGCCCTGGTACAGAGAACATGGCTTTAAGATGAGCCCTCACATCACACACCAAGCCCCCCATTAGAACAGTGCTGCTCCGTCTAGTAAATTCTGTGCCCCCCCAGTCATCAGAGACAACCCCTACTAGGCACAGCAGTCCCCTTCAGCATTATATTTGAATTGGGGTCTGAGCGCTTTTTTGGGGTCCCGAGCGCTCACTCCACTTGGGTGCCCAAGCCGGGATCTGAGCGCGCACCCCAACCCAATGGGCACCCAGAGCGCGCGCAACCCCACCCTTGGGCGCTTAAACCGGGGTCCCGCGCACAAATAATAAAGTTCAGAAAGCGACTTCCGCACAGTTTGTATTCAGGTCAGACCCTCACGACTGAGGCCCCCCAGCAAAACACCGTTATATCCCCCCCATGAGCACCGCCAGCCGAAAACCATAAATTACCCGGCCAGGACGTTTGCCTCCAGTCTGTTTCCCATCACCTGCAGTCACCACATTGCTATTTAATGGCAATTCTACTTCCCACTTCCATTAAGCGGAAAAAAATATTAAACTGGTCCTAGCTGGGTTATATACTGGGAGCGGCCGACACCGCGCACAATTACCTTCTTTCCTTTCTTTTTCTTCTTTTTCATTTGTTTGCTTCCCAGGGAGAATACGGGCTCCAAGCAGTCAACCAGGTCCAGGTCCCAGACGTCAATGACGGGCGTCATGTTACCCACAGCTACGTAATTTCCTGGTGGAAGGCAAGTGAACAGATCAAGACGACACCGGAAATCGCCAGCCGCCAAATTTAGAGGATTGGAGAATTAAAAAAAATAAAATAAAAATATACATAATATACACACACATATATATATATGTGCAAAAAAATAAAATTGCACGTGTACATATATGAAGACACAAAAGAGAATAGTAAAACCAAAAACACTCAGTTTGAAAAAATGTTGCAGTAATCCGCAAGTGCTAGTAAAAGATGTAAAAAACAGGGTATTTGGTTGATACGTTTTTTGCAAAAAATGTATACTAAGCTGCTCTACCAATCTTCACGGTATACCCATATCAGAGCAGTCCTAACTAATGTATGCAATCCCTATCTGATGTATACATATATGTAGGGAAAAAGAAAAAAAATATACATATATATATACATACATACATACATACACACACTGTTTTGTTTATTTTGCACATACGCCCCCCCAAAAAATAAAATAAACATTCATAAAGGGTTAAATTTACTTTTCTGCAGCTCTATGACATACTACCTTCCCCTAATAGACCGCAGCACATCACATCTGTGATATTTTCATTAGCCGTCCCCCTAAAACTCTATTATATCTGGAAAGACTTGATGTCGTTAAGTAGCGGCAGCGCGGCGCCCCCCGGAGACCTTATTATAACTGCGCCGTGAGATCGATCAATAAATCACCCCGCAGGACGGCACGAAACAAAGGGCCAAACCCCATTCAATAATGGCCTTACGCACCAGAAGGGAGAAATAAAAGTTTTACGGCCAATAACGGACGCCGACCATCGCGTCTCGGTCGGGGGCTTATTATACACGGGCTGCGATTATGTATTATACAGATTGACGACTGTTACAAAAGGAACACATTTCGCTCTACCTGGTCATAGTGCGCCGAGTGACAATCCATATGGTCGATGTTCGCTTGCCATTAGGCTTTCTCAGCCCCCCCATCCTGAGCGTTTCCCAAAGTGACGACGTTTCGTATTTTCAGTGCATAAGACTTAGAATATTGCAGCAGGTCGCACGTGCGACCAGCAGCGCCACTCAACTACTTGAGGAGCTGTGGCCATTTTGACCATCGGTATGGCGGCACAAGGACTCTCACCGATGTCAGTCTTGCAGTACAGCATGGGATGATGTAGTGAAGCCACAACTTACCCGTCGACTCTTCCGGACTTGGGTCAAAGTTCAGCCACTCGGTGCAGAGAGGATACGCCGGTAGAAGGATGTCATGGTGCACATAGAAGGAATCCTCCTCGTTGTTATACACTGCGGGGATCACAAAGACAGGGAAGGATATACCGTATAAAGTCTGCTAACCCATCATCAACACGTATGGCGTTCACATGAATGAGGCCACAGACAACCTCTGACCGCGATGACGTCAGCACGTAGAGCAAGGCTGGCGATTGGCATTTTTTTTTTTTTTTTTCAGAAAAAGACAGAAAATCCCTTTTAACCCCTTTCTGCCATCGGACGGAATAGTACGTCTGATGGCAGAACACTCGCTTTGATGTGGGCTCCGGCGCTGAGCCTGCATCAAAGCTGGGACATGTCAGCTGTTTTGTACAGCTAACATGTGCCAGCAATAGGCGTGGGCAGAATCGCGATCCACCCGCCGCTATTAACTAGTTAAGTGCCGCTTTCAAACGCTGACAGCGGCATTTAACAAGCGCTTCCAGCCATCAGGCCAGAAATGCGCGCACCCCGTCACATGATCGGGGGTCGGCGGTGCGTTGGCATAACAACCAGAGGTCTCCTGAAGATTTCTATGGTTGTTGATGCCGGATAGCCACAGGGTGGCGTTCACAGGAAGGCGGCTGTAATTCTACTACATAGAGGCGATCTGAGCAACGCTCCTATGTGGCAGACCCAATCAGGGTATGCCAGCTTCTAGCCTCCCATGGAGGCTATTGAAGCATGGCAAAAAGTTTAAAAAAAAAAATGTTTTAAAAAATATGAAATAAAAATATAAAAGTTCAAATCACCCCCCTTTCGCCCCATTCAAAATAGAAAAAAAAATTAAAAAAAATCAAAACACATTTGGTATAGCCGCCTTCAAAAAAATTGCCCGATCAATAAAAAAAAAAATTACTTTTTTTGGTCGCCGCAACATTACATTAAAATGCAATAACGGGCGATCAAAAGAACGTATTTGCACAAATGTGGTGTCATTAAAAACGTCAGCTCGGCGCACAAAAAATAAGCCCTCAACCGACCCCAGATCACAAAAAATGGAGACACTACAGTTATCGGAAAATGGAGCAAATTATTTTTTTTAGCAAAGTTTGGAATTTTGTTTTTCACCACATACATAAAAAAAATAACCTAGTCATGTTTGGTGCCTATGAACTCGTAATGACCTGGAGAATCAAAATGGCAGGTTAGTTTTAGCATATAGTGACCCTAGCAAAAAAGCCAAACAAAAAAAAAACAGTGTGGGATTGCACTTTTTTTTTTGCAATTTCACCGCACTTGGAATTTTTTTTCACATTTTCTAGTGCACGTCATGATAAAATCAATGGTGTAATTCAAAAGTACAACTCGTCCCGCAAAAAATCAGCCCTCGCATGGCCATATTTACGATAAAAATAAAAATAAGTTATGGCTCTGTGAAGGTGGGGAGCGAAAAAAGAGAATGCAAAAAGGAAAAAAGCTCCAGGGGTTAAGGGGTCAAAATACCCAATAAGTAAACGAGACGTGATCACACGCTCACCGTGGATTTCAAGATTGCAGTGATCTTTCTCCGCCCTTCCACACACCAGAAGGTTATCGGTGGACTTGATAACGAAGTCCTCGGTCTCATACTGCTCCTAGGAGAAAATAAAGAGGCGGCTGTTAGATTATCACTAGATTTTGGTGACCCGCTAACCCAGCGGTATCCAACCTTCACGTCATTGGCGGACACTGTGCCAAAAATCACACTATTTAACTGCCACAGTCAGAGACTGAGGGCAGCATTTATGGAGCGATACAGCAGTGATCCGAGCTGGCTCTGACTGCTGCTCTTAGAGGCAGGTGCTGGCTGTATAACACAGCTGGTGCCTGCTGTATATGGTGGGCCCTGATCCCACCCCGCCACTGGCGTAGCAGTGTGAGAAATTCCTCTTTTCATGGGGGATTGTACTGCTAAACCCCCACAAATCAGGAGAACGCGGGAGCCTCGCACACACTACTTTCAAAGTCCAAGAGACTGAGATATTAGAGTACGGCGCTCTATCTCCTTCAATTCTATAACATCTGAATGAAGGAGCATCGCATGCCATTCAGAGGACACAGATCCCCCCCCATTCTGATGATTGTGGGGTCCCAGAAATCAGTCACTTGTCATCTACACCACCAGGAGATAAGTCGTGATTCTGGAAACATCCCTTTAAAAGCAATTCACAATACAATTTTCCTATTGGAATTCACTGCTTTTAGAGGGAAACTATCATGCAGGGGCAGAGACCCCGATTCCAGCGATGTGTCACTTACTTTACTGGGTTCAGCAGTTGCGATATCTGCAGCAGAAAAAAAAAAAACTGTGACTATCAGGATCCTGAGCCCTTTGAATGCTGAGCTGTGTTTCCCCGCCCTCACCACTAATTGGCTGCTTTCTGTTTATACGGTAATGGGCGGGGTTACACAGAGGAGGACTAGGAGGCACAAGACACCTAGTCCTGTAGTGATAATCTCCTGCTGAGAAAACATAGATTTTAATGAAACAGCGACACAGCCAGGTAAGTGATACATCACAGGAATCAGGGTCTCTGCCTCAACATTATGCTGCTCTCAGATTACATAGCACAAACCTGTTTCCCTTTAAAAAACAGAAACTACTGGAAAACAAGATCGAGTTAAAAAGTGGCAGCAACCAAAGCTGAACTAAATCGCTCAGATGTGAAAATAGTGTAAATGAGCCCTTATTCTGATAATGAGCAGGATATGGGGGAATTACTATACATGCAGCTGCCTCTCATCCAATCAGAAGCACGACCTGCGGATGGAGGAAATCTACTTACTGTATTTTTTAAAGTGACGTAAGCGTCAGTCTCGTTGCTGGAGTAAACTGCGAGGCCGGCGAGGCTGTCTCCGAGGTTTGTCACATCTAAAGCAAAAAAAAAAAAAAAAATGGAGGACATTTTGGAATGGAGGAACATAGAAGAAAAACCCTTCCAGAATCAGTGGAGGTACTCAACTTAAAGGGGTTGTCCGGCCGCAGGCTACACTCGGTGACTGCAAACTTGTGAATTCTCACATCTCGCACCGTGAAGATTCTGGAGTGCCGGCGACGGCTTGTGAATTGCATACATGCGCTCACATACCGACTAGATGTGCACGGTCTCACTCAAGGCCGGACACGTCTAGTTGGAATGTGGTCGGAAGCATTAAAACCCGTATACTTATGTGAACACAGCCCTCGCGGGCAGGGTCCTCTCTCCTCCTGTACCAGTTGTGACTTGTATTGTTCAAGATTATTGTACTTGTTTTTATTATGTATACCCCTCCTCACATGTAAAGCGCCATGGGATAAATGGCGCTATAATAATAATAATAATAATAATAATAATAATTACACGACCACACGTTCCGCTTCGCATCACATGCACTGCTTGCTATGATTCAGAAGTCTGCAGTCACATATAGTGACAGCAGACTTGTAACCTACGACCAGACAACCCCTTTAAGCTAAAAAAAAAAAAAAAAAAAAAAAATTCAGTGAAAGAGATTGGCCAGCCCCTTTTTAAATGGAGTAGTCCCCCTTGTAAAAATAAAAATAACAGATACTCAACACGGGCGCCACTCCAGCCCTGGGGTTCACATACCATGGTGATCAGTGTAATAAGAGGTACCGCACCTCCGATTTTATTGGACCATGTACGTACTTCCAATTTTATTTAATTTTTTTTCTTTTAACAAGGGAGAGTACTTCATTTAAAAGGGATTGTTTAGGTAGCGGCCAACCCCTTTAACTTAGTATTTAGGAAGTATATAAACCATCAGAATGGCTTCCACATAACTACAGGGGGACATATCTGGCCACACAAGGCTTCCCCCAGAAAAATCATCCATGTCCCATGAGTGTCGACAGCCATATTTGCCCCCACCTGAGCGGCACAGTCTTAGGTTCAGAAGCCGGAAGGGGAAAAAAAAATAAACTTGATGATGGTGAGACCCCATACCAGTTTTTCCTTCTTCGTCATAATTGTCCAAGTCGTATTCTGCAAGTTCGTCGTCGTTCAGCTTCGCAATGTTTTCCTCCCGATCCTCAGCCGACGGAGCGGCGTCTTCCTCCTCTTTCTCCATCCCGTCATCTCCATCCGCCGCAGCTTCATCTTCATCAAGTTCTTCCCTGCGGAGTCAAGAAAATACTCAGGAAATTTAAAAAAAAAAAAAGTGAAAAATAAAGCAACAGATAAAGAGGTCGCCCACTACTGTAACATCGATAGTCTGATCAGTGGGGGTCCGACACCTGGCGCCCCCCATCACTGATGTCAGCGTCTGGAACTGCACACCTCCGTCAACTGTGCTCAAATCAATAGGGGGCGGATGTGCAGTACCGGCCGCAGCCACTGTTCTGATGATGGCGCTATCCTGTCCGTAATGGAGCGGTTCTGGCCGCTGCCGACACCAAGAACAGCTCATTGGCGGGGGTTATGGATGTCGGACCCCCACCGATCACATATCGATGATCTATCCTAAGGATAATGTTAGAAGTAGTGGGCGCCCCCTTTAAGGATCACAGGAAGGGGTTAAAGGGCACATATATACTGCCATATGCGGCGCCTCCTCACTCCTGGACCGTGCTACTTACTGCAGCTGCTCTTTCGCTTCAGTTATCAGCTTGTTTAACTCTTCCTGGCTCAGCTGAACCTAAAGGGGTAAAAAGCGACCAGAGGTCTGAAATCTACAGCTGCATGAAACGGCACAGACTCAGCGTCGTCGTCCTCCTCTTCCTCACCTTGTCAGGGACCTCTTTAGCGACCCCTCGCTGAACCCACGCCACGCAGGTGATCTGACAACTCATAGCGCACACGGGAGCGAGAACAACAACACAAAACCGACCCACTTCCGGTCAATGGCTGCCTCCTTTCGGCACACGTGGGTTCTTGCGTGACTACTTCCTGTCACGTGATACCTGCTAGGAAAAAATGTTTTTTTAGCGCCATCTTTAGTATGGGAAAGCCCGCGCTAAAGTATCCGGTCACATGACGTCACTTGTACGCGTGAGGAAGTAATAGACGCCATATTTAGTGTGGGAAACCGCGCACTACAGGAGTCGCCAATGCTTTTAGCCAATCAGGAGCATTTTTTTTCCAAGAGACACGCCCCTTGAATACTTCTAGAATTGAGTAATAGGTTATGGCGCCATTTTCTGACAGAAATATTGGTGTAAAGGTTTATCACTTAAATGAGGAAGTGTTTAAAAATAAATCTCCACTACAAGCACATGCAGTTGACTAAAATATGGGGGGCTATTTTCAGAGCCAATATTACAACTTTAAGATTTGGAGCTCCCTACCATCACCACCCCTGTGAGTGAAGTGAACTGACCTTCATCGCCATAGAGTTCTATGACTGTTTAGCTCAGTCCATGTGAATCCTGGGGGGAGTTGTAAGATATGCAGTGGTGGTGTTTTGGCAGTTTCTGCAGGGTCTCCATTGAGACCGCACACGTTAGGGCATGTTCACACTAGGCGGTTTTTTCAGCAGCAAAACCTGCTCTGTTCGCTGCAAAACAGGTTTTGCTTACTTTTTTTTTTTTTGCCATGTTAGGCTACGTTCACATTTGCGTTCTGCATCGGGCGCAGCCGCAGCGACGCATGCGTCATGCACCCCTATATTTAACATGGGGGAGCATGGACATGCGTTGCATTGCGTTTTGTGACGCATGCTTCTTTTTTGGCGCACGCGTCAGAGCGCAGAGGACGCAGCAAGTTGCTTTTTTTTTTGCGTCCAAAATCATGACAAAAAATGGACGCATGCGTCACAAAACAATGCGTTTTGGTTTGCGTTGTGTCGCCGACGCAGCACCGCACAATGCAAATGTGAACGTAGCCTTACATGTGTCCCTAGTGCTTGCTGTGGCACATCTTAGGGGCTTGTTCACACCACGTTTTTCCAATGGTTGTGCGGCTCTGCACTTTGTTTTGCCTGTATGGAGCTTGCTTTCCCCCCCCCCCATGCAGAGCTGTAGATTTTGCTACCATCGAGTTACATATAGCATTTTGGTGCATTTTTTTTTGCGCAGATGCAATTAAAAAAAAGCAAAAAAAAAAAAAACCCACCCTTAGTAAGACCCCAGAAATCTGATATTGAGGCGCTACCCCATTTAGGACCAGTGGTTTGCAGGCAGGGTCCACACCCCACCATCTGTGTCACTGCCAAGTAGTGCTCTGATGTTCATCACCCAGTTTTGTTTTGTTTTTGTTTTTTTGTTTTTTTGGGGGGGGGGGGGAAGGGGAGATATCCATAAAAAAAAAAAAAAAAAAAATTATCCAGGACTATAGGTTGCTCCTGCTGACATGTCGACAGAGGAAAAGCTTCTTTGCTGATGTCACCGATTGACAGCTAGCTCCCCGCTGCATAACTGTGGGAAGCCAACGGTCAATCAGGAGTTTGTCAGCAGAGCAGCTATGCTGATGTGGAGCAACAGACATTGTTGACAGGAGGAGTCAGATAGCAAATTTTTTTTTTTTTTTTAAACGGAGCCAAAATTAGTTCTGGACAACCCCTTTAAGTTAAATTCGGACAGATGTTGTTCCTTGAGATTTCAGTGTACACCATGTATATGGGTGTCAAAACTGGGGAGACATGTACATTGCCGTATTAAAGAAAAGGGGCATTCCCATCTTCAAGGTACCATTCCAATCTGTACCGTAGTTGCAATGTTAGCAGATACCTCTAATTAGGAATGTAGTATAGTTCTTCTGATTATCTCCATCACAGATATTTATAGTGTCTTATCAGAGCAGCTGCTTGGTTAGGGCCTCCAGCCATCTTGGACTTCACCATTTCAGGAAGACGAGTTGCCAGAAACATTGTTAAAAGTCACCACTCAAGTGTGACCACGGATTAGTAGGCATCCAATGGCAGCCATGCACAAGATGCCACCAGGCAACAATCATGTGGACCCTCCCTGATCCCTGGCAATAGGTGGCCCACAGTTCTGCATCATCTTGGGTCTTCCTTAGCAATCTGCTGCAGCACAAGAGGGTGGCCTAGAGCCCAACCTTATGGGGGACACAGCATTGCAGTCCCTTACATTCTGATTTTGGAATTTCTAGTTGGAGACCTCTAGTCATATGCCACCACTAAGCTGGGACAGTTTGACTAGAGTGACCCCCACCCTTTTAGGTGTAGGATATTTCCTGATCCTGTCCAAGCAGTGCCACTCGTGTTTTTTTCCCACTGGGACATAAAGTTTTTCCATTAGATAATTAGAGGGGGATTTGTCCACAATTTGTTTGTATAATGTGACAGCAGCATTATGTAGGGGAAGAAACACTGATTACTGTGATGTGTCACTTACTGTGCTGCTTGGTGCAGTGGTAATGCTGACCTGTGTTCAACTCCGCCCATATCCCTGATTGACAGGGGTGGAGTTACACAGACTATCCTTACTGGTCAGCAGCTGAGATCTAGTCAGTGATAATCTCCTGCTGATAAAACACTTCATGTATTGAAACTACAGCACACAGCCTAATAAGTGACACATCCCTGGAATCAGCTTCTCGTCCACAATACGCTGCTCAGACAGATTCCCTCAGAACGTAGTGTTGTGCCAGTGCTTTTGACATAT
Source organism: Ranitomeya imitator (assembly GCF_032444005.1). Lineage (NCBI taxonomy): Eukaryota > Metazoa > Chordata > Amphibia > Anura > Dendrobatidae > Ranitomeya > Ranitomeya imitator. The sequence continues at coordinate 29,733,259 of NC_091285.1, forward strand.
TCTGGATCACCCCTTATGGAGTTATAGTACAAACCCTAGACAGACTTGCAGCGATCACATCCATTTGTTCAGTAGCAGATTTTATTCTGACAACTATTATTAGTCTACAAACTGGTATATAATATTAGTGATGGAGGTGTAAATGGGCAGGACTGGAGGAGAGACGCGGTCTTCAGAGGTCCTTCAGGTCTTTCTGGATGCTCCACAGGGTGTCCGCACTCTTCTTCAGCTGAGCAACCTCATCGTCTCGTAGCTTCTGATTCACCACCTCAACCAGTCCCTGACCGTTCAGGACACAGGGGAGACTGAGGAAGACTTCATCATTAATGCCGTAGAAGTTCTGGTGACAAAAAAGAAAGTTCTAAAGTTAGTTGACTTGATAAACTGATGGTCCAGACAGGAAACCCACTGGTCAACCACCAATACCAACATAAGACCTTTTTTTAACCTGGTAGACAAAATTAAAAACAAAAAAAATTATATTTTACACACCAAACCCACTTGTGTTGACTTGGATTTATTATTTCAGTTTTCAGCAATTTTTCCTTTCCTGTGAACACTACAGATCCTAAGATTTTTCTATTACCCTAAGTAAAGAGACCACTGCCAACATTGGAGCCACCATGGCAAGAGTCATGCACTGGTCCTAGTCCAAGTATGTAACCAGCACTGTTCACCCGATATGGAAGATTAGGTATTTTTAATAGAAACTAAATTACAGCCCTGTCATCCCAATAGGAAGTTTGCAGCTTTATCCAAAATTTCATATGTCTTGTGGGAGCGTCCCTCCCAGTAATACAGGCTGGATTCAAGGTCTGTATCCAGGGTGCCTTTGTCTAGGTCATCAAGACAGCCTTTATCCTGCACATGTTTGTTCCTTGAGGCTGCATATACACTTTACACCAGGGGTGTCAAACAGGTCATGTTTTCAGGATTTCCTTGTACTGCACAGGTGATAATTTAATCACCTACACAAATAATGAGTTGGTGATTAAATTATCACCCGTGCAGCACAAGGAAATCCTGAAAACATGACCTGTTTGCAGCCCTCGAGGAATGCAGTTTGACACCCCTGCTTTACACTCTCCATTCCTTAGATCTGTGTTTAACCACCCTCCAAGAAGGAAGTCGAGAGCCATCAGAACCAATAGGTAAAAAAAAAAAACCTTTCCATGTATACTGACTGCTAATCAGTGCTTGAGGCATGGTTGGACCAGGAGGCACGTGGGCAGCAAGTCCGGCAGTGAGCGTCTCTTGCAGATTGTATTGTGACACATCGTTGGAATCAGTGTCTCAACCCCTACATCATGCTGCCCTCGGATTACACAGAGCCTGCTGACAAGGTTCCCTTTAATAGCTAGACTGCCAATCCTTTCACATGGTGCGCTTCCCAATCCTGAGAACCAGGGCTCTGAATAAACCTTCGACACTGCATTTAGGAAGCAAATGAGTTAAATAGATGCGTTTGTGCCAAGGTGTGCATCGCCTACAAGCCACTAGCTTTTCTTACCTTCACCATTGTGGAGACCGGATGTACCCGAGACAGGTTCTTGGTTATGGATTCCGACAGGTCAGCCACGCTCATGCCGATGGCCCAGTTGGTGTACCCCTTCAGCTTGATCACCTCGTAGGCACTACAATGACAGTGTGGGAGATTTACCACCATTTGTACAGTTTGAGTCAATGGGTCAGTTTTTTTTTAGTTCTGTACATAGCAGATGTCAGCTCTGAAAGCAGGACTGTGCCATGATCAAGCTCGCATAAGTATTCATTACTTAGCAATCAGCCTATTGTCCGGTGACTATACTTCGGCCAGGTTAACACGTAGAGTTTCAGGATTTAGGCAGCCAAAACTGTTTAAAGATGCAAGTTTGGCTTTAGATTATATGTTTGATTTGTCTAGTATACTTGTTTTATTCACTAGTAACATAGCAAAATTGGTGCCCCCTATCCTTCTACACTAGTCTTTGAGGTGGGCTACATTACATTTTTTTGGACCAGCAATAGACCAGACCTGGGCAAACTACAGCCGATTGACCAAGACAGCTGAAGTAGCCCACAAGGCTGCATCATGCCTTTGCCCACCATCTGTATCCTCTAAAGGCAGATAGTGGAGGAGGGAGCCACTGGCTCCTTCTTCCACCATATGCAATGTATCTTGCCACCATTACCTGTCAACCACCTGCTTGTGGACATCTTTCCAGTTCTCAGGGTCCTTGCTAGTTCCAATGTCCGGGTTCAGAGACTGTAGGGCAACACCGGCCACATTGACACCACTCCAGACAGGAACTGCAAAATGGAGAGTTGTGTCACAATCCTGGCCCTCTTATCAAAAAGTATCCTTCCTTAAAAAAAAAAAAAATTATAGCCACTCACCACTAGAGTCTCCATGCTCTCCCAGGACATACCCGTGGCAGCTGCTAGCATGGACACCAAGCTTCTGAGAAATCAGATAGCGGAATCTTGCCGAGTCTAGATTGGTTCCACTTCCTATGACACGGTTCTGGGGCAGACCGCTCAGCTTCCATGTGACGTAGGTCATGATGTCAACTGCAAACAAAGCAAGTTTATCAGAAATTCCAGGTAAGGGTCTACAGCAGCCCAAGAACCTAGAGGAACAGTATCCGAGAGGTACCTGGATTGGAGACTACAATGATTGTGGCATCAGGACTGTATTTCACAACCTGCGGAATGATGAACTTGAAGACATTGACGTTTCTTTGTACCAAGTTGAGACGGCTCTCTCCCTCCTGCTGTCGGACGCCACCAGTGACCACCACAATCCTAGAATTTGCAGTTACGGAGTAGTCTACGGAGTGGGAAGATATAAGATACAAAGTCATTAAGCTTCTCACCCAACAGAAGTCATCTGAGATTGGCAAAGTAAATTGGAGAAGCCCTTGAATGTCAGCTAGTGCATGAAATTCATCTGACAATGGTAATAACCCTTAGCAAGTCGTCGAGTCTTGTGACAAACCTCTTCCCATATCAGATGTTCTCACTTATGCACAGTCTGACTTACTACACAACCTCCTCATACCCCCTGGTTGCAGGTGCCATGGTAGTTTGAGTAACAGTTAGGTCACTAGTCACCTTTGTCAGCAACAATGGTTGGAGTCTTAAGGAACAGGCTTCCATGTTGAAGGTCCAACATCTCACCCCTCAATTTGTCTTCCAAGATATCAACCAAGGCCAGTTCATCAGCAAGATCCTGTTGAAGAAATAATCTGTCAATCACACATTATATATGTCTGTTGAGATAAAGGTATGGGCTCCTAAATCCTTAAGGTTAACCCCAACAATGGCCACCTTCATTTAAGGACAGACAGTTGTCAGTTGATTTTCTTAGAGGAAGAGTTCCACAGGAGGGTCCAAGGACAGACTATGATAGATGGACTAGCTGTTTGTCTTCTGACCCAACAGTCTCATGGGCATATATGAAGCTGTTGCGTTTGGGTCCAGTTCATACTACTGGGTCTTATTTGCGCCAATCTCCTTCCCAATGGAGGCTAGACACTACAATACGATCATCAGTAGACCAGAATGTTTGCGAATTATGCACGTGTCATCAGGTGTATGGCGGATGTACTACTACTATTCACCTGATGCAGAATTGAGTGGTACTGGATAACTTCTTTTAGCCCCCCAGTAAGTCTTTAGTCTTCCCACGGAAGATACATATTTCGGTAGGCACTACAAAGCCTTCTACATTTTTTGGGGGCTTGAGGATTTGGCCCCTTCTGAAGGCATTGGTCTTCTAGTCATGTAGAAAGTACAATGTTCCCTCTATGCTTCCGAGACAAAAGCTTGCTGAAGGTCGCGGTCACACGCTTTGTGACTAGTTATATTTGGCACATACCTTCTGTAGGATGCTGATGGCACATGCCATGCCAACTTGCCCGACACCTACAACCGTTATCTTGTTTCTTGGAGGAGCGGTCTTAACAGACGCAGTGGAGCTAAGCAGTTTCTCATGTACGGTTGCCATGCTTGGTTACTAAAAAAGAAAAATACAGATTTCTGTAAATTAAAGTCCCTTTAATGAAAGGTAGGGCATGTGAACAAATAATGGATGTGGTTTTAAGTAGGATCTGGAGTAAAACCAAGAGGGTTTAGGACTGGATATTTGGGTTAGACATACAGAATCTCATGCCAATTTCATTAAATATGTGGTTTTTGTTGTGCAACTCCTTGACGTCACTACTCAACCTCCATGTAATCCTCAGCCATTTTTTATGGTACGTTTATCCAGCCCCACAGCTGATGGAAGCAATGTGGCCCTCATTAATCCTTCGTCAGGGTCATGTTTCCATGTCTGGAATTGCTGCCCTGATCGGAGTGGAAACTATTCTGTGTCGTAGAAAGGAGCCGTCGGTACTGGATGGGGGGAATGATCCCTCACAAGTGCTGTGGTCTTGTAGACAGGAGAGCCAGGAAAGTTTCCAAGGCTGATGACATGACTTTCCTGTCCAGGATGGTGGCCATCAATAAAAATGTAGCTACTGCATGTAGTAGTCATTGACCTGGCCATACATGAGTAGTTGTCTGCTGGATGACCATTCGGTCAACTGTTCCCCTCATACATTGAGCTCTTGGCTTAAAGTGTTGAGGAAAAGTTGCTTAGGTCCCTCAAAACAAGAGGAACATCCATTGAAGTTATAATGGCCTGATCCTTCTCTTCCAGCATCTATCAGGGACATCTTGTAAGCCCCCCAAACACATTAAGTGGCCTTATATCTAGTGTGTTATGGGGGCCTGTAGTCTACAGCTGGCCATGAGGTTTATCTGCAGAACATTAGCAGGGCTATCTAAATTCCATGAAACCTGATGTATGGTGGTCACACAGGAGGCCTCATTGATCAAATGCCTTTGTTGCTCATAGCAACAGCTCAGCTTCCATTTTTGAAAAGTTCTGGTAAAGTATAAGCCGTTTTGTGGTCAGTTGCTAGGGACAACAGGACAGATGTCTCAAAAATATGCTCTGGCTGCTATCGTCAACGGACCGTTCTCTAATAATTTGGATTAAGAGGTCTAAGGGCTTGTTCACATCTACCTTTTTGGGGATGCAAAAAAGGGAGCTCGCTTTAGTTTCCTGTACAGTTTTGTCATTTCTGCCCCAAGATGGGAGTAAGTCAGCTTGAACCCTCAATGGGGTGCTGAGATACCGCTCATGTGTGTCCAGGGGAATAGACTTCTACATTGAGATCCAGGGGCATTAGTTGGCAGCTATGCCATGTTTAGTCAAGGTGCCACATCCACAGATCCCAGTGCAAGCAACTCATTGAAGTCTTAAGGATATTCCCATATGTAGGAGTAATATTAGCAAAATACCTCGAAATAGTAATGTAGTGCAGTTCACCTGATGAACCATGTTGCTTACCCCATTTGCAGCAGCTCATGTACCCATGGTTACAGCCACTTAAGAGGCAGTTGCAAGTAGCCGTAACCATGGCTACATAAGCTGCAATACCCCACACAGCAGCAGGCAGATGCCAACATTAGAGGGAGACGAGAGCGCACCGACACCGTGCCTTCAGCTCCTGCAGTGTCTGTGTGCAGAGCTAAGGGTTAAACACAGGTAGGGCTTGCTGGAGAGCTACCTATTCTAGGTAAGGTTCTGTCCTCCAAGACAGGCGTTTTTTGGGGGGGGGGGGGGGGGAACAGGAAAGAAGCACATCAGGCAGAATTATATTCTGTTCCAAGGATGACAACCAGACGGACACTAATAACGGTGTCATTTTGCAAATGAGTCAACTTTAGTGCAAAAAAAAAAAAGAAAAAAAAGAAGTTATAAAAAATTGGTACAGTATATTCATCCTTTCCGACCACGAGTGGTCTCCACGTGTGCAAGTCACAACCTGGGGAATTTCTTCTTTTTTAGCTTCTCCTCTAGAACAGCTCATTTCCTGCCCATTTCCAGTAACCAGCGACGCCACCTGACGTGGTTACGAAATGGTTAATCTCCATCCTGGAGGCTGGGTGCATGCGGCTTTTGTACCAGGAACCGGTATTCTCTTACTAGACCGGTTAAAAGGGCGACTTGCACCGGTCTCTATTGTCAGGCTCGTCTGCGTATGGCGTCTATAAGGCCCTTTAAGTGCAGGCGTGTAGATCTGGCAGGCGCCCAAGCTCACGTCCTACACCGAGGAGGACAACTGTGCAGGATTGCACGTAAAGGACAAGACGGGGGAAGGGTTATATAACCGCTCATCTGCACGGACACCAAAAAAAAAAAAAGGGATTACATAGTAACATAGTTAGTAAGGCCGAAAAAAGACATTTGTCCATCCAGTTCAGCCTATATTCCATCAGAATAAATCCCCAGATCTACGTCCTTCTACAGACGTAGCGAAATGCGACGTAGCGAAATGCAGAATAAAGCCGCCTGGTGCAAAATAGGTCAGGGATGCATCGTACGGGCGAGACAAGCGTAGGGATCACGGCCAAGATGCAAAGGTCACCCAGGACATCCTGGTCCTCTCGCTAAGATACCGGCGTATCTGGGTAGGACCATCTACAGACTTTCCAGAAGGAGAGACATACAAAAGACATGCACAGAGAAATGGCAGCATACATACGTGTGGAAGTCGGATTCTAGGAGGCTTCTGCTGACAGTGTGAGGCAGAGGAGTGGTCACAGCCTCGTTACTTCAGACTACATCACTACAGACGACAGACACACCCCATCACCTCACTCAATCCCCTCCAAGGACAAGGCTGCAAGGGCAACGCAGGCCCGGCCCTTCTCCATACGCCTCAAATGTCTGAGGCCCTACAGGAGCCCATTGTGAGAGTACGATAAAGGGGCCTGGAGTCAGAAAGCCAAGGCAGGCGCACGAATAGGAGCCAGCGTGGCAGAGAAGGGTTAACTATGTAGTGAGTGACAGTGTATGTGCACTGAAATGTGCAGAAATTTCCTGACAAAAACCGGACAGTTCTGCCAGAAATCCGCATGCGTTTGACGCGTTTTTTTCCCCCCAAACGCATAGAATAGCGGGAAAAACGCAGAAAATCCGCAAAATTAATGAACAGGCTGCTTTTTTTTAACGGAAAAAAAAACGCATCATGTGCACAAAAATTGCAGAATGCATTCTAAATGATAGGATGCACATGTCTGCAGTTTGTAATGCGAAAAAAAACTGCATATACCCACAAAGTAAAAAAAAATAATTATGAAGGTCACCCATACAGATATAGGATCCAGTCACCTAAATACACATAGGGTTAATCTGCTGAGAAATATTTTACTCACTTATACAGCGCCATTGATTCCACAGCACTTTACAGACAACATCGCTGTCCCCATTGGGGCTCACAATCTAATTTCCCCTCAAGCACGGGGAGAACATGCAGACTCCTTGTAGGCTATCCTTGGTGGGATTTGAATGCAGGACCCCCAGCGCTGCAAGACCGCCGTGCTAACCACTGAGCCACCGTGCTGCCCTACATGGGAGGTCTAGTTGGAACCTAAGGAGCCCAAAAAGGCCTATATGAAGGGACCACCTCCCCATTAAAGCTTTTGCATCGACCCCTCCCATGACCATCAAGTTACACCACTGGGTTTTAATGTACATTTTTTAAGCCTTAAATGTGGGAATACTAATATATATATATATATTTTTTTTTTTTTGTCAGAGGAAGCCATCACAAAAGTATCAGTACCTTCTGCTCTCCGCTCCACTTCTGCCACACAAAGCCCAGGAGGAGTGAATAACCCCAGAGGGCTCCCGGCTATTTATCTGCTCTATGGTCCTAAATAGAAGTCAGCTGTAATCTGCTCATTAGTCCTACACGGTGGGTTTATGGGAGATTTTAAAGGAACACTCCAGATGAACATCGTACATGGCGAGACGCTGCAAAGCGAATACGCTGCGGAAAATCCACTGCATTTTCTCCATGTGGATAAACGTAGAGGATTCTCTGCTGCCGAACACACGGGGTGAATTCTCACACCGCAGATTTTGTTGATTCTGCAACTGAAAATCTCTTCCCATCACCTAAATCAGTTTGTTGCAGATGAATTTCGGCGTGCTCGAATAATATGTTCCAGTCCCCGCTGCTGCATGTCTCGCGGCTGTTCGACACCAGCAACACATGCAGGAATTGCCTATCAAACAGCCAATCCCTACATGTGTTGCTGCTGTCGAACAGCCCACGAGACATGTAGTTGCGGGGACTGGAACATATTATTCGAGCACGCCATAATGCTCTATTAGCACTCGAGCATGCTCAGATAACACCTTATCCGAGGACGCTCGCTCATCACTAATAGAGACAGGTAGAAACTCCATTTAGTCTGTAGTGACAGCTCGTTTCCAGCAAACATCATTCTCGGTCCAGGGTCACCTTGTTACACAACTGCATAGCGGCGGCGGCATTTAATTACCTGGCAGCTGAGCCAGTGTCACCTTCTCAGAGATTGAGTGCATAAGCAGAGGTCGAACTCCTGGGCCACAAAGCAAAATCTGCAACCTGGGCCGAGCCATTCGCATTGGCCTACACAATATGTATGGTCACCATACGGCACACAACCCTCCATCGTCATCCAACTCCTCTTTGGAGACAACCCTACGTACAAATCCTACCAATGGATGAAACATTTTAGAGGGTGGAAGACTTCAGTTACAGTCAACCAAGAAGGGTCCCCCATTTCCATAGAGGGGGCTGGTAATTTGCCCTATGTTAGGGCTCAATAGTGTCAAAATTTTGCCCGCGATTAAAGTGACAGTAAAAGCTGCCCCACGCAACCTTGTGAGATTTTCTTCCTTGTCATGTTCCCAAGGTCATTTGTGATTTTATCTTCCCCATAGGGAAATATTGCGGTTACCGAAATATTGGAAATTTTAGCTCTTTAACATATGTTTTGAAGCTGGATATATCCAAGGTCGTGGGGTCTGATATTTCTGTGGTCTATGATGTCTCCACCATCTGTGTATGGTGTGGAGACATCATAGACCACTTGTTGTTGATACACCCAATCTAGGAAAGAAGAAGCTGAGGTATTTGGGGTCTGATATTTCTGTGGTCTATCAGCCCTAATGACACAAATAGAATAAGTCTGTGTTCACATCTGTGGTGAATGGGTTTCACATGGACCCCATTATCTTACTCTATTCTTGCTGTCCAAGGGGGTAGTAATGTGACCCAGAATGGAGAAGTGGACAAGAGCATTAGACCTCATTCACTTGTCCCTTTTTTTAGTGGATCGCCCCCACGTAAGGACAATGGGGTACTCGGTACCGGGTCCTTCAGTTCCCTCGGCGTGGATGTCACGGTGGCCCAACCCAGACTGTGGCCCTATGAGGGGCGCCCAATAAAAGGGTAGAGTTTGTACATAACGGTAGTGTTCGTGAAGCCACCTGTGGTATTCGGTCAGGGTGACCGACGCTGCTTAGGGGTCCGCTGGGGTGATGGAATGGCAGCTAGATGGTATACCTTCCCACAGGTGAAGTATATCCCCAGGGCTTCCCAGAAGTGTAGATGGTGATGGTAGTTGGTTCAAGGCGCGGTGAATATCGAGGACACAAGGTTGCAGTCTCTTTACCTTTACTGAAGGCTTCAGCATCCACAGTCCAGGGTGCCGGATGACAGGGCAGGTAGGGTCCGGCCGGTCTAATGGCAATTCCAGAGTCCCCTTATCCAGGTGGAAATCAGTAGCCTTCCCCTTGTGCACAGTAACGTAGTAGGTCCTTACTTGCATAAGGTCCTCACTCTTGTTACTTCTCAATCTGTCCCCCAGATGGATACGACATAACCTGTAAGATGGTGGTAGCCTGAGGCTGTTTTATAGGGACCCTAGCATCGCCCCTCCTCCGCGTTGCCACCGTGTCTGCTTAGGTTCTTAAGTCGGACAGCCAACTTGGAATCGACTGCCCTGCCGGTCTCTGAAGTAAAACGTAGAGTCTATTACTCCCTCGGTGTTCCAGCCACCGGATCTCAGGGCTGCCACTAGAAATTTCGGGGCCCCATACTGGCAAAATTTTTTAGGCCCCCTTGAGACTCTGCCCAGGCTCCACCCCAGCCCCGCCTCCAGGCTCCACCCCTCAAACTGTCCACAGTCCCACCGCTCTCTCTTGGAAAATCTCCACTTTTCACCTATCACACATTAACAGTTCCCATCACCAGATCACACATATAGCCGGCAGCTTTTGTTTTGGCCAAAAGATTTTTTAAGCCGCCACCATAACACGGTAGACACTTTTGGCCGGGCCCTACTCTGCTGTAACCTATTAAATATTTGTTAAAATATGTAATACAGTTTAGGTATATTTTTATTTATTTTTCAATTTTTAAAATGACCAATAATATCACATACAAGGAACAAATACCGCTACACCATGACCAGATGACATATTACCACCACAGTGATCGAATAATATAAAATACAAGGAACAAATACCGCTACACCATGACCAGACCACATATTACCACCAATGACTGAATACTACAATACTGATCAGTAATAAAAAAAAAACCCACAATACTATCACCATCAGTGCCATTATACACAGGAGATCTGTAATTAGTATGCAGTGTCTGTGTACAGGTAATACAGTGATCACCGGTGACATTATACACAGGACCTCTGTATATAGTATACAGTGTGTAGTGTCAGTGTATAGGTAACACTGACTCACCAGTGATGTCTCTAGGTGAAGTCCTTCATCTTTCATCCAGCACAGACCGCCATCACTTCATCCAGCCAGGACTTCTCTCTGCAGGAAATAACACAGTTATCTCGAGTTCCGCTTGTAGAACACATTACTTAATTTTCCCAGCCTCTACATTACACCACATGAAGAAGGCGACATAGTATCACTCTACACAGTAACAGAACCGCCCCCATTTAAAACAGTATACTTAAAAAATAAAATAAATGCATCACTGCAATAATAATATCCCTTAATTAGCCCCTATGGTAATATTCGCCATCCTTGCCCCCGTGTGTCTCATTCCAGGCTCCGGCCATATGTTCTCCCATCCTGCCCTCATGAGTATCCATTCTGCCCCATATGATCTCCCCATCCTGCCCCATCTGTCTCCATCGTATCCATCCTGCCCCATCTGTCTCCAATCCTGCCCCATCTGTCTCCATTCTGCCCCATCTGTCTCCATCGTATCCATCCTGCCCCATCTGTCTCCAATCCTGCCCCATCTGTCTCCATTCTGCCCCATCTGTTTCCAATCCTGCCCCATCTGTGTCCAGCACTCTGCCCCATCTGTTTCCAATCCTGCCCCATCTGTTTCCAATCCTGCCCCATCTGTTTCCAATCCTGCCCCATCTGTGTCCAGCACTCTGCCCCATCTGTTTCCAATCCTGCCCCATCTGTGTCCAGCACTCTGCCCCATCTCTGTCCAGCACTCTGCCCCATCTCTGTCCAGCACTCTGCCCCATCTGTGTCCAGCATTCTGCCCCATCTGTGTCCAGCACTCTGCCCCATCTGTGTCCAGCACTCTGCCCCATCTGTGTCCAGCACTCTGCCCCATCTCTGTCCAGCACTCTGCCCCATCTCTGTCCAGCACTCTGCCCCATCTCTGTCCAGCACTCTGCCCCATCTGTGTCCAGCGTTTTGCCCCTGTGTCCAGCACTCTGCCCCATCTGTGTCCAGCACTCTGCCCCATCTGTGTCCAGCACTCTGCCCCATCTATGTCCAGCACTCTGCCCCATCTCTGTCCAGCACTCTGCCTCATCTCTGTCCAGCACTCTTCCCCATCTGTGTCCAGCGTTTTGCCCCTGTGTCCAGCACTCTGCCCCATCTCTGTCCAGCACTCTGCCCTATCTCTGTCCAGCACTCTGCCCCATCTCTGTCCAGCACTCTGCCCCATCTCTGTCCAGCACTCTGCCCCATCTCTGTCCAGCACTCTGCCCCATCTGTGTCCAGCACTCTGCCCCATCTCTGTCCAGTACTCTGCCCCATCTCTGTCCAGCACTCTGCCCCATCTCTGTCCAGCACTCTGCCCCATCTGTGTCCAGCACTCTGCCCCATCTCTGTCCAGCGTTTTGCCCCTGTGTCCAGCACTCTGCCCCATCTCTGTCCAGCACTCTGCCCCATCTCTGTCCAGCACTCTGCCCCATCTCTGTCCAGCACTCTGCCCCATCTCTGTCCAGCACTCTGCCCCATCTCTGTCCAGCACTCTGCCCCATCTGTGTCCAGCACTCTGCCCCATCTCTGTCCAGCACTCTGCCCCATCTCTGTCCAGCACTCTGCCCCATCTCTGTCCAGCACTCTGCCCCATCTGTGTCCAGCACTCTGCCCCATCTCTGTCCAGCACTCTGCCCCATCTCTGTCCAGCACTCTGCCCCATCTGTGTCCAGCACTCTGCCCCATCTCTGTCCAGCATTCTGCCCCATCTCTGTCCAGCACTCTGCCCCATCTCTGTCCAGCACTCTGCCCCATCTCTGTCCAGCACTCTGCCCCATCTCTGTCCAGCACTCTGCCCCATCTCAGTCCAGCACTCTGCCCCATCTATGTCCAGCACTCTGCCCCATCTGTGTCCAGCACTCTGCCCCATCTGTGTCCAGCACTCTGCCCCATCTCTGTCCAGCACTCTGCCCCATCTGTGTCCAGCACTCTGCCCCATCTCTGTCCAGCATTCTGCCCCATCTCTGTCCAGCACTCTGCCCCATCTCTGTCCAGCACTCTGCCCCATCTCTGTCCAGCACTCTGCCCCATCTCTGTCCAGCACTCTGCCCCATCTGTGTCCAGCACTCTGCCCCATCTGTGTCCAGCACTCTGCCCCATCTCTGTCCAGCACTCTGCCCCATCTCTGTCCAGCACTCTGCCCCATCTCTGTCCAGCACTCTGCCCCATCTCTGTCCAGCACTCTGCCCCATCTCTGTCCAGCATTCTGCCCCATCTCTGTCCAGCACTCTGCCCCATCTGTGTCCAGCACTCTGCCCCATCTGTCCAGCACTCTGCCCCATCTCTGTCCAGCACTCTGCCCCATCTCTGTCCAGCACTCTGCCCCATCTGTGTCCAGCACTCTGCCCCATCTGTGTCCAGCGTTTTGCCCCTGTGTCCAGCACTCTGCCCCATCTCTGTCCAGCACTCTGCCCCATCTCTGTCCAGCACTCTGCCCCATCTCTGTCCAGCACTCTGCCCCATCTGTGTCCAGCACTCTGCCCCATCTGTGTCCAGCACTCTGCCCCATCTCTGTCCAGCACTCTGCCCCATCTCTGTCCAGCACTCTGCCCCATCTCTGTCCAGCACTCTGCCCCATCTGTGTCCAGCACTCTGCCCCATCTGTGTCCAGCACTCTGCCCCATCTGTGTCCAGCACTCTGCCCCATCTCTGTCCAGCTCTCTGCCCCATCTCTGTCCAGCACTCTGCCCTGTTTCCAATCCTGCCTCATCTGTGTCCAGCACTCTGCCCCATCTCTGTCCAGCACTCTGCCCCATCTGTGTCCAGCACTCTGCCCCATCTGTGTCCAGCACTCTGCCCCATCTCTGTCCAGCACTCTGCCCCATCTCTGTCAAGCACTCTGCCCCATCTGTGTCCAGCACTCTGCCCCATCTCTGTCCAGCATTCTGCCCCATCTCTGTCCAGCACTCTGCCCCATCTCTGTCCAGCACTCTGCCCCATCTCTGTCCAGCATTCTGCCCCATCTCTGTCCAGCACTCTGCCCCATCTGTGTCCAGCACTCTGCCCCATCTGTGTCCAGCACTCTGCCCCATCTCTGTCCAGCACTCTGCCCCATCTCTGTCCAGCACTCTGCCCCATCTCTGTCCAGCACTCTGCCCCATCTCTGTCCAGCACTCTGCCCCATCTCTGTCCAGCATTCTGCCCCATCTCTGTCCAGCACTCTGCCCCATCTGTGTCCAGCACTCTGCCCCATCTGTCCAGCACTCTGCCCCATCTCTGTCCAGCACTCTGCCCCATCTCTGTCCAGCACTCTGCCCCATCTCTGTCCAGCACTCTGCCCCATCTGTGTCCAGCACTCTGCCCCATCTGTGTCCAGCGTTTTGCCCCTGTGTCCAGCACTCTGCCCCATCTCTGTCCAGCACTCTGCCCCATCTCTGTCCAGCACTCTGCCCCATCTCTGTCCAGCACTCTGCCCCATCTGTGTCCAGCACTCTGCCCCATCTGTGTCCAGCACTCTGCCCCATCTCTGTCCAGCACTCTGCCCCATCTCTGTCCAGCACTCTGCCCCATCTCTGTCCAGCACTCTGCCCCATCTGTGTCCAGCACTCTGCCCCATCTGTGTCCAGCACTCTGCCCCATCTGTGTCCAGCACTCTGCCCCATCTCTGTCCAGCTCTCTGCCCCATCTCTGTCCAGCACTCTGCCCTGTTTCCAATCCTGCCTCATCTGTTTCCAGCACTCTGCCCCATCTGTGTCCAGCACTCTGCCCCATCTGTGTCCAGCACTCTGTCCCATCTGTGTCCAGCATTCTGCCCCATCTCTGTCCAGCACTCTGCCCCATCTGTGTCCAGCGTTTTGCCCCATCTCTGTCCAGCACTCTGCCCCATCTCAGTCCAGCACTCTGCCCCATCTCAGTCCAGCACTCTGCCCCATCTCTGTCCAGCACTCTGCCCCATCTCTGTCCAGCACTCTGCCCCATCTGTGTCCAGCACTCTGCCCCATCTGTGTCCAGCACTCTGCCCCATCTCTGTCCAGCACTCTGCCCCATCTCTGTCCAGCACTCTGCCCCATCTGTGTCCAGCACTCTGCCCCATCTCTGTCCAGCACTCTGCCCCATCTCTTTCCAGCACTCTGCCCCATATCTGTCCAATCCTGTCTCATCTGTGTCCAGCACTCTGCCCCATCTGTGTCCAGCACTCTGCCCCATCTGTGTCCAGCACTCTGCCCCATCTGTTTCCAATCCTGCCCCATCTGTGTCCAGCACTCTGCCCCATCTGTTTCCAAATCCTGCCCCATCTGTTTCCAATCCTGCCCCATCTGTGTCCAGCACTCTGCCCCATCTGTTTCCAATACTGCCCCATCTGTTTCCAATCCTGCCCCATCTGTGTCCAGCACTCTGCCCCATCTGTTTCCAATCCTGCCCCATTTGTGTCCAGCACTCTGCCCCATCTCTGTCCAGCACTCTGCCCCATCTCTGTCCAGCACTCTGCCCCATCTGTGTCCAGCACTCTGCCCCATCTCTGTCCAGCACTCTGCCCCATCTCTGTCCAGCACTCTGCCCCATCTGTGTCCAGCACTCTGCCCCATCTGTGTCCAGCGTTTTGCCCCGTGTCCAGCACTCTGCCCCATCTGTGTCCAGCGTTTTGCCCCATGTCCAGCACTCTGCCCCATCTCTGTCCAGCACTCTGCCCCATCTCTGTCCAGCACTCTGCCCCATCTCTGTCCAGCACTCTGCCCCATCTCTGTCCAGCACTCTGCCCCATCTGTGTCCAGCACTCTGCCCCATCTCTGTCCAGCACTCTGCCTCATCTCTGTCCAGCACTCTGCCCCATCTCTGTCCAGCACTCTGCCCCATCTCTGTCCAGCACTCTGCCCCATCTCTGTCCAGCACTCTGCCCCATCTGTGTCCAGCACTCTGCCCCATCTGTGTCCAGCACTCTGCCCCATCTCTGTCCAGCACTCTGCCCCATCTGTGTCCAGCACTCTGCCCCATCTGTGTCCAGCACTCTGCCCCATCTCTGTCCAGCACTCTGCCCCATCTGTTTCCAATCCTGCCTCATCTGTGTCCAGCACTCTGCCCCATCTGTTTCCAATCCTGCCCCATCTGTTTCCAGTCCTGCCCCATCTGTGTCCAGCACTCTGCCCCATCTGTTTCCAATCCTGCCCCATCTGTGTCCAGCACTCTGCCCCATCTGTTTCCAATCCTGCCCCATCTGTGTCCAGCACTCTGCCTCATCTGTTTCCAATCCTGCCCCATTTGTGTCCAGCACTCTGCCCCATCTCTGTCCAGCACTCTGCCCCATCTCTGTCCAGCACTCTGCCCCATCTCTGTCCAGCACTCTGCCCCATCTGTGTCCTGCACTCTGCCCCATCTCTGTCCAGCACTCTGCCCCATCTCTGTCCAGCACTCTGCCCCATCTGTTTCCAGCGTTTTGCCCCTGTGTCCAGCACTCTGCCCCATCTCTGTCCAGCACTCTGCCCCATCTCTGTCCAGCACTCTGCCCCATCTCTGTCCAGCACTCTGCCCCATCTCTGTCCAGCACTCTGCCCCATCTCTGTCCAGCACTCTGCCTCATCTCTGTCCAGCACTCTGCTCCATCTCTGTCCAGCACTCTGCCCCATCTCTGTCCAGCACTCTGCCCCATCTCTGTCCAGCACTCTGCCCCATCTCTGTCCAGCACTCTGCCCCATCTCTGTCCAGCACTCTGCCCCATCTGTGTCCAGCACTCTGCCCCATCTGTGTCCAGCACTCTGCCCCATCTCTGTCCAGCACTCTGCCCCATCTGTGTCCAGCACTCTGCCCCATCTCTGTCCAGCACTCTGCCCCATCTGTTTCCAATCCTGCCTCATCTGTGTCCAGCACTCTGCCCCATCTGTGTCCAGCACTCTGCCCCATCTGTGTCCAGCACTCTGCCCCATCTGTGTCCAGCACTCTGCCCCATCTGTGTCCAGCACTCTGCCCCATCTGTTTCCAGTACTCTGCCCCATCTGTGTCCAGCACTCTGCCCCATCTCTGTCCAGCACTCTGCCCTGTTTCCAATCCTGCCTCATCTGTGTCCAGCACTCTGCCCCATCTGTGTCCAGCACTCTGCCCCATCTCTGTCCAGCACTCTGCCCCATCTGTGTCCAGCACTCTGCCCCATCTCTGTCCAGAACTCTGCCCCATCTGTTTGCAATCCTGCCTCATCTGTGTCCAGCACTCTGTCCCATCTGTGTCCAGCACTCTGCCCCATCTCTGTCCAGCACTCTGCCCCATCTGAGTCCAGCACTCTGCCCCATCTCTGTCCAGCACTCTGCCCCATCTCTGTTCATCACTCTGCCCCATCTGTGTCCAGCACTCTGCCCCATCTGTGTCCAGCACTCTGCCCCATCTCTGTCCAGCACTCTGCCCCATCTGTGTCCAGCACTCTGCCCCATCTGTGTCCAGCACTCTGCCCCATCTGTTTCCAATCCTGCCCCATCTGTGTCCAGCACTCTGCCCCATCTGTTTCCAATCCTGCCCCATCTGTGTCCAGCACTCTGCCCCATCTCTGTCCAGCACTCTGCCCCATCTCTGTCCAGCACTCTGCCCCATCTCTGTCCAGCACTCTGCCCCATCTGTGTCCAGCACTCTGCCCCATCTCTGTCCAGCACTCTGCCCCATCTCTGTCCAGCACTCTGCCCCATCTCTGTCCAGCACTCTGCCCCATCTCTGTCCAGCACTCTGCCCCATCTCTGTCCAGCACTCTGCCCCATCTGTGTCCAGCACTCTGCCCCATCTCTGTCCAGCACTCTGCCCCATCTCTGTCCAGCACTCTGCCCCATCTGTTTCCAGCGTTTTGCCCCTGTGTCCAGCACTCTGCCCCATCTCTGTCCAGCACTCTGCCCCATCTCTGTCCAGCACTCTGCCCCATCTCTGTCCAGCACTCTGCCCCATCTCTGTCCAGCACTCTGCCCCATCTCTGTCCAGCACTCTGCCTCATCTCTGTCCAGCACTCTGCTCCATCTCTGTCCAGCACTCTGCCCCATCTCTGTCCAGCACTCTGCCCCATCTCTGTCCAGCACTCTGCCCCATCTCTGTCCAGCACTCTGCCCCATCTCTGTCCAGCACTCTGCCCCATCTGTGTCCAGCACTCTGCCCCATCTGTGTCCAGCACTCTGCCCCATCTCTGTCCAGCACTCTGCCCCATCTCTGTCCAGCACTCTGCCCCATCTCTGTCCAGCACTCTGCCCCATCTGTTTCCAATCCTGCCTCATCTGTGTCCAGCACTCTGCCCCATCTGTGTCCAGCACTCTGCCCCATCTGTGTCCAGCACTCTGCCCCATCTGTGTCCAGCACTCTGCCCCATCTGTGTCCAGCACTCTGCCCCATCTGTTTCCAGTACTCTGCCCCATCTGTGTCCAGCACTCTGCCCCATCTCTGTCCAGCACTCTGCCCTGTTTCCAATCCTGCCTCATCTGTGTCCAGCACTCTGCCCCATCTGTGTCCAGCACTCTGCCCCATCTCTGTCCAGCACTCTGCCCCATCTGTGTCCAGCACTCTGCCCCATCTCTGTCCAGAACTCTGCCCCATCTGTTTGCAATCCTGCCTCATCTGTGTCCAGCACTCTGTCCCATCTGTGTCCAGCACTCTGCCCCATCTCTGTCCAGCACTCTGCCCCATCTGAGTCCAGCACTCTGCCCCATCTCTGTCCAGCACTCTGCCCCATCTCTGTTCATCACTCTGCCCCATCTGTGTCCAGCACTCTGCCCCATCTGTGTCCAGCACTCTGCCCCATCTCTGTCCAGCACTCTGCCCCATCTGTGTCCAGCACTCTGCCCCATCTGTGTCCAGCACTCTGCCCCATCTGTGTCCAGCACTCTGCCCCATCTGTTTCCAATCCTGCCTCATCTGTGTCCAGCACTCTGCCCCATCTGTTTCCAATCCTGCCCCATCTGTTTCCAATCCTGCCCCATCTGTGTCCAGCACTCTGCCCCATCTGTTTCCAATCCTGCCCCATCTGTGTCCAGCACTCTGCCCCATCTGTTTCCAATCCTGCCCCATCTGTGTCCAGCACTCTGCCCCATCTCTGTCCAGCACTCTGCCCCATCTCTGTCCAGCACTCTGCCCCATCTCTGTCCAGCACTCTGCCCCATCTGTGTCCAGCACTCTGCCCCATCTCTGTCCAGCACTCTGCCCCATCTCTGTCCAGCACTCTGCCCCATCTCTGTCCAGCACTCTGCCCCATCTCTGTCCAGCACTCTGCCCCATCTCTGTCCAGCACTCTGCCCCATCTGTTTCCAGCGTTTTGCCCCTGTGTCCAGCACTCTGCCCCATCTCTGTCCAGCACTCTGCCCCATCTCTGTCCAGCACTCTGCCTCATCTCTGTCCAGCACTCTGCCCCATCTCTGTCCAGCACTCTGCCCCATCTCTGTCCAGCACTCTGCCCCATCTCTGTCCAGCACTCTGCCCCATTTCTGTCCAGCACTCTGCCCCATCTCTGTCCAGCACTCTGCCCCATCTGTGTCCAGCACTCTGTCCCATCTCTGTCCAGCACTCTGCCCCATCTGTGTCCAGCACTCTGCCCCATCTCTGTCCAGCACTCTGCCCCATCTGTTTCCAATCCTGCCTCATCTGTGTCCAGCACTCTGCCCCATCTGTGTCCATCACTCTGCCCCATCTGTGTCCAGCACTCTGCCCCATCTGTGTCCAGCACTCTGCCCCATCTGTTTCCAGCACTCTGCCCCATCTGTGTCCAGCACTCTGCCCCATCTCTGTCCAGCACTCTGCCCCGTTTCCAATCCTGCCTCATCTGTGTCCAGCACTCTGCCCCATCTCTGTCCAGCACTCTGCCCCATCTCTGTCCAGCACTCTGCCCCATCTGTGTCCAGCACTCTGCCCCATCTGTGTCCAGCACTCTGCCCCATCTGTTTCCAATCCTGCCTCATCTGTGTCCAGCACTCTGCCCCATCTGTGTCCAGCACTCTGCCCCATCTGTGTCCAGCACTCTGCCCCATCTGTGTCCAGCACTCTGCCCCAGCACTCTGCCCCATCTGTGTCCAGCACTCTGCCCCATCTGTTTCCAGCACTCTGCCCCATCTGTGTCCAGCACTCTGCCCCATCTCTGTCCAGCACTCTGCCCCGTTTCCAATCCTGCCTCATCTGTGTCCAGTACTCTGCCCCATCTGTGTCCAGCACTCTGCCCCATCTCTGTCCAGCACTCTGCCCCATCTGTGTCCAGCACTCTGCCCCATCTCTGTCCAGAACTCTGCCCCATCTGTTTGCAATCCTGCCTCATCTGTGTCCAGCACTCTGCCCCATCCGTGTCCAGCACTCTGCCCCATCTCTGTCCAGCACTCTGCCCCATCTGAGTCCAGCACTCTGCCCCATCTCTGTCCAGCACTCTGCCCCATCTCTGTCCAGCACTCTGCCCCATCTGTGTCCAGCACTCTGCCCCATCTGTGTCCAGCACTCTGCCCCATCTCTGTCCAGCACTCTGCCCCATCTGTGTCCAGCACTCTGCCCCATCTGTGTCCAGCACTCTGCCCCATCTCTGTCCAGCACTCTGCCCCATCTGTTTCCAATCCTGCCTCATCTGTGTCCAGCACTCTGCCCCATCTGTTTCCAATCCTGCCCCATCTGTTTCCAATCCTGCCCCATCTGTGTCCAGCACTCTGCCCCATCTGTTTCCAATCCTGCCCCATCTGTGTCCAGCACTCTGCCCCATCTGTTTCCAATCCTGCCCCATCTGTTTCCAATCCTGCCCCATCTGTGTCCAGCACTCTGCCCCATCTGTCTCCAATCCTGCCCCATCTGTGTCCAGCACTCTGCCTCATCTGTTTCCAATCCTGCCCCATTTGTGTCCAGCACTCTGCCCCATCTCTGTCCAGCACTCTGCCCCATCTCTGTCCAGCACTCTGCCCCATCTCTGTCCAGCACTCTGCCCCATCTGTGTCCAGCACTCTGCCCCATCTCTGTCCAGCACTCTGCCCCATCTCTGTCCAGCACTCTGCCCCATCTGTTTCCAGCGTTTTGCCCCTGTGTCCAGCACTCTGCCCCATCTCTGTCCAGCACTCTGCCCCATCTCTGTCCAGCACTCTGCCCCATCTCTGTCCAGCACTCTGCCCCATCTCTGTCCAGCACTCTGCCCCATCTCTGTCCAGCACTCTGCCTCATCTCTGTCCAGCACTCTGCCCCATCTCTGTCCAGCACTCTGCCCCATCTCTGTCCAGCACTCTGCCCCATCTCTGTCCAGCACTCTGCCCCATCTGTGTCCAGCACTCTGCCCCATCTCTGTCCAGCACTCTGCCCCATCTCTGTCCAGCACTCTGCCCCATCTGTGTCCAGCACTCTGCCCCATCTCTGTCCAGCACTCTGCCCCATCTGTGTCCAGCACTCTGCCCCATCTGTGTCCAGCACTCTGCCCCATCTGTGTCCAGCACTCTGCCCCATCTCTGTCCAGCATTCTGCCCCATCTGTGTCCAGCACTCTGCCCCATCTGTGTCCAGCGTTTTGCCCCTGTGTGCAGCGTTCTTCCCTGGGCCCCCCGGATCGCCGCTCTCAAGAAAAAAAAAAAAAAAAGAAGTTCTTCTTACCTGGCCGTGCTCCTGCGGCGGGCGAAGTTCTCTGTCTCCACGCAGCTGCAGCGTGCACTCGCCGGCGACTGACAATGATGTCAGACGCCGGCGACATGCACGCACGCTGCGGCTGACGTCAGCTGCCAGCCTCAGATTGGCTGGCGGCTGTTAACTATTGACGTGCAGGCCCGCGCCCGCACGTCAATAGCTATAAACAGCTGCAGCGTCTGCGCTAAGGGCCCGGTTAGCCTGCGGCTGCCGGTAGGGGCCCGGTGAGCAGATGAGACGGGGCCAAATGCGGGCCCCCTCTGCCCACCGGGCCCCATACGCCAGTCACGGCCGTCATGCCCTGATGGCGGCCCTGCCGGATCTGCGCTCGCATGGGTTGCAGGCGCAGCTCAGTGTCCTTCTTTCCCTTTCCTGGGCCGAGCCCAGTCTGCTCCTCTCCTCTCCTCCTGGCTCCAACTCCGACTCCTTCCTCCAACTGGCAGGGTGAACTCCTTTGGTGCCATCAGACATAACATCGCTCCCCCTGGTGGAAGAACGACATTACTGCAACGACCAGGACTCTGGGGCGCTGCACTAGTGTATGAGAAAAACCAAACCAAACAGTAGTTTCATGATTTTCATCCGAGTTTCATAAGTGTTTGATCTCTTCACCTTCTCCTATCTAACAGTCTATGAACATCTGATGGCATCTGAGTGAAGAAACACTTTGCTGGTCACAAGTTTGGTATTTTCAGTATTTTTCTTCTGCTTCAGAAACAAAAATTCCAGGAGGAATAAAAGGTGAATGTTAGTTCCTAGAAGCAGCTCCTGATGGAATCAGAAATTAGGCACTGTCTAATCATGAAGGACGCAAAGGAAAACTCTGCGAAAACTATTGAAAAATTCTTCAAAATCAGCTTCAAGAAATAAGAAAAAACTCATCAAAAAGATCCTCATAGGAGCATTTCTTGAAACGGTTTCCACCAAAAAAACTCTGTGTGCATTTACCCCAATGGATAATGCCCATGGTTGAGCCATTAAAGGAAACTTGTCAGGTTTTTGCTACCCAATCTGAGAGCAGCATGATGTAGGGGCAGAGACCCTGATTTCAATGATGTGTCACTTACTGGGCTGCTTGCTGTAGTTTTGATAAAATCAGTGTGTATTTGATGCAGATCTACTAGTTCTCTGACTGCTGAGCTGTGTATAACCATGCTTACACCTCTCATAAGCATCTTTCTGTGTACACTGTGCATAGGCAGAAAGCTGTCAATCAGTGGTGGGAGAGGGCTTATTCAGAGCTAATGAATTTGGAGGATTACATGGCAGCAGGTTCCTAGCGATAATCTCCTGCTGATAAAAAAGTTATTTCACTAAGACTACAGCAAGGAGCCCAGTAAGTGACACATCGCTGGAATCAGGGTCTCTGTCCCTACATCATGCTGCTGTAGAATTAGGTGGCAAAAATCTGATCCCAAGAACAGGTCCTACAGATCCCCTTCTGAACAGAGTGGAGGTTGAGCATGGGCACCACTGCTCGATTTACTGGCTGTAGGACTTTTGGAAATAGCCAAGTGCTGTACTAAGGTGTCTCACGATTCCACCCCTCAATGTGTCTGGGATGCAGTTAATGACATCTCAGCTGTCCAATCTGGTACAGGGGCGTGCTGAAGATGTCAGTACTTTGACAGCTCCAGTCTGGTGCTGGGGTGTCCGGAGCTGTTGGTGTTTTAATTGACAGCTCGGCCTGACAATCTGAGACTGGGAGGTTCTGGGCTGCCTTCAGGTGTTCCCTGTCCCAGGTGATTGCCCTGCTACTTAGCTGGGCTGTCAGTCCCAGATCTCTGCCAGGTGTATATTTAGCTCTGTGTGGTCTGTCTCTCTGTGCCTTATATTCTGCTCTTGGATCTTTTTGCTGCCTGACCTTGGACCTCTTTCTGACCATCCTTTTTGCCTTCTTCTTTTGCTCTGATCCGCTATCCTTCTGGTATTCTGACCTCGGAACGTTACGTCACTACGCCTTTGTCTCTTCCCTTTGTTTATGATGTACCCTCCTGGCTTTTGACCTCGGACTCCTTGACTACCCTGACTCTCGGCTTGTCCGCGAAGAGGGTACTCGGCGTCACATAAGGCATGGGCATTGAATGGACCAAAGGTTCACATGCTAGGCCTCCAGTGATAAGTCATTAATCCCCATTCAATAGTTCGTATGAAATCAATTTTACGAAAACTCTTTTTGGGCACGTAGCAGTTTGTAGGTAATATATTACACCACTTTGGAACTCTCCTGGAAATTCAAGAGGCTTCTGGAAAAAAAAAAGTAGACCTCCCAGACTCTCGGGAGTTGGCAAAACCAGCACTTCTGGAAAGCTTGTTGACCATGACACATGGATGCCCCACCTTCAGACAGAGTCCTTTCATCCAAGTCCTTGAGGGGTTATGGCCACTAAAAAAGTGAGTAGCTGTGGGTAAAATTCTCAACGCAGGGATCTATATTTTTGACTTTGCTAACACTGGGCACCTGTGGAGTTCCTATCCTTGTCCTTGGTCTTCCCACCAACTTGAAATGGACCCCTTTTCTTCAGGGGTCATAGCAATTGGTCTAAATTAATTTTTTTTTTATTCATATCTCCCTAGGTGTTCCTCAATACATGTATAATACATACAACCCTCCTCTAAAGGGTCCTATCTGGACCCCACCACAGAAGAGAGACCTTACTTTCTACAATTCCACACCTGAAGAAGAGCGACCTAACACACAGCTCTCCACTCTGCATAACTCACGGCCATGTAATTACATTTTTACACGACTTTTGCTCCGAGTCACACTTGTTCTACCTACAGAAATAAAACGGCCTGAAATCTGGTCCCACAGGAATCAGCAACATTCCAAAACTGTAACTTTAGGCGTTTTTCTTTTCTTTAAAGTGAGAACACAATTATAAAAAAAGACTGACGATAGTTTTACCTCCATAAAAAATAATTCTGACCTATACTCTACTGTAATAAAAAAAATGTAAAGAGAGAAAAAATGGATGGGGGATGAATGTGTGATTTGTAAAAGTCTGACTCCTGGGATAAAACCTGATAGCCATTTATAGGACCCATTTATTTTGCTTAAAGGTAATATGTCAGAAGGTTTTGCTATGTAATCTGAGAGCAGCATGATGTAGGGGCAGAGAGCCTAATTCCAGCGATGTGTCACTTACTGGGATGCTTGGTGCAGTTTTAATAGAATCCCTGTTTTCTCTACTGTAGATGTAGCAGTGGTCAGAATTAAACCCCGCCCACACCCCTGATTGGCAGATTTCTGTGTACATTGTAAGCAAGCTGCCAATCAGTGGTGGCGGCGGGGTTACCCAGATTAGCTGGACTGTCTTGCATGTGACACCTAGTCCTGCAGTGATAATCTCTTTGCTGGTAAAACATTGATTGTATTGAAACTACAGAAAGTGATACCTCCCTGGAATCAGGCTCTCTGCCCCTTTATCTTGTTGCTGTCAGATTAAACGGTATAAACCTGCTGTCAAATTCTCTTTAAGAAGCTGATTCATGGTACCAAACATAGCCACTTGTACGGACACACCACTATGCCTGAATAACGAATGAAGTGCTCCTGTGGGCTTCAGGACGTCTCCTGTGGATCAGCGGCTTCCACTGCCTCTTCCTACTTGTCTGTGGCTTCTTGTGACCCTGGAGTTCTGTTGGCCATCTGTTCCCTGGTCTCCTGGACCACTTCTCTGTATCCACCTGCTGTTTTCAGGGCATCTTCCTGGGTGTGCGTGGCTTCTTTGGTTGCTGACTTTCCTGTTGCTCCGGAGTTTTATCTGCTACCTGCCTTCGGTTTCCTGCACTCCACCCGCTTGCCTGTGGTTTCCTGACATCCTTCGACTGCCTGCATTTTCCAGCACGCCACCTGCTTGCCTGCGTTTTCCTGACATCCTCCGCCTGCCTGCGGTTTCCAGCATTTCATGTGTCTAGTAACGATTTCCAGTCCCTCTACCCACCAACCTGCAGCACCGATGCCCGTGGCACATGTGCCCACCTGGACCTTGGGCTTAGAGGATCCACCTCACCCTGCGAGCCCCTTGAACCTCTCATAACACCCCCAGGACCATTATGACCTCTTAAGGCCTATATTATGCAAACAAATAAAATTGAGCAAGGAGTTTTTTTGCAGGACTTTGGTCCAGTGTCCATCTTGCTACTACTTGTCAACCAGACCAGGACACTGCACACTTTTTTTGGCCCACCTTCAAATGCCTGCACCACAGGCACTTCTCGAGTTTTCTGGGCTCCCAATTTAAGATGAGGAAAGCATCTTGATATATTATATTAGTATGAATGTGTAAATTTAAAGAAACCTTCAATTATGAAAACGCTTTTTAAAATTTGTTTCCACTATTTATACTTAAAGGGAATCTGTTACCGGCTTTCAGTCATGGGGGTGTGCACTGAGCAGCTACAGTCACCGATCACAACACCGATAACTATCCTGTGAGCGGCGGTTGTAAGCACACCCTGAGACTTTGACTGACAGCTCGCTCTCCAGCACAAGTGTGCAGTGCCGGCCTGTAGGTCGAAGTGCCAAGGCGTGATACAGCTGTCCCTCACAATATAGTGGGTGGTACTGTGATCAATTACTCTAACTGCTCAGTGTACGCCCCATAACTGAAAGCCGGCGGCTTCCAGAAGGTGACAGGTTCCCTTTAAGGAAAAGAGATAACATTTTATTTTTACCATTCAAGTGATAAAATAAAGTGGAAATGATCTGCAGACCAATTATATGGTGGATCAGACTGTGTAAATACAATCATTCATGAAAATCAAGTAGGAATTCCTTGTGGAATTTTCATGGATTTTTCTTGTCTTTTCATTTTTTTTTCCCCCCGTCTCTTGGAGGTTCTTTTGCAGCAATGAAGAGTAAAAAATAATGTCATGTACAGTACAGACCAAAAGTTTGGACACACCTTCTTTAAAGATTTTTCTGTATTTTCATGACTATGAAAATTGTATATTCACACTGAAGGCATCAAAACTATGAATTAACACATGTGGAATTATATACTTAACAAAAAAGTGTGAAACAACTGATATTATATCTTATATTCTAGGTTCTTCAAAGTAGCCACCTTTTGCTTTGATGACTGCTTTACACACTCTTGGCATTCTCTTGATGAGCTTCAAGAGGTAGTCACCGAGAATGGTCTTCCAACAATCTTGAAGGAGTTCCCAGAGATGCTTAGCACTTGTTGGCCCTTTTGCCTTCACTCTGCGGTCCAGCTCACCCCAAACCATCTCGATTGGGTTCAGGTCTGGTGACTGTGGAGGCCAGGTCATCTGGCGTAGCACCCCATCACTCTCCTTCTTGGTCAAATAGCCCTTACACGGCCTGGAGGTGTGTTTGGGGTCATTGTCCTGTTGAAAAATAAATGATAATCCAACTAAACGCAAACCGGATGGAATAGCATGCCGCTGCAAGATGCTGTGGTAGCCATGCTGGTTCAGTATGCCTTCAATTTTGAATAAATCCCCAACAGTGTCACCAGCAATGCACCCCCCCACACCATCACACCTCCTCCTCCATGCTTCACGGTGGGAACCAGGCATGTAGAGTCCATCCGTTCACCTTTTCTGTGAAATCCCACTTATTAAACCTGACAGGGCACACCTGTGAAGTGAAAACCATTCCCGGTGACTACCTCTTGAAGCCCATCAAGAGAATGTCAAGAGTGTGCAAAGCAGTCATCAAAGCAAAAGGTGGCTACTTTGAAGAACCTAGAGTATAAGACATAATTTCAGTTGTTTCACACTTTATTGTTAAGTATATAATTCCACATGTGTTAATTCATAGTTTTGATGCCTTCAGTGTGAATGTACAATTTTCACAGTCATCAAAATACAGAAAAATCTTTAAAGGGAACCTGTCACCCCGAAAATCGCGGGTGAGGTAAGCCCACCGGCATCAGGGGCTTATCTGCAGCATTCTGTAATGCTGTAGATAAGCCCCCGATGTTACCTGAAAGAGGAGAAAAAGACGTGGAATTATATACTTAACAAAAAAGTGTGAAGCAACTGAAATTATGTCTTATATTCTAGGTTCTTCAAAGTAGCCACCTTTTGCTTTGATGACTGCTTTGCGAATTTCGGGGTGACAGGTTCCCTTTAAATGAGAAGGTGTGTCCAAACTTTTGGTCTGTACTGTATTCCATTTTTTAGCTAGATTTTCCACCATAATTCATCATTAAATCATAAAACTTTTATTATGGAACATCTCAAAAATAACAGAAAAATGTACGATCCCTCCCCATTCTGCAGCCTTGAACTGTCTGTGTGCACAGGCAGAGACCTGTCATTTAAAGAAATCAAGGCGGGAAGAAACCGCCAGGGACCTGTCCCAGACTAGTCACCCAAGTTGCCGAATTCCCGGCTTATCAAGAATTTCTCTGAAATGACTCTGTTTTATCAGAGTAAAACATACACGGCTGTAATAAGGAAGGCGGACTCTGATTCATGCTGTCCGTGTTTCCAGAAGCATGAATCAAGTGACAGGTTCTCGTTAATGGACATTTGCATAAATTATTTGAATCAAAGACTATGTAGGATAAAGAAACCTCCATCAGGTGCCCCCTTTTGTGGTTGTTGTGGTTGTGGTTAGCCCATTCTACGCATAAGGATTAAGATCAACCGATCTGATGCCCCCCATCTTAATGGCCCCATATCAGCTGCCGGTGTGATCCTACGTTGCGTATGGCCATGATTGAACTGGTTTTGACAGTGTCCTTGGCTACACAGGTGTTGGAGAAGTTGGGTTGAGTCAATCACATATATACAATGACTTATAAAAATGTGACCAAATTTGGGACAACCTCCAAGCTTGACCTATGCCGGACCTTATCCTTTGTGAAGGCCTCTATATGCAGTTGATGAAAGTCGACTGAATGCTTCCATTTTTGCGATACTGGCCAACCATCTGATGTGTACTGGGGCTTTCTGACTCTTAGATGATTTCAGGGAGAGAACGATTTTGTAGTTGGATTTTCAACAGACAATCCTTTTATTTTCAACGGCAATAATCCGCTGCCAGATATGTCTGGCAGAGGCTTTTTCCTTAGATTAAACTGAGCATCACTGTGTATAGGGTAGCTGTTTGCCAAACGAAGATTTGTCCAATACTTGTCTTGTGTATGGCTAGCTTGAGGACCATGGTCTTTACACTTAAAACTTTTTGGCAGGACTAGTAGGACTAGTCACCTTCTCGGTACCGTACGTGTTCTTCCACTCCTTTAGCTCCTCTACCCTCTCCCCTATAGGCATGGCAATTTAAGCATTCTTGGGGGTTTCTTAATGCGATTATCCCATAGATTAGGGGATAACTTACTGGAGGTCTGACCCCTGGAAACCCATCGATCCAGAGAATGGGGTTGGCTGGAACGGAGGTCGAAAATGCAATGTTGATTAAGACTGGCGGAGAGGACTCGAATATCGGCACCCAAGCGGCGGGAGATATGTACAGTATTTTTTTTTTTTCATTTTTCAAACAATCCCTTTAAACTTTTTTGACTTGGAATTTCCCCTTTAAGATTCGGGCAATATTTTTTTTTACAATGTAAGGCTGGTTTCACATTTGCGTTTTTTTGGGTGCGTTTTTGCGGTAAAAAACGCAAAAACACGCATGGTGAAAAAACGCATGTAAACGCGTGCAAACGCTGCGTTTTTTTGACGCATGCGTTTTTGCATGTGGTGAAAAAAACGCGGCGTTTTGACGCGTTTACATGCGTTTTTTCATGCGTTTGCGTTTTTTAAACGCATGCTGAGAAATGTGTGACAGCTGCCAATCATCAAAATAAAGTAAAAAACCCACTATAAACAGAAATAGTTAGGGTTAGGTGTAGGGTTAGGGGTAGGGATCATAACCCTAACCCTAACCCTAAAGGGATCCTAACCCTAACCCTACCGCTAACCCTAACCCTAAGGGATCCTAACCCTACCTCTAACCCTATGGGATCCTAACCCTAACCCTACCCCTAACCCTACCCCTAACCCTAAAGGGATTAGGGGTAGGGTTAGGGTTAGGATCCCTTAGGGTTAGGGGTAGGGTTAGGGGTAGGGTTAGGGGTAGGGTTATGGTTAGGATCCCTTAGGGTTAGGGTTAGGGGTAGGGTTAGGGGTAGGGTTAGGGTTAGGATCCCTTAGGGTTTAGGGTTAGGGTTAGGGGTAGGGTTAGGGTTAGGATCCCTTTATCACCTTTATGTTGGGGGGTGGCATATCAGTGTGTTTTCTGTTTTTTTAATAGAAAAACGCATGCGTTTTTAACGCAAAAACCGCATGCACAAAAAAACGCATGCGTCCCCATTGACTCCAATGTATTTTTTGACCCAAAAAAAACGCATGAAAACGCATGCGTTTTTTTTGGTCCAAAAAACGCCTCTCAAAAATACTACAAGTTGCATTTCTGAAAATGAACGCATGCAGTAAAAAAACGCATGCGTTTCAAAACGCGACCAAACAAAAACGCATGCGTTTTCAATGTTAAATATAGGGAAAAAAAACGCTGCAGACAAAAACGCAAGTGTGAAACCACCCTAAGGTGACTTTTTTTCATTATTATTACGCATGCGATGAATTCTAATATTGCATCTTGTTCTCAGTCCAAGAGCAGAAGAAAATATTAAAGCTATTCATTATGTAGGTTTTGGATTTTGACAAATGCCCATATCTCTGCTCTGACGGATAATATTTTTCACTTTACCTGCTGTTGTGTTCCTACCGTTCCCTATCACCATAAATCAATCAGCAACTCTGCAAACCCCCACTCGTCTTTAAAAAAAAATAGTAAGGATTTTGTCTATCGAATATTTTTTAAAGGGAACATGTCACTTGATTGATGCTGCCCAAACTGCGGACAATATGAATCTCAAATTGCAGACAGGCATAATAGTGTCAGCTTTTAAGAGAAAATATAGGTAGAAGATCTGGCCGGGGACCATAGCCAGAGAAGAGACTAGTCCGGCTCTGCCCCTAGCCTGCTATTCCCAGCATCACTGCTAGAGATGATTGACAGGTCTCTCCCATGCTCCGCACCCTCAGTTCCTAGGCAGAACAGTGGCTCAGTGGTTAGCACTGGTGCATTGCTCTGCCCACTGTCAATCACTGATAACGAGATCTACACTCACCAGCCGGAAGCACACCATTCATCCCGCCTTCCGTCAGCCCTGTGCCTGTCATTACAATACTCCTGTGAATGCCGGTTTGTGGCCGACATTCATAGGAGATTGCGTTTTCTGCTATACATAGCAGTGCTGAAGGCCTGTATGTTTAGCGCAGTAAGAACAAAAAAAAAAAAAAAAACCATAAAAAAAAGGAAAACAGAAAACTTCAAATCACCCCCCTCTTGCCCCATTGAAAATAAAACAATTTTAAAAAATACATATATTTGGAGTCCAAACTATTAAACTATAAAATAAATTGATCTGATCGGTAATCGGCGTAATGAGAAAAAAAAAAATCTAAACCCCCAAATTAGGGGTTTTTTTTGTCTGCAGAGGCGATCAAAACATCGTGTCTACCCCAAAATGGTATCAATAAAAACATCAGCTCAGGGCACAAAAGAAATAAGTCATCACCCAGTCCCATATCCCAAAAAAATGAAAATGCTACGGGTCTCTGAAAATAGCAAAAGCAAAAATAATTTTTTCATACAATTTTTTTTTCGTAACCTATACATGTTAGATATAGGCGTGTTCGTAATAACCTGGAGAATCATATTACCAGGACCGTTTTACCATATAGGGAACATGGTAAATAAAAAAAAAACGCAAAAAAATTTTGCCATTTCATCGCACTTCAATTTTTTCCCCTTTTTGAGTACACTACATGGTAAAATCAACGGGGTCATTCAAAAGTACTGTTAGGGTGGTCCGAAACAGACCATAGAGTATATTGGATGGTTACCAAATATTATTACGATCGCTCGAGCGAGATGATGAATTCACACAGAGGCAGATTGTATCTGCATAAAGAATCATAACCAATTTATTCAACAGCTGATATCATACACCCTTTCAGATTAGAGCATTCACATTAGTGCTGTGTGCAACCTAATGATTGTCTAAAAACACGTTCTCATATGGAAAAGTAGATAATTAGTATGATTAAAAGGAACCTGTCACCCCCCTCAGGCGTTTGTAACTAAAAGAGCCACCTTGTGCAGCACAAATGTTGCATTCTGACAAGGTGGCTCTTTTTAGTTATGATGCCAGTGCAGTGCCCCAGGGTCCTGGTCGTTGCAGTAATGTCATTCTTCCACCAGGGGGAGTGTTGTTATGTCTGAAGGCAATAAAGGAGATCTCTTTACCAGGTATCACAAACCATTCAACACACTTCACACTCCTGTCCACCAGGGGGAGCTATGCTCCTATTTAGTAGGGTACTCTTCACAATTAGGTAAAACTGGTGGTCTGGATAGGAAATTACTCAGAAGCTGGCTGGGCTTCACCCAGTTAGCTGCTATCTGAGCTCCACTCAGGTAGTGGGTCCCTGACAGGGGTGGGATCCTGTCAGAGGCCTAGACAGAAGGACACAGAGCTGCGTCGGCCCGGCGTGCGGCAGCATCCTAAGGAAGGACACGAAAGAGAATTGTAGAGGGTGAGAAACGAAATCATAGCAAAAGGAGAGGAAACCAGAAGAAGTTCTGCCCTGTACAGGCTGCCTCCTTCTAAGGCGCAGAAATCCGGTAGCCAGAACACCGAGGGAGCAACCATCTCCATGCCTTGCTCCAGAGACTGGCAGGACAGATAATTCCACGTTACCTGTCTTCTGATTTATTCACACTGCGGGGCGGGATGTCTGGCAGGGCGGCCACATAGGCGCAGTCAGCTGGACTGCAAATGAGAACAGAGGACTGCGCATGCCCAAGGCATGAGAAAAGAGTGCAGGCGCCAGCTCATTTGAAAACAGCACTGAGGAGGCGGTGCCCGGCGCACACAGGCCTGGAGTGACAGCTGTGCTGCGTCTGATTAGCAGGGAAAGACCCGCCTCTGGGAACATTTCAGGGTAAGAGGGGACACATTTTATAAGTGATTATTTCAGCGTGTGCAGGCATCATAACTAAAAGAGCCACCTTGTCAGAATGCAGCATTTGTGCTGCACAAGGTGGCTCTTTTAGTTACAAACGACTGAGGGGGTGACAGGTTCCCTTTAAGGTTGATAATGCTCATTAATCATTGCTATCTGATAGCTCCCATCACCAACACCATTATTAACTATTCCCTTAAGCAATATAGTGTTTGCCAGTAGTTTCAGTCACGTCCATAGTTTCTGGAAGAATACAGTGATTCAGCAAGAGAGGTGAAATATAAGTCATATACAGATACATATGTGTGTAGATAAAGCTATGAGGGTCCCTGAATACCCTATCTGTTGTGAATTCTGTGGCAGAGCTCCCTCCTGTGGTCATGAGTGGTACTTCGGCTGGTTCTGTCTATGAGCTTCCGCTGGTGGATGTGAGTGGGGCTGCGGCTTCTGAGTTTCCTTCCTCAGGTGACGAGGTTAAGTCGTTAGGTGCTGCTCTATTTAACTCCACCTAGTTCTTTGTTCCTGGCCTCCAGTCAATGTTCCAGTATTGGTCTGGCTCTCTCCTGGATCGTTCTTGTGGCCTGTCTGCCCTGCATAAGCTAAGTTCTGCTTGTGTTACTTTTATTTGCTATATTTTCTGTCCAGCTTGCTATATTGGTTTTTCTTGCTTGCTGGAAGCTCTGAGACGCAGAGGGAGCACCTCCGTACCGTTAGTCGGTGCGGAGGGTCTTTTTGCCCCCTCTGCGTGGTTGTTTGTAGGTTTTTGTGCTAACCGCAAAGCTATCTTTCCTATCCTCGGTCTATTCAGTAAGTCGGGCCTCACTTTGCTAAAATCTATTTCATCTCTGTGTTTGTATTTCATCTTTACTCACAGTCATTATATGTGGGGGGCTGCCTTTTCCTTTGGGGAATTTCTCTGAGGCAAGGTAGGCTTATTTTTCTATCTTCAGGGCTAGCTAGTTTCTCAGGCTGTGCCGAGTTGCATAGGGAGCGTTAGGCGCAATCCACGGCTACCTCTAGTGTGGTATGATAGGATTAGGGATTGCGGTCAGCAGAGTTCCCACGTCTCAGAGCTCGTCCTATGTTAGTAACTATCAGGTCACTTTGTGTGCTCTTAACCACTAGGTCCATTGTGGTTCTGAATCACCTGTTCATAACACCTATCAATCCCTCCTTTTTGAGAACAAATATGATTCTTCCCTGACCTACAGGTATATTAAAGGCCTAATGCTTGTGTCGGATTTTCCTTTATTTTCTTCGGCCGAATTCCCCATGAGGTTGTGAAGATCATATTCTATTCTCAATCATCTCAATTATAGCATCCTTTCATATTCATCAGCGTGGGGTTTCAGTTCAATGTGTATAATTTTACTAATGGAGGCATCTATCAGTCTTTGGAGGAGTCCTCTGACGCAGGGTAGGCAGTAACATCCACCGGTAACAAAGATCACTGCCACAACTGCCAGAGAAATGAAGATTCTGGACACCAGATGACTCCATTTTCCAAACCATGACTCGAGCCATTCTGAGAGCGGGTTGCTGATACCAGAATTTTCTGCTGGTTCGTCACATAATGATGTAAGATCCTCCAATGCCTTTGTGATGCTTTCGTCGGAAACGGTATTATTAGGAATAAAAGTACAGCTATAAGTACCAAACATTTTACAGACCCCCTCCTTTTTTCTTCTAGCAACATATCTAAAGCCGTTCTATTCTGCCTTGCTATCAAAGAAATTGGGCCTAGTTCTTCTGCTATTCCGCTTATTGCATCTCTTGTGGCCTTTATAAACCTTTTCTGATGATAATAAATGTACTTTAGCCAACCCACATCTTTATTGCTTACAGCTCCTTCAGTTCCTATAAGAAATTCACGGTTAGCATGACTACTTTTTCTACCAATGTTAAAGGGAACCTGTCACCCCATTTTTTCAAGATGATATAAAAATAGCTCTAAATAGGGGCAGAGCTGTGCTTTAAATTAGTGTATTTTTGGAGCCTTTATTCCCCACCTATGCTGCCGAAATACCTTTGTAAAGTCGCAGTTTTGGGCTGTCACTCACGCTGGTCTGGTCATATGGGCGTGGTGACAGCGCTGTTTCTCCCCCAGATCTCCGTTGGTGGCGTAGTGGTGTGCGCATGCCCAGCAGGCGAATCCAGTGTGCAGGTGAGGGAAAAAAGCGAGATCTGCGCTATTCCGCGGTTTATTGGTGAGCGCGGCCATCTTTGTGAGGCCGCGCGTGTGCAGATGGTTCTTCTCGGCTTCCCGGGGCTTCAGGAAAATGGCCGCAGGATGCCGCGCGTGCGCAGATGGAGATCACGGCGGCCATTTTGCTGAAGCCGATAGATTTAAGATTCCATTGGCATTTTCCTAGTTCTTAGAGGTGTCAAGCCGCATAGTTATCTTAGCCATCTGCCCCTCCTGAGGTGAGGTTGTCAACATCATCAGAAGCAGGATCATCATTCTCCCAATCCAGGACCTTACAGTGGCTTGCATGGATCCAAGTAGGTTTTCCCTCGCGCTTTACTGATATGGCTGTAGTGAGGAGGACTTGGAAGGGATATATTTTTTTTATCTGTTGCTTAAATGTACAATTTAGTCATTCAACTTTACCACTTGCTAGTGGTCTATAGGGTGTGTTAAATGCTTGTGTGACACCCAACATTTCCATAACATTATGACATTCTACCTCTCCAGTGAAGTGGCTTTTGGCATCAGGAAGGCTTCCAGTCACCCTGAGAAGAGATCAACACATAAGCACATACATTCCTACCTGAGGTAGTTGTATGAAGTCAGTCTCCAGTCGTTGAAATGGGTAGAAGGGCTTAAGCATGTGTTTGTGGTGACTTAACTATACCACTTGTATTGTGCACATTAGACATGCCTGTGTAAATCTAGTAGCAACCTTTGTGAAACCAGGGATGACCCATTGCTTATCTACCTAAGCACATATGGCATTCTTGGACTAGTGCGTTGGACCGTGAGCCGCTTGGGCCATCACAGGGTACAGATCTTTGGCAGACACACCCGCTGTCCTACCTTCCACAAACCTTCATGGTCCCGAGTCCCAGCTTCCGACCAAACCTTCGTCTCTTCCCCGGTTGCTTGCCAAGTCAGAGCATGTTAGATACTCAAGGCCAACTGGTTAACCTCAGAGCTTACCATGACCAGTGGAGGTGCCTCAGGGGTCTCGTGTGGTCTGGGCATTCTTGCAGCTTCCTTGGCTGCTTGGTCCGCCCTTGTGCTTCATCGGTAGTGAGTTTTGTGTGCCTTTACCTTTACCTTTACTACCTTTACCTTTACTATGGCAACCTCTTTTGGAAGCAGTAATACCTCCATTAGCTGTTTGATGAGGTGCTCATGTTTAATAAAAGTGCCTGTTGATGTAAGGAAGTCTCTCTTGCCCTCCATATAGGACAGTAGTCGTGGGTCACCCCAAAAACAAAATCTAGAGTAAATGTATATGTTGTAAGCTTACCTTCTGCCCCTCTAAGTGCTTCAATAAGTGCCATCAACTCCACCTCTTGTGCAGACATATGAGGAGGGAGTGGTTCTACTTTAACTACCTCATGCTGGGTGACCACTGTAGACTCAGCATAGAACCAGATGGACATCCTCACCGATGCTCCTTGAACCATCTACAAAAAGCTCAACACCTGGATTAGTGAGAGGTACATCAAAACATGTAAGAAACCTACAATTTCTTGAACCATAAGGGCTATATAGTCATATTCCTGATGATCCAGTAGAATTTCTGATACTTTATCTAGTAGAAGTAAGACAGCTGCTAATGCTTGAACACATGATGGGGCTCCTCTGGCCATGTTTTTGAGCTAGGACCCTAGTGGCATGTCCTTGCATTTCTGTACAAAAAAAGGAGGAAAAATTTAGCGTAGTCTGGTGTGCCTAGGGCTGGAGCAGAGACAATTGCCAGTTTGAGTGAATAAAAACCATCTATTGTTTTCTGAGTGAGACGAAAAGGTTGTGTGTGTAGATAATCATAAAATGGCTGCTTGAGAATGGATACAGAGCGAATCTAAAGCCTATAATGATACCAGTCCCAAGAAAGTGTCTAGGTGTTGTACCCCTATGGGTGGCTTTAGCAGTTCAATTGTCTTTTTCGTATCCTCTGTCAAGCGGCGTGCTTCCTATGATATGTAATGATCCAAAACACGGTACAACACGTCCCGGAAAAAACAAGACCCCATAAAGGCTATATTGATGGAAAAATAGAAAAAAGAAATGGCTCTTGGAAGAAGGGGAGTAAAAAATGAAAAAAACAACAGAAAATCGTTGAATAGCTTCATTTTTTACTAAAACGGATCTTCCTTTTAAAAACCCATTTTCTTGCTTGCCGTTCCGTTCTCTATATTTCTATCACTTTAATGGATTCTTGTAATTGCGCGCCTAAAATACAAGATTGAATCATATCAGAACATCAGTTTGCCTAATAATATCTCTATGGGGGGGGTATAATAAATGACAAATGCAACATAATAATAATAATAATAATATTAATAATAAAGTCAGATGATTGCATATTCATCTAAAAAGTTTAGCCAAATTAAAAAAAATAATAATAAAATAAATAAAAATGATGTAACAAATTAAATCTGCAATCTTCAGACGCAACGTCAACCAACGGGACAGAAGGGATGATCAGCACCAGAATATAAATCCGGTCAGATTGTATCTTTACCCAAAGAAAAAAAAAAATCCGACTTGTTCTGGCAGGTGGTAAAAATGATGTAGGGAAGCAATCCAAAGCCCCAGACAGATGTAATAAAGCACACCAGTAAAGAAAACACTTCTATCTTTTCAAGGGATCTGTGTTATATGCTGTGAATAAAGTCGATCAGACTCCCGGGGTCAAACGGGAACAGTTGTGACTGACACAAAACTGATACTAAAACCCACCTTGTTAACAATCCATTCTCTCCTAGAATTCTGCCGATAAGTCATTCACATATATATTTTTTTATCTCATAATATAATAATATTTTGCTGTAAAAAAAAGAAAGGATCTGCAGCTGTGGACCAGGGAAGAGGTGTAACTGGTGCAAAATCTGTGACCGGGACCTTCAATCAGGCGCCATTGGTAATACTGGCGTCTTCTTATAAGAGGTCATCAGGACCAGCGACAGATTGAGATTGCTTCCACTTCAGTCCCTGAATCTACGCCCCAGGTTTACAATTCATGTCAAAACCTATAGGAATGTTATTAATCTGTCGAAATATTCAACAATGACCAACGCACTCAATACTTGTGACCAGGGGCGGCCATACCGTCGGTGCAGCCGCTGCAGCTACACCAGGGCTCGGAGGTGGAAGGGAGCCCCTGCAGGCAGGCAGGACCAGCTTCACCACGTGAGTCGGTTGTGCCCAGTGCCAGTACCGGGCCCCACCCATGCTTTCATAGAATCATAACGGGTAATTCACCAAAAAATCAAATTATCTCCGATCCATAGGATCCAACCACTGCACACCTGATATTCTGAAAATAGGAGTCTGCAGTCTTGTCCTGAATGGAGGAGAGTTGTGCATGCTCGGCCTCTGCTCTCTCCATTATCTATAGAGCTGCTGAGCCCCCCAGAGATTCTGAGAACAGGGGTCTGCAGTCTTGTCCTGAATGGAGGAGAGTTGTGCATGCTCGGCCTCTGCTCTCTCCATTATCTATAGAGCTGCTGAGCCCCCCAGAGATTCTGAGAACAGGGGTCTGTAGTCTTGTCCTGAATGAAGCAGAGTTGTGCATGCTCGGCCTCTGCTCTCTCCATTATCTATCGAGCTGCTGAGCCCCCCAGAGATTCTGAGAACAGGGGTCTGTAGTCTTGTCCTGAATGGAGGAGAGTTGTGCATGCTCGGCCTCTGCTCTCTCCATTATCTATAGAGCTGCTGAGCCCCCCAGAGATTCTGAGAACAGGGGTCTGTAGTCTTGTCCTGAATGGAGGAGAGTTGTGCATGCTCGGCCTCTGCTCTCTCCATTATCTATAGAGCTGCTGAGCCCCCCAGAGATTCTGAGTACAGGGGTCTGTAGTCTTGTCCTGAATGGAGGAGAGTTGTGCATGCTCGGCCTCTGCTCTCTCCATTATCTATCGAGCTGCTGAGCCCCCCAGAGATTCTGAGAACAGGGGTCTGTAGTCTTGTCCTGAATGGAGGAGAGTTGTGCATGCTCGGCCTCTGCTCTCTCCATTATCTATAGAACTGCTGAGCCCCCCAGAGATTCTGAGAACAGGGGTCTGTAGTCTTGTCCTGAATGGAGGAGAGTTGTGCATGCTCGGCCTCTGCTCTCTCCATTATCTATAGAGCTGCTGAGCCCCCCAGAGATTCTGAGAACAGGGGTCTGTAGTCTTGTCCTGAATGGAGGAGAGTTGTGCATGCTCGGCCTCTGCTCTCTCCATTATCTATAGAGCTGCTGAGCCCCCCAGAGATTCTGAGAACAGGGGTCTGTAGTCTTGTCCTGAATGGAGGAGAGTTGTGCATGCTCGGCCTCTGCTCTCTCCATTATCTATCAAGCTGCTGAGCCCCCCAGAGATTCTGAGAACAGGGGTCTGTAGTCTTGTCCTGAATGGAGGAGAGTTGTGCATGCTCGGCCTCTGCTCTCTCCATTATCTATAGCGCTGCTGAGCCCCCCAGAGATTCTGAGAACAGGGGTCTGTAGTCTTGTCCTGAAAGGAGCAGAGTTGTGCATGCTCGGCCTCTGCTCTCTCCATTATCTATAGAGCTGCTGAGCCCCCCAGAGATTCTGAGAACAGGGGTCTGTAGTCTTGTCCTGAAAGGAGCAGAGTTGTGCATGCTCGGCCTCTGCTCTCTCCATTATCTATAGAGCTGCTGAGCCCCCCAGAGATTCTGAGAACAGGGATCTGTAGTCTTGTCCTGAATGGAGGAGAGTTGTGCATGCTCGGCCTCTGCTCTCTCCATTATCTATAGAGCTGCTGAGCCCCCCAGAGATTCTGAGAACAGGGGTCTGTAGTCTTGTCCTGAATGGAGGAGAGTTGTGCATGCTCGGCCTCTGCTCTCTCCATTATCTATAGAGCTGCTGAGCCCCCCAGAGATTCTGAGAACAGGGGTCTGTAGTCTTGTCCTGAATGAAGCAGAGTTGTGCATGCTCGGCCTCTGCTCTCTCCATTATCTATAGAGCTGCTGAGCCCCCCAGAGATTCTGAGAACAGGGGTCTGTAGTCTTGTCCTGAATGGAGGAGAGTTGTGCATGCTCGGCCTCTGCTCTCTCCATTATCTATAGAGCTGCTGAGCCCCCCAGAGATTCTGAGAACAGGGGTCTGTAGCCTTGTCCTGAATGGAGGAGAGTTGTGCATGCTCGGCCTCTGCTCTCTCCATTATCTATAGAGCTGCTGAGCCCCCCAGAGATTCTGAGAACAGGGGTCTGCAGTCTTGTCCTGAATGGAGCAGAGTTGTGCATGCTCGGCCTCTGCTCTCTCCATTATCTATCGAGCTGCTGAGCCCCCCAGAGATTCTGAGAACAGGGGTCTGTAGTCTTGTCCTGAATGGAGGAGAGTTGTGCATGCTCGGCCTCTGCTCTCTCCATTATCTATCGAGCTGCTGAGCCCCCCAGAGATTCTGAGAACAGGGGTCTGTAGTCTTGTCCTGAATGGAGGAGAGTTGTGCATGCTCGGCCTCTGCTCTCTCCATTATCTATCGAGCTGCTGAGCCCCCCAGAGATTCTGAGAACAGGGGTCTGTAGTCTTGTCCTGAATGGAGGAGAGTTGTGCATGCTCGGCCTCTGCTCTCTCCATTATCTATAGAGCTGCTGAGCCCCCCAGAGATTCTGAGAACAGGGGTCTGTAGTCTTGTCCTGAATGGAGGAGAGTTGTGCATGCTCGGCCTCTGCTCTCTCCATTATCTATAGAGCTGCTGAGCCCCCCAGAGATTCTGAGAACAGGGGTCTGTAGTCTTGTCCTGAAAGGAGCAGAGTTGTGCATGCTCGGCCTCTGCTCTCTCCATTATCTATAGAGCTGCTGAGCCCCCCAGAGATTCTGAGAACAGGGGTCTGTAGTCTTGTCCTGAATGGAGGAGAGTTGTGCATGCTCGGCCTCTGCTCTCTCCATTATCTATAGAGCTGCTGAGCCCCCCAGAGATTCTGAGAACAGGGGTGTGCAGTCTTGTCCTGAATGGAGGAGAGTTGTGCATGCTCGGCCTCTGCTCTCTCCATTATCTATAGAGCTGCTGAGCCCCCCAGAGATTCTGAGAACAGGGGTCTGCAGTCTTGTCCTGAATGGAGCAGAGTTGTGCATGCTCGGCCTCTGCTCTCTCCATTATCTATAGAGCTGCTGAGCCCCCCAGAGATTCTGAGAACAGGGGTCTGTAGTCTTGTCCTGAATGGAGGAGAGTTGTGCATGCTCGGCCTCTGCTCTCTCCATTATCTATAGAACTGCTGAGCCCCCCAGAGATTCTGAGAACAGGGGTCTGTAGTCTTGTCCTGAATGGAGGAGAGTTGTGCATGCTCGGCACTTTTGAGGAGAAAAATAGGAAAAACTTCTTTTTTTTTTTAATAAAATGGTGATGCTTCTTATAATCCATGCATCTTATTATTTACCGTGGGTGGTGGCTGCGGTGAAGTGGGGTCCCAGGGTCGCTTCTGGAGGAGGCAGGAGTGGGGTGATGCTGAAGGCCGCAGGCTGGGATGAGGGGGTGTTCCGATGTGCAGCGTGCCGTTGCGGGAGTCCGGTGCTGCTGCGGGTGTCCGGTGCTGCTGCAGGTGCCAGCGGTGCTGCGGGGTTGTCCTGCGGTGCTGCAGGGGTGTCCGGTGCTGCTGCAGGTATCTCCGGGGCCAGAGCCCCCGCAGTTCCATGGGTTCCTATGCGGTGAACTCCAGGAAAATGGCCACCGGGGGGTGACGCATGCGCAGATGGAGATCTCGGCACAAAGATCTCGGGAGATGAGATCTCAGCACTGAGATCTTGGTGCCGAGATCTCCATCTGCGCGTGGCCCGCCTCCCGGTGGCCATTTTTCCAGAGTCCACCACATAGGAAACCATGGAACGGCGAGGCTCTGGCCTTTCATAAAATGTCGGCAGAGCCCCTGCAGCACTAGTGACACCGGCCGCAGCACCACCAGACACCCCCATCCCAGCCTGTGGCCTGCAGCAATGGTACCGGTAAGGTATATCCGCATTATAAGACTCACCCACATTTCCCTCCCAAATTTGTGGGGGGAAAAGTGCATCTTATAACCCGAAAAATACAGTATATTTTTAGAAGTGTGGGGGCCCAAATAGAACTTTTGCTATGGTGCCCTTTGAACTCTATCTACGCTCCTGTGT
Organism: Ranitomeya imitator; assembly: GCF_032444005.1. Lineage (NCBI taxonomy): Eukaryota > Metazoa > Chordata > Amphibia > Anura > Dendrobatidae > Ranitomeya > Ranitomeya imitator. The sequence goes on from NC_091285.1 coordinate 29,774,715, forward strand.
ACTTTGTTTTTTTAATATTTTAGTCCTAGTGTCTGCCATATAGGAAAAATACACATTGCACTGTCTGTATTGACCATACCGCATAATTTATGTGATTTAATGGCAGCTGCAATGAATGGGGGTTTGTAGACAGAAAAATGTCCATAAATACTGTTTTCGAAAAAAAAAATTAAGGATTGCTCATATTCCCCTGGAAAGGAACACCATATACAGAATAGAAATACAATACTCAATAAAACTTAACATTTAATAATTAACTTTATAATGAAAAAACTCATACCACATACAACCTAAAACCAGTATCTACTGTTAAACACAGAAAGATACAATAAAGATACAGGGTGCTCTCCGACCCTAGGGTCCCGACTATCTGTCCCCTACCTTGCCGCGGAGGTTGGCACCCTATATATCCTGCGCAATGGCGCCCCCCGCTCAACGTAGACTAACCCTAAATCGCCCTAATAGACCCTTACGTGCAAGAAAATAGACAAAAATATATCAAACAGCAGAGCATACACTCATAAGCTAATAGTTGATAAAGATAAACATATTGCACTTGCCCAGATACTAAAGTGCAAACCCTAACACTCGTTTGGATGTTGCAAAAAATGATAACAAGCAACAGAAAAAAGGGGAAACCTATAACGGCACCCTAGTTCACCCTACCTGTCAGTGGGGGTTGGCGCCCTAGAATCCTGCGCAGATGGCGCCCCCACTCCACGTAGTCTACCCCTAGTAACACCCTAGGCTATTTGTAGGGGGATGGCAGAGTACTATACAGGATGTACAATAAGGGGCAACCGCAAAACAGAAAAAAGAAAAAAATATATAATACAAAACCCAAAACAGTATTCCAAACAGTGTTAGACTAGAACATACATTAATCAAAGTACTCTTTAAAGTATGAAGATCTCGACGCGTTTCCCTGAAATCAGTTCATCAGGAGACATACTTATGAACAATTAAGAGAACTTATCTGAGTGACGATTCGGGAGGATAATGTCATTTGCATGCGGTGGGGAACAATGTCCAACCAGTACCACAGACCTAGATCAGCCCTATGTTGCCGGCAATATAACCAGCTTATATAGCACATGTACCTTCTTGTTAGTCATGGTATCCCCGTTAGTTCCGGCGTGAAAGTTACTTCCGGGTTCATGGTTTAGCCCAGCCACATCATGTGACTAAATACTATGATGGACCCTAACGCGCCTACAAATATTACAACATTCTGATATCAAAGATGTGTAAAGCGATAATGCGCTAATAGTAAGGTCTTACCCGATTTAGTTCACAGTATACCTAACAAGCACAGAACAGTAAACTGATAAAACACTTCCGGGGTTACGAGCTAATATATATACGGTTCGCTGCGTTCCACAGTGCGCAATCGCACTGAGGCACAGCATACCTGTGACCTCACTTCCGCTCGTATACCCAACTCCTCATGCGATTCACTGCGTTCCACAGTGCGCAGTCGCATTGAAGCACAGTGTGCCTGTGACTTCACTTTTATACACCACTCCTCATGCGCTTCATCCCTGCGTTCCATGATGCGCAGTCTCACACTAACAAAGTGTATCCTCAAAAGCAAAGGATGACCAATCAGGTATATGATGTCAGTATGATAAATGTATAATGTCTTGGAATAATTTTATTTTATGCAGAACGACAAACCAAGACCTCCATAGTACTTATGTACTCACATGGACAATGTATAGAGGGCTAATAAGTACGACAGCACAGCCGCAGAGGAACTTATTGTACACATATATATAGCTGCCTATAAGGATGAGGAGTAACTAACAAGAAAGAATAATAAAAAGAAAAAAGAAATCCTCCTGACTACCCAGCCAAGGTTATATAAGGAGAGATTCTAGGGCGCCAACCCCCACTGACAGGTAGGGTGAACTAGGGTGCCGTTATAGGTTTCCCCTTTTTTCTGTTGCTTGTTATCATTTTTTGCAACATCCAAACGAGTGTTAGGGTTTGCACTTTAGTATCTGGGCAAGTGCAATATGTTTATCTTTATCAACTATTAGCTTATGAGTGTATGCTCTGCTGTTTGATATATTTTTGTCTATTTTCTTGCACGTAAGGGTCTATTAGGGCGATTTAGGGTTAGTCTACGTTGAGCGGGGGCGCCATTGCGCAGGATATATAGGGTGCCAACCTCCGCGGCAAGGTAGGGGACAGATAGTCGGGACCCTAGGGTCGGAGAGCACCCTGTATCTTTATTGTATCTTTCTGTGTTTAACAGTAGATACTGGTTTTAGGTTGTATGTGGTATGAGTTTTTTCATTATAAAGTTAATTATTAAATGTTAAGTTTTATTGAGTATTGTATTTCTATTCTGTATATGGTGTTCCTTTGCTGTGAATTTGTTTCTTCCGTTGGCACCTTTACTGTCTGTTCTGTGATATAATACTCATATTCCCCTGGACAAGAGAGCTGCAAGGGAGCCATATTTGGGTATATACTGTATACAGTGTTATTTTCCGACCTGACTCTGCTGGCTGTACCCCAGTCTACACAGCAAAGCTGAAATGGGAGAAGCAGAAAATTCAAAATGTCAGGCGCCAATTATGTCAACTCCTCTACATGTCCAGCAGTATAATAGAGTCATCATCTGCCATTAAAGGAACTGATAGAAGACATATGTAAAAGGGAGCTTTGACAGTCATTGGTAGAGGCATATGTGGATGATTGGGTGCCAAGGGGCCTGATTATTTTTTCCTCACCCCCATTCTACAATAGTTGAAAGGATTCACTTTCAAATTGACATACCTTTAAAATGTAGGCTTGTTTATAGTGGTGGTCATGTGGTGCTGGTTCCAGTGTAATTTTAGCAAAAGAGATGATGTCCAAAATAGGAAACGTAGTTTAATGCTAAAATCTAAAGTATAATAGTTAAATGCAGATACAGTACAAAAAAAATTGCTGTATTTTATCTTCTTAGTGTTGAAAGCAAGATGAGATTTTCTTTATTAGTTTGTTGTAGAATCAGACTAGTCCTTTAAATTTCCAATTTTAATGATAATGAAATGACTCTTCTGATGGTGCCCCAATCTACACAGCAAAGCCGAATCACAGACTGCAGAAAACAGCAGATGTCAGCCAAGTGTTGCTCCGGTGACTAAAGAGAAACTGGAATATTTTAGGATTTTTATTTGGATTGTCATATAAAGTCCTATTCTTATTGGTTTGGTGACAAATACTTTCATGGGGGGAGGGGGGCTTTTCAGTTTTTCAGTAGCGGTCAAGTCTAAACCTTCTGTCTAAACTCTTTTCTGTTCCTTTCTGTTTATAAGTTGCTTTACATTTCCCCTAGCACCTTATTTTTCTATGTCTATATCTTGTCCCATATGCTGTATAAAGTAGCACATATACGTTTTACAAACAAAACTCCGAATGAAGCTTGTCGTTTTAATGACATGACGTGCAGAAGGAAATGGTTGGGGGGCTTTTGTTTGGAAGTACCTGTGGCAGACAATGATGGGGGGCATCTTTGTTGCCAGTAATGAGGGATGTGTATAGCAGGGGCTTATAGGTGATTTGGGGGCAAGCACTGATGGAGGACTTGGGCATGGGCTTATAGGTGATCTTTGGCCAACCACTAATTAAGCACATAGGGCTTGGGCTTATAGGTGATCTTCGGGCAAGCATTGATGGAGGTCTTGGACATGGGCTTATAGGTGATCTTCGGCCAAGCACTGATGGATCACATAGGGCTTGGGCTTATAGGTGATTTGGGGGCAAGCACTGATGGAGGACTTGGGCATGGGCTTATAGGTGATCTTCGGCCAAGCACTGATGGATCACATAGGGCTTGGGCTTATAGGTGATCTTGGGGTAAGCACTGATGGAGGACTTGGGCATGGGCTTAGAGGTCATCTTGAGGCAAGCACTGATGGAGGACATAGGGCATGGGCTTATAGGTGATCTTGGGGCAAGCACTGATGGAGGACTTGGGAATGGGCTTATAGGTGATTTTCGGCCAAGCACTGATGGATCACATAGAGCTTGGGCTTATAGGTGATCTTGGGGCAAGCACTGATGGAGGACTTGGGCATGGGCTTATAGGTGATTTTCGGCCAAGCACTGATGGATCACATAGGGCTTGGACTTATAGGTGATTTGGGGGCAAGCACTGATGGAGGTCTTGGGCATGGGCTTAGAGTTGATCTTCGGCCAAGCACTGATGGATCACATAGGGCATGGGCTTATAGGTGATCTTGGAGCAAGCACTGATGGAGGACTTGGGCATGGGATTATAGGTGATCTTCGGCCAAGCACTGATGGAGGATATATGGCATGGGCTTATAGGTGATCTTGGGGCAAGCACTGATGGAGGATATAAGGCATGGGCTTAAAGGTGATCTTCGGCGAAGCACTGATGGATCACATAGGGCATGGGTTTATAGGTGATCTTGGGGCAAGCACTGATGAAGCACATAGGGCATGGGCTTATAGGTGATTTGGGGGCAAGCCCTGATGGAGGATATAGGGCATAGGCTTATTGGTTGATCTTTGTGCATACACTGATGGAGGACTTGGGCATGGGCTTATAAGTGATCTTGGGGCAAGCACTAATGGAGGACTTAGGGAATGGGCTTTTAGGTGATCTTCGGCCAACCACTGATGAAGCACATATGGCATGGGCTTATAGGTGATTTGGGGGCAAGCATTGATGGAGGATATATGGCATGGGCTTATAGGTGATTTGGGGGCAAGCATTGATGGAGGATATATGGCTTGGGCTTATAGGTGATATTTGGGCAAGCACTGATGAAGCACATAGGGCATGGGCTTATAGGTGATTTTAGGGCAAGCACTGATGGAGGACATATGGCATGGGCTTAAAAGGAGACATGTGTCAGCCACTAACAGGCGCATCTTTGGCACATACTTCTGGATAGAGGAGATAAACGATTCAGTTTGCGCTGCCCTGGTCTTGTCCTCCTTGACAACCCTGTCTTCACTTCTATGCCCTTCATCCTTGGCCTGGCATCCTGGTCACCTCTGACACTTATTAACCCGGTGACATCATAAGTAAGTGACAGAGGTGCCCAGGATACCATGCCAAAATTACCAAGTGCATAAGTAAAGACAAGCTGTCATGGAGAATCAAACCAGGGCAGCACAAATCAAATCATCTTTAATGGGCAGGTATCTACGAAAGACACTGATGGTTCGCATGAGACTGATTGATAGTGTGTGTGTGTGTGTGTGTGTGGGGGGGTGACTTTGACATACATTGATGGGGGCATGTGTGGCCGAGTCTGATATTTCGACCATTATGGCAAGCATTTATGACTGCAACATCTATGGCAGGCACTAATATGGAGCAATCTATGGCTTGAGAAAAAAAACATATGATAGACTTGTGCAACCTCACAAGACCCCAGTAGGTAAGAGTGTCAATTACCACCTTAAAGAGAATCTGTCAGCAATTTTTTGCTATTTAATCTTAGAGCAGCATATTGTAGGGTCAGAGAACTTGATTCCAGAGATGTATCACTTGCACAGAAGCTTGTTGTAGTTTCAATAAAATCAGTGTTTTATCGGCAGGAGATTATCACTACAGGACTAGTTGTCTCCTGCCATGTAGTCCTTCTGGTCTTTGTAACCACGCCCCCACCACTGATTGGCAGAAAGCCTCCAATCAGTGGTTTGGAGGCGGGGTTATAAGCCGCTTAGCGAACTGCTAGAGAAAACCGATTTTATCAAAATGACAGCATGCTGATCAGTAAGTGATATGTCGCTGGAATCAGGGTCTCTGTCCCTACATCAGATTACATAGCAAAAAAGCGGTGACAGATTCCCTTTAAAAACAGCTTAAATGGCATGTGTGCGACTAAGCTAATGTATTTTATAACTGGACTGTAGGGGAGTAATAATTTATTTTTCATTGTCAAATATCGATATAATTAATGTACTTGATATATAAGCGAATGTGTATGTAGTGTTATACCGTATACGGAGAACAGGGGACGTCGGTGCCATCACACATCATGTCGTATAGAGGAGACGAATGACGCCGATGTGGCATCGCGCCGACACTTAGGTGATGTAGGACCCTGTTTACATCGCAGATACATTATCTTTATGACTCGGAGGGTTGCAGGCCATTAAAATGCATTCACCTTCATAACGCCTGACATAATGGGATGAATCCACGCTTAATTATAGTTATGCTCTGGTTACAGATACGCCAACGGTGATTAATTTGCTTGATAAGCACGGGTAAATAGGTAGCAAAAATGCAGCGTCAGATTAAATAAGACCGTGGATAACAAGATTTACGCAGCAGCCTTCTATTTATGCGCCCGCCTGCGGTATTAATATATAGTTACCAAACTCCAGGGACGGATATTATTCTCCTTATCATGTTTTTTTTTTTTTTGCGGTTCATAAATCAATGACTTTTTTCTTATATTATTAACTGTGCATAATAAATATGCTGGTTTTTAAGTAATTTCGAGTCATTTGTGATGATTTTTACCCATTACATAGTGCATAGCGCCATCTATAGGAAATAATTGAGCATCGCAGTTGGTACAGAAAAGCGTACCCGCTAGTGATGAGTGAGCGTGTCGGGATAAGGTGTTATCTGAGCATGCTCGGGTGCTAACCGAGGGTCTTCGGCCTGCTCGAGAAATATGCTTGAGTCCCCGCAGCTGCATGTCTAGCGGCTGTTCAACAGCCATAACGCATGCAGGGATTGATTAGCAAACTGTGGTTGAAATGTGTTCCTTATGAGGCTTCCTTTCTTAATGAGCAACAGTCATTTTAATTTTATTTTCATGAATCAATAGAACATATGAAAGTGAGAAACTTTGTAATATATCTTATCAGAGAAATCCACTTCTTTCTCCTCCTGAACTGATCTTTCAGTCTCAAAGTTCTCATTTTACAAGTAAAATCACTCATCACTGAATACAGATATTACCCCTGAATTGAGAATGAATGATCAGTGCAGGAGAAGAAGGAAGTAGATTTCTCTGATAAGATATCTAATATATAATTGCCTAGAATACTACTTCCTGCAATTTGTGCCAACTTCCTGTCCGGAGCTAATGTCCGGAGCTAATGTGCGGAGATAATGTCCGGAGATAATGTCCGGAGATAATGTCCGGAGCTAATGTGCGGAGCTAATGTCCGGAGCTAGTGTCCGGAGCTAATGTCCGGAGCTAATGTCCGGAGATAATGTCCGGAGCTAATGTCCGGAGCTAATGTCCGGAGCTAATGTCCGGAGATAATGTCCGGAGCTAATGTGCGGAGCTCATGTCCGGAGCTAATGTCCGGAGCTAATGTCCGGAGATAATGTCCGGAGCTAATGTGCGGAGCTAATGTGCGGAGCTAATGTCCGGAGCTAATGTCCGGAGCTAATGTCCGGAGCTAATGTCCGGAGCTAATGTGCGGAGCTAATGTGCGGAGCTAATGTCCAGAGCTAATGTCCGGAGCTAATGTGCGGAGCTAATGTCCGGAGCTAATGTCCGGAGCTAATGTCCGGAGCTAATGTCCGGAGCTAATGTGCGGAGCTAATGTCCGGAGCTAATGTCCGGAGCTAATGTCCGGAGCTAATGTCCGGAGATAATGTGCGGAGATAATGTCCGGAGATAAGTGACGTCAACAGTGTCCAGTGTCTGATTGGTTGCCGCCTGCTGCGAGCGACCAATCAGAAACGTGCCGTACTGTGACACACTCCGCCCGCCATTTTGGTGTGATTTTTGAATTTTTACCTCACAGCAAGTTTCTACTGCGTGGAGGCGGGCCCAGTGACGTTGCTCTTCAAGCTCCTGCCGAATTTCGTCAAAAAAATGATAATACCATTTACCAAAACTATATATATTTAGTTGTGAAGTGGTTCAGTGACATTTTCACACCAATTTTGAACTTTTGTTTGGTGTTTTCTCCATATACTGCCTATTATTTTTGTTCTTTCTTACTATTATTTATTAATTGTATTATTCTTACATTTGAACAAATAAAGTATATATGGATTCTAGACTCCCGATTCTTTAGAATCGGGCTGCCATCTAGTATATATATAATAAAGTTTCCTATTTTCATACTTATTATTGATTTATGAAAGACAAATTAAAACAACGGTTACACCTTGTATATTGCAAACAGTACATGGTTCCTAGGATTCTCTCACACGGTGCACAGCACAGGAGTCTTTCTCCTATTGTCCATGTTCACAACTTCCTCTTTTCCCTTACCTTCTCCATTTCCCCTCTCCCTTTTGCGTCTCCCTTTCACTCTGACTTTCCCTCTCCATTTCCATCTCCCTCTCACTTTCCCTCTCCCTTTCCCCTCTTCCTTTCTTGCTCTCTTTCTCTCTCCTAATTCCATCTCCCTTTCCCCTTCCCTTTCCATCTCACTTGCTCTCCTTTTTTCTACCCCTCTCCCTTTCCATCTCCATCTCCCTTTCCCTCTCACGTTCCCTCTCCCCCTTCCCTCCCTTTACCCTTCCCTTTCCATCTCACTTTCTCTCCATTTCCCTACCCATCTCCTTTCCCTTTCCATCTCCCTCCCCCTTTCCTTTTCCTCTCACCTCCCCTCTCCTTTTCGCTCTCTCTCTCTCTTTTTCCCTCCCTTGCTTTCTCTACTGCAATGGCTCCCTCTTCTCCCTTAGTACAGTGTCTCCTGGGTCTCTTGTATCTCTCTGCCTCTCACTTTCCCTCTCCCCCTACCCTTCTCCCTTTCCATCTCCCTCCCCCTTTCCTTTTCCTCTCACCTCCCCTCTCCTTTTCGCTCTCTCTCTTTCCTCTCACCTCCCCTCTCCTTTTCGCTCTCTCTCTCTCTTTTTCCCTCCCTTGCTTTCTCTACTGTAATGGCTCCCTCTTCTCCCTTAGTACAGTGTCTCCTGGGTCTCTTGTATCTCTCTGCCTCTCACTTTCCCTCTCCCCCTACCCTTCTCCCTTTCCATCTCTCTCCCCCTTTCCTTTTCCTCTCACCTCCCCTCTCCTTTTCGCTCTCTCTCTTTCCTCTCACTTCCCCTCTCCTTTTCCCTCTCTTTGTCCCTCCCTTGCTTTCTCTACTGTAATGGCTCCCTCTTCTCCCTTAGTACAGTGTCTCCTGAGTCTCTTGTATCTCTCTGCCTCTCACTTTCCCTCTCCCCCTACCCTTCTCCCTTTCCATCTCTCTCCCCCTTTCCTTTTCCTCTCACCTCCCCTCTCCTTTTCGCTCTCTCTCTTTCCTCTCACTTCCCCTCTCCTTTTCCCTCTCTTTTTCCCTCCCTTCCTTCCTCCTCTGCAATGGCTCCCTCTTCTCCCTTAGTACAGTGTCTCCTGGGTCTCTTGTGGCCTGCTTGGCCTTCATCGGGTAGTTACCAGTCACCCACTTTAACACTCCCCACTCACTGGCTACAGATTCCTTTTGCCTTTTTCTTTTATCTGTCTGCCATCCAAACCCCACAGGAGGCCTCTAACCGTCCCTAGTTCCTGTCGTGCTGTATACAGTACTTCCTCCTCTCCCTATCGGCAGGCTATCCTCACCGCTCAGGATAGTCACAGATGCAATTTCCCCTCTGACAAATTCTAGGTTTAGATGTCTGCATTGAAAAACGGGCAACTCGAATCTGAAAATTGCGGAAGTGTCTGGCTTTGTGTGCTCATCTGAATTGCTGGTGTCCATAAACTCAGGGGGCACGCCATATATAATGATGTGCTCATCCCTCACCTACAAGTAGCAGGCTTTTGTTAGGCACAGAGGTCCACCTGCTACCCGTGCCCTCTGTGACTAACCCGAGGTGGCGGGGCCATGTCAGCAGTGTATATCTCTGCTACTACTTAGGTACACATCTGAGTCGCCCGCCGGGGCCGTGGGGTACTCGGTACCGGGTCCAGTCTTAAAGGGGATGTCACAGTGGCTGCGACCCGGTCCGTGGCCCTGGGCGCCCAATTAAAGGGGGAAAGGTCTTTTAAGGGGTATTGTTAATAAAGTCTATTGTTCGTGATGCCACCTGTGGTGTTCAGTCAGTTGGGACCGACGTTGCTTAAAGAGGTCCTCTGGGGTGATGGTATGCAGCAAGATGGTGACGCTTCCCACAGGTGATGTGGGGTCCCCAGGGCTTCCGAAGTGTAGGGCATGGATGGTGTGGTGGATGGTATGGCAAAGAACGAGGACACAGTTTTGCAGTCTGTTCCTGGTTTACTGATAATAGCAGTCCTCAGTCCAGGGTACCAAGTGCAGGATAGCTGTGGTCTGACCGGCTTGGAGGCAATAGGTGATTCCTCTCCCAGGTGAGGTCCGTAAGTCTTTCCTACTTGCGCTATTTTAGTTGGAGAGGTCCTTGCCGCTTGAAGCTTGTTTGCTAAGTCCCTTCTCTCCTGTCTTAAGACAGATGTCTGTACGATAGGCAGTGCAAGTCTGTTTATAGGGTCTCTAACATGACCCAGGCTCTCAGTTTACTGCTTCACCTCAGACTTGATGCGGGCAACTGACATACAGTCCTATGCCCTCCGGATCTGTCACGCGTCCTGGAGAACAACACGACCTCGGGCTCCCTGTACCCAGTTTCTGTGCTCTGGCTGAGGGTGTCCTTCTGCTGTTCCCCTCCTGAGCCTCTTCCTCCTCTGTGCTTCTTCCCTCTAAGCTCCTCCACTATTCGACTCCTTCAAGTTCTCACTCTTTCCAGAGGCTAAAACACATGTGCTACTTGCATAATGAACAAGTCTGTAGAAACCTGTTCACACCACACACCACCTGTTAAGCTGCTCCACCAATCGCCAAGGTATACCCATAATAGAGCAGTCCTGTCTAATGTATATAATCCCTATCTGATGTATTTAAAAACCTGATCATCTGTACAGTACCTGTTTAAGCAGGGTTCAGAGAGAAAATATCCATGTGGAACTTGCAGGATGGAACAGCTACAATGCAAATGACCCACAGAGGAGTGGTTATTGCTTAAAAATGTATTAACTAAATACCCTGTATTTTTTTCATTTTTTGACTAGCACTTGCTTATTTACTGTGACTTTTTTACAACAGAGTATTTTTGACCTCTCTGTGCGTTTTTGTGTCTTCCAGTTCTTTGGTGGTGTAAACAGGTTTCTACAGACTTGTTCACTATGCAAGTAGCCCATGTGTTTTTGGTTCTATAATTGTTCTCTTGTTTCTACAAGACTGGGGAGTCCACCACTCCTCTGTGGGTCATTTGCATTGTAGCTGTTCCATCCTGCATGTCCACATGTATATTTTTTCTCTCTGAACCCTGCTTATACAGGTACTATACAGATGATCAGGTTTTTAAATACATCAGATAGGGATTATATACATTAGATAGGACTGCTCTATTATGGGTATACCTTGGTGATTGGTGGAGCAGCTTAACATACATTTTTTTGCAAAAAAACGTATTAACTAAATACCCTGTATTATTTTTTCATTTTTTGACTAGCACTTGCTTATTTACTGTGACTTTTTTACAACAGAGTATAACCTCTCTGTGCGTTTTTGTGTCTTCTTTCCAGAGGCTGCAGCTCCCACATGGCTGCTAGCCTCTCTGTCTGTTCCAGGCATCCTTCTCCTCTCCTCACTCCTCTATAACTGGCTAACTCCTCCTCCAGACCAGGATACATCAAGTTTAAGGAAGCTCCCCTGAATCCGGGTCCTGAGCTCCCCCTCCTGGCCTAGATTCAGATGTGTTGAATATGAGTGTCTTACCTGATAGAAAGAATATCCCTTTCCTCCAAGCGTGACATCACCCTCCCCGAAAGGAAGGCAACATCACTGCAACAACCGGTTACCTGGGGTGTTGCACATATCTGCCCAATTCACTCTCCTTGTAAAAATCTTGAAGGGGTTCTCCAAAGCTGTGATAAAATGGCCCATCACTGTTAGGCTAGGTTCCCATTGCGTTAATGGGACCGCGCTAACGGACAGCGTTGCACGGCGAAATTAACGCCGTGCAATGCGTCCGTTAGCGCGCCCATTAACAGCAATTCGGCACGCGCTAGCGATGTGCTGGTGTTTTGTGGTGCGCTGCGGACGCTGCTTGCAGCGTCCGAGGTGCACCCGCGGTCCGTTCCCCGCTCTCGCAGATCGGAGATCTGCAAGAGCGGGGACGTTTAACGCGACCCCTTTACAACACATTGCGTTAGCGCAATCCGCTAGCGCTAGGCGCTAAACGGATTGCACTAACGCAATCTGAACCTAGCCTTATTGACACGGTAGCCCTTCCTCGTCACGCGTCAGAATGGGCTGCTATTTGAAGAAACTCATCTTGAGAGACCTGTATCTCAACTAACAAGCTGTATAGTAAGCACACATACGGTACTTCTGTGAGCTGAGGGGATGGGCTGTGATATGAAAAGAAATAAATCTTTTTCTTGACTGACTGCGCACACCAAGGAAAATATTTTTTTTCTTCTCCTGTCACAGCACTTGGCTCATGGAGGTATATGTGATTACGATACAGCTCTTATGTCAGTTGAGACACAAGTCTCGTGAGCTGTGTTTCTTCAGACTGGCAGCCCTTCGTGACGTGACTAGGAAGGTCTACCATTTGTATTAGTATGATGGGGCTATTTTATTTTGCTGTGGCACCCACTGAATTCTTTTCTTAGCTCCATGCTCACACTCACCATTCTCCACATAAAAACAGGACAAGATCAGATAATAATTTGGTATAGCATAAATACTCTTAGGGCTAACTGCCCAACATGTGTTCGTCATGTCAATAAAACAATAATGCCAAAATACGGTACAACTCATGGAGGGGCTGTTAATGGGGCAACTAGCTAGGGACTGTCCATTTGTAAGATGGTGACTACTGGCAGTCCCATTTCACTGTTGTGGCTTTTACACATTGGGGTCCTTGGTGCTCATATATAAGTGGGTCCGTCAGGTTAGTCTATGTGATATTTGTATACTCTGCCTACACAAGGGGGAGCGGAAGTCTGCTATATATGTTTTCTGTCCCTCCCATAGACTTCAAGGGGAGCTGTATAACTAAAATAATGCACTTGCCCTCTCAGAGCTTCAATTAATGAAGATTAGACACACAGATTGTGTAGCAATAAATCAGGTAATCAAGTTTTCCATCAGTAACTTTCAATGGGTTCCACATTACCATGTGAAAATCAAGTGATGTGAGCAACGATATTGAGATTCTACTGAGAAAAACATGCAAAGCAAGAGGGTCCTGTGGCCGTAAAAAAGTTGTCAACGAAAGAGTCAGAGGAGGATGTGAAGAATCGTTTTGATAAAAAGAGGTCAGAGGAGGATGTGAAGAATCGTTCTGGTAAAATGGGTCAGAGGGGGATGTGAAGAATCATTCTGATAAAAGGGGTCAGAAGAGGATGTGAAGAATCAGTTTGATAAGAAGAGGTCAGAGGAGGATGTCAAGTATCGTTCTGATAAAAGGGGTCAGAGGAGGATGTGAAGAATCGTTCTGATAAAAGGAGTCAGAAGAAGATGTGAAGAATTGTTTTGATAAAAAGAGGTCAGAGGAGGATGTGAAGAATCGTTTTGATAAAAAGGGTCAGAGGAGGATGTCAAGAATTGTTCTAACAAAAGGGGTCAGAGAAAGATGTGAAGAATCATTTTGATAAAAAGAGGTCAGAGGAGGATGTGAAGAATCATTTTGATAAAAAGAGGCCAGAGGAGGATGTCATGAATCGTTCTGATAAAAGGAGTCAGAGGAGGATGTGAAGAATCATTCTGATAAAAGGGGTCGGAGAAACATGAAGAATCATTCTTATGAACAGGTGACACACAATTAAGCAAATTACAGCTAAATACAACACCGATGCCCAACTAACAGATCCGAACACACAGTGACATCAATGTCTAAGAAAAACTGAAACCCCAAAATGACAAAAATGATATTTTCCAGCAGATGAATAACATTGGGTGACATCAGGCTGATGGGAGGGTCAGCATTTGGCACAAGCAGCAAGCATCTATGAACCCTCTGTCGGCTATGAACGGTTCACGCTGGTGAAGGTGAAGTAATGGTGTGAGGTCCTCTTAGAAAGCTGTGGGTCAGTGCTATGCATGGGGAACTGGTGCAGAAAGCTGGTATTATGGAACCTTTTACCCCCTCTATTTGCCACATTTAAACAAGTCGACTGTCCAATTTTTCAGAAACAAACCTGGCAAATTTGAGGTGTCCTGGTCAGAAAATGGATGAAATTTACACAAACCACAACCACAGATGGGTGTTTCCAGACAAAAACCAAAGTGAAACCAAACTGTCTCCGAATTATCAACACCAGTGTTGGTGATTATGCAAAGTATAATCTACTTATCTTTGTATTGCGCATCTATTAATTTGCAAGGAATATTTTTAGTACTTATCTGTGTTTTTCTGCCCATGATTTACATCACGAGAGTGAAGCCAGCTCTAATTTGCCACAGTGATTGCGTGACATAGCAATATCACGCAATCCCCGGGAGAGCCAGTGCCAAAACCACTGAAACGGTGTCGGCATCGCAGGTGAGTACAGGAGTTATTATTTTACAAACATAGGGACTGAGAAGGGGTTGTCCCAGTAGTGGACATCCCCTTTAAAATTCACATAAAACCATTGAACTCGAGACACATGGTTGACTTATCCATTTTGAACTTCTAAGAGATAAGAACTCTTGGGTGTTGAAAACCTGTCGAACGGTCATGTGTCTTGAGAACCTTCTCCTACCTGCTGGCTTCCCTCCTGATTGGCGCGATTGTGAAGTGACGCTTCTATGACTTTACCCATCAGGGGGGATGTCGGGAGATAGGAGGACTTTGGTCTTACTACCACAGACTACCAACATTGCCACTTGACCATTTTGCTCAACTCTACAGAAAAGGGAAAGGAAATTTTGGCAAGGATAATTTAGCAAAAATTTTCAGAGCCACCAAGTCACGTCGCTCAGGTGCCAAATATTATATATATATTCAGCTCTCTTAGGACTAGTCCCCTACCATATAACGCTTGTTTTGCCATCAGGGCCTCAAATTCCCTTTTGTGTTAATATCGACACCTTCCCCCTATCCCGCTCCATTTACTATCCCAGGATCAGGAGATTTTACTGCGCGGAGTGTGATTTGAATACAAAGTTCATTTTTGAAGATTTCTTTATCAATAATACATCAGTGTATTTCAGCATTTCTTAGCTGCTCAATAATTTCATTACATCGGAGCTGGGAGAATGTTCGACCTTAACGTTTTATTTTAATGAAGTCGAGAACACTGAGAACATTTTGTTTCATGAGTGACAGCTAAGAATTGAAAAGTTTTGCGCACCTTTGTGGAAGTAGAGGTATGGCTTTATAGGTTCATGTCGCCCCATAAAAAAGACGCCTTTTTTTTTTTAAGAGATCGGATGTGCCATTCATAAAAAATCTAGTCTATAAACCGTATGCAAATCAGGCTACAAGTGCACTGGGGCGTGTCTATGCACTTCTTCCCTCCTTTGTGATTTGCATACAACTTCTGCGCTATATTTTTCATGACTGGTGCATCACATTTCTACCAAAAAAAAAGGATTTTTTTTTATTGGGGGGGCCCATACACTGATGTACATATCCATCAAGGTGGCCGAGTTCTCAGTGCTCCTTGAGAATTATATACAGCATGGCTCAAAAAAATGGAGAGGGACTGCATAACACGTTGTACTTTATACCTAAAGTTTTTCTTTTTTTATCATTTTAATCGTTCGTTCAAATCTTTTTCAATCCCTGAAAAACCCTCCAGTGACCTGGTGACCATAGACAAGTCTCCATAGCTTTCAAAATGGCCTCCAGTGGTTGTAGCCGTTCTTTCTCCACGAACAATCAGTAATGTATGTGACGTTTCTTTCTTTCAAGGTGTGAGAATGATTGAAAAACGAATGTTTAAGATGTAATTTTTTTCTTTAAAACCGATCACGGCCTTCAGAAAGAGTTAAGCTTCCATGTTTATCAGGCTAGAAACCCTCTTTTCCCACCGATTCATAATTTAGGTGACCACCATTTAAAGTGTCAATTTGGGGTACAATTTGGGGCAGTGTTTGTGCTTGTGACATTATTGTGTTACAAGAAACTTCTTGGAAGGAAGTAGCTAACTTCTTTTCCTTCTTTGGTTTTCTATTGAAATCAGCCACAGACATAGAGTCGACTGTAGGTGGGAGCTTGATGGTTCTTAGTAGGGCTTCCACAGACAGACTTTGTACAAGAAACTCAGTTTAGCAAATTTAAGAGCAACCCTGACCTACAAAGGAATCTAGACTTATAGGGAGGAAGTAGCTAACTTCTTTTCCTTCTTTGGTTTTCTATTGAAATCAGCCACAGACGTAACATGGACTATAGGTGGGTGCTTGATGGTTCTTGGTAGGGCTTCCACGAACAGACTTTGTACAATAAACTCAGTTTAGCAAATTTCAGAGCAACTCTGGCCTACAAAGGAATATAGACTTATAGGGAGGAAGTAGCTAACTTCTTTTCCTTCTATGTTTTTTTGTTGAAATCAGCCATGGACCTAACGTCGACTGTAGGTGGAAGCTTGATGGTTCTTAGTAGAGCTTCCATGGACAGACTTTGCACAAGAAACTCAATTTAGCAAATTTCAGAGCAACCCTGGCTTACAAAGGAATCTAGACTTCTAGGGAGGAAGTAGCTAACTTCTTTTCCTTCTTTGGTTTTCTATTGAAATCAGCCACAGACGTAACATGGACTATAGGTGGGTGCTTGATGGTTCTTGGTAGAGCTTCCACGGACAGACTTTGTACAATAAACTCAGTTTAGCAAATTTCAGAGCAACCCTGGCCTACAAAGGGATCTAGACGTCTAGGGAGGAAGTAGCTAACTTCTTTTCCTTCTATGGTTTTTTGTTGAAATCAGCCACGGACCTAACGTCGACTGTAAGTGGGAGCTTGATGGATCTTAGTAGGGCTTCCACAGACAGACATTGTACAAGAAACTCAGTTTAGCAAATTTCAGAGCAACCCTGGCCTACAAAGGGATCTAAACTTCTAGGGAGGAAGTAGCTAACTTCTTTTCCTTCTTTGGGTTTCTGTTGAAATCAGCCACAGACATAATGTGGACTATAGGTGGGTGCTTGATGGATCTTAGTAGGGCTTCCACAGACTAGACTTTGCACAAGAAACTCCGTTTAGCAAATTTCTGAGCCACCCTGGCCTACAAAGGGATCTAGCCTTCTGCAGGGTCCCATGCGTTACGTTATTGAAGCGACCTGGCCGTCATCTGTATACTATATTCTTCACTCTTGCACATCCTACTACTATTTTTGCAATAGGGTGACACACAGAGCCATATGAACTCGGTGTCGTACCATAAAAGCCCCATGTCCATGAAACTTTATGTTGCTTCTCACATTTTTAAGTTAATAATAAATAAAAAAATAGAAAAAAATATTTTTTTTAATGAAAAATCTTCTGCAATACACATGGTCTACCACTTGGTGGCAATATTGTATTTCATTGAAATCAGCTATTTGACTATATGGCAATTATTTATCTTTTATTAAATGAGATATACGGTAAATATTAAGGGCTAGTAATTCATAAATCATACATATGTTTGGCCATACTGCGTGGATGGGTGATATCTGATTGACAATACCATCTAATGAAATATTGAATTGTCTTCGATTTATTATAATTCCTTTAAGACTGATTGTGGAGTAATTGTGGTAAAGTGAAGTGGGAAACAGAATAATATTTTTTTTTTTTTTTTGCCCACTGGTAACATATGTCCTGGAAATCATCATTCAAGTTTTGGAACAAAACTCTACATGTTCGTTAAAAAAAAAAAGGAAACCATCAAAAAGTTGCCAACAGTATATGCTGTTAATGTTATTATTTTACTCTTATAGCTAGTAATTTAGTTTCAGGAAAGGGGATAATATGAGATTTTATATATTTATTTTTATTTTAATAAAATGTTTTAATATTGCAATGTATTGGGGAACAAATAAAATATGTAAAAAAAAATTATATATATATATATGTATATATATATATATATATATATATATATATATATATATACCGTATATAATATTTTTAAAGCCAAAATGTATCATTATTATTTTTTTAATATACATATTTTATTGGTTCCCCCCTAGGAGATTTGAACCTGCAATCTTTTGATGAATTGTCCAATGCATTGCAATACTGTAATATTGCAGTGTATTGAAAAATTACTGATCTCCTATAAAGCCTGTCACAGACTGGGCATCATAGGCGTACAAACATGGCAGATAGATGGAAGAAGGATAAAGTTGAGGCATTATGGAAATCATATGATTGATAGATGCGTTACTGATCTGCAAAGGATGAAAAAATGGAAACAAAATTTTCAAAACTTCTCGATTCGCTCAGTCTGGATTATGAGCCGTGTGCCGAAATCCCCGCACTTACAACCTTGGCTGCTATCAGTGAGGTTATTAATGGTCGTCTGAGGAACCTTCAAGCAAATCATCAAGATCCGCTGCTGGCAGCTCCCTGTGTAATCACCGACCAATGAGGTCACAGATGAGCTCGATAGAAGACAAGACTGGAGACGCTGCAGGACACGCAGCACAGCTAGGCCACACAGGCTGCTCACAGTAGCACCAGCACCTGGTGTAGTCGTGTTGAAAAACCGCTTCTAGGACACAATGGAGAAATGGCCGCATCACTGGATCCACGACCAAATCAATGTAATGACGAGATGGTAGTACACCTGGAATGAAGCCTAGAGAGGTTCAGCTACCATACAATATGGCACCCACACCATAATCCTGGGAGGAAGATTTGTGTGATGTTCCCTTGTGAAGGCCTCTTCATGGTGTTGCCCTCATGGTCTCAAGACCAATTTCTGGCTGTCAATAGGTCAAAGACAAAAGAGCTCATTGCTGAAGAAGACAGATCTCCATTGTTGTCTTGCTCTGCACCATGAAAGCTTTTGAGAGCGGTGGCGTGAGGTCAATGGACACCTGTAACTTGAAGCCCAATGTCATGCAAGCGTCTTCTGATGGTTTGTGTAGTCACTGTTTGACGCCTTCAGCATGTAACACCTAATTTCACTAACATTATGGATCATTAATGACCCAGTGGTGCGGCCATTTCTCCATTGTGTCCCAGGAGCAGTTTTTCAACACAACAACGCCAGGCTGGATGTTACTCGTGGTACTGTGAGTAGCCAGTGTGGCCTAAACGTGCTACCATGGCCTGCAGCATCTTCAGACTTGTCTCCCATGGAGTACATGTGGAACTTCATTGGTCGGTGATTACACAAGAGCTGCCATCAGCGGATCTTGATGATTTGCTCGAGTACATTCAGCGTGGAAGAAGGTTCCTCAGACGACCATTAATAACCTCACTGATAGCAGCCGAGGCAAGAAATTCTACAAGTGATGCTCATACTCCAGACTGAATACATCGAGATGTTTTGAAAATTTTGTTTCACTTTTTTCACCATTTTTACGATCAGTAACGTCTATCCATCCTGTGATTTCCAAAATTCCCGCGACTTTTCTTTCTTTGTGTTGCATTTCAATGTTGAAGAAGTGTCTCCTGCGCAAAGTGTACCTTTTCACCCATTATAGATACAGGCCAGTGGGCTTAAAATCCAGTTCTTGCTCATAACCTGCCACCGTCAAAAATGGACACTTTTGGGCAATTTTCTGAACAATAAATATACATCCCAAATCATGGGACATTCCCAGCCCCACCGTCATTGGAAGCAATTCGTAAATAGATCAGAAATGTTCTTCTTCATGCAAATTTTTTAAACATTTTTCCAACCTTAAAGTATATGGTTTATGGAAAAATCTGAACAATTGAGAAAGTATGAAGGACGTCTAGTCTTATATGAGCCCCCTTCTTTCCGGTAACATAAGCAGCGCGGATGATAACATTTTATATGAGGTCATTTATAAATAAAATACAGATCTGTGAATATGGTAATTAAGTAAATTAACATGCATGATAGCGTGAAATGACATAATACCGCCTACCGATGCAGTAAACATTCCGCACCGTTGGATTCACGCCAGAAAACATTGCTAAATTCTCCACTCGGGGTTGGGGGGGCCGTGTCCCTGAGTGGGAGCGCGACATGGAAAAGTGTCTACGTCTGACTCACTGGAGCTGACATCTGCACAGGATTCCCGCTAGATCTACAGATCCTGGTGACGAGTAGGATAAAGAGTGGGTGGTGGTCTTCTCAAAGCTGTAAAATTATCTGAAAAAAGTGAAAAAATAATTCCAAGTGGTCGAAAATTAAAGAAGAAAGAAGCTATGGAACCATTGATTCCGGGAGTTTGTTTGGCATGAGGTGGACTTTATGGTAAAGTTGACAAGTCAACTTTCTTCTACGAGTTGGTACAGTCATGGTGATACCAAACTTATACCATCTTCTGGGCTTCGTGGGTTGGACTTTATAGGAGTAGAGATGCGGTCAGATACGGGGGCTTCAGTAAATGGGCGTTAAAGTGTCCTCTCTATTGTTGCTAACCTCCTGCATGCCAAGGTCACTTTTGACTGTAGCATCTAAGACGTTAAACTGTTGAGATCGGAGCAAGCTCAGTTGCCCTAGGACAGTGTTCCCCCCAACTCCGGTCCTCAATACCCTCAAACAGGTCATGTTTTTAGGATTTCCTTAGATGATGGAATTCTTGCCTGTCCAGATTCTGCAATTATCTCCTATACAATACAAAGGAAATCCTGAAAACATGACCTGTCGGAGGCTCTTGAGGACCAGAGTTGGGAAACACTGCTCTAGGATGTTGGCTGTATAACAGCTTAAGGTACCGTCACACTTAGCGACGCTGCAGCGATACCGACAACGATCCGGATCGCTGCAGCGTCGCTGTTTGGTCGCTGGAGAGCTGTCACACAGACCGCTCTCCAGCGACCAACAATGCCGGTAACCAGGTAAGCATCGGGTAACTAAGCGCAGGGCCGCGCTTAGTAACCCGATGTTTACCCTGGTTACCATCCTAAAAGTAAAAAAAAACAAACACTACATACTTACCTACAGCCGTCTGTCCTCCAGCGCTGTGCTCTGCACTCCTCCTGTACTGTCTGTGTGAGCACAGCGGCCGGAAAGCAGAGCGGTGAAGTCACCGCTCTGCTTTCCGGCTGACCGACGCTCACAGCCAGTACAGGAGGAGTGCAGAGCACAGCGCTGGAGGACAGACGGCTGTAGGTAAGTATGTAGTGTTTGTTTTTTTTTACTTTTAGGATGGTAACCAGGGTAAACATCGGGTTACTAAGCGCGGCCCTGCGCTTAGTTACCCGATGTTTACCCTGGTTACCAGTGAAGACATCGCTGAATCGGTGTCACACACGCCGATTCAGCGATGTCTACGGGGAGTCCAGCGACCAAAGAAAGGTCTGGACTTTCTTCCCCGACCAGCGACAGCACAGCAGGGGCCTGATCGCTGCTGCCTGTCACACTGGACGATATCGCTAGCGAGGACGCTGCAACGTCACGGATCGCTAGCGATATCGTCTAGTGTGACGGTACCTTTAGTCTGGCTGCGAATTGGCCCCTCCCTACTCCCCTCCAGTCAGTGCCAGTGTGTCGCCCCTTCCCGGGACAACTTTTTACTATTGATGCTGCCTATGCAGCATCAATAGTAAAAAGATATAATGTTAAAAATAATAAAGCCCACTGCATGGGCTGTGCTATATATTACGTGGGCTGTGCTATATATTAAGTGGGCTGTGTTTTATACTACATGGCTGCTATATACTACGTGGGCTGTTATATACTGTGTGGGCTGTGTTATATACTACGTGGGCTGTGTTATGTACTGTGTGGGCTGTGTTATATACTACGTGGCCTGTGTTATATACTGCGTGGGCTGTGCTATATATTACGTGGGCTGTGCTATATATTAAGTTGTCTGTGTTATATACTACGTGGCTGCTGTTATGAACAGGTAATTCAGAACCACAATGGACCTTGAAGTTCAGAGCACACAAAGTGACCTGACAATTACCAAAAACATAGGACGAGCTCTGAGACGTGGGAACTCTGCTGACCGCAATCCCTAATCCTATCCAACCACACTAAAGGTAGCCGTGGAGCGCTCCTGACCAGTCCTATGCGCCTCGAGCACAGCCTGAGAAACTAGCTAGCCCTAAGAAAGAAAAATAAGCCTACCTTGCCTCAGAGAAATACCCCAAAGGAAAAGGCAGCCCCCCACATATAATGACTGTGAGTTGAGATGAAAATACAAACGCAGAGATGAAATAGATTTAGCAAAGTGAGGCCCAACTTACTGAACAGACCGAAGATAGGAAAGATAGCTTTGCGGTCAACACAAAACCCTACAAACAACCACGCAGAGGGGGCAAAAAGACCCTCCGCACCGACTAACGGTACGGAGGTGCTCCCTCTGCATCCCAGAGCTTCCAGCAAGCAAGAAAAACCAATATAGCAAGCTGGACAGAAAAAATAGCAAACAAAAATAACACAAGCAAAACTTAGCTTATGCAGGAAGACAGGCCACAGGAACGATCCAGGAGGAAACAAGACCAATACTAGAACATTGACTGGAGGCCAGGATCAAAGCACTAGGTGGAGTTAAATAGAGCAGCACCTAACGACTTAACCTCATCACCTGAGGAAGGAAACTCAGAAGCCGCAGTACCACTCTCACCCACCAAAGGAAGCCCACAGACAGAACCAGCCGAAGTACCACTCACGACCACAGGAGGGAGCTTGGCCACAGAATTCACAACAGGCTGCTATATACTACGTGGGCAGTGTTATATACTACGTGGGCTGTGTTATATACTACATGGCTGTGTTATATACTACGTGGGCTGTGCTATATATTACGTGGGCTGTGTTATATACTGCCTGGCTGCTATATACTACGTGGGCAGTGTTATATACTACGTGGGCTGTTATATACTATGTGGGCTGTGTTATATACAGCGTGGGCTGCGTTATATACTATGTGGCTGCTATATATTACCTGGCTGTGCTATATACTACGTGGCTGTCTGTGTTACGTGAGCTGTGCTATATACTATGTGGCTGTCCTATATACTACGTGGCTGTGCTATATACTACATGGCTGTCTGTGTTATATACTACATGGCTGTGTTATATACTACATGGCTGTGCTATATACTATGTGACTGGCTGTGCTATATACTATGTGGCTGTCTATGTTATATACTACGTGGCTGTGTTATATACTACGTGGCTGTGCTATATACTACGTGACTGTGCTAAGCACAACATACATACATACATACATATTCTAGAATACCCAATGCGTTAGAATTGGGCCACCATCTAGTTATATATAACTGTACTGCTATCCCTAATATGGTCGTAAAATCTGGTATCTACTACTATATGGTCACTGTATGGTGGTAACATCGGTGTTGGTCTTTTGAGTTTTTTTATGTATTTATTCCCTCATTTTACGCTCCATGACTGAGGACTTCCCAGAGTGTTCGTTTATTTATACTCCTCATGGATAAAGGCGTTTTGTTCATTTATTTAGGTTTTCCATACATAATGGCTAATGGAATTCATAGCTGTATAAAAAGTAAAAGACATTCCTTCTGTTCACCCAACTTTCTCACACCCTTCATCAGTTCTTTGTTCTAATTCTCTCCCAAGAACTACCACTCCCTAAGTCTGAGATTGGGCAGGCTATAGACTGTATCCCCTTCTTTTCTCTGACAGCCCCCATCATTTGTCCCGTAATATGGGGCAATTAGCATCTGACTCATGTTTTTTCCCCTTCCTCTGGATCATCATATTAGGTCATACTGTAAGTTGAACTTGATGGACATATGCCTATTTTCAGCCTTAAAGGGGTTGTCCACTACTCAGACAACCCCTTCGCAATCCCTTTGTTTCTCCCTCGTAAAATAATAACAGCTCTACGGCCTCATTCCAGTGGTTTGGCACTTGCCCACCATGGAATCTCATGACATTGTCACTGAGAAAGGGTTGTCCGAGTAGTGGACAACCCCTTTAAAACTACAAAACCATGTGCCTTTTATAACGCTGGTGTATTTAAATTCTGTATATGTGCCAAAATGGGCTTTGGACCACCAATGCTACCTTTGTGTTCCAAATACAAAGTGGTTGTCAGAGCATCGGGGCTAATGATGCCCCCAACATGGCCACTTCCAGGAACACAATGATTTTTTTTTATACCAGGACCTGAGGAGCGGATCAGCTTTTTTTTCCCTGTAAGACTGCTACTTTAATAAATCATATAATTGCTGTTAGACCAAACATTTGGCTCTTCATAAAGTATGTGACCCCCCCCCTAGCTAACATAGGGATTGTGGGCGATAGGATGGAATGTCTATTGTTTCTTTTAATGTATAATCCATACAATCTTCTCCTTCGTAAGTCTATAGGAATGTGTCATCTGCTGAAAAGTGACATCAGCGGCAAATGTATCACAATCACAGAGGGCTGAGATTTCACTTGCATCCGCCATGTTGGCAGCAGTTCATACGGCGAGCAGCACAGTTGTTTCCTCATACGGCGAGCAGCACAATTGTTTCCTCATACGGCGAGCAGCACAGTTGTTTCCGAGGCTGGAAAAGAAAACAAAGGATCGAATTCTCCCGAAACAAGTTGGATAACCTGCATTGAATATTACAAATACTGTAGATTTTAATTATGCAAATTTTCTATTCAGAGAGGAAGAGAACTAGAACTCTAGTGCCACCTATTGGAAGATAGCAATTCTACAAGTCAATGGCTATAAGTCTCCTCATCTCGGCATGCTCAGCATGTCAATCTCCGCAAGGAGAAACTACAGTATACTTCTTGGCTATCTCCCAGACTTTGAACTAAAAGCTGTACAACCTAGTCTGTCCACTAGATGGCAGAATAAGTCTGTGGCCTTCTTGACAAAACAGCATTTCATGCACTAACTAAAAGCGAAAAAAAATTTTGACGGACCAAGACCAATGCAGAAGAGCGGAAATCTGTGTCATCGGTACATAACCCGCCTGCGTGATGTTTCTCTGTTAATATGTATTGGTGATCGGCACTTCAAATTTTTACACGTATTCTTCTATTATCCTACATTTTCGGAGAGTTTCCTTAAAGCAGACCTGACATTTCATTTTTTTTTTCACGATTAAAGTTCTGTAATATCTCCCATATAAAGAAACATAAATATCCATGCTTGTTTCTCCTTCAAGAGTATGTTCAAATGTATCAGCAACAGGATAAAAGACTTTTTACAGTACTTAGCAGTGTAGCTGGGAATCCAGCGCTATGATAAGCTAAATTACTCAATAACCGCACCACTATCTGCCTCTCATTTTTTTACTCTTCTCCTCCCTCCAATAGATTAAATAGTCCACTTTGATAACCATTTTTTTTTATTGTTTTGGTACCTTTGAAAATATCCCTGGTTAAAAATGCCTTGCCTTTCTAAGTCTACAAAACCTCTCGGAACTCATTAATTCCCAATTCCATCTGTCACCAACTTTTTTATAAATTTTCGAGTACATAAAAAAGAAGGGGACAAGTAAAAGAATGTATGATTGCGGGATCAGACTACGCAGGGTTTGATTGTAGTCTGTGACCTTGGGGACACATAGGAGATAAGAGCTGCAAACACAAAACGGTAGATTTTTAATCAAGGCTAAGTTACATTTTGTTTTTGTCTTAGATGAATCCGAGTAATAAAAAAAATTGATTGCAAAAATATACACACCCTAGCAAAAAAAAACACGGGACTATTTTTGGACCATGTATCTTGACTAAATGCCCAAAAATTAGCCACATTTCTCTACTTTATACATTTAATGGCAATGTTAGCCGGATAGGTTGACGCGGATGTTTTAATTTTCTTTCTTATACTTCTTTTGTTTTGATTTTTCTTTTTATTCTTCACTCGTTCATTGCAGACAGAAACTCTTTTAAAATGTAGTTTACAAGGCAAGATGAAAAGGAAGACGTTCAAAGATGGTGAAGAAATGTTAAGTGAAGCTTATCGAGGATGAAAAACCTTCCGACTTACATCTCAAGATGAAATATTAGTATTGCCCAGATTAGCCTTGCGGATTTCTGCTGTCAGAGAGGCCGCTCTCTCCTCCTGTGATCTCGGCCTGTGCTGTGTGTTTAGCAGTCGACCCCCTGTTGATCTTGTATAGTTCAGAGGAAGGTATCACAGGGGGCGATGCTATTTATTTGGCGTGCAAGCCCCAGGTCTTATATTTAAAGGCAAAAAAGGGCAAAAATTTAGGGCCAATTAACTTCTAAGGGTGTGCTATTAATGGGGCCAAAGGGCGCCCTTTAGGAGTATGCATAAAAATAATTTAATTTCTATTGTAAATTAGATTTTTTTTAGCAAAACGAGCATATGTTGGAGGTTCTCAGTGCTAGTGGAAGGAAAGCTGTCTCAAAGCATGAGCAGCCCCCCCGACATGCTTCACTGTAGGCATGTTCGAGGTACTGCCATGCTTCACTGTAGGCATGTTCAAGATACTGCCATGCTTCACTGTAGGCATGTTCGAGGTACTGCCATGCTTCACTGTAGGCATGCTCGAGATACTGCCATGCTTCACTGTAGGCATGCTCGAGGTACTGCCATGCTTCACTGTAGGCATGTTCGAGATACTGCCATGCTTCACTGTAGGCATGTTCGAGGTACTGCCATGCTTCACTGTAGGCATGCTCGAGATACTGCCATGCTTCACTGTAGGCATGTTCGAGGTACTGCCATGCTTCACTGTAGGCATGTTCGAGGTACTGCCATGCTTCACTGTAGGCATGTTCGAGGTACTGCCATGCTTCACTGTAGGCATGTTCGAGATACTGCCATGCTTCACTGTAGGCATGTTCGAGGTACTGCCATGCTTCACTGTCGACATCATCAAACCAAAACCCTGCTACACTGTAGATATAACCAAGCCATCACGCTTAACTATAGGCATCATGGAGCAACAGCCATGCTTCGTGGTAAACATAACCGAGCCACCACCATGCTTCACTGTAGATATCACTTAGCTACTGCTATGCTTCACTGTTGACATAACCAAGCCACTGCCAAGCTTCACTGTAGACATAACCTAGCCACCGCCATGATTAACTATAGGCATGATAAAGACACTGCCATGTTTCACTGTAGCACTTAGAACCTCGGCTGCTATCAATTAGGTTATTAATGGTCATCTGAGAAATGTTCTACCATGCTGAATACACTTGGGCAAATCACCAAGATCCGCCGCTGGCAGCTTCATGTCCAATTGCCGGCCAATGATGTCGGAAAGTGCTCGATGGGAGACAAATTCGGAGACGCTGCTGGCCATGGTAGCATGTATAGGCCACACTGGCTGCTCACAGTAGCTCGGGGAACATGCGGCTTGGTTGGTTATGTTGGAAAATGGCTCCTTGGAAACTTCAGAGAAATGGCCATACCAATGGTTCCTTGACCAAATCCATGTACTGCGGAGCTGTTGGTGGACGTGGAATCAACACTATAGGGCCACTGTACATTATACCACCCCACACCATAATCTTGAGAGTAGGACCAGTGTGATGTCCCCTCGTGAAGGCCTTTTTGTGACGTTGCCCACGTCTTCCTGTCAGATTTGAA
Organism: Ranitomeya imitator; assembly: GCF_032444005.1. Lineage (NCBI taxonomy): Eukaryota > Metazoa > Chordata > Amphibia > Anura > Dendrobatidae > Ranitomeya > Ranitomeya imitator. Next base: position 29,802,251 of record NC_091285.1, read on the forward strand.
GAATGTACACATAGTGATCCATTCTGTCTCAAAGGGGACAGAATTGTATGTCAAATACGAAGTCTAAGGAGTCAAACAACGTCCACACAAACCATCAGAAGACGTTTGCATAATAGTTGGCTACGCACCAGAAGTGCAGCTACAGGTGTCCATTGACCTCACGCCACCACCCTCAAAAGCCATCATGCTGCACAGCAAGAAGGCAACGGAGGCTGCAGTGGAGGTTTATTCTCTTCAATAATGAGTCCTGCTCTTGTCTTAGATGCAAAGATAGCCAGAGATAGGTTTGGAGACCACATGGACAACATCATGAAGAGGCCTTCGTGATAAAACGTGGAAGTATACTAGAAGAATCAGATCAATATGGGCAGCACGGTGGCTCAGTGGATAGCACAGCAGCCTTGCAGCGCTGGAGGCCTGGGTTCAAGCCCCACTAAGGACAACATCTGCAAAGAGTTTGTATGTTCTCTCCGTGTTTGCGTGGGTTTCCTCCGGGTACTCCGGTTTCCTCCCACATTCCAAAGACATACTGATAGGGAATTTAGATTGTGAGCCCCAACGGGGACAGCGACGATAATGTGTGCAACCTGTAAAGCGCTGCGGAATATGTTAGCGCTATATAAAAATAAAGATTATTATTATTATCAATACAGCAATGTTGCCCATACCACTGTGAGCAGCCTGAATGTGCTACAGCATTTTCTGTCTGAACATCTGGGTCGTCATTGATTGGAAATTGCAAGGGAGCTGCCAGCAGCGGATTCTGATGATTTACCCAAGTGCATTCAGCATGGTAGAACATTCCTCAGATGACCATTAATAACCTCATTGATCGCAGACATGGCATCTAAGTATGGGCATTTCGGCACATGGCTCATACTCCATACTGATTAAATCGAGATGTCTTTACCAATTTGTTTCCATTTTTTCATCATTTGCAGATCAATAACACGTCTATCCATCCCGTGATTTCCAGAATTCCACGACTTTTCCTTCTCGGTGTTGCAATTTCAATGTTGATGAGAGTGTGCCTCTGTATGTGTGTGTTGTAAGGTGGCTGCCGGACACATAGTTGATAGGAGATACGTATCACGAAGGTGGTGTCCTCTGTGATGTAAACCTGGAGTAATGCTCTAGTGCACAAAGTACTAAGAGGTTTGGTATGGCATCCGGGCCAGGTTTACGGGCAGCCAGAGAGATGAGCGGGTCGGCTGCCCACATACCCCACCCCTGGGTGTGATTTAAGTTGTAAAATGGGGCTTGTTTGTCTCACACATGGTCTGTGTGTGGAGGTAAAAAGGCCTCCTGTGATGTCTCCAGACTAAGCTGCTGTACTGGATGCTTTCCAGCCAGGGTGTCATAGACTGTCACCAAAGTGCCATTGTTGGAACGGATTACTTTGTTTCTGCGGCACTGAAATGCCGTTTATTTCCTTTGCTTGTGGTGCAGTTTATAAGGACTCATAAATAGAAAGGTTCCTGTGATACCTCATCCCGCTCCCAAGTGAGTTGCATCACCACAGTATATACAGCATTTGTGTGTATATATTCGGTGTGTATATATATATATATTTTTATATTTAAATACCCCGAACTTTATCATTTTAGCATTGTAAAATACATACAAAAGCGGCTTATCTTTTTAGCTGAAATTTATTTTAATCGACATTGGTCTTTTTCCCAAATAAATATAATTTCATGCTCCTGGATTTTATTTTTTTAATTTTACATTTGAAATTATAGATTTCTTTTCCGTTTTTACCATTCCAGTAACAGTTTACAGAACATACAGGAATCCTTTTTTTTTTTGTTCTTTTCTTAAAAATAGATGAAAAACACACCAGATAATCACTTTTTCTACCGAATGTTCATCTTCAGCCTGAAATCGCACCCGAACTTTGACTCTAAAGCAATTGTACAATATTTACATAGACAACGTCAAAAATACTTCAGACAAATATATTAGGACAGAACCGGATGTTAACAAAACTTCTATACAATTATTCATCGTTAAGTTATCATGCTAAATTTATTTTGTTTTGTTTTTTTCTTCATAATATTCATTATAAATAGAATTTATGGTAAGAAGTTATTTGTGATCTATCGGAAAGTCAACAAAAAGTGGTAAAGGCGTAGACAGAATTGGTTCTATCTTTGAACAGTGCCAATTTACGCAAAAACATAGGCCTAAAGGTCAATAGGATTAAAGATCAATAGAATCTAAATGTCAATGGCTCTAAAGGTCAACAGAATCTAAAGGGCAATGTGCCTAAAGGTCAATGGAATCTACAAGTCAAATGGGCCTAAAGGTCAACGGAATCTAAAAGTCAAATGGACCTAAAGGTCAATGGAATTTAAAAGTCAAGTGGGCCTAAAGGTCAATAGAATCTAAAGGTCAATGGGCCTAAAGGTCAATAGAATCTAAAGGTCAATGCGTCTAAAGGTCAATAGGACTAAGGATCAATAGAATCTAAACGTCAATGGCCCTAAAGATCAACAGAATCTAAAGGGCAATGTGCCTAAAGGTCAATGGAATCTACAAGTCAAATGGGCCTAAAGGTCAACGGAATCTAAGTCAAATGGACCTAAAGGTCAATGGTATTTAAAAGTCAAGTGGGCCTAAAGGTCAATAGAATCTAAAGGTCAATGGGCCTAAAGGTCAATAGAATCTAAAGGTCAATGCATCTAAAGGTCAATAGGACTAAGGATCAATAGAATCTAAACGTCAATGGCCCTAAAGGTCAACAGAATCTAAAGGGCAATGTGCCTAAAGATCAATGGAATCTACAAGTCAAATGGGCCTAAAGGTCAACGGAATCTAAAAGTCAAATGCACCTAAAGGTCAATGGAATTTAAAAGTTAAGTGGGCCTAAAGGTCAATAGAATCTAAAGGTCAATGGGCCTAAATATCAATAGAATCTAATCGTCAATGGCCTAAATTTCCTAAAAATTTAAAAAGCAATGGGTCTGAAGATCAATAGGCCTAAAGGTCAATAGAATCTAAACATCAGTGGGCCTAAAGGTCAAAAAATCTAAAGGGAAATGGGTCTAAAGATCAACAGGCCTAAAGGTCAATAGAATCTAGAGGTCAATGGGCTGAAAAGTCAATAGAATCTAAAGGGCAATGGGCCTAAAGGTCAATAGAACCTAAAAGGGCAATGGGCCTAAAGGTCAATAGAACCTAAAGGGCAATGGGCCTAAAGGTCAACAGAACCTAAAGGGCAATGGGCCTAAAGGTCAATAGAACCTAAAGGGCAATGGGCCTAAAGGTCAATAGAACCTAAAGGGCAATGGGCCTAAAGGTCAACAGGCCCAAAGGTCAATAGAATCTAAAGGGCAATGGGCCTAAATGTCAATAGAATCGAAAGGTCAATGGGCCTAAAGGTCAATATTATCATGTTAAAATGGATGGAATTTGATACAGTTTTGATAGAATTCGAGAATCCAAATTGCACCCCAGAAAACACTTACAATGTAAACCTGGCTTTACTGGTCAAACCTATAGAAAAGCATTATAGTCCAAAAAATGTAGACATGAAACATCATTAGACCTTCATCAAAGTACCAAAAACATCTGCGTCGTCAGGCTTATCTACATCTACCAGTCATCAATGTGGGAACTGGCATGCTAAATAATCTAAATGATCAATGCCCAATTCATTTTTTTTCATAGGAAACAAAAAATATTTTTTTTACTTCAGCTGTTGTCTCACTTTTTGCTTGCTTTTTTATTTTATTTTTTATATTTTTTTAACATTTTATTTCATCATGCAAAATTGACAGTGAAGCAAAAAAAAAAAGTCTCGGAAGATGTGGCACGTAACAAATTGAACGTGATCGCGGCATACATTTAAAGTAATTTTTGACACATACAACAAAAACGTACACGTTCGGACTCGGTATTTTTCTGTCGTCTAATATGCCTTTCTACGAGAACTGATAAGAGATAAACGAGTATATGATACTGGATGATAATTATCATGATCCTTATGGCTTTCCGGACCCAAAATTATGACAACGCTGCAGAAAGTAAATGACCTTATATTACAAAAATAGAGGAAAAAAAATGAAAAATTGCACCATTCTTTTTTTTACGATGTGATGTAAAAACTAATACCTACAATCAATTTCACGTATTCACAGTGAAACAGAATTTTTTTTTTCGCGTGTGTTGTCTTTTTTTTGGTACTTCACAAATGGGCTTGAACGACCGAACTGCGAAAATTCTTGGCAAAATGATACACGATAAACACCATGCAAATCTGAATTTGCTTAACTATTGACATGCCAATTTTTCAAAAAAATGTTTTTAAATGTTGATTTTTATTTTTATATATATATATTTCTTTGTTTTATATTGACTCCTTCCTGGGCAACTTGAATAAAAGGAGGAGGTTTCAGCCTTGCGTCAGGAAACAATAAAAGTCACTGGACGGACTTAGAACTTTTTGAGAAATGATCGATAACAAAAGTCTTTGTTTTTTTTTTTGTTTTGTTTTGTTTTTTAACCTACAAGGCCACCCCAAATTTTTAGATGTATTTTTATTTTTTAGAAATCTTTTAAAAAGTCATATACCCCTAAAAATCGTCCAGCTTGATTCCATCGGACGGTGTAGTCGTACCGAACTACCTCTTGTGATAGTCACGCGTTAGTGTTTCGAAACAGTTCTTCAGATTTCCTTTCCCAGTAATGAACGCAAGCTGCGTAAATCTGAGAAACCCAAAAAATATCGCTTTTTGGATTGACATTATTTCCATTTTTTTTTTTTAGCATCTTTCGAAATCGATTTTTTTTTCTTGCATCCATTGATATGTTGAATCCGACATTTCCTTTGGAAAATTGTAGAGTAATCCTCTTCTTTTAAATTAAATGTCTTTTTTTTATTAACAAAAATAAGAATTATATTTTTATATATATATATATATATATTTATATATATTTATTTTTTTCTCTTTTTTTTTGCCAAGTTAGGAAGTTTCAGAATTTTTTGCCTTAAGCCGTGAGAAAAATAGGATATCCGGTATAAGGAAAAGCCTTTTATCTTCATGTAAGCCTCTCGGAGTAAACACTGTACACTGTCCGCCCTGGCGGTGGCGACTCTATACTATAGATCCTTTGGAAGAAGAGAGATGGATGGACTGGATCCGTGTCGCCAACGTCCTTTGTAAGTCGCCCAGAACATCCTGGCCCGTTGTCTCGCAGTTCTTATCGTACAACAGTTGTTTAAAGGCTTCGTTTTCAATGAGGAGCATCATGTTTTTCAAGAAGTAGCCTTCACAGTAAGCCGATAACTCGGGAACGCCAAGAAACTGCGGGAACGTAGAGAGATAACGAGTTAGGGAACATTGTCGGATTAGTCACAAGATTAAAGGATATCCGTCAGCAGCGTTTCACACCCACCCAAAACTATATACTCATGTAGCTCTTTCAAAGAGAAGTCCAGCGATGCCTTTACATGGCCGGTCCGTTCCTCCGTTCCTGAGAAATCGGCGTTTGATTTGATAGGCAAATGAGGCTTAGATCTGAAGCTTCAGTCACTCCAGCTCTATTCACCACATAGCGCCGCCTCCTCCTACTTGACTGACTGTTCATTTGCCTGACGTAACACAGACTATAGGCTGTCAGTCCATTGGGAGGGGTGGAGAATAGAGCTGGAGTGACAGAGGCTTCAGATCTACCTGTAGTCCTTCATTTGCATATCAATTCAAACACTGTCACTCCGGCTCTATTCCTCACTTTCTCCTCCTTCTCTGAAGGATCATTTGCCTGGAGTTACACAGAACAAAGGCCGTCAATTCGATGGGCGGGGAATAGAGCTGAAAGGACAGAGACTTCAGATCTACCATAGTCCTTCAGCCTCATTTGCATATAAATTCAGACGCTGTCACTCTGGCTCTATTCCTCACCTTCTCCTCCTTCTCTGAAGGATCGTTTGCCTGGAGTTACACAGAACAAAGGCCGTCAATCTGATGGGCGGGGAATAGAGCTGAAAGGACAGAGACTTCAGATCTACCATAGCCCTTCAGCCTCATTTGCATATCAATTCAGATGCTGTCACTCCGGCTCTATTCCTCACCTTCTCCTCCTTCTCTGAAGGATCCTTTGCCTGGAGTTACACAAAACAAAGGCCGTCAATCCGATGGGCGGGGAATAGAGCTGAAAGGACAGAGACTTCAGATCTACCATAGTCCTTCAGCCTCATTTGCATATCAATTCAGACGCTGCCACTCCGGCTCTATTTCTCGCCCAGCGCTGCCTCCTCCTGCTTGACTGATGGCTTCTATATCTAAAGTCACACGGGATAGAGGCTGTCAAATAACTGGGTGGGGAATAGAGCTGGAGTGACAGAGGCTTCAGATCTACCATAGATCTTCAGCCTCATTTGCATATCAATTCAAACGCTCATTTCTCAGTAACCGAGGAACGGATCGGCCATGTAAAGGTATTGCTGGACTTGTCTTTAAATGAGCTACATGCACATATAAATAGTTTACTTTGAATAGACAGGGAAATTAAATTTGTTTTTTTTTCACCTTGAGAACTTGCACGACTAATAATCGTCTGTATTAGTAAAAAATATATATATATATATATACTTTATATGATCAAACAATATCAAAATAAGCAAAAACAGAAATGTAGAAATGACACAAAAAAATCCACAAAATAATGTCACGGGGAACTGAGTTATTAGAGGGAGGCCGCCCGTTCAGGTTGCTGAACTACAAATCAACTCTCTCCATTTTAATGGGAATTATGTAATACTTCATTTCTCCTGTAGGGGCGCTGCAGGCAAATTGAGCACTTGCTGCCGAGTTTTGCTAAAGATCACAGATAATTGCTGGGGGGCTACACAGCAGGAAATTCCGGTAATCATCTTATCACTGCTGGAAAAAAAATAGATTTTTCACAATGTACAATCCATCTAAAAACGTTGAAGTTTTAGAAATGTGTGTTTGTACCGAACTAAAACCTCTAATGACAGATATGAACCTGCTTCACTATTACTTGCATGGCTGGTTTGGGAAATAACAAGCAGCCGCTCACTGAGCACGGCCTGATATATCGGAATAATCTTCAGGTGTTTGCACAGAAATACAGAGGGCATAACATTTCTGTAGTTTGCTGCGACATTCTGGCATCTCAGAAACGTTATTTCTTAAAGACAAAGTCTAGAACCCCTCTATTACAGCAGTCTGGTGCCCCCCTATAACTCCCTTCCCCCGGTGACCCCCTATAACTCTTCCCCCCGGGGTCCCCCTATAACTCCCCCCCCCGAGTCCCCTATAACTCCCTTCCCCCGGGGTCCCCCTATAACTCCCTTCCCCTCGGGGTCCCCCTATAACTCCCTTCCCCCCGGTGTCCCTCTATAACTCCTTTCCCCCCGGGGTCCCCCTATATGTCCCTTCCCCCCAGGGTCCCCCTATTACTCCCTCCCCCGGGGGTCCCCCTATATCTCCCTTCCCCCGGGCTCCCCTTATTACTCCCTCCTCCACCGGGGTCCCCCTATATCTCGCTTCCCCCCGCGGTCCCCCTATTACTCCCTTCCCCCGGGATCCCCCTATTGCTCCCTCCCCCTGGGGTCCCCCTATTACTCCCTTCCTCCCGGTGTCCCTCTATAACTCCTTTCCCCCCGGGGTCCCCCTATATCTCCCTTCCCCCCAGAGTCCCCCTATTACTCCCTCCCCCGGGGGTCCCCCTATATCTCCCTTCCCCCGGGCTCCCCTTATTACTCCCTCCCCCACCGGGGTCCCCCTATATCTCCCTTCCCCCCGCGGTCCCCCTATTACTCCCTTCCCCCCGGGGTCCCCCTATAACTCCCTTCCCCCAGGGTCCCAATATAGCTCCCTTCCCCCCGGGGTTCCCCTATAACTCCCTTCCCCCGGGGTCCCCCTATAACTCCCTTCCCCCGGGGTCCCCCTAATACTCCCTTCACCCCAGGGTCCCCCTATTACTCCCTTCCCCCAGGGTCCCCCTATTAGTCCCTTCCCCCCAGAGTCCCCCTATAACTCCCTTCCTCCCGGGGTCCCCCTATAACTCCCTTCTCCCCAGGGTCCCCTTATAACTCCCTTCCCCCCGGGGTCCCCTATATCTCCCTTCTCCCCGGGGTCCCCTATATCTCCCTTCCCCCGGGGTCCCCTCTTACTTTCTTCCCCCGGGGTCCCTCTATAACTCCCTTCCCCGCACGGTCCCCCTATAACTCCCTTCTCCCCGGGGTCCCCCTATAACTCCCTTCTCCTTGGGGTCCCCCTATTACTCCCTTCCCCCCGGGGTCCCCCTATTACTCCAATTCCCCTCGGGGTTCCCCTATTACTCCTTTTCCCCCGGGGTCCCCCTATTACTCCCTTCTCCCCGGAGTCCCTCTATTACTCCCTTCCCCCCGGAGTCCCCCTATTACTCCCTTTCCCTGGAGTCCCCCTATTACTCCCTTCCCCCCGGGGTCCCCCTATTACTCCCTTCCCCTCAGGGTCCCCCTATTACTCCTTTTCCCCCGGGGTCCCCCTATTACTCCCTTCTCCCCGGAGTCCCCCTATTACTCCCTTTCCCCGGAGTCCCCCTATTACTCCCTTCCCCCCGGGGTCCCCCTATTACTCCCTTCCCCTCAGGGTCCCCCTATTACTCCTTTTCCCCCGGAGTCCCTCTATTACTCCCTTCCCCCCGGAGTCCCCCTATTACTCCTTTTCCCCGGAGTCCCCCTATTACTCCCTTCCCCCCGGAGTCCCCCTATTACTCCTTTTCCCCGGAGTCCCCCTATTACTCCCTTCCCCCGGGGTCCCCCTATTACTCCCTTCCCCCGGGGTCCCCGTACCTTGGCATGGTTATAGATATCCACGCAGTTCTCCGTGTTGATGCTTTTCGCACAGATTATCTCACAGTGACGCTGCAGAGCTTCCAGGTGAAAAAACTTGCTGGCAGAGAGCAGCTGCGAGAGAGGGAGAAAGAGGTGCAGAGGGCGAGTGAGGAGCTGGCGGCAGGAGAGGCGGCATCGCTGCATTAATAAGCTGATTTCATGCTCCAGGACTGAGACTAAACGAGGTAAATCTGTCATCAGCAGCGGATTATCAATCATTAGGGAAACGACACGGCGATGGAGCCACGTCCGACTCCTCAGCTGCGACTAAACGGTATATCTTCTAAACATCTGCGAGGATCGATTATCGAACGCTACCAGCAACGCGCCTCTTACCTCCATGATTTCATTATTTTTAATGAGGAGCGATTCTGTGCCGCCACAGTACAGGTACTGCATGACCAGCTGGAGAGAGAAAAACAGACACACTGTAACAAAATCACTGCTGATTTTATCAGACTGACCTGTAAAAGGAGCTGAAGAATGGGCTCTTATCATTTATGTCATGACTTAAAGGGGTATACCCATCTCCAAGACCCTATCCCAATATACAATTGGTGTCATAATAATTATAATATTGGCAAATATATCCAATTAGAAATGTAGTATAGTTCTTCTGATTAGCTATGTTGCTTACCCCATGTGCAGGGCATTGCAGTAGCTTAGGTATCCATGGTGATGACCACTCTATTTGGACACCTAAACTACTGCAATACCCTGTACATGGGGTAAGCAACATAGGTTATCAGAAGAACTGTACTACTTTTTTAATTGGAGGCATTTGCTAATATTATCATTATTACTACACTTAATACATATTGGGATAGGATGTTGGAGATGGTAATACTCCTTTAACATTATTATTATTATTTTTTTTACAGACATAGCACCACTCTTGTCCACAGGCCATATCTGGTATTGCAGCTCAGACTCATTCATTTAAATGGATGAGAGTTGCAATACCAGGCATGACCTGTGGACAGGAGTGGCGCCATTTTGGGGATACACCTACTGTACATGGGGAATAGTAATGCCTGCTGGCTTTAGTTATTCATTTCCAGGAAGAGTAACAGAGGCACGATGCGTAATATTAAGAAAAATATGCAGTAGAATGGTTGATTTCATGGGAGAAACAAAACTAGAATTTTCTGGCTGAATTTGACAAAATCTGTCAAATTCAAATTTTGTCAGCCTTGCTCATCACTATAACTTACCACAGAGGCAGGCAACATTAATCAGACCGCTGGTATGACCTGTTTTTACAGCTTGATTTGACTTTATCGAAAGGACTACTTCAAGCCACCACTAGGTGGAGCTCACTGCCTCCTGTTGAATACATAAGTAGTTGGCTCCCCCTAGTGGCAGCAGGTAGTGCAGTAATTTGTCTATTTTATGGTGGTTTCAGTAGAGGTAGTGTTTTTTTTTTGTTTTTTTTTTAAAGAAAGATTAAATAAATAATAGGAGTAAGGACCAACTGAGGGTCCACGGTAGGATATAATTATCTCGGGAATTGGGGGGATGATATACTTTGCCTATTAAAATGTATTCTGCAAGGATGGCGGTATTAATCCCGGACTTCAGCGGGGATATTGCACAATACATAATTGATGCCGGCTGCTCAGACTATGTGGTGTTATTAATAGGACGTGCATAATTCATAAACCATTGTAACCTGATATGTCAAATTATATTAAAGTAAATCTTACATTAAAATGTCAAAATGTTCTTTACAATAAAACGCTGCCAAATACAGAGGAATCCAGTGTACGGCAGTCAGTGTGCTCACATCGACAGTGATCCGGACCCATGGGCGGTAAAGCTCACGGGCTTCTTTCCAATCACTTTGACTGTGATATTCCCTGTTTGAAGTGTGGTAAGTGACTAAGAGGCTGTGGACCCTCGGGTACTACCCTAACGCTTGAATGGTCAGGCCGTCAATGCTAAATTTATTCCTTAAAGGGTTATTCTCATCTTCATAGATGAATATTCTATCAGATAGTGCTTGTAAAAACAAGCACGTTTGCAATTTACTGCTAATTAAAATTTGCAGCCGTTCTTGAGATATTAGCACTTTTCTTTTGTTTACAGCTCGTTGCCTAGGAGACCGACCACCGCTGCTGTTTAGTTTGTAAGCACTGGCTGGGATTAGGAGGTAACAGTGATCCTGGCCAGCTTCAAAACAGTGCTAACAGTAACAGTGATCCTGGCTAGCTTCTAAACGGTGCTATCAATCTCAACTCAAAAGAAATTGAAAGTGCTACCCAAGTTCTACTGTCTATCAGCGTTGGTCGGTCTCCAAGGTAACGAGTAATAACCAAAAGAAAAGTGTTAATATCTCATGAACGGTTGAAAATTTTAACTAGCAGTAAATTGCAAAATGGCTTGTATTCACAAGCACTATCCGACAATACCCATTTCTGAAGATAGCAAAAAACACCCTTTAATTTTTTTTAACCCTTTAAAACTTACATTTTTAGGGATACACTATTTCTCACATGTTCACAAACCTGAAAGATGTGATATTTCACATAGTTGATTTCGATGCAGCTGTTTTCTGCCGTCGATTTGTTTGTGAGAAGAGCTTTAAACCTTGAAAAAAAGAATTTAAAGAAATTATACAGAAATTATACCAAAATACTAAAGAAATGTAACATTTGGCTGCAATTTTATTGCATCTGATTGGTCGGTTATTGCTCCAGGGTGTTACAACTTGTTTTATGCTCTAGTCACATCCCAAGCTGCATTCAAAATCTGTTCGGCTTCCTTTCAGCACTGGCCCTCTTTACTTCTCTCCTTTTTTTTACCTTGGGGATGCTGTGAAGAGCAGCACTTTATGTGCATAGAAGGGTCTTCCTTCCACAATAAAGGTGACATCTGACATTTCTTTGTTATTAAGGAAGTGAGGATCTGCAAAGAAACAAAAAAAAAACAGGAAAATTATTATTTGTGATATGAGGAGCTACTAATTAACGAGGGTTGTCCTAAACTAATCAAAATATTCCTTTTTTTTTTCCAGAAACGGCGCCACTCTTGTCTTCAGTATATAGTGACCATGTACGACCACCACTGTATACAGACATGGTCATTACCACTCCATTCAGTACATAGTGACCATGTACGACCACCACCGTATATAGAAGTGGTCATTACCACTCCATTCAGTACATAGTGACCATGTACGACCACCACCGTATATAGACATGGTCATTACCACTCCATTCAGTACATAGCGACCATGTACGACCACCACCGTATATAGACATGGTCATTACCACTCCATTCAGTACATAGTGACCATGTACGACCAACACCGTATATAGAAGTGGTCATTACCACTCCATTCAGTACATAGTGACCATGTACGACCACCACCATATATAGACATGGTCATTACCACTCCATTCAGTACATAGTGACCATGTACGACCACCACCATATATAGACATGGTCATTACCACTCCATTCTGTATATAGTGACCATGTACGACCACCACCGTATATAGACATGGTCATTACCACTTCATTCAGTACATAGTGACCATGTACGACCACCACCGTATATAGAAGAGGTCATTACCACTCCATTCAGTACATAGTGACCATGTACGACCACCACCGTATATAGAAGTGGTCATTACCACTCCATTCAGTACATAGTGACCATGTTTGACCACCACCGTATATAGAAGTGGTCATTACCACTCCATTCATAAATGGACAATAACAAAATGTGGCCATTCGGCGAGGATGAGAGGGAAGGACTCAAAGGGTAGTAAAAAGCCTTTATAAATAGGGGTATACAACTTTCTGGTCCTCCAAACTGACCCTGTAGCGAAAATTTACTCAACACCGCCATGCTTTTTTGAGTTGACAGCATAAATTTTGGTCATCAACAAAGCCAAAGAAGAACTTGTCTTTTTTCTCCTTTTTCAGCTTTCATCCATGAATTGTACCGCCACTCACCTGAAGTGAGGCGAATCAATACCGGATCAATAATCCTCACGTCTACAGAGCAATTCTTAAAAATGATGGTAGATCAAAGTCTCTGTATTCGCCTGGATGGACAAGACCTACAGTACAGACCAAAAGTTTGGACACCTTCTCTTGTAAAAAATTTTCTGTATTTTCATGACTATGAAAATTGTACATTCACACTGAAGGCATCGAAACTATGAATTAACACATGTGGAATTATACACTTAATGAAAAAGTGTGAAACAACTGAAATTATGTCTTATATTCTTGGTTCTTCAAAGTAGCCACCTTTTGCTTTGATGACTGCTTTGCACACTCTTGACATTCTCTTGATGAGCTTCAAGAGGTAGTCACCGGGAATAGTTTTCACTTCACAGGTGTGCCCTGTCAGGTTTAATAAGTGGGATTTCTTGCCTTATAAATGGGGTTGGGACCATCAGTTGTGATGTGCAGAAGTCCAGTAGATACACAGCTGATAGTCCTACTGAATAGACTGTTAGAATTTGTATTATGGCAAGAAAAAAGCAGCTAAGTAAAGAAAAAAAAACGAGTGGCTATCATTACTTTAATAAATGAAGGTCAGTCAGTCCGAAAAATTGGGAAAACTTTGAAAGTGTCCCCAAGTGCAGTGGCAAAAACCATCAAGCGCTACAAAGAAACTGGCTCACATGAGGACCGCCCCAGGAAAGGAAGACCAAGAGTCACCTCTGCTTCTGAGGATAAGTTTATCCGAGTCACCAGCCTCAGAAATCGCAGGTTAACAGCAGCTCAGATTAGAGACCAGGTCAATGCCACACAGAGTTCTAGCAGCAGACACATCTCTACAACTGTTAAGAGGAGACTTTGTGCAGCAGGCCTTCATGGTAAAATAGCTGCTAGGAAACCACTGCTAAGGACAGGCAACAAGCAGAAGAGACTTGTTTGGGCTAAAGAACACAAGGAATGGACATTAGACCAGTGGAAATCTGTGCTTTGGTCTGATGAGTCCAAATTTGAGATCTTTGGTTCCAGCCACCGTGTCTTTGTGTGACGCAGAAAAGGTGAACGGATGGACTCTACATGCCTGGTTCCCACCGTGAAGCATGGAGGAGGAGGTGTGATGGTGTGGGGGGGGGGGGGCTTTGCTGGTTACACTGTTGGGGATTTATTCAAAATTGAAGGCATACTGAACCAGCATGGCTATCACAGCATCTTGTAGCGGCATGCTATTCCATCCGGTTTGCGTTTAGTTGGACCATCATTTATTTTTCAACAAGACAATGACCCCAAACACACCTCCAGGCTGTGTAAGGGCTATTTGACCAAGAAGTAGAGTGATGGGGTGCTACGCCAGATGACCTGGCCTCCACAGTCACCAGACCTGAACCCAATCGAGATGGTTTGGGGTGAGCTGGACCGCAGAGTGAACGCAAAAGGGCCAACAAGTGCTAAGCATCTCTGGGAACTCCTTCAAGATTGTTGGAAGACCATTCCCAGTGACTACCTCTTGAAGCTCATCAAGAGAATGCCAAGAGTGTGCAAAGCAGTCATCAAAGCAAAAGGTGGCTACTTTGAAGAATCTAGAATATAAGACATAATTTCAGTTGTTTCACACTTTTTTGTTAAGTATATAATTCCACATGTGTTAATTCATAGTTTTGATGAGTTCAGTGTGAATATACAATTTTCATAGTCATGAAAATACAGAAAAATCTTTAAATGAGGTGTGTCCAAACTTTTGGTCTGAACTGTATATATGGAAGTTCTTCCTATATTTAGCAGATCTTTCTGATTAGTAAATGCAGCCTATCAATTAAATTCCGCCTGTCATTGTAAGAATCTTTGATAAAGCCGCCTATCAATATAAATGAGGTCTGCATTATGGAGCAAATGTTCCAGCCGGACGGAGCAGGCGTAATGTAAAAGTACGGAGACGTATTACACATGGTGTCGACTACAAATGAGCTCCGAGGGGCCAGTTGGTTTATCGGTTCATCTGCATTTCTTTCATTTTTTAAAATTTTTATTGTAACTAGTGCACGAGATATGCAAATATCCTTTTCAGAGAAGAAGAGAACTAGAACTGTAGCGCCACCTATTGGTGTAGCCATCCTAAAAGTCAATATCAACCCTTTATCGGACGTTAGCGCAGGATAAAAAGGCAAACCAGTCGCTCCATTTTCTGACACATGTTTTGGGGTTCTTGCCCCTCATCAGTGCAAAACAAGAGATCGTATTTGGCAGCTTGAGACGTCTCTGACAAGGGATTTAAGTGGGGAACATTTCTCCTTGTGGAGAGTCCCAAGCAGGTATTATGAAACTTATAGGAAAAGGACTAGGGAAACTAGAGACCTCTCACCTAGCCAAATCAGATCTCCTGGTTTGTACTGATGAGGGGCAAACAGCCTTAAACACATGTCTGTAAATGAATAATCTGGTTTGGCTTTTTATCCTAAGTCATGTGGCAAAGCTGCTTGTTAAAAGGTCAATATAGACTTTTAAAGATTGCAAATTAAATTCTCGGAGGAGCATTGCATGGCCTTTAAGTCTCCTAACGCCAGGTTGGTGCCATCCACAAGGAGAAACATCCTGCCTTATGCCCAATGCACAAGAAATATGGCTAAGTTATAAGTTGGTGAAGGCTTACCCAGCCGGGAGGTCTGCTTGCGCTTTATCTCAGTCAGCTTGGGGATGGGGTAAGGGCCGTAGCACTGGCTGAAGATGACGGCCAACTGTTGGCTGATGACCTCGTTCTGTAATGAAGAGGAGGAGACCATTTCTATTATACAAAACATGGTTCACATTGCGATGTTTTGACCTGCGTGTCATGGAGATATGTCAGAAGACTGAATTGTCGGGAAGTCGTAAACGGAGACTCCCCTTGGATTTTAGACTGAGCTTATGATTGGATCAATTCAATAACTCCTAGGAAAGTTTTCGGAAAAAAGTTCATGGCGTTTATGATATTTAACCCTGATGACTTAATTTTTGTGATTTTGTATTTTAAACATTAAATTGTAGCTCAAATTGTTTGACTCGGTTAAGTTGACCTTCTTCTTGTCCAATCATCTTAAATTATGAAGGCCAAGTTAAAAGTCAACTAGTGGGTTCTACCTGCCAACTTTATGCCATGATTGATTCCTGGCTAATAGGGGAAGTATTAAGTATGACATGATACGAAGGAAGCCGGTGAGAAGAACCACCATCGTGATCTCCAATATTATATTGAGTAGTAACTCAGAACTAGAAGATAGTTGTCAGCTCATTCGACCAACATCTGTTCCTTCCAATCCAACCATTCTCTTACAAAGGGGAATAACCCAATGTCAGACCACACTAGTGGCTTATATATCTAAACAGCAAAGGATGAGGAATATTGAGATCCAACATGTCCAATCCTTCTTCCTCTCGATATCTGAGAGTTGGTGGGGAAGTCAGGACACCTTCTCACGCATTAGGTCAGTTGTTCCTGCCTTAATCAGTGTAAGGAAATGGGTGACTTGATAGGTAAAATTCACATAATTAATAAACATACAATAATATCCCAATTGTGGGTTGAACATTTCCTATCTAAGACAACTATTATTCACTAGTCACCACAAAGATGGCCCAAATTATTTATTTCGGAAATGTAAGACTTGAGACATTGTTCGACTCCATGTCCATGTGGTTCTGTAGCCCAGACATGGTCTTTGGTTGAGTTCCGAAGGTCGGGCTGGTCCATGAGAAGAAAATATGGCTCAGACTTTGCCTATATATAACAAGGCACATGATGATCATTAGTAGACAACCTGAAGCAGCCATTGGAGTAGATCACTTTTTGTTAATAATTTCTTTTGCATTTCATTAAAAAAAAATATCCTACAGCAAAGCCGCCAACAGTCACGAATTTTCTAGGACTGTTCTTATTTTTCAGATTCAGTCTCGAAAACCCTACCAAAAAGGTGAGCAATTTCGGGTAGGCTGTGGCATTCCCCATTTACCAATACAAGTGTTTGTAAGTATGATATACCCTGGTGAAGAATTTACAAATGCACTTGCCCTATGTGGATAGAGCATTGCCCTCCAGTATGGTTTCCTCTGTTTGATCTACCTCGTTGTTTTCTCTGCTTACTATGCCCTTACTATCACTGCCTCTGGTGGACCTTTTGAATCACTGTCTCTAGTGGGACTCCAGTATCACTGCCCCTAGTGCGACTCCAGTATCACTGTCTCTAGTGGACCTCCACTATCACTGCGTCTAGTGGGCCTTCCATATCACTGCCTCTGGTGGGCTCTCAGTATCGCTGTCTCTGGTGGGCCTTCAGTATCACTGCATCTGGTGAGCCTTCATTATCACTGCCTCTGATGGGCCCTCCATACCACTGCATCTGGTGGTCCTTCAGCATTCTTTCCTCAGGTAGACCTTCAGTATTGTTTTCTCCGGTGGTTCTTCGGTATCCTTTCCTCTGGTGGACCTTTATTCTCCTTTCCTTTGGAGGTCCTTTAGTATCCTTTCCGTTGATGGACATTTAGTATCCTTTCCTCTGGTGGACCTTTATTCTCCTTTCCTTTGGAGGTCCTTTAGTATCCTTTCCGTTGATGGACATTTAGTATCCTTTCCTCTGGTGGACCTTTAGTATCCTTTCCTGTGGCGGACCTTCAGTAATATTTCTTCTGGTAGGCCTTAATTATCCTTTCCTCTGGTGGACCTTTAGTATCCTTTCCTCTGTTGGATATCAGTATCCTTGCCACTGGTTATCCTTTACTATCCTTTCCTCTGGCGATCCTTCTGTATCCTTTTCTCTGGTGGACCTTGAGTAATGTTTCTTCTGGTAGACCTTTATTATTAGTGATGAGTGCAAGTGCTTGTCACTCGAGTTTGCCTAGAGTGCTCAGGTATGCACCGAGTATTGCGGGTGCTTGAGTGACATTTCCGAGTCCCCGTGGCCGCATGTTTCACAGCTGTTGCAGTTACAAAACATGCGGGTATTGCCTGACATATACAGGCAATCTCCGAATGTTTAGTTTGGACTCGAACATATCACTCAAGCAGCACCCGCGATAGTCAAGTTTGCCTTAGGTGCTCAGGTATGCACCGAGTATCGAGGGCGTTCGAGTGACATGTTCGAGTCCTCACGTTCGTGGGATCTAAAATATGTCATTCGAGCAGCTGCAATACCCGAGCACCCAAGGCAAACTCGAGTAACGAGCACTTGCACTCATCACTATTTATTATCCTTTCCTCTGGTGGACCTTTAGTATGCTTTCCTTTGGTGATCTTTTTAGTATACAGTAATTTTCTCTGTTGGATATCAATATCCTTTTCCCTGATGACCCTTCAGTATCACTTTTGTTGGTGGTCCTTTAGTATCCTTTCCTCTGGTGGTCCTTTAGTATCCTTTCCTCTAGTGGACCTTTAGTATCTTTTCCTCTGGCGGACCTTTAGTATCCTTTGCTCTGGTGGACCTCAGTAACATTTCCTTCATTTCTTCTAGTAGGCCTTTAGTATCCTTTCCTCTGGGGTGTCTTTAGTATCCTTTCCTCTGGTGGGTCTTTAGTATCCTTTCCTCTCCTGGGTCTTTAGTATCCTTTCCTCTCGTTGGTCTTTAGTATCCTTTCCTCTCGTTGGTCTTTAGTATCCTTTCCTCTCGTTGGTCTTTAGTATCCTTTCCTCTCGTTGGTCTTTAGTATCCTTTCCTCTCGTTAGTCTTTAGTATCCTTTCCTCTCGTTGGTCTTTAGTATCCTTTCCTCTCGTTGGCCTTTAGTATCCTTTCCTCTGGGGTGTCTTTAGTATCCTTTCCTCTGGTGGGTCTTTAGTATCCTTTCCTCTCCTGGGTCTTTAGTATCCTTTCCTCTCGTTGGTCTCTAGTATCCTTTCCTCTCGTTGGTCTTTAGTATCCTTTCCTCTCGTTGGTCTTTAGTATCCTTTCCTCTCGTTGGTCTTTAGTATCCTTTCCTCTCGTTGGTCTTTAGTATCCTTTCCTCTCTTTGGTCTTTAGTATCCTTTCCTCTCGTTGGTCTTTAGTATCCTTTCCTCTCGTTGGTCTTTAGTATCCTTTCCTCTCGTTGGTCTTTAGTATCCTTTCCTCTCCTGGGTGTTTAGTATCCTTTCCTCTCCTGGGTCTTTAGTATCCTGTCCTCTGGTGGTTCTTTAACATCCTTTCCTCTGGTGGTTCTTTAATATCCTTTCCTCTAGTAGGCCTTTAGTATTATTTTCTCTAGTCATCCTTCTGATGGGTCCATCTCAATATTTCTTCTGTTGACGTTCGTTCTTTGGTGGGTCCAATCTTCTGGGTTCCCAGTGGATTGTATATAAGCAATAATCTACTTTGTCCATTTCCCTTATTCCTCTGTAAGTTCTTGATGACACAAGTAAACTTTTATTCTTTTTTATTTTCCTACTCACTAAAGCGATGAAATCGATGAAGCACTGAACGTCTCCCAATACTTCAGCTCCTTCCCCGCAGTGCCGGCCTCTGCGGAGCTCTTCCCATTGTCAGCTCTAGCAGGATGATTACATTTCACTCCAGAGTACTGGTACTCATTACCACCATGGTCGGTGTAATTAAAAACAATCAGCATCTTGCTGCAGCTCTGAGGTCTGTAAGATCTATGGAAGAAAACTGATCTACAAAAGGTTTTTTTTTTCAGAGTAGATGAAGGCTTTTCCTCAGTAGACCGGAATGAAATGAAGGAAAGAATAAAAAGCCCCATCAGACTAAACGCTGGGAGATCTGCCAAGAATAAACTTGGAAATTGCATTTAAAATCACAGCTGTGAAGTGAACTTTGGGAAACCCTGGGCGAGAAGGAAAGTTACGTCCTTGGGGTCCAGTAATGAGACGATTGCAGAGATGACGGGATCGGAACGAGGCAAGATCCTGATATGTGAGCTGAGGTCTTCGCAGGAGATACATCTGGCTTCCATTCAGTGCCATTCACTCCTCGCTCGCGTACAGTGGGGTGAGCCGTGGGGGATTTCTGCATGAGGTCACCGCGCACTCATTTATGAAAAATGGTTAAGAC
This sequence comes from Ranitomeya imitator, assembly GCF_032444005.1. Taxonomy (NCBI): domain Eukaryota; kingdom Metazoa; phylum Chordata; class Amphibia; order Anura; family Dendrobatidae; genus Ranitomeya; species Ranitomeya imitator. Next base: position 29,822,064 of record NC_091285.1, read on the forward strand.
TGAACTATCATAGCATCTAAAACTAAGCTGACACCTTGACAGGCTTAGATCTAGGAGATCGACAAGATCCTGAACCGGAAGTGGCATCATAGATGAAGTGGACGAGGCTGAAAGCACTCATGTAGGATCCAACTTGGGAGCCAGCGGCAGATAATAATCTACGATTATGCCAATAACAGACATTTGCTCGGTGGCTCCATGTATTGTGCCTGCCGTGCCTCCGTGTATTGTCCCTGCCGTGCCTCCATGTATTGTACCTGCCGTGCCTCCGTGTATTGTACCTGCCGTGCCTCCGTGTATTGTCCCTGCCGTGCCTCCATGTATTGTACCTGCCGTGCCTCCGTGTATTGTACCTGCCGTGCCTCCGTGTATTGTACCTGCCGTGCCTCCGTGTATTGTACCTGCCGTGCCTCCGTGTATTGTACCTGCCGTGCCTCCCTGTATTGTACCTGCCGTGCCTCCATGTATTGTACCTGCCGTGCCTCCATGTATTGTACCTGCCGTGCCTCCGTGTATTGTACCTGCCGTGCCTCCGTGTATTGTACCTGCCGTGCCTCCGTGTATTGTACCTGCCGAGCCTCCGTGTATTGTACCTGCCGAGCCTCCGTGTATTGTACCTGCCGTGCCTCCGTGTATTGTACCTGCCGTGCCTCCGTGTATTGTACCTGCCGTGCCTCCGTGTATTGTACCTGCCGAGCCTCCGTGTATTGTACCTGCCGAGCCTCCGTGTATTGTACCTGCCGTGCCTCCATGTATTGTACCTGCCGTGCCTCCGTGTATTGTAGCTGCCGTGCCTCCGTGTATTGTACCTGCCGTGCCTCCGTGTATTGTACCTGCCGTGCCTCCGTGTATTGTACCTGCCGTGCCTCCGTGTATTGTACCTGCCGTGCCTCCGTGTATTGTACCTGCCGTGCCTCCGTGTATTGTACCTGCCGAGCCTCCGTGTATTGTACCTGCCGAGCCTCCGTGTATTGTACCTGCCGAGCCTCCGTGTATTGTACCTGCCGTGCCTCCGTGTAATGTACCTGCCGTGCCTCCGTGTATTGTACCTGCCGAGCCTCCGTGTATTGTACCTGCCGTGCCTCCGTGTATTGTACCTGCCGAGCCTCCGTGTATTGTACCTGCCGTGCCTCCGTGTATTGTACCTGCCGTGCCTCCGTGTATTGTACCTGCCGTGCCTCCGTGTATTGTACCTGCCGAGCCTCCGTGTATTGTACCTGCCGTGCCTCCGTGTATTGTACCTGCCGTGCCTCCGTGTATTGTACCTGCCGAGCCTCCGTGTATTGTACCTGCCGTGCCTCCATGTATTGTACCTGCCGTGCCTCCGTGTATTGTACCTGCCGTGCCTCCGTGTATTGTACCTGCCGTGCCTCCGTGTATTGTACCTGCCGTGCCTCCGTGTATTGTACCTGCCGTGCCTCCGTGTATTGTACCTGCCGAGCCTCCGTGTATTGTACCTGCAGTGCCTCCATGTATTGTACCTGCCGTGCCTCCGTGTATTGTACCTGCCGCGCCTCCGTGTATTGTACCTGCCGCGCCTCCGTGTATTGTACCTGCCGCGCCTCCGTGTATTGTACCTGCCGCGCCTCCGTGTATTGTACCTGCCGAGCCTCCGTGTATTGTACCTGCAGTGCCTCCTTGTATTGTACCTGCCGCGCCTCCGTGTATTGTACCTGCCGCGCCTCCGTGTATTGTACCTGCCGCGCCTCCGTGTATTGTACCTGCCGCGCCTCCGTGTATTGTACCTGCCGCGCCTCCGTGTATTGTACCTGCCGAGCCTCCGTGTATTGTACCTGCAGTGCCTCCATGTATTGTACCTGCCGTGCCTCCGTGTATTGTACCTGCCGCGCCTCCGTGTATTGTACCTGCCGCGCCTCCGTGTATTGTACCTGCCGCGCCTCCGTGTATTGTACCTGCCGAGCCTCCGTGTATTGTACCTGCCGTGCCTCCGTGTATTGTACCTGCCGTGCCTCCGTGTATTGTACCTGCCGTGCCTCCGTGTATTGTACCTGCCGTGCCTCCGTGTATTGTACCTGCCGTGCCTCCGTGTATTGTACCTGCCGTGCCTCCGTGTATTGTACCTGCCGTGCCTCCGTGTATTGTACCTGCAGCGCCTCCATGTATTGTACCTGCCGTGCCTCCGTGTATTGTACCTGCCGCGCCTCCGTGTATTGTACCTGCCGCGCCTCCGTGTATTGTACCTGCCGTGCCTCCGTGTATTGTACCTGCCGTGCCTCCATGTATTGTACCTGCCGCGCCTCCGTGTATTGTACCTGCCGCGCCTCCGTGTATTGTACCTGCCGCGCCTCCGTGTATTGTACCTGCCGTGCCTCCATGTATTGTACCTGCCGCGCCTCCGTGTATTGTACCTGCCGCGCCTCCGTGTATTGTACCTGCCGCGCCTCCGTGTATTGTACCTGCCGTGCCTCCGTGTATTGTACCTGCCGTGCCTCCGTGTATTGTACCTGCCGTGCCTCCGTGTATTGTACCTGCCGTGCCTCAGTGTATTGTACCTGCCGTGCCTCCGTGTATTGTACCTGCCGTGCCTCCATGTATTGTACCTGCCGTGCCTCAGTGTATTGTACCTGCCGTGCCTCCGTGTATTGTACCTGCCGTGCCTCCATGTATTGTACCTGCCGTGCCTCCATGTATTGTACCTGCCGTGCCTCCGTGTATTGTACCTGCCGTGCCTCCATGTATTGTACCTGCCGCGCCTCCGTGTATTGTACCTGCCGCGCCTCCGTGTATTGTACCTGCCGCGCCTCCGTGTATTGTACCTGCCGTGCCTCCATGTATTGTACCTGCCGCGCCTCCGTGTATTGTACCTGCCGCGCCTCCGTGTATTGTACCTGCCGCGCCTCCGTGTATTGTACCTGACGTGCCTCCGTGTATTGTACCTGCCGTGCCTCCGTGTATTGTACCTGCCGTGCCTCCATGTATTGTACCTGCCGTGCCTCCATGTATTGTACCTGCCGTGCCTCCATGTATTGTGTCCTTTTTCACCTTTCCTCTTGGCTCAAGATGAGAGGAATGAAATGGCCAAAGGTTTTTTTCAAAGTTGGACATCTCATGTGACTCATCTTGGACATCTCAAGACAAGATGAAAGATAAGGAAGGACATCATATACAGACCCGTGTCACCTCATGGAGCTCCAGGTCAGCAGATAAAGCAATTAGCCGAGAGATTTATGTAGCGCGGCCACATCGGAGAATTTCCTACTTCATTACTTGGTCCTAAGTCATTTTTTATCGGTGGCAGAGCAGCCGGTGTGTGGTGAGGTGGGAACGGATTACGCTGTGATTTCACTATTTCAGCACAAGGCACATGAAAGGTTTGTGACTCCTGGCACAAAATGTCACTGACTGGTCAGGTGGCCGACCTGGATCAGAGCACAAATGTCCACTGGGGCTAAGAACTGATAAAAAACCTATGAAGAATGAAAGTCACTCAAGATAGAAGAAAGAAGTGATCAGGAATGATGGCCGCTGTGAGATTATTAGGATGGTTTGTGTAGAGCAGATACATAAAAGGTTTCCTATACATCCGCCTCCCCCTATACTGTGGACTGACGGATATGATTCTACTGGGGGGTGGATAGAACAGGAGGAGGAGGTGAGCTGTGACATCACCTATTGTGAATGGTGGATCCTGTGTTATCTACTGTATATAGAGGTGTTATCAGTCATTGTACAGGAGGAGGAGGTGAGCTGTGACATCACCTATTGTGAATGGTGGATCCTGTGTTATCTGCTGTATATAGAGGTGTTATCAGTCATTGTACAGGAGGAGGAGGTGAGCTGTGACATCACCTATTGTGAATGGTGGATCCTGTGTTATCTACTGTATATAGAGGCGTTATCAGTCATTGTACAGGAGGAGGAGGTGAGCTGTGACATCACCTATTGTGAATGGTGGATCCTGTATTATCTACTGTATATAGAGGTGTTATCAGTCATTGTACAGGAGGAGGAGGTGAGCTGTGACATCACCTATTGTGAATGGTGGATCCTGTGTTATCTGCTGTATATAGAGGTGTTATCAGTCATTGTACAGGAGGAGGAGGTGAGCTGTGACATCACCAATTGTGAATGGTGGATCCTGTGTTATCTGCTGTATATAGAGGTGTTATCAGTCATTGTACAGGAGGAGGAGGTGAGCTGTGACATCACCTATTGTGAATGGTGGATCCTGTGTTGTCTACTGTATATAGAGGTGTTATCAGTCATTGTACAGGAGGAGGAGGTGAGCTGTGACATCACCTATTGTGAATGGTGGATCCTGTGTTATCTATTGTATATAGAGGTGTTATCAGTCATTGTACAGGAGGAGGAGGTGAGCTGTGATATCACCGATTGTGAATGGTGGATCCTGTGTTATCTACTGTATATAGAGGTGTTATCTGTCATTGTACAGGAGGAGGAGGTGAGCTGTGACATCACCTATTGTGAATTATGGATCCTGTGGTATCTACTGTATATAGAGGTGTTATCAGTCATTGTACAGGAGGAGGAGGTGAGCTGTGATATCACCTATTGTGAATGGTGGGTCTGTGTTATCTACTGTATATAGAGGTGTTATCAGTCATTGTACAGGAGGAGGAGGTGAGCTGTGACATCACCTATTGTGAATGGTGGCTCCTGTGTTATCTACTGTATATAGAGGTGTTATCAGTCATTGTACAGGAGGAGGAGGTGAGCTGTGACATCACTTATTGTGAATGGTGTATCCTGTGTTATCTGCTGCATATAGAGGTGTTATCAGTCATTGTACAGGAGGAGGAGGTGAGCTGTGATATCACCTATTGTGAAAGGTGGATCCCGTGTTATCTCCTGTGTATAGAAGTGTTATCAGTCATTGTACAGGAGGAAGAGGAGGTGAGATGTGATATCCTCTATTGTGAATGGTGGATCCTGTGTTATCTGCTGTATATAGAGGTGTTATCGGACATTGTACAGGAGGAGGAGGTGAGCTGTGACATCACCTATTGTGAATGGTGGATCCTGTGTTATCTACTGTATATAGAGGTGTTATCAGTCATTGTACAGGAGGAGGAGGTGAGCTGTGATATCACGTATTGTGAATGGTGGATCCTGTGTTATCTACTGTATATAGAAGTGTTATCAGTCATTGTACAGGAGGAGGAGGTAAGCTGTGACATCACCTATTGTGAATGGTGGATCCTGTGTTATCTACTGTATATAGAGGTGTTATCAGTCATTGTACAGGAGGAGGATGTGAGCTGTGACATCACATACTGTGAATAGTGGATCCTGTGTTATTTACTATGTAGAGGTGTTACTCTTCCTAGTAGTCATGCCTGTAAAGATAATGTGACTGCTGAAAACTCATCTGTACAGAAGAAGAAATGAGAGTTTGATGTAAGGACTAGTGGCCACTGACATTTCAATTAGATAGATAGTGATATGAACAATTAAAAATTAAATAAAAGAAAAGTAAAAATTAATTTTAAAATACATTTAATAATATACACTGCTCAAAAAAAATAAAGGAAACACTAAAATCGCACATCCTAGATATCACTGAATGAAATATCCCAGTTGCAAATCTTTATTCATTACATAGTGGAATGCGTTCAGAACAATAAAACATAAAAATGATCAATGGAAATCATTTTTGTTTTTGAGCAGTGTATTTAACATATGAAGCCCCCGATAAAACTACAGGTAATTTTCTTGTGTCTTGTTCCTTTTTATTCCACCTTCACAGCTATTAGTAGTTGTCACTGAAAAGTATATGTATAGCAGAGCGTCACTGTGAGATGAGCCTTACCAGTCAGGTGGACCCCATAGTTTTTGGTGAGGTTCAGTCGGAGAGGCAGTTTTTAGAAACGTGATCATCCTATTTAGCGCAAGCTATTTCTGGTTTAGCAATATAATTGACTCCTTTTGGGCTTAATTTAATGTTATATGAAGGGTAAACTGGTAAATTGAGCAACATTTTTAATTTTGACTTGGTTCTTAACCATAGATGTTGAGGCTTGGCTATCGCCATGTTCTGGATGGTGAGACCCCTGAAGAAGCCCTGAGGTGAAACATTCGACATACCTTGCTTGCTTTCAGGATCTCAAACATGAGAGGCAGGCCCTGTGTGATCAGCTCTTCCGTATATTCCTCCTCCTGGATAGACTTGAACTCTTTGAGCAAACACTGGATCAGCGGACGTCTATGTTGGTGAAATGAGATACGCAAGGATTCCAGCCAAGTGTGAAGCGTCCATGGGACACCTGTAAGAAAATATCATAACGTCTCAGGATTTTATAGATCGATAAGGCGACCACAGGGTATTTTAGGTGGGTGTCTAACCCTAAAACAACATAGGCCTATGCCATTGAGAGGGTGTTCAAAAGCAGCCCATGACCGATGGAGTGGGACTCCTCTCTATCTGGACTCCAACCTCGGTTGACACTATTTTTGGCCTGTAGTCCAAAAATTAATAATAGCCCCATCACCAGAAAGAGAATCTGAATAATTAAGCTTTATATCATGGTTTGATTATGGGCAGCCCCACTTTCTCCCGTCGCTCGCTGTTGAAAATCCTTTTTCAACAGGGATGTAAAAAGCAAAGTCAGTAGTTTCTGGCAGCTGCTTTATTCTTATCCTACATAGGTAATACATAAGCATGTCAGATTTCTTCTAGTAACGGGCATTACTGTTGTGGCTGTCTTGAAAACAATGTATGGAATGAAGGGATCATTCATACGTCAGTTTTTGTGATAAAACTCTGAAGTCACTTTGACCAAACTCTGACCAGACTCTAAAGACACTTTGACCAAACTCTGAGCAGACTCTAAAGACACTCTGACCAGACTCTAAAGACACTTTGACCAAACTCTGAGCAGACTCTAAAGACACTCTGAGCAGACTCTAAAGACACATTGACCAAACTCTGACCAGACTCTAAAGACACTTTGACCAAACTCTGACTAGACACCAAAGACTCTTTGACCAAACTCTGACCAGACACTAAAGACACTTTGACCAAACTCTGACTCTAAAGACACTTTGACCAGACACTAAAGACACTTTGACCAAACTCTGACCAGACTCTAAAGACACTTTGACCAAACTCTGACTAGACACCAAAGACTCTTTGACCAAACTCTGACCAGGCTCTAAAGACACTTTGACCAGACTCTAAAGACACTTTGACCAAATTTTGACCAGACTCTAAAGGCAGTTTGACCAAACTCTGAGCAGACACTAAAGACACTTTGACCAAACTCTGACCAGGCTCTAAAGACACTTTGACCAGACACTAAAGACACTTTGACCAAACTCTGACCAGACTATAAAGACACTTTGACCAGACTCTAAAGACACTTTGACCAAATTTTGACCAGACTCTAAAGGCACTTTGACCAAACTCTGACCAGACTCTAAAGATACTCTGACCAAACTCTGACCAGACTCTAAAGACACTCTCACCAAATTCTAAAGACACTCTTCCAAACACTCTGACCAAAAGCACTGATGAAACTCGGACCGATTTTCTTGTATAAGAAAATCACATATGTGTTCATGACCCCTTAGGCTACTAGGCAGTAGCCCCTTTAGCCCTCCTATTGGCAGCATTAAAAATTTCCTATAGAGCAAATTAGAAAGAAACCACCCTTAGGAATGTTTAGGCGTAATTTTTTAGGTAACACATTGAATATCACATGTAGACCTCCGATGCATATTAAAGCTGGCACGGAGTGTCCTACTTAGCTCGCCACCAAAGCTGCGCGGCCGAACAAGTATTTTTAGCCGGGATAAAAAAAAAAGCTGTAACTAAACAAAGCATCATTCTATTCACACTATTCTGCTCTTTATTATTTCTTGTGCTACCAACGGCGGAGAAAATGTCTTCTCCTCCTCCGGGAAGTTCCATTTCTCCGCACAGCGGGGCATCAATTTAAACACCTGTGACACCGGCTCTGGTTTTCTTTTAATTCTTAAATCTTCAATTACGAGGGTTCGTGGATTGTACTAAAAGGCAAATTACATCTAGCGAGCGGTAACGGGGGAAGGGTGGTATAAACGATACATGTAATGGAGGTAGTGGAATTAAATTATGAGGCCTCGCTTCATTAACCATTACTGAAGCCTGGACAACTGAGATGCCTCCTTCTCTTGACTGGTCCAAAAATTTTCCGACACTGATAAAAACTTATTGCAGCCTGAAGATATGAGGTTCAATGATATCCATGGAGTACGGTCTCTCAAAACTCTTGGTGGGTCATCAGGGGCTGACTGTTCATTCGGGCATTAGGGAACCCCCTTAAACCCACTGCCAGAAAGGGCCACTTACAACAGAAAGGTAATAATTAATGGGGTTTCTGAACTTTAATTTTTTTGGTCCCCGGATAACTATATTATGCCCCTGCCATGTTGTAATTGTTGTACGGAGGTGATGATGAGCTCACAGAAGTTCTTCAATATGTCCTGGCTAGAGATGAGCGAATCTTTTGAAATCAGAATTCTCCAGCTTTTCCGAATTTTTGCCAAAAAATTTGATTAGTGGCAAATTGAAAGTACTTGCAAAGCCTTTAATTGTCCCTCCTCCCTGCTGAGATCTCACACTGCTCAGTACAAGCTGCTCAGTCAGGTTGGGTGCGTGGAGACTAAATACATTTGGACTCGCGAGCTCTCTCACTCTTTAGCTGGACTCCTAAAATGTTCATTTAAAATATCAGTATAATACTGCCATTCTGACATGGATTTTCAAAGTAAGTACACCGGCCTCATCAGGTCTAAGAGATCTATTCAATAATGTATGTAACTAGGAGATACTGAATAGAGATGACTGAATCTTTTGAAATTTCAACTTGGCAGCTTCGACTAATTTTTTACAAAAAAAATTTGATTTGTAGCAAATTAATTCACTGCAAATCTCAAGTATGACGAAGCCTCCACTTTCCCTAAAAAAAAAGTGTCTAACTCTCGAAGGTCTTCTATGACTGTATCCCACCGTGTTAAGCTCTATAATACAAACACTGCCATGGTAATGTCTACATATACAGTCATGGCACCCTTGAAATTGTTCCAGAAAATGAAATATTTCTCCCAGAAAATTATTGCAATTTCACATGTTTTGTTACACACGTTTATTTCCTTTGTGTGTATTGGAACAACACAAAAAAAACAAAAACAGAAAAAAGGCAAATTGGACATAATTTCACACAAAACCACCAAAATAGGACGGTCAAAATTGTTGGCAACTTTCCAAAAATGTGGGTAAACAACTTTGTTTCAAGCATGTGATGCTCATTCCAACTCACCTGTGGCAAGCAACAGGTGTGGACAATGTGAAAATCACACCTCAAATTAGATAAAAAGGGAAGAAGATGACTCACTCTTTGCTTTGTGTGTCTGTGTGTGATATCCTAAGCAGGGAGAACAGAAAAAAGAAGAGAACTGTCTGAGAACTTGAGAACAAAAATTGTTGACAATATCAACAATCTCAAAGTTACAAGTCCATCTCCACAGATCTTTTTGTTCCTTTGTCCAAGGTGGGCATCATATCCAACAACCTCCTCCTAGCAAAGAGGGCTGTGGAGTCGGAGCCCATTTTGGTGTCATTGAGTAAATTGTCCGGCGCCAATTTAGGTGATTCACGTGAAGTGAATCCCAAACTGGTTGAATTAGCGGAATTCAGCAAATTCCTAGAACTTTGACTTGAATTCGATTCTATCGAATCAGTTTGCTCAACTTAGTCCTAACGCATAGACAGGAGGTCTTGAGTCGTTGATCACCCACAAGAGGTCCTGAGTCATTGACCACCCACTATTAGTGCATATGGACAAACGTTGTCCACTATAGGGTCCAAATTGTCCAACATACGATAACCCCATTTGTCGCTAATCGCTTCCCCGTATAGACAAATCCCCGATAGATGGAGAGTGGTCCGTCAGATCCAAGTTGGGCCCCCCATTCAATCTATATTTTGACTCTCCCGGTCTCCATCACAGATCTTATTTTCGATGCTTGTACTATATAGTAGTCAGCATAAACATTTCTATATAAAGATAAATAATAAATGGACCCTAAAAGGCAAAGCAAAAATCCGACGCCAGCGGCACTCTTCCTCCTGAGCGCGACTGCTCGTCAAAGCCCCCAGGGTGGCAAATTAAACATACGCCTCATTAGTCGCGGGAAGGGGAGCAGTGTATGGGCAGGGAGGCATGTCATTGAAGAGGAGAAACTTTTATGGTGGTTTTTTTTCAATTGTAGGTGATTTTCGTTCAGGACAGGACTGTTCCCCTTCTGATGTCACATTGTATTTATGTAATGTAAGCCCATGCTGCCATAATGAAGGTAGAAGTCCGTGACTCATGTTCTAGTACTGCGTCCTCCGAATCCGCCATGGATTTATTGCCTTAATTACAGGAATAGTAGAACCGGACACCGCTGATAAACGTTTATGGTGTTACCCTAACTCTGTAGTGACGACTAGTAGCCTTATAATATGCAGTGATAGTGGTAAACATATATTTATAGGCATATATATGGTGCTGTTCTGTCACGAGTTGGATTTCTCACTGCGGAGGATGTTGTCGCACTCAGTTTAGCATCTGTAAGGTTAAAATTAAAGGGGTTGCACAACGAACAAGGTACATAGATCTCGGAAGAATAATACGTTCCGCAATTGGATGTGTTAAAAAAAAATGTTCCTGTGCTGAGTTAATTTGATTAAATGCTCCCCTGCCAGGATAGGAAGCAACAGAGAGTATTCAGACAGGACGGCATGAAATCGCAGCTGCTGCTTTCTGAGAGGTAAAACATTTTTCTGTGAGGTAAAAAATTTTTCTGTGAAGTAAAACATTTTTTTTCTGTGAGGTAAAACATTTTTCTGTGAGGTAAAACATTTTTCTGTGAGGTAAAACATTTTTTCTGTGAGGTAAAACATTTTTCTGTGAGGTAAAACATTTTATCTGTGAGGTAAAAGACTGTTTTTAAACAGGCAGGGAAATGTTTTACCTCACAGAAAGCAGCAGCTGCGATCCCATTCTGTCCTGTATGTATACTTTCTGTTGTTTCCGCCATTACATAGTACCTGGCAGATGCACATATTTAAAGATAACTCACCACAGGAACGTATTTTTTTACCACCTCCAATTGTGGAACTTATTTCTATTCCAAGATCTACTGATTAAAATTTACTTTTGTTTGTGGGGAAAAATCCATTTAAGGATCAGGAATCTCTTATGGTGATCTATTACAGGGATGATATTGGGTTGACAGATGAAAGTCTTTGAATCGCCATGAATAACTTAAACCTATGTTCACACTAGCAGGATATTTCCGACCTCTAATTTCCAAATCAGAAATCCAAGTCAACCAAGATATTTCTACTGTATGGACGACCATAGGAACAAACCTTGCCCCAGTTATTGGATCCATTGTATTATGACACACGGTTTCTATTACTTAATTTCACAAGGTCATAAACTTAAAGGGTTCGCCCACTACAATGTTGTATTTTTTAAATGGGCCCATGCACATCCTCTCCAGTACAGGATTCGGCAGCTCCACTTCTGGCACGGTACTCGACACAGCGCACCACCATTTCCTGTGTTGGCATGTGATCCCAGTGCTATTTGAAGGGGGCTGGCTGACCATTTATTTCAATAGCAAAGCCAGCTCCCTTCCCTGTCTATACCCGAGCCATGTTAGAGAAGGGGGCCAGCTTAGATACTGAAGTGAGGAGACGGCAATTGATGATCTGCCAATACAGATCAGTGGAGCTTCCAAACAAGGGACAGCAGAAGATGGGATCCCAGAATTTCTATATATGCTCCTATGACTTTTAGGATTGCTGCTTCCAATAGGTGGCGCTTGAGTTCTAGTCTTCTTCATCCCTGAAGAGACAATTTGCATATTTAATTTACCAGAGGAGCATGTATGGCTTATAAGTCTCCTCACTCTTGACATGCCAGGCTTGGCTTGTCAATCTCCACAAGGAGAAACGTTAACCCCTTAGACCTCAAGTCCAGAGCCTCTCACCTAGCTAAATCAGATCTCATGCTTTGCACTGATGAGGGGCACACACCCCGAAACACCATGTTTGCCAACTCAGATTCTGGTTTGGCTTTTATCCTAAGTCATATTGCAAGGCTCGTTAAAGAGTCAATATTGACTTTTAGGATTGCTGCTTCCAATACGTGGCGCTAGAGTTCTCTGAAGAGACAATTTGCATATTTAATTTCCCAGAGGAGCATTGCATGGCCTATAAGTCTCCTCACTCTGGCATGCCAGGCTTGGCTTGTCACTCTCCACAAGAAGAAACGTTACCCCTTTAGACCCTACATATGCCCCTAAATATGGAGGACAGCAGGGAAGCATCTAAAGGAAAGAAATGGACTCACCTAAACTTCTTATATCGATGGTTATGTCCACGTATCCGTGCTCCGCGCTGTGGTACATGGCCTCTTTTAACGCCTTCAGTTTAGCTTTGCTGTTACGACTCGGGCACAATGAAGTATTGGTCGTTTCCGGCAAATCTGTCCCTTCAGCTAGAATCTCTTCCAAGGATAAAATGTCACTCTTCTCCTTTTCAGGTTGGGACAAAAGCTTCCGAAATACATTCCTGAAAATAATGTTTTTAACATTTTTATTTTTTTTTTCCTTCAATAATATGTAGTAAGAAAGCGACATTACATGCCAAATTTATAATATTTTGGCAATAACTTTCCCTTTTTCGCCATATCCGGCATTTTTTTTTTTTTTTAGACAGTGTGGACGGCATGTCGTTTAGCGTTCCACATGATTTTTTTAGACGGATTTATCAATTACAACTTTTTTAAAAAGTCGCCAAATCACTCCATTAAGAGGGTGGGAGATAAAAACTGGAACAGAAGAGTTATCCTAAGATGCGCCAAATTTACTCAAACTTGTAAGACATTTTCTACATTTGGACTCTAAGCTGATAAGACATGACCCGGATTGACTAGAATGGAAACTTCTTGGTGCTTGCTACGGGAAAACGGGGCCAGAAGTCTCCCATTTCGGTAATCAGTGGGGGTCTCGGTGGCTGAGAGTCCAGTGAAGAGGTGATAAGTTGCCTAAAATGGAAAACCCCTTTAAAATATTTTAGGTGGACAGATAACTGAGGGTAGATCATGTTATAGATTAGATGCTTTGAACCTGCGAGGTGTAAGACTTGGTGACCACCATGACTTAGCTGAAAGCGCAGCACAAAGATGTCCTACTACCACTACCCACCACCGCCCTCGTTCCCATCATGCCAGGAGAAAAGATAGTAGAAACCATGGCCTACTAGACATGAATGCTCAAGTCCACCAGAGAAGGGGCACTCTAACATCTTAAAAGGGTCATATGTTGAGATAACAAAGTCCTTGAAGAACCTCAACCATGGAGGAACTTGAGGAGCATTTGGTGGAGGTCTAGATCCACAACATCCTTTTGATCAGCGACTGGTCATCCTCCATGGGTGGAAATATATCTCCAAGCTTATAGTGTAAGAGCCTGGGTGGCCACCATGACTTAGCTGAAAGCGCAGCACAAAGATGTCCTACTACCACTACCCACCACCGCCCTCGTTCCCATCATGCCAGGAGAAAAGATAGCAGAAACCATGGCCTACTAGACATGAATGCTCAAGTCCACCAGAGAAGGGGCAATCTAACATCTTAGAAGGGTCATATGTTGAGATAACAAAGTCCTTGAAGAACCTCAACTATGGAGGAACTTGAGGAGCATTTGGTGGAGGTCTAGATCCACAACATCCTTTTGATCAGCGACCGGTCATCCTCCATGGGTGGAAGTATATCTCCAAGCTTATAGTGTAAGAGCCTGGGTGGCAGTGTATAAGTTACCTGTGCCCGTGGGCAGCGGCCTGGCTGAAGGAATTCATGTCTCCTTGAGGAGCCGTAGAAATTCCATTCCTGTACAAGGTTCCTATCATGGGATCCGCTCCTCGTTCCAGCAGCAAACTCACGAGCTCAAAGTTTCCTGTGGGCAGATGGGGTTTAGGACACGTTACTGAGCAAGCCGAGGACAACCACTGCGTATCGCTCAGGAAGAACAAAGACAAGATGGGATCCTGTAGAAAAAGTTTACAGTGGGGCCCCTTCCATGATTTTGCTCAAAACCTCAAACTAAGCCAGAGGGTACAGTGCACGTTCCCCTACCAACTAGGCTTGGTCTGGTCTGGATTCATTCTCCCAACAGAGATGTTAAAGTGTCCTACATTCATTTTAGAACCACTGATTGTGGCCCTCGTGCCCACAGGGCCCCCCACCATAACATATAAAGAGTCAATCAAACCACCGAGGCTCCAAACTAAGATCAGACCATACATACACATGATTTTTTTTTTCAATATGTCATGGGGTTCCTGTTCCTTTATCAAAGAGTCCACCCCTGCCCAGCCACACATCGTCAGTGATACCTCGGGGGCGAGGTTTATGCAAATGTCTTCTAAAATGTGATGGTTTTGGTGTGGAATCAGGGGTGGAGCTTAAACAAATACTGATAATGAGGATGCGAATATTGGGAGGTTATCTAACGATTATTAGATCAGTTATACTCATGAGCAGGGTTAGCGCGGCACATGCCTCCGCCAAGAAGATTACTCGCCTGCAGCTGCCGCCAGTTGTAGAGGAGTTTCTGAGTAATTTTCTTCACCCGCTTCTAAAGATCCTTCTACGTTAGCGCCGGCGTCCAGCAGCAACTGGAGAGAAACACTGACGTCAAACATGGACACGAGGCCGAGCGTCCGGGAATCCTGTCCACCTCATCCATCACATCCACAGCCAGCACACACATACTCCTTCTTCTTATTTTCTTTCTCTCTTTCTTCCCCCTCTCTCTTTCTATCTTTCCTTCTCTCTCTCCCTTTCTCCATTTCTTTCTCTCACTCTCGTTCTGTCTTTTTATATCTCTTTCTTTCTCCCCCTCTTTCTCTGTCACTTTCTTTCTCACTCTATTTCCTTCTCACTTTCCTTTTCTCTTTCCGCAGTTCTTTCTCGTTCTCTCACTTATTTCCCTCTTTTTATTTCTTTTCCCTCTCTCTATTTCTCCTTCTCTCTCTTCCTTTTTCTTTCTCTCACTCTCTTGCTATATTTCTCTTTTTCTTTCTTTCTCTTTCACTATTTCTTCTTTGTTGCACTTTCTCTTTTTCTCTCTTTTTCTATCTTTCACTCTCGTATTCTTTTTTTCTCTCTCTTTTATTTATATTTGTCTTTTTTTCTTTCTTTCTCTCTATTTTTAGCTGTTTCTTTTTTTGCCTTTCTCATTTTCTTTCTCTCTCACTCTTTCTCGGTTTACTTTTTTCTTTCATCATGTAGTATGTATGTTTCCTTCCTTCTTTCCTTTTTCTATCCTTTTTTCTCTCTTGTTCTTTCTTTCTTTTTTTCACTTTATTTTTCTCTTTCTTACCTTCCTTCTTTCTTTCCTTCCTTCTCTCTTTTTATTTCTTTTTCTCTTTCCCTCTTTCTTTCTCTTTCTTTCTTTCCTTCCTTCTTTCCTTCCTTCTCTCTCTCTTTTCTCTCTCTCTTGTTCTTTCTTTTTTTTCTTTCACTTTCTTTCTTTTCCTCTTTCTTCCTTTCTCTCTTTCCTTCCTTCTCTCCTTCTTCTTTCTTGCTCTTTTTTCTCTCTCGCTCTTTCTTTCCCTCTTTCTTTCTCTTTCCTTCTTTCTTTATTTCCTTCCTTCCTTCTCTCTCTTTTCTCTCTCTCTTTCTTTCATTCACTTTCTTTCCCTCTTTCTTTCTTTCCTTCTTTCTCTTTCTCTTTCCTTCCTTCTTTATTTCCTTCCTTCCTTCTCTCTCTTTTCTCTCTCTCTTTCTTTCATTCACTTTCTTTCCCTCTTTCTTTCTTTCCTTCTTTCTCTCTCTCTTTTTCCTCTGTCTCTTTCTTTCTTTTTCCCCTCTTTCTTTTTCTTTCTTTATCATCTGTACCTCTATCTGTCCATCCCTCTGATTGATACGTACAGATGGATACGAGGTAGATCTCGCTCATATCTGACAGTCATGGAGAGAGCAGTCCGGTATCTCACACAATAAACGATCCAGTATTATACCTGCACAACAGGAATATGGCCCTGGAGGACGGCGAATGTCAGTGCCGTCCAGTGCCGCGTCTCAGGATGGACAGATGGGAATTTGTGAGCCGTGGTCGGGACCTGCAAAAAAAAAAGAGAGAAAAACATCACAGATACGGGCTGCGTATTTTTATTAGTATTTTTTTTAATTGCAGAAATAAACTTGTCGCAATTTGGAAATGGTTCATGATGTTTACACGGGATCGCGTACCTCCACATTGAGTTCGGCGCCCGCGTCCAGGAGCATCTGTACCATCGCTTCATCTCCCCTGACGCAGGCGTACATCAGAGGGGTCATCCCCTGGAGGAGCCGTAAGAAAGGACACTTAGTAATAGAAATGCAGAATTTTCACATTTATTATTATGAGGATATAATAATTTGGGGGCTCAGATGAGTTGCCATGATAACCGGGGGTCTGCTGAAGGCTCCCGTGCCTGTATTATGATTCTCCTGAATCTGATTTTTTTTAACAACTGGAATTTAACAAAAACCCTAGACATGTTTGGTATCTGTGCACTCGTAATGACCTGGACAATCGTATTCCCAGTTCACTTTTACCATATAGTGAACATGGTGAATGAAAAACGCCAAAATCAATTGTGAAATTGCACTTTTTTTTAGTAATTTCAACATGTTTGGAATATTTATTCCACATTCCAGTGCAACACATGATAAAATGAATGGTTTTATTCAAAAGTACAACTCGTCCTGCAATATACAAGCCCTCATACGGCTATGTGAATGGAAAAATAAAAAAGTTATGGCTCTCGGGAGAAGGGGAGGAAAAAACAAAAAACGGAAAATAGTCATTTCCCTTCCATCCAGCAGGTGGCGACCTACGTACCTGCTCGCTCATGCTGTTGATGCCCTCGGGGCCGAGCAGAGTCACCGCTTGTTTCACCAGGTCGGTCCGGCCGCAGTTCAGCATCCGAAACCCAAGATCCTGCTTAAACTTCGCTTCCGTGGCCACCGCGTCCAGCTTACGAGATGCGCAAAAACAGTCATCGGCCCTGCGGGGAACAGAGACGGGATTATTCAGGATGAAAATCAATGGTAATCGTAACATTTTTCAAACAAAATGATAATATTCATATAGTTCCAGGAGGAATAACAGAGGAATAAAACAATGTAATATGTAATGTATCCATGTATTTCCAGGGGGAATAACAGAGGAACACCACAATGTAATATGTAATGTATTCATAGATTTCCAGGGGGAATAACAGAGGAATAGCACAATGTAATATGTAATGTATTCATGTATTTCCAGGAGGAATAACAGAGGAACAGTACAATGTAACATGTAATGTATTCATGTATTTCCAGGAGGAATAACAGAGGAACGGCACAATGTAATATGTCATGTGTTCATGTATTTCCAGGAGGAATAACAGGGGAATGGCACAATGTAATATGTCATGTGTTCATGTATTTCCAGCAGGAATAACAGAGGAACGGCAGAATGTAATATGTCATGTGTTCATGTATTTCCAGGAGGAATAACAGAGGAACAGCACAATGTAAAATATCATGTGTTCATGTATTTCCAGGAGGAGTAACAGAGGAAAAGCACAATGTAATATGTAATGTGTTCGTGTATTTCCAGGAGGAATAAAAGAGGAATAGCACAATTTAATATTTAATGTATTCATGGATTTCCAGGAGGAATAACAAGAGGAACAGCACAATGTAATATGTAATGTATTCATGTATTTCCAGGGGGGATAACAGAGGAATGGCACAATGTAATATGTAATGTATTCATGTATTTCCAGGAGGAATAATAGAGGAACGGCACAATGTAATATGTAATGTATTCATGTATTTCCAGGAGGAATAACAAGAGGAACAGCACAATGTAATATGTAATGTATTCATGTATTTCCAGGGGGAATAACAGAGGAATGGCACAATGTAATATGTCATGTGTTCATGTATTTCCAGGAGGAATAACAGAGGAACGGCACAATGTAATATGTCATGTGTTCATGTATTTCCAGGAGGAATAACAGGGGAACGGCACAATGTAATATGTCATGTGTTCATGTATTTCCAGGAAGAATACCAGAGGAACGGCACAATGTAATATGTCATGTGTTCATGTATTTCCAGGAGGAGTAACAGAGGAACAGCACAATGTAATATGTAATGTGTTCATGTATTTCCAGGAGGAATAAAAGAGGAATAGCACAATGTAATATTTAATGTATTCAAGTATTTCCAGGAGGAATAAAATAGGAACAGCACAATGTAATATGTAATGTATTCATGGATTTCCAGGAGGAATAACAAGAGGAACAGCACAATGTAATATGTAATGTATTCATGTATTTCCAGGGGGAATAACAGAGGAATGGCACAATGTAATATGTAATGTATTCATGTATTTCCAGGAGGAATAATAGAGGAACGGCACAATGTAATACGTAATGTATTCATGTATTTCCAGGGGGAATAACAGAGGAACGGCACAATGTAATATGTAATGTATTCATGCATTTCCAGGGGGAATAACAGAGGAACGGCACAATGTAATATGTAATGTATTCATAGATTTCCAGGGGGAATAACAGAGGAACGGCACAATGTAATATGTAATGTATTCATGTATTTTCAGGAGGAATAACAGAGGAACAGCACAATGTAACATGTAATGTATTCATGTATTTCCAGGAAGAATAAGAGAGGAACAGCACAATGTAAAATGTCATGTGTTCATGTATTTCCAGGAGGAATAACAGAGGAACAGCACAATGTAATATGTAATGTATTCATGTATTTCCAGGGGGAATAACAGGAACAGCACAATGTAATATGCAATGTATTCATGTATTTCCAGGAGGAATAACAGAGGAACAGCACAATGCAATATGCAATGTATTCATGTATTTCCAGGAGGAATAACAAGAGGAACAGCACAATGTAATATGTAATGTATTCATGTATTTCCAGGAGGAATAATAGAGGAACGGCACAATGTAATATGTAATGTATTCATGTATTTCCAGGGGGAATAACAGAGGAACGGCACAATGTAATATGTAATGTATTCATGTATTTCCAAGGGGAATAACAGAGGAACGGCACAATGTAATATGTAATGTATTCATAGATTTCCAGGGGGAATAACAGAGGAACGGCACAATGTAATATGTAATGTATTCATGTATTTCCAGGAGGAATAACAGAGGAACGGCACAATGTAATATGTAATGTATTCATGTATTTCCAGGAGGAATAACAGAGGAACAGCACAATGTAACATATAATGTATTCATGGATTTCCAGGAGGAATAACAGAGGAACGGCACAATGTAAAATGTAATGTATTCATGTATTTCCAGGAAGAATAAGAGAGGAACAGCACAATGTAACATATAATGTGTTCATGTATTTCCAGGAGGAATAACAGAGGAACGGCACAATGTAATATGTAATGTATTCATGTATTTCCAGGAGGAATAACAGAGGAACGACACAATGTAATATGTAATGTGTTCATGTATTACCAGGGGGTATAACAGAGGAACCGCACAATGTAATATGTAATGTATTCATGTATTTCCAGGGGGAATAACAGGGGAATAGCACAATGTAATATGTAATGTATTCATGTATTTCCAGGAGGAATAACAGAGGAACAGCACAATGTAATATGTAATGTATTCATGTATTTTCAGGAGGAATAATAGAGGAATGACACAATGTAACAATCTAAGAAAAGATGCTCTGGAATCGGAAGGCCCACCGGTAATGGTAACACCCAGTTATTAATTTATGCATAGATTTCCAGGAGGAACAGCAGAGGAATGACAAAATGCAAAGTTCTAAGAGAAGCTGTTGTATGTATGTTATAGACATATTTTTCCCTCCGTCTGATTAATGCTGTGCCCCCACACTCCGCGTATCTACATCCATCTTCCATCTATTGGGCTTTTCCCTGCGGGCACCCCCACAAATCTTTTTTGCTTATCTATATTCAGGGCTAATTTACGCAGCCGTATATTCTTGTACAACACCCGCAGATCATGTCCCAGGACCTACGGTAAAGCCCGAAACCTGCAGCAAAATAATACAACCGCTATACTTTTGTTTCAGTTTGCGATCTGTATGGGCGCACTTACTTTAGCTGCCGCGGTTCGCAGTCCACCCCTGGAAGCAGAAGACGGGCGGCCTGTCGCACATCATCGCTGTCTACGGAGAAGCTGCGGCGGTATCCGGCATGAGCTACAGCAACGCGGATCCATTCCATTAAAGGCGGGAGCATCAGGAACGGCCTGACAGGAGGAAAAAAAAAAAAAAGACGTCAGATCGGTCAGCGTTACATTCCTGATAATTCTCCCATCACTAAATCCTTCTTCAGATGTGATAAGGAAATTGATGGCAGCGGGCGCCCCTCTTGCGGTTGGCGGCGTTCCCACTCTGCATTGCATCCTGGGACATTTACAGCTGACAAGATGCCTGATGAGCTGTGCCCAGTGTGCGCCATTTTCCCAGAAGTGTAACTCAATGCACATGCTCTATAGGCGCCGCTTTGTGGCTCGTGCTATATGATATTAATGCAGATCAACATGGATTTTGGTTAATCCCCTCCTGAAAATCGGCTGCAGCGGGTGATGATGTCATGAATTAATTCAATACAGATTCGGATTTTGGAGGTATCACCTTCATACATATTGTTGTATACATGTCACCGGGTCAAAAGTGACCTGATTGTCGCTCTTATCTTATTCTCATTGCTCCCCTGAACTTTCTGTTTTTTGTTTTTTTTAAATCCGCCACACGGTTCCAGAGATATGGACCTTTTTATCTAGCGATCATCTGTATGGTCGTCACCAGGGGGCGTGGCATATAGGATCCTCGGGGGCGTGTGTTTCAGTAAATAAAAAGGCCCATATCTCTGGAACCGTATGGCGGATTTAAAAAAAAAAAAAAACGAAATACTCGGGAGAACGGTGGGAGTAAAATAATAGCAAAAAATGGTCACTTTGGATCTTGTCGCAGGTCGCCTTTAAATAATGTTTTCCTTTAACTTTTTTTAATATAATTTAACTATCTTCCAGGCATTGCAAAATTACGCCTTTTCTAAGTATACTTCAATACTTTATTTTGCCTCCTTCTCTACCAGCTGCAATGCTGATTCAGTGCCTAGTTTCCTGCTCCTTTAGAAGCTGCTTTCAGCTACTGCTCAGCAATATCAACCTCTGTACACTATTTCCAAACAGACAAGGTACGGTACTTTCCCTGTCCGAGCCTCTTTATGCTTCCAACCCCCCATAGGGACAATAGAATTGTTGTACTCTGATTGTTTGAACACAGTGTACAGATCTTGCCGAGCAGCAGTCAAAAGCAGCTTCTAAAAGAGCACAAAGTGAGTTTTGAAGCAGCACTATGAAAAATGGTAGCCAAATAAGGTAACAAAGTATTTTTCAAAAATGCATAATTTTCCAATGCCTGGAGGATAATGAAACGAAAAAAAAAAAAAAAAGTTTAGCCACCCTTTAAGACTACATCACCACACCAGTACATCGCAATTACATAGATTGATATATAGGTTTGTGGATAAGAATTCAGTTCATTCAGTTTAACTTGCGTTTTATTCATTTAAATCCCTACTCCATTTATGCCCAGGAGTCCAGTGGGCGGGCCTAGTAAATAAATTACATAGGAATACTAATTAGGACCACCCATTTGACTCCTCAAACATATATAAGGGTGTTGTGTACGGCTGATCCATACTGGGAGCATGAGCATAAAAAACGCCTTAAAGAGGTCATGTCAGAAGATAAAAACGGTGCCAGTTTTGCCCTTAATTTTATTCTCACTGCTTTCCTAAATATTCTGCATTTTTTTCTTAAACCCATCATACAGTTAAAGATATATTAACCTATTTATTTTATGATCATTTTTATGGTCTTTAAAAGAGAGTGTAGCTCACAGGATCCTCGGGGGCGTGTCTTTAGAATGCTTTGCATAATTACCCTGTGAGCCACGCCTCTTTAGAAAAGACCCAAAAAATTAGCGCTAGATATCAAAAAAGCCCATATCTCGGCAACCATATGGCGGATTTTTAAAAAACAAAGGCCGACATACTCAGGGGAGGAGCGGGAATAAAACTAAAGCAAAACTGGCAAATTTTGATCTGTTTCTTGACAAAGACAGGTATCATCACAGATCCTGGAACTCTCGACGATCTATACTGGAAGTTTAAAAAAAAATGAAAATACTTTCATTCACTGACAGCAAGCGAGTTAGGAATACAAATTATATTAGAAAGATATCACTTTTCATTCCGCACTAATCTAGGAGAATCTCTTAAGATCTATGAACTTTTCTTATGAATTAACCGCTAAACATTTATTACAACCTTGTCCTTCATTACCGGCGAGAGGTAGAGACACTGATTGAATTACTCCGGTCAATACTAAACCGCTCTATAGTGCTTAATCCGCCATCACTTTATTTCCCTGCCCAGAAAACCAATGTTCTCTCCATCACTGATGTATATTTCAGATCACTTAACGACACCTTCAAGGCAACCTTGCTGAAATATTCAGGAGCCACATATATATTACACGGACAAGCAGATCATATAATGGGCGGCCTGGGTGACCAGGAAAATCTCACCAGGACATAAATGAGGGACAAAGACGCAGTGCGAAATGGATTGAGGGGCGTCTAAAACTTCAAATAATTGTAGACACCTGCGGAATGGTTATTTATTAAGATTCCAGCCCAGGAGGATTCATCTCAGTACCAGTATTTTGATGGCCCTGATATTCGTCAACAGAGCGAGCCACAGTGCACCCATCACAGAGCGATCCACAGTGCACCCATAACAGAGGGAGCCACGGTGCACCCATAACAGAGCGAGCCACAGTGCAGCCATAACAGAGAGAGCCACAGTGCACCCATCACAGAGCGAGCCACAGTGCACCCATAACAGAGCGAGCCACAGTGCACCCATAACAGAGCGAGCCACTGTACACCCATAACAGAGCGAGCCACGGGGCACCCATCACAGAGCGAGTCACAGTGCACCCATCACAGAGCGAGCCACAGTGCACCCATCACAGAGCGAGCCACAGTGCACCCATCACAGAGCGAGCCACAGTGCGCCCATAACAGAGAGAGCCACAGTGCACCCATAACAGAGCGAGCCACTGTACACCCATAACAGAGAGAGCCACAGTGCACCCATCACAGAGCGAGCCACAGTGCACCCATAACAGAGCGAGCCACAGTGCACCCATAACAGAGCGAGCCACTGTACACCCATAACAGAGCGAACCACGGTGCACCCATCACAGAGCGAGTCACAGTGCACCCATCACAGAGCGAGCCACAGTGCACCCATCACAGAGCGAGCCACAGTGCACCCATAACAGAGCGAGCCACAGTGCACCCATAACAGAGCGAGCCACTGTACACCCATAACAGAGCGAGCCACGGTGCACCCATCACAGAGCGAGTCACAGTGCACCCATCACAGAGCGAGCCACAGTGCTCCCATAACAGAGCGAGCCACAATGCAGCCATAACTGAGCAAGCCACAGTGCACCCATCACAGAGCGAGCTACAGTGCACCCATCACAGAGCGAGCCACAGTGCACCCATCACAGAGCGATCCACAGTGCACCCATCACAGAGCGATCCACAGTGCACACCCATAACAGAGTGAGCCACAGTGCAGCCATAACAGAGCGAGCCACGGTGCACCCATAACGGCGATCCAAAGTGCACCCATCACAGAGCGATCCACAGTGCACCCATAACAGAGCGAGCCACAGTGCAGCCATAACAGAGCGAGCCACGGTGCACCCATAACAGCGATCCAAAGTGCACCCATCACAGAGCGATCCACAGTGCATCCATAACAGAGCGAGCCACAGTGCACCCATCACAGAGCGAGCCACGGTGCACCCATCACAGAGCGAGCCACAGTGCAGCCATAACAGAGCGAGCCACAGTGCAGCCATAACAGAGCGAGCCACAGTGCACACATAGCAGAGCGAGCCACAGTGCACCATAACAGAGCGAGCCACAGTGCACCCATAACAGAGCGAGCCACAGTGCACCCATCACAGAGCGAGCCACAGTGCAGCCATAACAGAGTGAGCCACAGTGCACCCATAACAGAGCGAGCCACTGTACACCCATAACAGAGCGAGCCACGGTGCACCCATAACAGAGCGAGCCACGGTGCACCCATCACAGAGCGAGTCACAGTGCACCCATCACAGAGCGAGCCACAGTGCACCCATCACAGAGCGAGCCACAGTGCACCCATCACAGAGCGAGCCACAGTGCACCCATAACAGAGCGAGCCACAGTGCACCCATAACAGAGCGAGCCACTGTACACCCATAACAGAGCGAGCCACGGTGCACCCATCACAGAGCGAGTCACAGTGCACCCATCACAGAGCGAGCCACAGTGCTCCCATAACAGAGCGAGCCACAGTGCAGCCATAACTGAGCAAGCCACAGTGCACCCATCACAGAGCGAGCCACAGTGCACCCATCACAGAGCAAGCCACAGTGCACCCATCACAGAGCGATCCACAGTGCACCCATCACAGAGCGATCCACAGTGCACACCCATAACAGAGCGAGCCACAGTGCAGCCATAACAGAGCGAGCCACGGTGCACCCATAACAGCGATCCAAAGTGCACCCATCACAGAGCGAGTCACAGTGCACCCATCACAGAGCGAGCCACAGTGCACCCATCACAGAGCGAGCCACAGTGCACCCATAGCAGAGCGAGCCACAGTGCACCATAACAGAGCGAGCCACAGTGCACCCATAACAGAGCGAGCCACAGTGCACCCATAACAGAACGATCCACAGTGCTCCCATAACAGAGCGAGCCACAGTGCACCCATAAGAGAGCGAGCCACAGTGCACCCATCACAGAGCGATCCACAGTGCACCCATAACAGAGCGAGCCACAGTGCAGCCATAACAGAGCGAGCCACGGTGCACCCATAACAGCGATCCAAAGTGCACCCATCACAGAGCGAGTCACAGTGCACCCATAACAGAGCGAGCCACAGTGCACCCATCACAGAGCGAGCCACAGTGCACCCATAGCAGAGCGAGCCACAGTGCACCATAACAGAGCGAGCCACAGTGCACCCATAACAGAGCGAGCCACAGTGCACCCATAACAGAACGATCCAAAGTGCTCCCATAACAGAGCGAGCCACAGTGCACCCATAAGAGAGCGAGCCACAGTGCACCCATCACAGAGCGAGCCACAGTGCACCCATAACAGAGTGAGCCACAGTGCACCCATCACAGAGCGAGTCACAGTGCACCCATCACAGAGCGAGCCACAGTGCACCCATAACAGAGCGATCAACAGTGCACCCATAACAGAGCGAGCCACAGTGCACCCATAACAGAGCGAGCCACAGTGCACCCATAACAGAGCGAGCCACAGTGCACCCATAACAGAGCAAGCCACAGTGCACCCATAACAGAGCGAGCCACAGTGCTCCCATAACAGAGCGAGCCACAGTGCAGCCATAACAGAGCGAGCCACAGTGCACCCATAACAGAGCGATCCACAGTGCACCCATCACAGAGCGAGCCACAGTGCACACCTATAACAGAGCGATCCACAGTGCACTCATAACAGAGCGAGCCACAGTGCACCCATAACAGAGAGAGCCACAGTGCACACCCATAACAGAGCGAGCCACAGTGCACCCATAACAGAGCGAGCCACAGTGCAGCCATAACAGAGCGAGCCACAGTGCACCCATAACAGAGCGAGCCACAGTGCACTCATAACAGAGCGAGCCACAGTGCACCCATAACAGAGCGAGCCACAGTGTACCCATCACAGAGCGAGCCACAGTGCTCCCATAACAGAGCGAGCCACAGTGCACCCATCACAGAGCGATCCACAGTGCAGCCATAACAGAGCGAGCCACAGTGCACCCATAACAGAGCGATCCACAGTGCACCCATCACAGAGCGATCCACAGTGCACCCATAACAGAGCGATCCACAGTGCACCCATCACAGAGCGATCCACAGTGCAGCCATAACAGAGCGAGCCACAGTGCACCCATAACAGAGCGAGCCACAGTGCACCCATAACAGAGCGATCCACAGTGCACCCATCACAGAGCGAGCCACAGTGCACACCCATAACAGAGCGATCCACAGTGCACCCATAACAGAGCGAGCCACAGTGCACCCATAACAGAGAGAGCCACAGTGCACACCCATAACAGAGCGAGCCACAGTGCACCCATAACAGAGCGAGCCACAGTGCACTCATAACAGAGCGAGCCACAGTGCACCCATAACAGAGCGAGCCACAGTGCAGCCATAACAGAGCGAGCCACAGTGCACCCATAACAGAGCTAGCCACAGTGCACCCATAACAGAGCGAGCCACAGTGCACCCATAACAGAGCTAGCCACAGTGCACCCATAACAGAGCGAGCCACAGTGCACCCATAACAGAGCGAGCCACAGTGCACCCATCACAGAGCGAGCCACAGTGCACACCCATAACAGAGCGAGCCACAGTGCACCCATAAGAGAGCGAGCCACAGTGCACCCATAACAGAGCGAGCCACAGTGCACAATAACAGAGCGAGCCACAGTGCACCATAACAGAGCGAGCCACAGTGCACCCATCACAGAGCGAGCCACAGTGCACCCATAACAGAGCGAGCCACAGTGCACCCATAACAGAGAGTGTCACTATACAGGCAGGACATGGTTTAGCCATTTAGATCCAACTAAGTCAGTACTGAACCATCTAAGTCAGCTCAGTTAGAGAGTGGTCCAAGTGTCAAACTAGAAGAACGGGAATGACCAGCTCTCTAAAGTTATGGAGGTAATATATAAAGCTGTACCACAGGATGGATAACCAAGAAATACTACATGGTCTACAAAACAGGTGTCATTTATATTGTTGTATCAGGACCTATACAGTCATACCTCTGGATAAAATAGTCCAGTTTTATCAACTCTTAAACGTAAACCTGTGAGGATGTATAGATCATAGAACGCTAAAAATGATACCTGTTTTGTAGTAATCCGATGTGCAAGAGCTGAGAAATCGAGCTTTTAATCCACGTGATAAGTGGAAGTGTATTGGGGCGGGTTGAAGCACTCATAGTTTATTGACACGCCCCTAATGCACTTCTAGGCTGTGATGACGCAGCATTTAGTCCTCATTATGCCAGACGTATATTTTTCCGTAGGTCAGGAGACATAGGTCATTGTTCATATGAGCCTGAATGTTGACTCTTAAATTGATGTTTTTTTTGCAGTTTACTGTGCTGCTGTCCTTTGAGAACAGGGATGCAGGGTCATTGGACAATTGATGTTTGCTAATATGTTGATTACACATTGTATCAGTCCATGCAGCTTGTTGACCTGCAAACAATGAAGGATAGACTATGCAGATTGATTGAATACTTGAACAATGAGAGATGACCTCATTCCACCTTCCCTATAACCTGTGGATGATGGCCTGGAGGATAGATGTGGGTATAAAAAGGACCGCGATCCTTCTGCAGAGAACTCTACATGACAGTAGAGCTCATTTTCTCAGCTTTGTCACTTTAGATTACTACAAGACCGGTATAATTTTTCTTGTTTTTCTTCAACTTATACAGCCATACTTGTACTAGTTTTCATCCTAACAGCCTCCCCTTAAATCTCAGTTCTCCCAGCCTGACTGACCGTATTGTTAGAAATTAAAGAACATGAAGTGTCCATGTCAGAGATACAGATGATCGTAGGACACAGGTTTAATAATACAAAGGCACCATTAAAATATAAAAGACACTTTATCTTTAGCTGTGTCAGATCCCGCTTGCCAACAGCGGCCGTACCGCGGAGAATGTGGCTTTGTCACAAGGACGGAAAACACCTACTTCAACTCAAGTAGCTATTCACACACCGTATCTCTCTGCCATTCACTCCTTATCTCTGAGGTTTGGGACCCTGACAAGAGCGGCACTGCTAGATAAACGGGATTGACATGGATATATAACGAGCACAAAGACGATTTTCAGGATTGGCGCTGCAAGTTCCTGTCGTTGCTCTTGCTGATGTCAGATTTTTGGCCAAGTCTCCACTGATGGTCCTCTCAATCCACATACTGAACTGACACTAGGCAGGATTGGCCTGATGATCAGATACTTATCTGCAAATCATTGGCAGATCGGGCATATTTTATGGTGCCCATTAACATGGTCAGAAGTATAGAAGGAACAAGGTGGAGAAGAAGACCAGCAACATGGCTTGATACAATCAAGACAATGGCGGAGAAGACCCTGGAGGACCTATCTAGGCTTACAGAAGATCAATCTTCCTACAGATCATTCATCCATCAAGTCACCATGGCTCGAGATCGAGCTGAAGGCCGTTAAATAATAATAAATATACTTTTATCATGGTGGACAAGGGGATCGCGAAAAGCTGAAACTAGATGTGCATGCCCAATCATCATGACTGCGACTTTTTCAAACCTCACCAGATGATGATTGGATCATTCATACAAACAACCCAATGGATGATCAAATTTGGCCAGATCTTCCCAAAATTGGCCATGTTTGTAGTTCTATGGACAGGTTTAGTGACATCTGATGTCAAGTTGGGGCTAAACGACAAGTTTGGCCGCGAAGTCAAAGAACACTCTATGCTTACGAAAATGCAAGCGATTGGGTTTGCTTTGCGACCCTCAAGGTACTCTGATAAGTAAGGTGCAAAAGGTCCTAGCGGTTACAACTTTTTCATGATTGCGCTTCGATCACAGCGCCATTGAGCAACGACCTATGCCAAAGCCACCAAGAAGACCAAACCTTAAGCTAGGTGAAAACCTTGTGTATGTACAGTATATTGGCTCAATCCACCGATTTCTATGGAGCGGCCCCAAATGCAGATGTCAAGGAAGATAAGGACTGAGTAGTTGTAAAGTCCTTTTGTTCTCGGAGAGACAATTATTGAGCAGTTGCAAAGTCACTTTGTTCTCTAAATTGGGACCAAAGGTTTTTTTCATCCGGCCATACAAATTAGGTGGCAGTCGGCTGAACGTTCGGCAGAACGCCACCTCTTCCAGAAGAGCGGTCGAGTGCAAGGACTTTGACCTATTAGTTGGGACACACAATGGGCATGAAGGAACCTGAAGACCTACCTCTAAGGATTGAGTAGTTGCAAAGTCCTTTTGTTCTTGGAGAGACAAGGATTGAGCAGTTGCAAAGTCCTTTTGTTCTCTAAATTGGGACCAAAGGTTTTTTCATCCGGCCATACAAATTAGATGGCAGTCGGCTGAACGTTCGGCAGACTGCCACCTCTTCGAGAAGAGCAGTCGAGTGCAAGGACTTTGACCTATTAGTTGGGACACACATTGAGCATGAAGGAACCTGAAGACCTACCTCTAAGGGTACCGTCACACAGTGGCATTTTGATCGCTACGACGGCACGATCCGTGACGTTCCAGCGATATATCCGTGACGTTCCAGCGATCTCGCTGTGTCTGACACGCTCCTGCGATCAGGGACCCCGCTGAGAATCGTACGTCGTAGCAGATCGTTTGAAACTTTCTTTCGTCGTCTAGTGTCCCGCTGTGGCGGCATGATCGCATGGTGTAACAAAGGTGTGCACGATATTGTATACGATGTGCGCATAGTAACCAATGGCTTCTACATCGCACATACGTCATGAAATTATTGCTCCAGCGTCGTACATTGCAAAGTGTGACAGCAGTCTACGACGCTGGAGCGATATTGTTACGATGCTGGAGCGTCACGGATCGTGCCGTCGTAGCGATCAAAATGCCACTGTGTGACGGTACCCTAAGGATTAAGCAGTTTCAAAGTCCTTTTGTTCTCTAAATTGGGACCAAAGGTTTGTTTCATCCGGCCATACAAATTAGGTGGCAGTCGGCTGAGCGTTCGGCAGACCGCCACCTCTTCCAGAAGAGCGGTCGAGTGCAAGGACTTTGACCTATTAGTTGGGACACACATTGGGCATGAAGGAACCTGAAGACCTACCTCTAAGGATTGAGTAGTTGCAAAGTCCTTTTGTTCTCGGAGAGACAAGGATTGAGCAGTTGCAAAGTCCTTTTGTTCTCTAAATTGGGACCAAAGGTTTGTTTCATCCGGCCATACAAATTAGGTGGCAGTCGGCTGAACGTTTGGCACACCGCCACCTCTTCCAGATGAGCGCTTGAGTACAAGGACTTTGACCTATGAGTTTGGACACACATTGGGCATAAAGGACACTCAAGATCGATGACTCTACATACAAATATTTGCCTAACATTTCCATATTTTTTTAGGCATAAAATGGAAAAATAGGGACCATATTGCCATAACGGAGAGTGGATTTCTGAAAATGAGAGATGTTATCAGTGTTGGCAAATAAGGAACGTAATAAAAGGTGCCAAGTGCCTCGTAGTGTAGAACTCTGTGAAGTGATAATTATTTTCTTTTTAATCTTAGCTTTTTTTATGCATTGTTATATATTTTGGCAGGCTAGGACAAAAAAACTATAGCGAAAAATTACACTTATTTTTGTTCCATTTTTGTTTGTTTTTTTTTTGTTTGTTTTTTTTGGTGCTAGCCCATTTTGATCTCATTGGGAAAAAATGCCATAAAAAACAAAGTGCATTTTGTTTCTTTTTTTTCCTCCGATTTTTTTCCGCTGCGTTTTTTTATGTTGAAAGTCTGCTGAGTTTAACTGTTCAACCAAATTTAGATGTGATTTCATAAAAACCCATGCCTACTGTGCTTTTATGTGAATTTTTCAGACTATTTTTTCCCCTATAGGCGTCTATGGGTAACCCGAAAACATTTAAAAATGCATATTAAATACCGTACGCCGCTTCAAATTTGCACCAAAAAAGCATCGTATAAAAGAAAAAAAAACACAGCAAAAATGCAATAATAATAATTATTATGATTAATTATAATTAGATAAGACAGTCATTGAGTATTTTTTTGCAGAATAAAGCATTATCATTATGTGTGAACACGGCCTGAAAGAATTGACCAAAATTTTTTTTTTTTAAATAAGAAGTAAAAAAGAAACAAAATAAATATAAAATTCCCTACAAATACAAAAAGGATAAAAATGCATAAATGGAAAATAAATAAATGCAAAAAAATTTAGAAATCCAATTAATTTTTCTGTTACTATAAAAACGCTATAAGAAAAAAAATGCTACGTGTGAACAAGCCCTAGATTGCTTGAAAAATGCTTTAAAAAAATGAATAAATTCTAAGTAAATTTTCTTCAAACTAAGTAAAAAATCTGTCCCAAATATTCTCCACCTCCGCAGTGACGGGCTGGATGCTGCATGGTAACTTCTGCCACAGTACAGAGCACAATATAAATCCGTCTGGGCACATCTCCAAAATATTTTTTTTTTATTTTCTCTTGCGTTGACTTGCATCTGTGCACATTTTACAGAGTAACCCGAACAAATCTCACCACTTTCCAAAATAAACCACAGATTTAAGAGGAATGGAAAAAAAAAAGAGAGAACGCTTACTGCATACCCAACCACATCCCACAGTGACTTCTCCCAAGAAATTCTAAGAAGTCAAGAAACATGGGATTTAATGAAAAAAAGAAAAAAAGAAATACTAATTACAAAAAGTCCAAACAAAAACAAGGGCGGTGTCTATAACAACCAAACAAATTGCAGCTTTTCTAAGGCAGGATGGGAAAGCTGTGAATTGATTGGTTCCCGTGGACAACTATCTCATTCTTCTTTGCACAACTTTTTTTCTTAATTTCTCCAAAAAATATTCTATCAAGACAAAAATTCTATTATATTTTCTGGCAAAATAATATGTATAATAAGTATATTTACATAATATATATATTTATTTGTGCAGAAATCAGACGAAGTAAAGTTACACCCTGTGATAGAGCGGGGAGCCATGGACTATGGGGGGAGTCAGGGGTCATTATTACTATATGGGGGTATCAGGGGTCATTATTACTATATGGGGGGTATCAGGGGTCATTATTACTATATGGGGGTATCAGGGGTCATTATTACTATATGGGGGGTATCAGGGGTCATTATTACTATACTAGATTGTGGCCCGATTCTAACGCATCGGGTATTCTAGAATATGCATGTCCCTGTAATATATGGACAATGATGATTCCAGAATTCGCGGCAGACTGTGTCCGTCGCTGATTGATCGAGGCAACCTTTATGACATCATCGTCGCCATGGCAACCATTATGACATCATCGTCGCTGTGCCCGTTGCTGATTGGTCGAGGCCACCAGGCCAATCAGAGACGCGGGATTTCTACGTCGATGCTGTGCCGGTCTCTGATTGGTCGAGGCCTGGCGGCCTCGACCAATCAGAGAGCCGGGATTTCCAGGACAGACAGACAGACAGACAGACAGACGGAAAAACCCTTAGACAATTATATATATAGACTAGATTGTGGCCCGATTCTAACGCATCGGGTATTCTAGAATATGCATGTCCCCGTAGTATATGGACAATGATGATTCCAGAATTCGCGGCAGACTGTGCCTGTCGCTGATTGGTCGAGGCAACCTTTATGACATCATCGTCGCTATGGCAACCATTATGACATCTACGTCGATACTGTGCCCGTCGCTGAATCAGAAACGTGGGATTTCTACGTCCTTTATGACATCATCGTTGCTGTGCCCGTTGCTGTGCCTGGCGGCCTCGACCAATCAGAGACGCGGGGTGTCTACGTCCTTTATGACATCATCGTCGCTGTGCCCGTCGCTGATTGGTCGAGGCCTGGCGGCCTCGACCAATCAGAGACGCAGGATTTCCTGGACAGACAGACAGACAGAAAGACAGACAGACGGAAAAACCCTTAGACAATTATATATATAGATGGGAGAATCAGGGGTCATTATTACTATATGGGGGGAATCAGGGGTCATTATTAATATTTGGGGAGAATCAAGGGTCATTATTACTATATGGGGAGAATCAGGGGACAATCTATATATATAATTGTCTAAGGGTTTTTCCGTCTGTCTGTCTTTCTGTCTGTCTGTCTTTCTGTCTGTCTGTCTGTCCTGGAAATCCCGGCTCTCTGATTGGTCGAGGCCTGGTCGATGCTGTGCCGGTCTCTGATTGGTCAAGGCCTGGCGGCCTCGACCAATCAGAGACCGGCACAGCATTGACATAGAAATCCCGCGTCTCTGATTGGTCGAGGCCGCCAGGCCTCGACCAATCAGCAACGGGCACAGCGACGATGATGTCATAAAGGACGTAGACATCCCGCGTCTCTGATTGGTCGAGGGATGTCTGTCTGTCCTGGAAATCCCGGCTCTCTGATTGGTCGAGGCCGCCAGGCCTCGACCAATCAGAGACGCGGGATTTCTACGTCGATGCTGTGCCGGTCTCTGATTGGTCGAGGCCTGGCGGCCTCGACCAATCAGAGAGCCGGGATTTCCAGGACAGACAGACAGAAAGACAGACAGACAGACAGAAAGACAGACAGACAGACGGAAAAACCCTTAGACAATTATATATATAGATGGGGGAATCAGGGGACAATATTACTAGATGGGGGAATCAGGGGACACTATTACTATATGGGGGGAATCAGGGGACAATATTACTATATGGGGGAATCAGAGGACACTATTACTATATGAGGGGAATCAGGGGCCATTATTACTATATGGGGAGAATCAGAGGACACTATTACTATATGAGGGGAATCAGGGGCCATTATTACTATATGGGGAGAATCAGAGGACATTATTACTATACTAGATTGTGGCCCGATTCTAACGCATCGGGTATTCTAGAATATGCATGTCCCCGTAGTATATGGACAATGATGATTCCAGAATTCGCGGCAGACTGTGCCCGTCGCTGATTGGTCGAGGCAACCTTTATGACATCATCGTCGCCATGGCAACCATTATGACATCTACGTCGATACTGTGCCCGTCGCTGAATCAGAGACGCGGGATATCTATGTCCTTTATGACATCATCGTCAAGTGTCAGGAGGACTGATCAATATAGAAGTGTCAGGAGGACTGATCAATATAGAAGTGTCAGGAGGACTGATCAATATAGAAGTGTCAGGAGGACTGATCAATATAGAAGTGTCAGGAGGACTGATCAATATAGAAGTGTCAGGAGGACTGATCAATATAGAAGTGTCAGGAGGACTGATCAATATAGAAGTGTCAGGAGGACTGATCAATATTGAAGTGTCAGGAGGACTGATCAATATTGAAGTGTCAGGAGGACTGATCAATATAGAAGTGTCAGGAGGACTGATCAATATAAAAGTGTCAGGAGGACTGATCAATATAGAAGTGTCAGGAGGACTGATCAATATAGAGGTGTCAGGAGGACTGATCAATATAGAAGTGTCAGGAGGACTGATCAATATAGAGGTATCAGGAGGACTGATCAATATAGAAGTGTCAGGAGGACTGATCAATATAGAAGTGTCAGGAGGACTGATCAATATAGAGGTATCAGGAGGACTGATCAATATAGAAGTGTCAGGAGGACTGATCAATATACAAGTGTCAGGAGGACTGATCAATACAGAAGTGTCAGGAGGACTGATCAATATAGAATGTCAGGAGGACTGATCAATATAGAAGTGTCAGGAGGACTGATCAATATAGAAGTGTCAGGAGGACTGATCAATATACAAGTGTCAGGAGGACTGATCAATACAGAAGTGTCAGGAGGACTGATCAATATACAAGTGTCAATCAGACTGGCGGCCTCGACCAATCAGAGACGCGGGATTTCTACGTCGATGCTGTGCCGGTCTCTGATTGGTCGAGGCCTGGCGGCCTCGACCAATCAGAGAGCCGGGATTTCCAGGACAGACAGACAGACAGACGGAAAAACCCTTAGGCAATTATATATATAGATGAGGGGAATTAAAGGACGTTATTACTATATGGGGAGAACCAGGGGTCATTATTACTATATGAGGGGGGAATCAGATGACATTATTACTATATGGGGAGAATTAGAGGACGTTATTACTATATGGGGGAATCAGGGGTCATTATTACTGTACTAGATTGTGGCCCGATTCTAACGCATCGGGTATTCTAGAATATGCATGTCCCCGTAGTATATGGACAATGATGATTCCACAATTCGTGGCAGACTGTGCCCGTCGCTGATTGGTCGAAGCAACCTTTATGACATCATCGTCACCATGGCAACCATTATAACATCTACGTCGATACTGTGCCTGTCGCTGATTGGTTGAGGCGAATTCGCGGCAGACTGTGCCCGTCGCTGATTGGTCGAGGCAACCTTTATGATATCATCGTCGCCATGCTGTGCCCGTCGCTGATTGGTTGGGGCCTGGCGGCCTCGACCAATCAGAGACGCGGGATTTCCAGGACAGACAGACAGACAGAAAGACAGACAGACAGACGGAAAAACCCTTAGGCAATTATATATATAGATGAGGGGGAATCAGAGGACAATATTACTATATGGGGAGAATCAGGGGTCATTATTACTTTATGAGGGAAAATCAGGGGACATTATTACTATACTAGATTGTGGCCCGATTCTAACGCATCGGGTATTCTAGAATATGCATGTCCCTGTAATATATGGACAATGATGATTCCAGAATTCGCGGCAGACTGTGTCCGTCGCTGATTGATTGAGGCAACCTTTATGACATCATCGTCGCCATGGCAACCATTATGACATCATCGTCGCTGTGCCCGTTGCTGATTGGTCGAGGCCGCCGGGATTTCGAGGACAGACAGACAGACAGACAGACAGAAAGACAGACAGACAGACGGAAAAACCCTTAGACAATTATATATATAGATGGGAGGGAATCAGAGGACATTATTACTATATGGGCGAATAAGGGGTCATTATTACTATATGAGGTGGAATCAGAGGACAGTATTACTATATGGGGAGAATCTGGGGTCATTATTACTATATGGGGGGAATCAGAGGACATTATTACTATATGGGGGAATCAGGGGTCATTATTACTATATGAGGTGGAATCAGAGGACAGTATTACTATATGGGGAGAATCTGGGGTCATTATTACTATATGAATGAGGGGGAATCAGAGGACATTATTTCTGTACGGGGAGGAATCGGGAGTCATTATTACTATATGTGGGGGATCAGTGGGCATTATAACTACTGGTATATGTGGGGGCACTAGAGCAATATTACTATATTTGTGGAACTTGGGGCAATCTTACTGTTGTGAAGCACTTGAGGCATTATTGTAAAGGGCAAGTTCACGGTGCATAATAAATTGTTAAGGTGACACTCAGGGGACATTATTTCTTTTTAGGGGCACTCAGGAAAATATTATATATTAAGTAGGCATTAGGGGTCATTATTACATTATAGGGACACAGGATATTATATCCATCATAGGGGGCATTATTATTTTTTATGGGAACAAAGAGAGCACTATTATTTTTTAGGTTGCTCACAAATGTAATTAATATTTTTAGGGAGCATAAAGGTTGGCATTATTACTATGTGAGACACTAAGAGGAGCACCCCCCCAGCAAATCCTGCAAAAGGGTTAAATAAGGTAACAATTAGGTAAATCAGGTGAGGACAGTGCTGAAGATGTGAGAAATCACATGTGTTTGAATTGTAAACTCTGAAGATAAGTAATGGCTGGAAGAAGTTGTCTTGACGGTCTGGGCCAGATGGAAAAGAAAGGAAGAATGAATGGCTTCAACAGAAGGAACATCACCTGTAAGTCACTGTATATAACTGTACTGTAATCTACCGCATTATATGGTCTGCAGGACTGTAACCTACCTCTATGTGGGCTCTATATAACAGTAATACTGGTCTTGGTCTCTGTATAGTGTATGTTATCTAGTAACTGTTCTATCATCTGGTGAGGTGTAATGAGGGAGAACTTCTTTAGTTGTATACGTGATTATCCAGGTTAAGGGCACACTCATATGCGTTTTGTTCCCCCCTGTGCTGTACCCCTAGCTACACCTCTGATACTGTGGCAAATAATCTAAAAAAATCGAATAGCTACAGACACTAGATTCAACATCAAGTTGGAGAGGGAGATGGAAGAATCCTATTTTTTTAGTAATTCATCAGTAATAGCGGAAGTAAGGAAGAAAGATCGAGAGGATTAGTGCAGCACTAGAGAAGCCTTGTTGTTATCATGCATAAGAGGAGGTTATGACAAAAAAACAAAACATGCAAGAGAACTTGGTTAGGATGGAATCGGAATCCGATCGGAAATAATTGAAAGAAATGGCATCAGGGCTTATTGAGGTCTCTCTGAGTTTGGTATGTTAAAAAAAACTTCATAGAGTCCATATGAAAAAATGAAGTTTTTTTCCAATACCAAATTCATACACATCATACTCCATACACCAGCTGGATTCATTCCGGCAAAGGAAAAGGTGGGGGGAATGTACTGCGTCTCCTAGTTTTTGTGACACTGTCTTGGCGGCTCCAAAATCCCTTCCTCTAGGAGGAGCTGTCTTCTGATGTCCTATTAACATATAGTCACATAGAACCACCTAAATAAATACACGTCCCTTTAAGATAAGAAGATGGAAACGTTGTTAGTCACATTAACAAGACAAAGTTTGAAACTGGAGAGAGTAACATCATTAGAAGCAGATTTTCGTGTTTCTGTTTGTTTTCTTTTTTTTTCCTTCTGCCATCTGTGAATTTTCACAAGCAGCTTTCATCGTGTGTTTTACATCGCAGACATGAGTTATGTCATTAATTAGCTTATAGAATAGAGGTCTCTTCTGGAATTGGAGACGTCACCCAGGATATTAAACATATTTTTCAATGATTGACATTCTGCTTCTATTTGCCTCGAGTGAAATGGAAATCACATTATAGAGAAACATTGTACGTCATGAATTATATGACAACTCCTATTTCAAAGAATTCTAGGACTATATCAGCATAACAGATTTGTTAGAGAATTTTCCCTGCACAAAGCCTATAGCTTTGGAGTAATAGCACTGGTCTTCTATTTTCAGGCATTAAAGCATAGTTGCCAACTGTTCCGAACTTTGCTCAGCTCCAGGACAATGGTCATGATCTCCCCACAATAAGTTAAAACTGCTTTTCGTGCACATATCAGATAAATACGTTGAGGAACTGCCCCGAATCTTGTGTTCTGTGACTTGCTATCGACTTTATTTGCATGGGCAGTTCCTATTCAGCAGAATTCTGAAAGCACTGACGGTGCTGGTACTTACTTTCACTCATTTCCCAGTAGGCCTTGAATTGTGCTTGTCCTGAACTGAAGTCCGCCTCTACTACTATGCCAGGACAGCAGAGAGACAAAGACCAACCCCACTTCTGTAGTGAGAGAAAAAGACCAGCCCCACTTCCTTTAGTGAGAGACAAATACCAGCTCCACTTCCTGTAGTGAGACACAAAGACCAACCCTACTTCTTGTAAGTAAGAGACAAAGACCAACCCCACTTCTTGTATGGCAAGACAAAAACCAGCCCCACTTCCTGTAGTGAGAGACAAATACCAGCCCCACTTCTTGTATGGAGAGACAAAGACCTACCCCACTTCCTGTAGGGAGAGACAAAGACCAGCCCCACTTCCTGTAGTGAGAGAAATACCAGCTCCACTTCCTGTAGCGAGACAAGACCAGCCCCACTTCTTGTAGGGAGAGACAAATACCAGCCCCACTTCCTTTAGTGAGAGACAAAGACCAGCTCCACTTCCTGTAGTGAGAGACAAAGACCAACCCCACTTCTTGTAGGGCGAGACAAAGACCAGCCCCACTTCCTGTAGTGAGAGACAAATACCAGCCCCACTTCTTGTATGGAGAGACAAAGACCTACCCCACTTCCTGTAGGGAGAGACAAAGACCAGCCCCACTTCCTGTAGTGTGAGACAAATACCACCCCTACTTCCTGTAGTGAGAGACAAAGACCAACCCCACTTGTAGGGCGAGACAAAGACCAGCCCACTTCCTGTAGTGAGACAAAGACAAGCAACACTTTCTGTAGTGAGACAAATACCAGCCCCACTTCCTGTTGTGAGACAAATACCAGCCCCACTTCCTGCAGTGAGACAAATGCCAGGTCCACTTCCTGTAGTGAGGCAAATACCAGGCCCACTTCCTGTAGTGAGACAAATTCCAGGCTCACTTCCTGTAGGTAGACAAATACCAGGCGGCCACTTCCTGTAGTGAGACAAATACCAGGTCCACTTCCTGTAGTGAGACAAATACCAGGCCCACTTCCTGTAGTGAGACAAATACCAGCCCCATTTCCTATTATGAGACAAATATCAGACCCACTTCTTGTAGTGAGAGACAAATACCAGCCCCACTTCCTGTAGTCAAACATATACCAGCCCCACTTCTTGTAGTGAGAGACAAAGACCAGCACCACGTTCTATAGTGAGACAAATACCAGCCCCACTTCCTGTAGTGAGACAAATACCAGGCCCACTTCCAGTAGTAAGACAAATACCAGGCCCACTTCCTGTAGTGAGACAAATACCAGGTCCACTTCCTGTAGTGAGACAACTACCAGCCCCACTTCCTGTAGTGAGACAAATACCAGCCCCACTTCCTGTAGTGAGACAAATACCAGGTCCACTTCCTGTAGTGAGACAAATACCAGCCCCAATTTCTGTAGTGAGACAACTACCAGCCCCACTTCCTGTAGTGAGACAAATACCAGCCCCACTTCCTGTTGTGAGACAAATACCAGCCCCACTTCCTGTAGTGAGACAAATAACAGCGCCACTTCCTGTAGTGAGACAAATACCAGCCCCACTTCCAGTAGTGAGACAAATACCAGCCCCACTTCCTGTAGTGAGACAAATACCAGGTCCACTTCCTGTAGTGAGACAAATACCAGCCCCACTTCCTGTAGTGAGACAAATACCAGCCCCACTTCCTGTAGTGAGACAAATAACAGCCCCACTTCCTGTAGTGAGACAAATACCAGCCCCACTTCCAGTAGTGAGACAAATACCAGGTCCACTTCCTGTAGTGAGACAAATACCAGGCCCACTTCCTGTAGTGAGACAAATACCAGCCCCATTTCCTATTATGAGACAAATATCAGACCCACTTCTTGTAGTGAGAGACAAATACCAGCCCCACTTCCTGTAGTCAAACATATACCAGCCCCACTTCTTGTAGTGAGAGACAAAGACCAGCACCACTTTCTATAGTGAGACAAATACCAGCCCCACTTCCTGTAGTGAGACAAATACCAGGCCCACTTCCAGTAGTAAGACAAATACCAGGCCCACTTCCTGTAGTGAGACAAATACCAGGTCCACTTCCTGTAGTGAGACAACTACCAGCCCCACTTCCTGTAGTGAGACAAATACCAGCCCCACTTCCTGTAGTGAGACAAATACCAGGTCCACTTCCTGTAGTGAGACAAATACCAGCCCCAATTTCTGTAGTGAGACAACTACCAGCCCCACTTCCTGTAGTGAGACAAATACCAGCCCCACTTCCTGTTGTGAGACAAATACCAGCCCCACTTCCTGTAGTGAGACAAATAACAGCCCCACTTCCTGTAGTGAGACAAATACCAGCCCCACTTCCAGTAGTGAGACAAATACCAGCCCCACTTCCTGTAGTGAGACAAATACCAGGTCCACTTCCTGTAGTGAGACAAATACCAGCCCCACTTCCTGTAGTGAGACAAATACCAGCCCCACTTCCTGTAGTGAGACAAATACCAGGTGCACTTCCTGTAGTGAGACAAATACCAGCCCCACTTCCTGTTGTGAGACAAATACCAGCCCCACTTCCTGTAGTGAGACAAATAACAGCCCCACTTCCTGTAGTGAGACAAATACCAGCCCCACTTCCAGTAGTGAGACAAATACCAGCCCCACTTCCTGTAGTGAGACAAATACCAGGTCCACTTCCTGTAGTGAGACAAATACCAGCCCCACTTCCTGTAGTGAGACAAATACCAGCCCCACTTCCTGTAGTGAGACAAATACCAGCCCCACTTCCTGTTGTGAGACAAATACTAGCCCCACTTCCTGTAGTGAGACAAATACCAGCCCCACTTCCTGTAGTGAGACAAATACCAGCCCCACTTCCAGTAGTGAGACAAATACCAGCCCCACTTCCTGTAGTGAGACAAATACCAGCTCCACTTCCTGTAGTGAGACAAATACCAGGTCCACTTCCAGTAGTGAGACAAATACTAGGTCCACTTCCTGTAGTGAGACAAATACCAGGCCCACTTCCTGTAGTGAGACAAATACCAGGCCCACTTCCTGTAGTGAGACAAGTACCAGCCCCACTTCCTGTAGTGAGACAAATACCAGCCCCACTTCCTGTAGTGAGACAAATACCAGCTCCACTTCCTGTAGTGAGACAAATACCAGGTCCACTTCCAGTAGTGAGACAAATACCAGGTCCACTTCCTGTAGTGAGACAAATACCAGGCCCACTTCCTGTAGTGAGACAAATACCAGGCCCACTTCCTGTAGTGAGACAAGTACCAGGCCCACTTCCTTTAGTGAGAGACAAACACCAGCTCTACTTTCTGTATAGAGGCAAAGTCTCGCTCTCACTTCCTGTCCACAGAGGAAGACCGGCCCACTTCCTATAACCAGCCTCTGCTTCTCTGCTGCTAGATATGGATTAAACTTAACAATGGGCAGAGAAACGCACGTTACACAGAAACTAGGAAACACATCGTGCCGACCTTTTGGAGAGATGTTTCAGGGATAAGACAATATTATTTTAAAATTAAGTGATTTGCAGGTTAGCTGTTTATCACAGTATCTTTCAAATGAGATATACAGTAGTTTCTAATGCAAAAAAACAGTCATCGCCTTGTAAGACATGGTGGATAACATTCGTAGGGGGGGTGCTTATTTTTTCCTGACACATTTGGTTCAGGGATGCAAAGATTGTTTATTGCTGCGTAAAGTCCAACGCAAGACTTTTTTCCGCCAAGGGTGTAGGATGCAGCATTTTGCTCCTTGCTATACTATAAATACGTATAATTCTACAAAGTAGTAAAAAAAAAAAATACAGCAATATGGTGCACACAGAGTAGTAACTAACAGCTCCAAAACAGTACCACCACATGACGTCCAAACACTAGTGTCATATATCGGTAGTATGCTAAGGAACTGCGATGACAAACTCTGTTGGCTCGTTACTGGTGACAGTGAGGCAAAAATTGTTTTGCTTTACCGCCAATTTCATTGTGGGCCCCTAATGAGACATGGAAACATTGGGCCTGTTGTGTCAGTTGGAGTGATGACGACCTTTGGGCAATTTTTCATTTTGCCTGATTTAAATTTGTCTCTGACTGCTGAGTTGAACCCCATAAGATATAGAAGTATTATTTAGACCTTATTACGGTAGTATTATTGGAACCGTATGGCAGTGATATAATGCTGCTTTTCTGGGTCTCTCTGTGTAATGAAATAACATAGGGCCCTAAATATAATATTTTTACCCAGAGGCCTTCCTGTTATATAACAGTATATTTACACCTTATTGCAGTAGCATTACCTTGGAACCATATGGGAGTGATATAATGCTGATTTTTCCTTTTCTCTCATCGTAATGAAATGAGATAGGGGGCTAAATGTAATATTTTTTTACCCATTGACATTCCTGCTGTATAGCAGTATTATTTAGACTTTATTACAGTAGTATTACCTTGGAACCATATGGCAGTGATATAATTTATATTTTTCTGTTTCCCGCTTTGAGATAGGGGCCTTAATACAATATTTTTACTCAGGGCCCTGCCTATAATTTAGCAGTAATATTTAGACTGTATGACGGTAGTTTTTCATTGGGGCCACATGGTAGTGATATAAAGCTGATTTTTCCATTTCTCTCTTGATAATTAAATTACACAGTGCCTTCACACAGTATTTTAATATTGGGCCCTTCCTTTTACAGTATATGACGGTAATATTTAGAACGTATTATGGTAGTTTATCTTTGGAACCATATGGTAGTTATATAATGCTGATTTTTCACTTCATTAGTAATGAAATCAGATAAGGGCCTTAACACAATATTTTATCTTGGAGGCTTTCTATTATATGGCATAAATATTTAGACCATATGGTAGTATTATTAATGCTGATTTTTCTGTTTCTCTTGGTAATTAAATGATATAGCAGCCTCAATACAATATTTTTATTCATTCCTGTTTAATCATAACCCAACTATCTGTCTCAGATTTGTTCAAATGGAAAACCAAATGTCCGATATTACAGATAAGAAGCGGAACAGGATAACAGGACAGACCGGCCTGTAATTTGATCAGAAATCCATATGAAGGTGACATTGTTATGTTACCGAATAAAAGGATTCCCTGCCTCTCATCATGGGAAGGTCGCATGAAAATTGATATGGTAGGACAATAAAATCACAGTGAAAGCTGGTTTTACCCAAGGCTGGATAATAGTGCTGAGACACCTCGCAAAACTACAATAATAATACTGCAATTTTTGCTCAAAGTAC
Source organism: Ranitomeya imitator (assembly GCF_032444005.1). Classification (NCBI taxonomy): domain Eukaryota; kingdom Metazoa; phylum Chordata; class Amphibia; order Anura; family Dendrobatidae; genus Ranitomeya; species Ranitomeya imitator. The sequence continues at coordinate 29,865,625 of NC_091285.1, forward strand.
AAAATTGATTTGTTATATTATTGTGTGGTGCAGATACCTGGAATCTACACATCAAAACTAAAAAAAAAAGATACAAAAAATATTTTGTTCCATTATCATGTCTAAAGCAAAGGCTGATGGGACATAGGTAGCAAAATTAGGATTTTCAGTAATAATAATAATATAAGCGTATGATCATGTCTTATCTGATAACCCATTACGGATGAGCAAATTTTGTGAAATGAACTCGAAAGCCTCCAATTGCTCTGAAAAGATGTGTATGTGTGATTGAAATGCAGCAGCACGATAATACCACTGACCAAGTTATCACCATCTGCCAGCTGTGTCACTCCGTGGTCCTGCCTCACAGACACAGTGACTCTCCTGCCTCACAGACAGTGACTCTCCTGCCTCACAGACACAGTGACTCTCCTGCCTCACAGACAGTGACTCTCCTGCCTCACAGACACAGTGACTCTCCTGCCTCACACAGTTACTCTCCTACCTCAGAGATACAGTGACTCTTCTGCCTCACAGACGCAGTGACTGTCCTGCCTCACAGACGCAGTGACTCTCCTGCCTCACAGACGCATTGACTGTCCTGCCTCACAGACGCAGTGACTCTCCTGCCTCACAGACAGTGACTCTCCTGCCTCACACAGTGACTCTCCTACCTCAGAGATACAGTGACTCTTCTGCCACACAGACACAGTGACTCTCCTGCCTCACACAGTGACTCTCCTGCCTCACAGACGCAGTGACTCTCCTGCTTCACAGACACAATGACCCTCCTGCCTCATAGACACAGTGACTCTCCTGCTTCACAGGCACAGTGACTCCTGCCACACAGACACAGTGACTCTCCTGCCTCACAGACACAGTGACTCTCCTGCCTCACAGACACAGTGACTCTCCTGCCTCACAGACACAGTGACTCTCCTGCTTCACAGGCACAGTGACTCTCCTGCCTCACACAGTGACTCTCCTGCCACACAGACACAGTGACTCTCCTGCCTCACAGACAGTGACTCTCCTGCCTCACAGACACAGTGATTCTCCTGCCTCACAGACACAGTGACTCTCCTGCCTCACAGACACAGTGACTCTCCTGCCTCACAGACACAGTGACTATCCTGCCTCACAGACACAGTGACTCTCCTGCCTCACAGACACAGTGACTCTCCTGCCTCACAGACACAGTGACTTTCCTGCCTCAGACACAGTGACTCTCTTGCCTCACAGACACAGTGACTCTCCTGCCTCACAGACAGTGACTCTTCTTCCTCACGACACAGTGACTCTCCTGCTTCACAGACACAGTTACTCTCCTGCCTCATGGACACAGTGACTCTCCTGCCTCATAGACACAGTGACTCTCCTGCCTCACAGACAGTGACTCTCCTGCCTCACATACATAGTGACTCTCCTGCCTCACAGACACAGTGACTCTCCTGCCTCACATACACAGTGACTCTCCTGCCTCACAGACACAGTGACTCTCCTGCCTCACAGACACAGTGACTCTCCTGCCTCACAGACACAGTGACTCTCCTGCCACACAGACACAGTGACTCTCCTGCCTCACAGACACAGTGACTCTCCTGCCTCACCGACAGTGACTCTCCTACTAAACAGATACAGTGACTCTCCTGCTTCACAGACACAGTGACTCTCCTGCCTCACAGACACAGTGACTCTCCTGCCTCACAGACGCAGTGACTATCATGCTTCACCGACACAGTGACTCTCCTGCCTCACAGACACAGTGACTCTCCTGCCTCATAGACACAGTGACTCTCCTGTCTCACAGACACAGTGACTCTCCTGCCTAACAGACACAGTGACTCTCCTGCCACACAGACACAGTGACTCTCCTGCCTCACAGACACAGTGACTCTCCTGCCTCACAGACACAGTGACTCTCCTGCCTCACAGACACAGTGACTCTCCTGCCACACAGACACAGTGACTCTCCTGCCTCACAGAAACAGTGACTCTCCTGCCTCACAGACACAGTGACTCTTCTGCCTCACAGACACAGTGACTCTCCTGCCTCACAGACAGAGTGACTCTCCTGCCTCACAGACATAGTGACTCTCCTGCCACACAGACACAGTGACTCTCCTGCCTCACAGACACAGTGACTCTCCTGCCTCACCGACACAGTGACTCTCCTACCTCACAGATACAGTGACTCTCCTGCTTCACAGACACAGTGACTCTCCTGCCTCACAGACACAGTGACTCTCCTGCCTCACAGACGCAGTGACTATCGTGCTTCACCAACACAGTGACTCTCCTACCTCACAGACACAGGGACTCTCCTACCTCACAGACACAGTGACTCTCCTGCCTCACAGACACAGTGGCTCTCTTGCCTCACAGACACAGTGACTCTCCTGCCTCACAGACACAGTGACTCTCCTGCCTCACAGACACAGTGACTCTCCTTCCTCACAGACACAGTGACTCTCCTTCCTCACAGACACAGTGACTCTCCTGCCACACAGACACAGCGACTCTCCTACCTCACAGACACATTGACTCTCTTGCCTCACAGACACAGTGATACAGACATAGAGAATAGATAGATGATAGATAATAGATAGAAAGATAATAGACAGATAGATAGTAGTCCAAAAAAGGAAGCAGCACACCACTGTCTGTGAATAAGAAGCTATTTTATTTAGCCCATGATGGCAACGTTTCGGTTCAGTGTAGTGAACCTTTTTCAAGCAAAAAAGATTTGCTACACTGAACCGGAACGTCGCCATCATGGGCTAAATATAATATAGCATCTTATTCACAGACAGTGGTGTGCTGCTTCCTTTTCTGGACTACTACATGCAAGGTTTGGTATAAGCCCGTGGAAGCTCTTTTGCACCCAGATTCTTTCCATGCTGAATGTGCTGCTCTATTTTTCTATTTCTTTGATAGATACCGGTAGATAGATAGATAGATAGATAGATAGATAGAAGATAGACAATAGAAAAGATAATAGTTAGATAGATAATAGATAGATAGATAGATAGATAGATAGATAGATAGATAGATAGATAGATAGACAATAGAAAAGATAATAGATAGATAGATAGATAGAAGATAGACAATAGAAAAGATAATAGATAGATAGATAGACAGACAAAAAAAGAACACAGTAGCACATGTGCATGAATCTAGGTCATGTGAAAACACAGAAAAACATTCAAAATAGATTATACTTCTAAAAAAAAGTTACAATTTTTTTTTACAAAACTTACAGTAATAGATGAAAATGAAGGTTCTTAGCGCATAAATGGGCCAATTCATGTATGCCCACCATCCGCGGCACCTACTGTACATGCCACTTTTGGGCCAACAGCCTACAACTATGGACAAAACATGTCACTCTTGGGCTAAGTCTACAATTTATGGACAGGTAGAGCTGTAAGTTTTGTAAAAAATAATTTTTTAAATTTTTTTTTGAAAAAAATGTTTTTGAGAAGTATAATCTATTTTGTATGTTTTTCTGTGTTTTCACATGGCCTAGATTCATGCACATGTGCTGCTGTGTTCTTTTTTGTCTATGCAGTATTCTAGCGTGCACGTGTTCACATTAGGAGTGCTGGTTGTTGTTTTTTTTTGTCTAGATAGATAGATAGATAGACAGACAGAATATTCAGAATTTATGCCAATTCCAACCTCTGAGAAAATTGTATATTCGTGCTGGCCAGGTAACAAGACAGAGCTGTGTTTTGCTGATTTCTGACAGAATAACACTATATAATGGAAATAAGTCTTGGAAACCCATTATTGGATTCCAGAATTTCTAAAAGATGTTTTGTAATAAATCAAATAAGAAACAGCTGGATATGTGATAGAGCCTGTTGTATAACAGATTTCAAGAGGAACAATTTGTGTCCGGTTCCTGGGGATGTATGGTTACATTCCTACTGTCTGTTTACTTGTCTTTTACATGCTTAACCCTGCTGTGGAACCATGGGTTCATATAGACCCCATGGTGGTACCAAAGCAGTGATTTTTTTTCATGGATCCACAGCAGTGTTAAATCATGCTGTCATCAGGTCAAAAGTGACCAGTTTTAGCTGTTTTATTTTTTATTTAATCCACCATATGGTTCCGGAGATATGGGCTTTTTTATTCAGTGCTAATTTTTATGTTTTTAGGATCCTCTGGGGCGTGGCTTACAAATCCTCTGAGGCGTGTCTTAAGGCTGCTCTGTATTATTACCCTGTGAGTCACACCGCCTTGTAAAGACCATAAAAAATTTTTTGCATTAAATAAAAAGGTTCACATCTCTGGTACCATATGGCGGATATAATTAAAAATAAATGAACAGGGGCAGCAGGAATAAAATAAGAGCAAAAACCGGAGACTTTTGACCTGTTGAAAGGATATATTTAAATGGTCATTTTTGCACGGCAAATTTATGGCGTGTTCACAACTGAGAATAGAAGCTGAATGGAGAGGATTTCTGAAAATTGTGCTTGGGCGGGCCCTGTTCCCCAGATAGATGTAACCATCATACAGTGATTTCATATCTTGAGATATTAAGTACAGTCGAGAGCTGGGCTTTGATGTTCACAGCAGGAAATGGAAAAGTGGCCGTGCATGAGCAAGCATGCATGAGCAAGCACGCATGAGCAAGCACGCATGAGCAAGCACGCATGAGCAAGCGCACATGCGCACCCATTACTTCATTGCCGGCGGCATGCAAGGTATCTATCTAACATTAATGGAGTAAATATCTCTTTTAGAAACCCGATTGAATAATAGTGTTAAAATAATAGCACCATATAGTGCCAAAACAGAACCATACACTACCTCCATAATTTAGCCCCGGGGAACTTCTATAATAATAATAACCGCCATACAGTGAGCAGATAATTGTTGCAAACTCTTACCGTTCTGTCTGTAGCGTCACTTTGGATGGTTCCACATTGGGGTTCTCCCACTCCATCTGGGGGCAGTGCATGAAGTAGCACAGAGTATACAGGGCTTCAGGCTCCCAATACAGTGGTCCTTGCTTGTTGTGCATGGGGGTGCCGTTACCATGCTGCTTTATATTGAGTGGCTGGAGGTGATGCATCGCCCGAGACACTAGGTCACCTGGTCAAAAAAACAAACAAACATATATGCTGAAACATATAGACAGTATCTAGGGAAGAATCATGAAAAATGACAGTACAGTACTTAATATAATAATATCAGTCATAAAAGGCATTAATATTAATGGTACAATATGTATGGAGTATAGGAACATGGCCTAAAATGCACTGATCTGATTTCCCTGCCTGCAGTAACATTGTTCCTTATAGTGACTACCTGCAGCAACCACTAGGGGGAGCTCACTGCATACAGATGCATACATTTCCCATTGAGTCAAATACTAGCTATATAAATGCATATGCAGTTAGCTCCCCCTAGTGGTGCCTTCAGCTAACTGCTCCAGTTCATAATAGGGGGTTCGAAACAGGGTCACACCTATGCCGCACATTTGCCCTAATATTGCATATAAGGATGGGGGTGTCATGATACTGGCTGGATCTGAACACAAAGCACCATACATTTTAGGCACTGGGAGGACCCAGAAAATGACCCTGCACCAGCAACAGCAATATATAACCGACACCCTGCTGCAATGGGCAGAATCGGACATTTAACACCCCAGATGCCACAGTCAACAGTCACTGTTGCCTCTAAGCGGTTAGAACTCTATGAACTCCTGTTAAGTTCTATTTTTCACTGGCAGGAATGATGTGCTGCACTACTGACAGTGGGGTATCTAGGGGGAGGGCAGCTAGGGTATGTGCCCCAGGCGCAGCCGGCAGGGGGGTACAGTCGGGCTGCCTAATGTGGCGGTCCGCAGTGTCTCCCCTGGCGGCTGCATTCTGTCGCCCCCGGTCTGGGAGTCAGCTGTTTTCTGTGCCGACTGTCAAGCTACAGAGCGCCGGCTCCCAACATGTGCGGAGATGGAAAGGGCCCCTGCAGGGAGGCTGCGGCGGGCAGGGAGAAATCCATGCAGCTCTGCTGCCTACAAGAGAAAATAGTGGAACTGCAGCGATCTGTCTTCCTGCCCGCGCTTCCTCTCACACAGATGCGCCACTGGATGACGTCATCATTCAGCGGCCGGCTGTGTCAGAGGAGAAGACAATGATGGAGGTGGTGAAGAGGGAAATGATGGGGTGGGGTAGAGGACAATAATATGTGTGTGGACAATTTGGGTGGGGATAGGGGGATTTATTATGTGTGGGGTGAGATTTGGAGTGGGGATGGGGGATTTAATGTGTGGGGGAGAATTGAGGACACAAAATGAAGAGCAAAAGGGGAGATGGGGGCATATATGAGGAAACAGTACAGGGGAATGGGAGGCATGTATGAGGAAACAGTATTGGGGAATGAGGGCATGTACGAGGAAACAGTATCGGGGAATGGGGGGCATGTACGAGGAAACAGTATCAGGGAATGGGGGGCATGTATGAGGAAACAGTATTGGGGAATGAGGGCATATACAAGGAAACAGTATTGGGGAATGGGGGGCATGTATGAGGAAACAGTATGGGGGAATTGGGGGCATGTATGAGAAAACAGTATGGGGGAATTGGGGGCATGTTTGAGGAAACAGTATGGGGGAATTGGGGGCATGTATGAGGAAACAGTATGGGGGAATTGGGGGCATGTATGAGGAAACAATACCGGGGAATGGGGGGCATGTATGAGGAAACAGTATGGGGGAATGGGGGCATGTATGAGAAAACAGTATGGGGGAATTGGGGGCATGTTTGAGGAAACAGTATGGGGGAATTGGGGGCATGTATGAGGAAACAATATGGGAGAATGAGGGCACAGTATGAGGAGCGATGTGAAAAATGTATGTGGACAGAGTACGAGGAGTGAGGGTGATGGGATGTGTGCAGACACAGTATGGGGAGTTAGGTGAGCAGGTAGTATAGAAAGTGAGGAGGTAAATATATGAGGAGACAGTATGGTGAACAGGGGGATGTGAGAGGAGACAGTATGAAGAGGAAGGGGAATAGTGTGAGGAGACAGTATGGGGGGACAAAAGTGAGTGGGCACAGAATAGAAACTGAATAGTGGGGGTGTAGCATGGAGAGACAGTATGAGGGCACAGCCAGGAGGGGACAGTATACCAAGGAGGGGGAGTGTGATGATAGAGTACAGTATAAATACTGGGCCCTATAGGAGGGACATAGTGTGAGAGGACAGTGTGAAGAGGGGGCTGGTATGGAAAGGAGAGGTCAGTGTGAAGAGCATGTACCATAAGAGGGACAGTATGGGGGTCATATTTTGTGCACACAATATAGTGAGGGGCAATTTTATTTTTTATTCAGGAGCATTTTAATGACACTTGCATCTTTAAGGGCGTCATGTGGAGATTTTATGCAAAAGAGCGGAGAAGATGGAAGTCTGTAGAGACGGCTGTGGATGAGAAAACTCATCATGAGATCTGGACAAGATGAAGAAAAGAAGGAGAACAGCTGCAGAGACGATGTCATCAATAAGGTACCTCGATATAAATGTTATGTGTGATGCTAACGAACTCATGTTTTTATTTATGTTAGGGGCTTTAAAGGGGATGTCCAGGTTTGTAATGAGTCTGCAGTCATTCTTTGTGACTGCAGACTTCTGACTTCTCACAGTGCGCCCTGCACGCTGTCAGGATTCTCTCCTGCTGGCGATTTACATTAATGCGGTCACATGCTGACTAGACATGTGTGGCCTCAGTCAATGAAAATGAACTAAGCGAGGCCGGGCACGTCTAGTCGGAATGTGGTCAGAAGTATACAAATCGCATACTTGTGCTGACATGACTGTCCACCGGCCAGGGAGAATCCTAAACATGTGCAATGTCCTGTGACAACGAACTTCTCTTCCCGCTTCTCTCAGCTTTTCACTGATCATTGAGAGCATTAAGGAGAGGAGCTCGTGGGTACATGACTAAGTGTGCAAATCGCATATGTCCTGGGGGGGGGATTCTTGCCCCAGGTGCCAGAAACCCTAGATACACCTCTGACTATTGAAGTAGTACAGTGTATGAGATCAAACGATAAAGCAAGCAAATCCCAAAATGAGACTAAAAAAAATGTTTTAAAAATAATTAATATTTAAAAATATATATTTTTTTCCCCGCTATGTTGATGAAAAATTAGAAAAATTGCAGCTCTTGGACTACAATGATAAAAATTTAAAAAAAAAATTGTTGAGTTCTTGACGCCAACATTTTTTTTCCTATGTACAACTTTAATTTTACAGTTTATTCCCACAATGCCTCAGGACGGACGATAGATTTATTTTTTACAGTGGGAGGAGCTTTCTTTTCCTACCACGTTATAGCGCCCTCTACTGAATAACGTTTGTGTAAGTCGCCTAGAGATGATGGAAAGGAAATGACAACTTTTTCGGGTAGCGAGTGTCACTTCTTAGGCCAAAATAAGCGGTATAACTATACCAAAAATGCTAATTACTACAAATACGGTATTACTGCCCCCTAGAGGTTAAAAACATATGAAAAAAACACATAATGATTTAAAATTTAAACAAAAAAACCAAACATATAAGATGGCGGAGCCATTCTAATAATCACAAGGCTCCTTCTATGGCTGTTTTCTGTTTATATATTGTTTTTCCAGCTGATAAAACCTTTGTGTTAAGGTTTTTTTTTTCATCTGTTGATTATTTCTTGGTCTGCGTTACTATGGTAACCACCACTGTCTCCGAGCATTCGTCACTGTACTGGGAGAGCTTAGAACAGCACAAAATGGACTTTCTTTGTATTTTTTATTTTATTTTATTTTTTACAAAGGCCCATTTCTTTTCAGCCCAGAATTTAGAAAATAAGCATGTTACTTGAACTTTGTCGACAAAGGAATTGTAAATGGGCCTCGGAGAAAAGAGTGAGATCGGAAAATCGGAAAGACTAATGTGGATCCTGACATTTGGACTATGGTGAAACCTGGATTTTATTTTATTTTTTGCTTCTTTTTTTTAACATTAATCACATTTTCAGTCATAGGACTCAGGAAGGACCACAGGTAATGTTACTTGTGGCCTTCACCACCGTGAGGATTTATGGAACCTACATGACCCACCTTCTCTGCCCAGGTCGGGTCTCCTGACTGTCCACATCCAACATTTTCTAATTATGACTCAGGTGGTCACTGTTTATATGAGAAGTATATACACTTCTTACCCCCAATCTTTCAAAACAAGAGACTGGTTACCTGATGGTGTTCCTACCTAGCTTAGGTGGCCATATATGAACCAGTGTCTTCTCCCTGTGATGTCTAAGTAGGCCGCAGGCTTGAGTGGCTCCACAATTCTCAAAGATTTCATCAGAGAGTGCTTAGTGCATGTGATGCTACATCACTTTAAAGAGGACCCGTCACCAGTTCAAAAATAGCCAAGGGGACAAAATAAGAGCAGAAACTGTCCACTTTTGATCTTATGACAGGTCTTCTTTAACTGTAGAGGATTAGGTAGGGCCAGGACCTATGGGATCAGTTATGGACCAAAATTAGGCTAATTTCAACCATTGCGTATTCTGAGCATAAGCAGTTATAGTGTGGAAGAGTAATCTGTCTATCTTTTGGAATTAACCCTAGTGGAGGTTCCGTGACCCCCATTCACCAAATTCATCAAATTTAATTTGCCAAGAAAATGTGGATACAGTGTAGGAGATACTGGATCGGTACCACCTGTGGTTTCAGCTGCTGAACCAGTGATCTGTTGATCATCAAGGGGTCTTCTTTTAGGGCAGAGTTTGCCCAAATAGGTCAGCCACTTTGTGGACACTCCATTTTTGGGAATTTTATTTCAGGAGGAAATTCTCATTGGCACTTTGGAAGAAAGTGTGGTAGAGTAGGAGATATATGGACGGTCCTTGATGTGGTTTCAGTTGCTGATCCCTACAATGATCTGATGATTGTCCAAGGTTCCTTTTTTAGAGAAGAGCTTGGCATGCCCATTTAGGACACCCCCTTTGAGGACTTTTCATCTTGGGGATTTTTATTTCACATGGAAATACTCATTAACACATAAAAAGGAAATGAAAAGGTGAAGGACAGTAGGACATACTGTATATGACCATGAGTGGTCCTTAATTTAGCTTCAGATGCTGAACGCTACTTTGATCTGTTGATCTTCAAAAAGGTTCTCCTTTAGGATGAAACCTGCCCAGATAGGACAGCCCCTTTGAGGACTTTTCATTTTTAGGAATTTTATTTCAGGAGGAAAGTCTCAATGGCACTTTGGAAGAAAACATAGAACAGTAGGAGAAAAGTAAAGGTCCTTCACGTGGTCTCAGTTGCTGAACACTACAGTGATCTGATTCATCTATGGATCCTACTTTAGGACAGAACTTGGCTTGCCCAGATACAATAGCACCTTTGAGGACTTTTCATTTTTAGGAATTTCATTTGAGGAGGAAATTCTCAATGGCACTTCCGAAGAAAACGTAGAACAGTAGGAGAAAAGTAAAGGTCCTTCACGTGGTCTCAGTTGCTGAAAACTACAGTGATCTGATTCATTTATGGATCCTACTTTAGGACAGAACTTGGCTTGCCCAGATACGACAGCACCTTTGAGGATTTTTCATTTTTAGGAATTTTATCTCAGGAGGTCATTCTCAATGGCACTTCGGAAGAAATCGTACAACACTAGGAGATAAGTAAAGGTCCTTCACGTGGTCTCAGTTGCTGAACCCAACACTGATCAGATTCATCTATGGATCCTACTTTAGGACAGAACTTGCCCTGCTAGATACGACAGCATCTTTGAGAACTTTTCATTTTTGGATTTTTATTTCACAGGGAAATACTTATTGGCACTCGAAAAGAAAATATGGTAAGAAACAGTAGGAGAAAAATGAACAGAAACAGTCCCTAATTTAGTTTAAGCTTTTGAACACTTCAGTGATCTGTTGATCATCAAGAGCAACTCCTTTAGGGTGGAGCTTACTCAGATAGGGCACTTCCTTTGAGGATTTTTCATTTTTGGAATTTTTATTTCAAGGGGAAATGTTCATTACTGTACTGTTGACCATCTGGTGTGCCCTCTGTTCAGATCATACAGGGAACTGAAAAGCTCGTATCATTTAGTGAAAATTCCCTTGAAATAAAACTTGAAGTATTTACGATATTTATCATAACCCCTTTTATTTACTGAAGGCAGATCCAGAATTTAGTGTTCAGACATATTCCCCAGAGACACATTTCTCAACTTTTAACGCAAAGCAGAGGAACAGATGGAAGGCAACCCCAAGTAACCCCAAAATCCGCATTACAGATGATAAGAACACCGCATAAACGCCTTCTCCTCGGTGACTGTTGTGGTTCTGCAGTACTTTTTTACATTTGCTTAAGGAAGTTGTGGGTTCGAAAGTAGCTGAGTAACATATGGTTCGCATACATGAGAGCCTTACTGTATACAGTCTACTTGGCTAACACTACCGTCATGGCTTTGGGTGATAATGGAACCAAGTCACATGGCAAATCCATTTTTGAGTGGACCCCAATCAATCCTGAGTATTCCTATTGACTTCCCCATGCCAGTCTCTATTACCCAAAAAAAAATCTACATGTAAAAAAACCCCCATTGCATTGAGGAACTACACATTAAGTAACTCCCCAATACAAAACATAAAGTGGCTATACTTTAAACTGATACTCCACCTGTGTTTAAAAAAAGTCAATATATGTAAAGTATCTCTAAAGTATTTACACTAATCATATGGTCTCTACTTTTTTTTAAACCCTATTGATACCAGGAAATTGTCCAAAATGAGATTAGCTCCTGTTGATAGATCTATTATTTAACTCTCTTCTTAATACTCTAAGTACACAAAGGTGAACTTTTCTAATTGGTGTGTGGATCTGACTAGCCAAAATGAATACATCATAGGGATATTTTGAGTTATTCAATGGATTTCAGAAGCGGTCAGCACTAAGGCGCAAGTATCGCATATAGGGTCATCTGCCTATGACAGGAAGACAAAGCAGTGGGACTCACCCAATCCACTAGTAGTTAGGGGACATATCGAATACTCCTCATTTACGCAAAGAAAACTCTACTGATGCCAGGAAACTGTACAAAATCAGATTACTTACTGTTGACAGATTTATGCCTCTCTTCCTAGTACTCTAAGTGCACAAAGGTGTGTGTAGTTTCCTAATTGGCATGTGGAGCTAATTAATTCATTAAAATAAATTGCCTCATAAGTACAATTTGAGCTATTAAAGTGAGTGCAGAATCTGTCAGCACTAAGGTGCAAGTATTATTGAGCTTTGGATCGCCTGGTGATGATATGATGACAAAGCAGTGGGACTCACGCAAACAGCTAGTTATTGGAGGACATATCTAATAAAAAAAAGATTGTCCAAAACAGTTAAAACCTACCGCAACAAGTGCTATCTTTGTCATAAGTTGACATCCATTACATTGGCTAGTGTCTATAGTGGACAGCGCCACCACAGGAGAAATTAAGTATTACACAGTGGCCATTGGCATCAGCGGTCCATGAAATGAATGGGCATGAGCAGGGTATATCCTCAAAATTCATTAATGGGGTTTCTAAATGAGACCATTGCTTAAAAAAGTAATGACACCCACAATCCGTTAAGAAAAGCTTACCCACCCATGTGCTCTCAAAGTATTAAATACAGAGGAGTAGTAAGAATGTTAGCTCTGTCAACCAAATAGCTAGCCTGCTTGCTGATGGTTTCCTTGTAATAATAGGGGTTTCTTCTGATTTTAGCCTCTAACTGTATACAGCTCAAGACATTTGAGTTGTGGAAATGTAATCCACTGCAAATGGATATTTTTTTTAACTTTGGAGGATAACATATGGCAGTCACTGACAGTGCCAAAAATACAAAGCATCATAGTCTTCCAAAAAAAAACCAGCAGATCACCATGCAAGTGATAAATCAGTTGATTTATAGCGGACGTGTTCCTCAAGCTGCTATCTCAAAATATTTAGTGGAGAGTGCAATATCTAACATATGGCTGCAATCAGCTTCATGTCATTATTCATGGGTTATGAGATATAAAGGAACAAGTGTGGCGATCACTGGAGTAAACATGACACACCCCGCGAGCATGTAACATCTCGAAAGAAGATTAGTCCACCAGCGGCTCCACCTATGTAAAAGAATACAAATGGGATTTTGATTCTGAATGTTCTTCCTATTAATGCTTGAGACGAGGCACAGATCCCTTTATTCTTGTCTTCTCCTGTGCTTATTCTTCCCATGTTGGATGCACACATTGTCCCCCCATTTGGATGTATGCATTGTCCTCCCATGTTGGATGTACACATTTTCCCCCTATGTTGGATGTATGCATTGTCCTCCCATGTTGGACGTTTGCATTGTCCTCCCATGTTGGACGTATGCATTGTCCTCCCATGTTGGATGTTAACATTATCCTCCCATGTTGGATGTACGCATTGTCCCCCTATTGTCCTCCCATGTTGGATGTATGCATTGTCCTTCCATGTTGGATGTATGCATTGTCCTCCTATGTTGGATGTATGCATTGTCCTCCCATGTTGGATGTACGGATTGTCCCCCTATGTTGGATGTACGCAATGTTCCCCAATGTTGGTGGCTCAGCATAAGGCTCACCTAGTAAAGTAGACCCACTAAGATGCGGGTTCAGTTGGGTACACAGTCCCCATACCTCTTCTGTAAGGTTTACGACTGAATGGAGCATGCACTTTACACTCAACTGTTCCATAAGTGCACATGCAAAACCATATTGCTCCATTCACTCTCTCCCTGAAGTGAGACTGAACAGTGGCTCAGCGTGAGGCTCACCTAGTAAAGTTGACCTACTAAGTCCCAGGTCCGGGTAGGTACACAGTCCCCGGACCTCTTCCCTGAGGTTTACGACTGAATGGAGCATGCGTGTTGCAGTCAACTATAATGCTCAACTGTTCCATAAGTGCACATGCGCAACCAAACCATACCTCTTCTGTGAGGTTTACGACTGAATGGAGCATGTGCTTTACACTCAACTGTTCCATAAGTGCGCATGCGCAACCATATTGCTCCATTTACTCTCTCCCTGAAGTGAGACTGAACAGTGGCTCAGCGTGAGGCTCACCTAGTAAAGTAGACCCACTAAATCCCATATCTGGATAGGTACACAGTCCCCGGACCTCTTCTCTGAGATTTACGACTGAATGGAGCATGCGCGTTGCAGTCAAGTATAATGCTCAACTATTCCATAAGTGTGCATGCGCAACTATATTGCTCCATTCGGTCTCTCCGTGCAGTGAGGCTGAACAGAGGCTTTGGACTCTTAATTTTGGTGATCGCTGGTGTCCACCACAACCAAGAACAATACTCACCTCTTCAGTAACTCTACATATATTGAAAGGACTCATATTGCGCATGCGCAACCATATTGTTCCATTCACTCTCTCCTTGTAGTGAGGCTCAGTGTAAGGCTCACCTAGTAAAGTAGACTCACTAAGCCCCAGGTACAGGTGGGTACACAGACCACAGGGATTTAGTGCAGCTGGCAGGATGGCAAGAGGGAAGGAAGGACGTGGCACTCCCAGGAATTTTAGGAGCAGCAGGATGGATGAAGCGGAAGTCAGCAGGGAATGAATCAAGTGGAAGGTGGAGTACACAAAACTAAAGTCTTGAATCTCAATCTTAAGACATAGGTGTGTGTCTTATGGGCCATAAATAGGATCATGGACATGTTGTCATTGAGCCACTCCGGACAACTTGCAAAGACTGTCGTGGAGCACAACAGAGAGCAGCAGACCGAGGTGAAGGAAGCAGAGCCCAGGACAATCAGACAGGTGTGTAACACTCAGGACCCTTGTTTTAAGAGTGGGGTCTCAAGCAATCAGGCATCGATCGTCTATCCTGTGAATTGGAAACAAATAGCATTTTGTGGAAAACCTCTTACAGTTATGCTTTAGTCTTATATGTATCTACAAAGCAAACCCAGCACATATTAAAGACCAGATGAATGAATATCGTAGATCATCAAAAGTACCTAAAAAAAAAGTAAAACTTTTTCTTTTTTGAATAACTTTTTATTTAGGAAACCAACAAACTGTGAGCTCAAAACAAAATATGCATAAAAGATAAGTTAGCGGAGGAATAAAACAGATGTTATAAACTAGTGGACAGTCCAATGTACAAGCCCATGAAAGGAATCCACGAGATGCCTGATGTGAGAGCGGTCTCCAAAGTTTATTTTGTGTTGCAGAGAATGTCAGAACAGGCAGCGATTCAAAGTGGGAGGATGATGCATAAAGCATAGGGCTGGAGTCGACTAAAAAAAGCCTCAAAAACAAACAAAAACAGGCAATAAACAAGCTGTGCCCAGGAGAGCGCCCAGATGATGCCGAAAAGCACTCTGTGCCATACTGCACAGCACACAATTAACTGATTCCTATCCAGAGGGATGTATGTTAGCAATTAATTAACAGCCCGAAAAGGGGCAAACAGCAAAACATAAATAATTAATAAATAATAAACTTACATTAGAAATTAAAGCTATTGTCAAATCTTTGGGGCTTAAAGTGCCAGTCTATCTTGAATATAATTTTATAAATACGAACATTCTCTACATAACAAGTTGAGCAACTTATTGCATCACTTATCCTGTAGTGATCCTGAGTTATATCCTGTATTATATTCCAGAGCTGCACTCACTATTCTGCTGGTGCAGTCACTGTGTACATACATTACATTACTGATCCTGAGTTACATCCTGTATTATACTCCAGAGCTGCACTCACTATTCTGCTGGTGCAGTCACTGTGTACATACATTACATTACTGATCCTGAGTTACATCCTGTATTATACTCCAGAGCTGCACTCACTATTCTGCTGGTGCAGTCACTGTGTACATACATTACTGATCCTGAGTTACATCCTGTATTATACTCCAGAGCTGCACTCACTATTCTGCTGGTGCAGTCACTGTGTACATACATTACTGATCCTGAGTTACATCCTGTATTATACTCCAGAGCTGCACTCACTATTCTGCTGGTGCAGTCACTGTGTACATACATTACATTACTGATCCTGAGTTACATCCTGTATTATACCCCAGAGCTGCACTCACTATTCACAAAATTCTTCAACAGTTAATAAGAGTCATTAAGGGAAAGCTTGCGTAGTAAGAAACTTCTTAAAGGAACACTTTAGGAAAACTGACAACTTATTTTATGCTGAGTAAATGATCCGCAGGGGTGGGGAAATTACACAGGAATGATCTCATTGGTGTTTTAATCTCTGTGTGAAGCACTGCCCCCTTTGAACTTGGTCTAGGCACAATGTGATATGTTATTTTTCCAAGGTAGTGTCACAAGTGTGTCACATCCTCCCGGGAGATCTGGGGTCAGGCGATCATTACCTATTGGGAATAGCAGGTCTTCCGTTTAGCCTGTGTCTTGTTCCTCATATTAATTTGTTTTCTTTGGCACTGAAGAGGTTAACGACCCTTTGTATGTTGGGTAGAGACATGCAGCTCCATTTCACAGCTGCTCCTGATCTGCTCATTTCCTCTCTCTATAAAACCTGGCCAGACCTTCTCATCCTTGCTAGTGAAAGTTTACTTCCTGGCTTGCTGGAGTTGGTGTGCTGAAGCTGGAGTTCGTAGTTGCTGCTGGAGATTGTTGTGTGTTTTGCTTTGTACCTTCCTATCCTTCCCTTTATTTCTCTCTACCCTTGGTGAGTGTTCTTGTACGCAAGTTGCTTCTTGTTATCCCTGTTTGTCTTACGTGTTTAGATTACCCCGGCCTCCTGAGGGAGGGGACAGCTTAGGACATTAACAGGAGCATAGTAAGGATGGAGACTCAGGCCTTTCTACCATTAAGAGTACCCCTGGGACAGGGATAATTAGGGTCCCAGTTCCAGGGACAGATTGACGCCCCCTTCCTAACCGAAGACCGAGGTAATGCCATTAAATTGAAATATCTTCCAGGATGAAATATAGATTTTTTTTCACCTCTTCTTTCCTGGAAGAATTCTTTTTTCCTGTAATGTGCCATTCCAGGAAAAAAAAATATAATTTTGCAAATGGGGACAATATAGCAGGGTAGAGTAACATTCAGGTTTTGAGGTCTTTCTGGAATATGATGGACATTGTAGAGGTCTCAAAGGGGAAATATCCATTGATTTTGTTGTGTCTATCCTTTGGGGAAGAATCATTTCCTTCTGATATAAACCCAGTGGCCTCCCACGCATTTTATTGAAAGTAGGTGTAACTGTGTATGCGCCCTGTAATTCAATATTCGGCTGTGATGCAGCCGCAACCTCGCATCCCCCCAGCAGGACCAGCGAGCGTACGTGCCTGGATTTCTGCAGACGAGAAATGAGATTCCGCCAGCAATCTCTGCAGTATTGAGCAAGATACCAGATCCACGGGAGCGGGGGGAAAGCTGGAGAAGTCACATCTGATGAAGGATTGTGTGCAGAAATAAGAACACAGAGACGTCTGCTCACAGCGGCTGCGATCCTGGCGGAAAATAGCTGCAAATGTAGGAGTAGATTCGAGAGTGTACATATAACAGGGGCAGACTATGGGTCCTGGAAGATATGGGGGGATAGGGGTCCAGCACTAACTGGTGCCAATCAATTATCAAGTGATTAGTGACAACCTGTGTAGGACTTCCCTATCTGCTTTTGCAAAAAAAAAAGGGCTTAAGAATGAACCCAAGGGTTATAGAAAGAGCATACAGGAGTATCACCTCTGCATGGGTTTGGGCCAGAAATCGCTGATAAAACACTGAGCGGACCTTAGATTCTCCAGGATGATGTTTTCTATAGACCGTGCTGGGCATCTAAGGGGGCATGTAAAGCTTAGGAGGGTCTGTAATGGCCCAGTCATACAATACTGCCAGGTGAATCGACCCGATACGGAAAAACATCCAGTCTATATGAATATATGGTACATATAGGTACTGACGTGCCGAAGAATGGAGAAAGAATAGGTAGAAATGGAATGGATGGATAGATAGATAGACAGACAGATAAAAGATAGATAGATGATAAATGATAGATAGACAGACAAGAGAGATAGATAGATAGATAGATAGATAGATAGATAGATAATAAATCATAAATAGATAGATAATAGATAGATGATAAATAGATAATAGATAGATAATAGATAGATGATAGATAGATAATTGATATATAGATAATAGATAGATAGATAATAGATAGATAATGGATAGATAATAGTTAGATGATAGATATGTAGATAAATAATAGATAGATGATAGATAGATAGATAATAGATCTATAGATAGCAGATAAATAGATAATACATAGATAATAGACAGATAATAAATAGATAATAGATAGATAGATATATAGATAATAGATTATAGATAAATAGCTAATAGATAGATAATATAAAGATGCTAGATAGATAATAGATGATAGATAGATAATAGATAGATGATAAATAGATGATAGATGATAGATAGATAAAAGATTATAGATAGATAGATAGATAGATAGATAGATAGATGATAGATAGATAACAGATAATAGATAGATAATAGATGATAGATAATAGATAGATAAATAAATAGATAATAGATAGATATTCTGTAATACATTGATATAATAGTGCGGCATCCAGAATGACACATTGTCGGCCATTTCTATGGAGTGTGGGGCTGTAATAGATTTCACATCTTGGGCAGACGTGCCATTATTCAGCCTGTGCCTTTCTTTCCTGGTAATGACAGATGTGCAGGGGAATGTTCCCAATTTGATGTTCCTGATACCACAGTCAATACCCTGACAGCTCTTGTCACACACAAGTTATTTTGAGAGGCGACGCTGCGGCAGGATTCTGATCATGGTCAATCACAGAGCCATTTTGTGATGTCGGAAGGAGGCAGCTCTGATTTTACAGCAGATGAAACGACGTGTAACTGCAGAGATCACAGCACAGCTCCGGATTGTACAATTCCTCCAATATCTCTTTCCTCATATTGATACTGAAGCGTGGCAGATATTACAGCAGGGCTCGCCTCCGGGGAACCGAAGGTATTATTGAATTCAATGTATAGTAATTCCATCATATACACACGTTATATATTATATAGCAGAGCGGGGAACCTTCACTCTCGATATGAGGCTAACAAGTGCTTGTGATCAGCTGATCTCATATTAAAGAGGTTGTCTATCATGAGACGATCAGTTCAGTATATTTCACACATCAAAAGACCCAATTTTGGGGGACAATCCAACAAACCAAACCAGAATGGGTTAAATTATGTACATTTGCACCAAAAGTGGTTATTTTTGTAAATTTCTGAATAGGGCTTAAAAGTCCCAAATTTTGAGGAGTCTATATCAATCAAATGTGGCTTAAAATTCTCTCAAATCCAACCCTCCCTATAATTTTCTTGCCATTCATTTGCTTTAAAAGGGCTTCATTAGCAATCTTCCAGCACTATAGGAGAGGAGAGCAAGAGTAGAGAGACAAAGACCTGTCCTCACTTCTTAGTGAGACAGAGACCCATCCTACTTCCTGTAGAGAGACAAAGACACCCTCCACTTCCTGTAGAGACGAAGACACACACCCACTTCCTGTAGAGACAAAGACACACACCCACTTCATGTAGAGACAAAGACACCCTCCACTTCCTGTAGAGACAAAGACACACACCCACTTCCTGTAGAGACAAAGACACACACCCACTTCCTGTAGAGACAAAGACACCCTCCACTTCCTGTAGACAAAAAGACACCCCCTTCCTGTAGAGACAAAGACACCCTCCACTTCCTGTAGAGAAAACAACACCCCCTACTTCCTGTAGAGACAAAGACACACCCCAACGTCCTGTAGAGAAAAAGACATGCACCAACTTCCTGTAGAGACAAAGACACACACCCACTTCCTGTAGAGACAAAGACACGCACCAACATCCTGTAGCCAAAAAGACACCCCACTTCCTGTAGAGACAAAGACCCTCCACTTCCTGTAGAGAAAACAACACCCCCTACTTCCTGTAGAGACAAAGACACACACCCACTTCCTGTAGAGACAAAGACACACACCTACTTCCTGTAGAGACAAAGACACACACCCACTTCGTGTAGAGACAAAGACACACACCCACTTCCTGTAGCCAAAAAGACACCCCCCTTCCTGTAGAGACAAAGACCCTCCACTTCCTGTAGAGAAAACAACACCCCCTACTTCCTGTAGAGACAAAGACACACACCCACTTCCTGTAGAGACAAAGACACACACACACTTCCTGTAGAGACAAAGACACACACCCACTTCCTGTAGAGACAAAGACACACACACACTTCCTGTAGAGACAAAGACACACCTCAATGACATGCCCTTACTTCCTACAGAGACAAAAACTTTCCCCCAATTGCTATAAAAAGACCCCCCCAATTCCTGTTGCAAGACAAAGACTTGCCCCCATTTCATTTAAAGAGACGTAAAACTCTCCTCGAATTCCAGTGGAGAGCCTAAGTCTCAACCCATTTCTTGTAGAGACAATAACCTACCCCCAATTCCTGTAGAGATGAAGACATGCCCCCAATTCCTGTAGGTAGACAAAGGCCTACCCCTACCTCCTGTAGAGACAAAGACCCAACCCCACTTCCTGTAAGGAGACAAAGACATGCCCTTACTTCCTGTAGAGAGACAAAGACCTACCTCTACTTCCTGTAGAGAGACAAAGACCTACCTCTATTTCCTGTAAGGAGACAAAGACCCTCCCCACTTCCTTTAGGGAGACAAAGACCTGCCCTTCTTCCTGTAGAGAGGTAATGACCACCCTCACTTCCTGTAGAACAATAAAGACCCTCCCCGCTTCTTGTAATCCATCTTAGCATTTCTGCTGCTAGAGATGGTGCACATTTGACAACAGGCAGTGGACGGCCAGCTAGACAGAAGAAAAACAAATAACGATTGTCATTTTAAAGTAATTTTTTGGGGTAGGACAACAATTTTTAAATAAATTGATTTGCAGTTTGCCTCTTTATCACATCACCTATCAAATGACATCAAGTTGTCCGAAAGTACAGGGGACATTTTATTGTTGGCAACTAGTATGCATGTTTTTAAGCTGGGTGACAACAAATATAGCTGAAAACCCTAGATCCATGGTATAATGCTATGTGTACGTTAGCACAACTGATCATCAAGAGCTTCATGGATTAGGATTCCAAGACAGAACAGCCCACATAAGCCTGAGGTCAGTACACACAGTGCCAAGCGGTGACCCAAGTGAAGTAAAGCACTAATTTGTGGCAACAGTTTAGGAGAAAAACCTTCGTATGACAATGCACGCCATGAAAAAAATGACCTTAACACTACAGAACCATCTTGGACTGAACTTCAACGATGAGTCCATCACCATCATAATCCACACCAAACCTTCCAAAAGCCATGCACCAAAGCCAAGTATAAAGCCTTTGAAAAAGCAGCAAGAACATGATAAACTATGGATATAGAGGTAGCAGTGGAACTGGGGTCTTGGTGGCCTAGAGGACCCAATCTGCATCAACATAGGAGGACATCACCTGTGGCCAAGGACCTTTGAAATAAACCCCCATAATAATGTCTAAGGTTCTGTAATAAGGTCTAGGGATACAGAGGTAGGAGTCACACCTGTGTCCTCAAGGTTTAGTGGTCCTAAACCTCTTCCAAAAGAGAAAATACCAGTACTACAAACAAAACCAGCTAGGTAGGGGGTCAAATTTGACACTGGGACCCAAGAATTAATTTACAAACTAGCAAGAACTCCATATTAAAGTCCAATGGTTGGGAACAAGATCTACTGTATGTGTGCAGAGGTAGTAGTCACACTTGGGTCGTGGTGGCCTAGGTGGCACACACTTCTTCAATACGAATATACACAAGTATCTAAAATGGCATGTGGTAGCTGGGAGTCAGATTTCACTAATCTGAATTGATGAATTCAGATTAGTGAATGTTAAAGATTTTGGAAAAAGACTGAGGTACAGAGGTTGAAGTCACCCCTGGATCTCTGGACATTTAGGGGGCTCAATCATCTTAAAATAACAAGACACAAGTTTCAAAAATGGCACCTAGCAGTTAGGGGCCGGATGATAAACTGGGGTCCAAGAGTGTTGGGTTACTCCTCTGGAGTCATTCTATATTGATGTCAGTGGTTTTGGAATAAGATATTAAACCAGTATGTATGGATTTTGGGGTATTTCGGACATGTGGGTCTCATACCTTGTGGCCTACAGATAAAAAAAACTAATAAAAGATTGTGATGAATTCTGTTTAGTGTGTGTGTGTGTGTGTGTGTGTGTGTGTGTGTGTGTGTGTTTAAATGTACATAGTATTTATGAAAGTGTACCAAATGTGTGTAATGAGTGTTCAGGTGTACATAATGTGTTTAATGTGTGTGCAAGTGCACAAGGTGTGTAATGTGAGTGCATGCGTACAGAATGTGTTTAATGTGTATAGTCAATAGATGTATACAGTACAAACCAAAAGTTTGGACACACCTTCTCATTTAAAGATTTTTCTGTATTTTCATGACTGTAAAAATTGTACATTCACACTGAAGTCATCAAAACTATGAAGTAACACATGTGGAATTATATACTTAACAAAAAAGTGTGAAACAACTGAAAATATGTCTTATATTCTAGGTTCTTCAAAGTAGCCACCTTTTGCTTTGATGACTGCTTTGCACACTCTTGGCATTCTCTTGATGAGCTTCAAGAGGTAGTCACCGGGAATGGTTTTCACTTCACAGGTGTGCCCTGTCAGGTTTAATAAGTGGGATTTCTTGTCTTATAAATGGGGTTGGGGCCATCAGTTGTGTAGAGCAAAAGTCTGGTGGATACACAGCTGATAGTCCTACTGAATAGACTGTTAGAATTTGTATTATGGCAAGAAAAAAGAAGCTAAGTAAAGAAAAACGAGTGGCCATCATTACTTTAAGAAATGAAGGTCAGTCAGTCCGAAAAATTGGGAAAACTTTGAAAGTGTTCCCAAGTGCAGTGACAAAAACTATCAAGCGCTACAAAGAAACTGGCTCACATGAGGACCGCCCCCGGAAAGGAAGACCAAGAGTCACCTCTGCTTCTGAGCATAAGTTTATCCGAGTCACCAGCCTCAGAAATCGCAGGTTAACAGCAGCTCAGATTAGAGACCAGGTCAATGCCACACAGAGTTCTAGCAGCAGACACATCTCTACAACAACTGTTAAGAGGAGACTTTGTGCAGCAGGCCTTCATGGTAAAATAGCTGCTAGGAAACCACTGCTAAGAACAGGCAACAAGCAGAAGAGACTTGTTTGGGCTAAAGAACACAAGGAATGGACATTAGACCAGTGGAAATCTGTGCTTTGGTCTGATGAGTCCAAATTTGAGATCTTTGGTTCCAACCACCGTGTCTTTGTGCAACGCAGAAAAGGTGAACGGATGGACCCTACATGCCTGGTTCCCACCGTGAAGCATGGAGGAGGAGGTGTGATGGTGTGGGGGGGCTTTGCTGGTGACACTGTTAGGTTATTTATTCAAAATTGAAGGCATCCTGAACCAGCATGGCTACCACAGCATCTTGCAGCGGCATGCTATTCCAGGCTGTGTAAGGGCTATTTGACCAAGAAGTAGAGTGATGGGGTGCTACGCCAGATGACCTGGCCTCCACAGTCACCAGACCTGAACCTAATCGAGATGGTTTGGGGTGAGCTGAGTGAAGGCAAAAGGGCCAACAAGTGCGAAGCATCTCTGGGAACTCCTTCAAGATTGTTGGAAGACCATTCCCGGTGACTACCTCTTGAAGCTTATCAAGAGAGTGCCAAGAGTGTGCAAAGCAGTCATCAAAGCAAAAGGTGGCTACTTTGAAGAACCTAGAATATAAGACATAATTTCAGTTGTTTCACACTTTTTTGTTAAGTATATAATTCCACATGTGTTAATTCATAGTTTTGATGCCTTCAGTGTGAATGTACAATTTTCATAGTCATGAAAATACAGAAAAATCTTTAAATGAGAAGGTGTGTCCAAACTTTTGGTCTGTACTGTATATATAATGTGTGTGCAGTTGTATATAATGTATGTAATAGGTATGTAGGTGTACATAATGTGTGTAATGTGTGTTCAGGTATACATTCTATGTGTGTTGGGGTACATAATGTATATAATGTGTGTACATAATGTGTGTAATATGTGTTCATGTGTGCATAATATGTGTTCAGGTGTATATAATGTGTGTAATGTGTGCAAGTGTATATAATGTGTGTGCATGTGTACGTAATGTGTGTAATGTGTGTTCAGGTATACATTATATGTGTGTATGTGCACATAATATGTGTGCAGGTGTACATAATGTGTGTAATGTGTATTCATGTACACATAATATGTGAGTTTGTGTATATAATGTGTGCAGTGTGTGTACATAATGTGTGTAATATGTGTACAGGTATATATAATGTGTGTAATACATGTGTAGGTATACATAAAGTGTGTGCAGATATACAAAATGTGACTAATGTGTGCTATGTGTGGGCAGGTGTACACAATGTATGCCATATGTGTTTGGAGGTGCACATAAATACTGTTCTGTAATAACATACGTATAGTACTTTGCAAAAATAATCACCCCCTAGCCACTCTCGTATTTCAGAGCATAGAAGATTACGTTGTGCACCATTCATCATAGTCACATAAGAAATCCCCACATGTGCATCTGTCGTGGTTAGCTCTGATGAGTCGCCAACTAGAAGCCATAAAACATATAGAGCTCCCCGTGTTCCCGATGGAAATCACGCTTTACGCTTTTTATTTAGTTGCTAACAAAGAGTGCAGCAGGGAATCCTGCCAGCTCGGGGGTCACTACAGACCAGCTAGACCAAGGAAAGTGTGCTATGAACGGATGAGGCCGGGAAAATGATAAATGGCCTGACCGCGTATCTACACATGATTACGAGGCTGTTTTGGAGGTCGACCCATTGGACAGATCCTATGATTGTTAGCAACAGAGGGGCCCTTTTACCCGATTTTCTACCAGTCAATCCATTTGTGCCGGTCTGCGGGCTCGCATGGTGTTTTCTCAATAACATTGACTCAGATCATCATGTGCGAAACGTTGTTTTACTTGTGAAATCAAGGATACGGGACACCCTGAAGTCATGAAACCAAAAGTCAAGGAAACTCAGCTGAAACTTTTCAGCTCTCGGACCCATCCAGTCTTATATTTTTACGTATTCTTAGCAGAGATGAACCCTGGTCCGGAGTCCAGTCCG
Source organism: Ranitomeya imitator (assembly GCF_032444005.1). Classification (NCBI taxonomy): domain Eukaryota; kingdom Metazoa; phylum Chordata; class Amphibia; order Anura; family Dendrobatidae; genus Ranitomeya; species Ranitomeya imitator. Next base: position 29,890,876 of record NC_091285.1, read on the forward strand.
GTCCACCATCTATCCTCCACGGCAACCGTTCTTGGCTTCTGCACCCGGCAACCAAGCCACTTACTAGGCCTCACCTCGTCATGTGAGGCCTAGTTAATAGTTACTAAGTCTGACACGATGTCAGACTCATGACCTGCTTTGCGCTTCCCGAAATCTGGACATGAAGGGGCCTAGTAAGATCTTAGGAACTTAGGATGCCAGGCTGGGAATACAGGGGAGCAAATCGAAGGCCTCAGCTCTAGTTGATAGATTTCTTAAAAGGGTTCTCCACCTAGGACCATCCTTATTCGTTATAGGTGTACCATGACATTAAGTTAATCACAAGGTGTCCTGGACCTGTAGCGATCACATCTGGGAGGAAATCAATCAAGTATTCAGTTTTTCAACAGCGCCACCACAGGCGAAACTAAGCATTACACAGCCTCTATTGAAATCCTGTGTAATGCAGGACAGAACAGGTCCTCCAGAGAGGATGACGCTCTTCGTAATGGCGCTCTCCACCACCAAAATATAAGAATCCTATTAACTTAAGAATTTCCTAACAAGTCGACTTTTTTAAGGTTTCTTTTATAGAAAAAAAATTATATTGATGAAAATTAAAATCTGAATACTGACTGATGCCTTTTTATATACCGTTCTATACGTGATAGAGTTCAGCTCTTGACCTGGGTCACTAACCACAGAGACCAGGACGGCTATGTCACAATATCGTATTATAGTTTCTATAATAGCTCTGGTTTCTGTGGCAACCTGCTGTAACTGCTAGGTGCAGCCATTTTTAAAGGTCACAGTGAAGGTGTTACTTGCCATGCTGTAATTAAGATTTCCACCAATATCGTACAGTTAGATGTCTTTCGTGATATAATTTTACTGAACCCATGACGACCTACTGACACTTGCTATGGGGTCCAGTTTTAGGCCAAGTTGGATGGATCCCCCTTTTTTATGGCTAGTATCAAACAAATATCATATCATCTGGTGCCAAAGCCCTTGAAGGCCATGCCTATCGCCGCCAAATTGTTGTCCCCTCTAGATGCCAAAGCACAACGAAAGAAACCTGGAGGAAACACAGGCTTGAGGATAATCAAGGAGACTTGCCAACTCTTCCGGGAGTCCAGAACCTGTCCCCTTTATCCAGGGGGACCCTCCCATATTAACCAGTAACAGAGGAGGGTCCCATTTTAATTTTTTTCTCTGTTGCCGCCCCCACCTCTGTGTCAGCCTGTGCCCACAAAATATTCTAGATAACTTCTGGTATCTGGAGCGGGTGGTCCTCCGAATTCAGAGAAGTTGGTACATAGGTTATTGAGGTCAAAATGATCTTCTGATATGTCACAGACCGAAATGAGAAGATCGTAATGATGACGTATCAAAGGACAATAAACTGATTTTCCTAAAACCATTTGTAAATGATCCCTAAGTCGGATGGTGAAGGTCCTACCACCACTTTTGAAGTCTGAGCCTACTCCTACCTGTGTACTTAGGGTGTCCACTTTCTACTCAACCCATACCAGTAGCAGATGTAGGTTCCCTTAAAATGGACAACTATAATAGGTGATTATTGGAAGTCACAAGACCCCAGAAATGTGAAATTTAAAGGAACATTGAAGGAAAATAGGGATATATTGTATTGGACGGTTCAGAAGACACCAGGTGTTACACAGGAAATATGTGTTTTTCCACAATGTTCATATAATAGGGGTCCAAAATTATGCCAAAATGTGAAAAGACGGATATATAAGAAACTACATTCTACGAATATATTCATCTACATATTGTTTGTTCCACATGAGGTTACATGTAGGTGAACGGCCCCTTTAAGGAAGCGTGAATTTAATTCTACAAATCCATTTCACTCCTTATTTTAAAGCATTTTATGGCATTTACTATACAAAGTACCCGCTGCATATACTTATGTATTAAAAGACAGATGTAAAGTTATAGAAAAAAATAAAATAAATGAAATAGGTTTAACTCTAATTAGCAAAAAAAGTCATTTTAAAGTACGTCAAATATAATTATATATATTATAATTTTTTTTACAAATTTATTTTTTATTAAGAGGACAAATCTGTCACTTGCCGTAAATACGTAATTTTGTTACCTGTTGTAAACGCCGCTGTTCTCCTGAATCTGGCGATGTTTTTCTCTTGTTCCTGCGATTCTCCGTTCCTGAGATATGGCCTCCTCTTCCCGCTATATAAATTTCGCCTTCTTAGACAAGTGGGCGTTGGTTCTAAACTTTTCTCTTCTTGAAGACCACACCTGGTTGGCTAAAACTAATTTTATACAGGGAACAGGAGGCCATATCTCAGCAAAGGAGAGGCGTAGGAACAAAAGAAAAACATCGCCGGATTCAGGAGAACGGCGGCATTTACACCAGGTAACAAAAAAATGACATATTTAGGATAAGTGAAAGGTGCTCTTTAAGTACAGGACCTGAGGTAAATATTTAAATCAGAAAAAGTAGGAAAATACTAATTTCTACTCTGTGTCTTCAGGTCTTGTGCTTAAGGTCCCCTCCAATATATCTAACGTAATGCCCCTGAAAAATGTAGTAGTGGCATTATAAATTACATTTCCTGTCATTCACACGTTGTCGGGAAAATAGCAGCGCAGAAGGCCATTGCTTCCGGATGGAAACCTGTAGCATTTCAGTTTATGCTGCAGTTATCATCACAAATATAATCCTAATTTTTCTAATTGAAATACTTACCTCAGGCCCTGTACTTGAAGGTGACCCGTCACTTGCCATAAATATGCAATATTTTTATCTGCTCTAATAGCCGCTGTTCTCCTGAATCTGGTGATGTTTTTCTTTTGCTCTTGTGCTTCTCTGTTCCTGAGATAGGACCTCCTCTTCCGTATAATTGTAGTCAATTTTTAGGCAACTGGGTGTGGTCCTAACCTACAAAGAAGTGTTGAGGATAACACCCACTTGGCTATTTATATAAAGGGGCCATATCTCAGGAACGGAGAGGCGCAGGAACAAAAGAAAAACAACGCCGGATTCAGGAGAAGAGCGGCATTTATACCAGGTCACCATAAATATTAATATTCACGGCAAGTAACAGGCGATATATATATATATATATATATATATATATATATATAAATGCTTTAAAAAAATAGAAGTGATAATTAGTTTATTTTTGTCAATTAAGAAAATGCAAAGGGAACGAACAAAAGAGAAATCTATATCAAATCAATATTTGGTGACCGCCTTTTGCCTTCATCAGTTTTTCTATGCACTTGTCACTTTCACACAGTTTTTGAGGGAGGTTGTTCCAAACATCTTGGAGGTCCAACCACAGATCTTTTTTGGATGTCGCTTCTGTCTCTTCATGTCATCGCTTCCAGGACTCCTTGTTCTTCTCTACACTGAAGATAGTTCATGGCATTGGCTGTTTGTTAGGGGTCGTTGTCCTGCTGCAGAATAAATTTGGAGCCAGACGCCTCCTTGATGGTATTGCATGATGGATAAGTCACTTCCTTTTTTTTTCGCAGCATTCGGGACACTAAGAAATGGCCAACATTGAGGACCGTAGACGCAGTGTTCTGCCAAGGAAACTTAGTGCAGCAGATGAAAGACACGTGTTTACTTCCCTTCGATATCAGCAGATGTCCAGCAGTGCCATCAACTCAGAAATGGCAGCAACCAGTGGAGCCCAGCTTAACCGATCTAGTGTTCAGAGAAGTTTGGCCACAAGTGGTCTTCATGAGAGTATTGCTGCCAAAAACCCTACTTTTAAGGCCAAGTTGAAAAATGTGAAATATTTGGCTGTAGTAGTTTGTTTCCAAGGGGCTGGGAGCGGCACAATAATGAGTGTCTGCAAATTTGGGGCTGAATTTCTGAGTTGGGGATTTCATCAGCGTTAATGGTGTCCTCAATGGTCAGAAATACAGGCAGATACGTATCCATCATGTAATACCACCAGGGAGGCCTCTGATTGGCTCCAAATTTATATTGCAGTAGGACAATGACCCCAAACATACGGTCAATGTCACCAAGAACAAGCAGTCCTGGAAATGATGATACGGCCACCACAGAGCCCTGATCTCAACATCATCCAGGCTGTCTGGAGAGACACAAGTATCATCCGCAGAAGATCTGTGGTTAGTCCTGCCAAGATGTTTGGAACAACCTCCCTACCGAGTTCCTTCAAAAAACTGCGCGAAAGAACAAGTGTATCTAGAAGAACTGACGCTTGCATATATTGTAGTTACCATGGCTGTCTCCCACGGAATATGAAGAAGTGGAAGACATGGGGGGAGGGGAGAGGAAGAAAGAATATTCACATACTGGTACTTACTGAGCTCTGCAATACTTCCCACACGTGTGGCAAGCAAAGACTGCTCTATAGTCCTCAGTTCTGATTGGCTAAACATCTGTACATCACCTGGTTTATTTGGTCTTTGGTGATCTCTATGGAGGTTCAAACTGTCTGGAAGGCAGAGGACTCCTGAAAATACAAAACCAGAAGAAATAAGATGGCTGCGCTCTTTCCCCTTACAAGATAAAGGTCAGCTAATTATGGTTAAGGGCTGCCTAATGACGTAGTGACTACCTCAGAGAGACTGTTCCTTCTGAGGAGAGCAACGTAACATCATCGTAATTATCTGAAGACCACGATTTCACCTGGAAGATCTCCTCTCATAATCTAGATGACTAGTCCCATAGTTGCTCAATTTAGAAAGAACAGCGCTCAGAAACAATGCATATTTGTTATTATGGGGAAATATAGATATAGCAGAGCCCAATTCTGTCATGTAACCCATTAGTAGCTTAAGCATACAGCCGGACTATGTAAAATCACCAAAAATGCGGCAAATGACAAAATCAGCTTTGCTATATCTGACCAACCCAGTTTTGCTAAATCTGTTAATTCCATAAAGTGGACCTGTAACCAGATCAAAAGTGGCTAGCTTTTGCTCCTATTTTATTTCTGCCGCTCCCCTGAGTATTGCGTTTTTTGTTTTTTCAAAATCCGCCTTACGGTTCCAGAGATATGAGCTTTTATATTTAGTGCTCATTTTTGTAGACTTAAAAAGGGGGCGGTACTAACAGGGTAATTATGCAAAGACACGCCCCAGAGGATCCTGTGGGCAAATAAATAGCTCATATCTCTGCAACGGTGTGGCGGATTTAAAAAAAAAAATTTTTGAATAATGAGGGGAGCATTAGGAATGAAATAAGCGCAAACACTTGACACTTCTGGCCTGGTGACAGATTTAAAAAAAAAATGTTTGCCCTCACCAGAGTAGCAGAAGTTCGGCTCATCATCAGGGATACACATTTAGCCACTCCCACATTATTCTGGTGGGTATATATCATGGTGCAATGTGCAACAGTGTACTGTAACCCATAACAACTAAAGTCTGAAATGTATGGTTTAATGTCACCAGACAACACATTCGTACACATTACACCATAAAGCAAATTTTACAGGGTTCACTAGTAAATATGGTGGAGCCAATTTTACACCAATTTTACCATATTTACGCAATAATAGAAGCCCCCTTTAAATAAGACACGTCCCTTGCCATAAATATGTATTTTTTTGGCAGGTATAAATGCCGCTGTTTTCCTGAATCCGACGATGTTTCTCTTTTGTTCCTGCGCCTCTCCGTTCCTGAGATATGGCCCTTTCTTCCCTGATTATAAAACTTGTCAGCCAAGTGGGCGTCACCCTCAAATTCTTCACCATGATAGTGTTCTAGATGACGACGCCCACTTGCTTAAAAATACTACACTTATATGCAGGGAAGAGGAGGCCATATCTCTGGAATGGAGAGGCGTAGGGACAAAAGAAAAACATCGCCGGATTCCGGAGAACAGCGGCATTTAGACAAGGTTAAAAAAATATGACATTTATGGCAAGTGACAGATCCTCTTTAAATAAATGTTTTCATTTTATTCATAAGTGGTTAAGCCACAGCAATCATTAGGCAAAATGCATATTTCTCTCCATCTCCACATCTGGAAAATCAGACAGTCCAGTGCCACAGGTTGATCTCACAGATGTAGGACTAATGGAATTTTCAGCACAAATTCCATTAAACCAGAACACTATGTTATATATTTTATATATTAAAGAGCATCACCAGTCCGTGCTCCTGTCGTATTTATTTTAGTAAATGTGTTCCTCCTCAGATATCTAAAAGTCTAAAACATCCTTTCTTAGTACTTTTTGTTGTGCTGTTCCTCTGTTGCTCTTCCTGGAAGAGTATGAATAATCTGACAATTTGGTGTTACCGGTTGGGTGCGACGGTTATACTCTTTAGGGACATTCCCCCTTTAAAAAAGGTACTTTTAACAAACAATTTAAATATTTCCAGGAAGTATAACAGAGGAAAGTTGCCGTGCGGAGTGCTAAGACGTGACTCTCTAGAACGGTTAAATCCTCGCCGTTCTCCTGAATCCGGCGATGTTTTTCTTTTGCTCCTGCGCCTCTCCGTTCCTTAAATACAGCCTTTTCTTTCCCATGTATAAATCTAGTCTTCTTAGCCAAGGGGGTGTGATCCTCATGAGCACACCTACAAAAAAGAACTAAGGATCACACCCTTTTGGCTAAAGAGATTACATTTAAAGAAGGGGCCATATCTCAAGAACGGAGAGGCGCAGGAACAAAAGAAAAACAACGCCGGATTCAGGAGAACAGCGGCATTTACACCAGGGGGGAAAAAAAATTACATATGGCAAGTGACAGGTCCTATTTAAAAACAAATTTGTGCCAAAATTACAAAATTCTGCACAGTTCAGTCTTTATATGTGGATTTCTGGCTGGAGTTTCTGAAGAAATATCCGCAGAAAATCTGATCCATATGGACTTTGGTTTATTGGCCATATAGTGCCTAGATAACGTTTGCCAAAAGGCACCCAAATAATACTACCCTACCAAACTAGCCGCATTTCCATAAATTCAGGCACCAATTGGGGGATCAAGATGCTGGTACCATGGCCATCAGGACCAGTACCTCACTTTCTACAGTTTTAAGTCGGACTCCCCTTGTGACTACAGAGTCGGCCCGGCAAAACGATGAAGGAGTTAAAGCCACATCCCACATAAATCCAGAAAAAAAAATAAAATCCCTTATCTTCTCAGTGGGACAGGAATCAATGTTTATCCGCAGTGCCGGTTACATAACATGTGGACCGCCTGTGTGCAAGCATTAACCGGAGCGTAAGCACAATAATGGGAAAAGGCTCAATGTGGATGATACAGCGGGAGAAGCAGAGTACAAACATGCACACAGAGTACACAGCGATGAGAGGGACAGTAGAAGTCATACGTCAGACGAAATGTCGATGATGTGCTGTAATATTGCCGGAATAGGTGCAAAACCAAAAATGGCGGCACACTGGCGATCACATGATCGCTGCCGGTTCAGCAGCTGAAACTGTTGGTTAATCGGCTGAGGGCCACTACTGGAGAAATGTGGTATTGCACGGTTGGGCTGAGTCCTCCAGAGCATCTCCAGATCTTTGCTCCATATTCCATATGACATCCACTGAATAGGAGTTGAGTAATGCTTCATTTCCCCTGTGGGGGGCGCTGCAGCAAAATTAAACACTTCTTTTCAAGGTTTCACTACTGATTACGGCTGATCACTGGTGGTCCCAGAATGGAGGCCCTTTGTGATAAGCTCATTGTCAAGGAAAATGTCATCCCTTTAATTCAACAACGCAGAAAATATTATTTTTTGTTACTTTATTATTATTATTATTAATAATAATAATAAATTATTATTCATAGCAATGATAATTATTAAATGAAAAAGAAAAATGTTTGAGGGGTTTCCCCACTAATACATCATCAATCATCTATCAATAGGAAAGGTGAGAATTGTATGATTGCTGGTGGTCCGGCAATCCAGAGAGCAGGGTTCCCAAAGTTCTGTGTGTTAATGAAGTCATATTGTTGACATTGTTGACATGGCCGATGGATTGGGTCATGTGAATCGACCCACCAACTCTACCACTGACCCATAGAAGTGACAGGAGCGGTGGTCACACATGTGCACTACTTATTCAGTCACCTAGCGGTCTTTGTGACCCCCATTCTCGAGGAGATAAGAGGTGGTTCTCATGGGTCCTTTCCAGCTACCAGACATTGTTGACATGGCCGATGGATTGGGTCATGTGAATCGACCCTCCAAATCTACCATTGACCCATAGAAGTGAAAGGAGCGGTGGTCACACATGGGCACTAGTGTTCCAGTCACCTAGCGGTCTTTGTGACCCCCATTCTCGAGGAGATAAGAGGCAGTTCTCACGGCTCCCTTCCAGCTGCCAGACATTGTTGGATTGGGTCATGTGAATCGACCCACCAACTCTATCATTGACCCATAGAAGTGAAAGAAGCGGTGGTCACACATGGGCACTAGTGTTCCAGTCACCTAGCGGTCTTTGTGACCCCCATTCTCGAGGAGATAAGAGGCAGTTCTCACGGCTCCTTTCCAGCTACCAGACATTGTTGACGTGGCCGATGGATTGGGTCATGTGAATCGACCCACCAACTCTACCATTGACCCATAGATGTGAAAGGAGCGGTGGTCACACATGGGCACTAGTGTTCCAGTCCCCTAGCGCTTTTTGGCATCCCCGTTCTCGGAATCGCTAGTGCTTAATCCCATCGATCATACATTTATCATCTATCCTGTACGTAATTATTTTAATTGACAAAACAATTCCTTCACTGCAAATTACATAATCTGTGCTCCATAAAAATAATCCCAAACTCAACTCTGGAACCACCGAAGGGTCTCGGATTTTGAAGGTCGAGATATGAAATGACCCATTTATACAAATTTATAAGAAAAATATATGAAGTAGCAAAGCTAAAAAAATAAAAAATAATGTAAGACAAGAGTTGAGCAGAGTCACACGAAGTACATGTTATTCTATCGGAGGCCGCCGTAATCCCCCTTTAACGCACCCACCCTTCTAAGGCCTATTATCAAACACCTGACAATGCATTATAGGCAGCAGGCATCTAATATACTAAACACCCGATGACAATGATGAATGAGACCGCTGCAACATAAAAGGGCTCCCACCCTAAGACTTTACAAGCAAATATCTGATTTGCAAAGTAAAAGCTTTAAACTCTTTGGTCTCTTTAATAAAACTCTCCTTTTACACAAGGGTTTGTCCGTCCCCTGTTATTGTACTGTATTATTTTATGTTAGTGTTTTATACTCACTTTTTGTTTTCATTGTGGGGGTCGCAAAACAGAAGCTGAATAGAAAATACTTTTTTTTTTTTAAATCTCTGCTGAAACAACAGAACCACCTGGTGTACCGATGACAGGATAAGTTAAACTGAGACCCTATTCTGCTCCAGTTTATTTCAAAGATACTTAACCTAAGGAGAGTAAAACTAATCCCAAACTGTTCTTCAACTATATCAATAGTAAAAGAATAAAAACTGAAAATGTTGGCCCCTTAAAAAATAGTGAGGAAAGAATGGTTGTAGATGACGAGGAAAAAGCTAACATATTAAACACCTTCTTCTCCACGGTATTCACGGTGGAAAATGAAATGCTAGGTGAAATCCCAAGAAACAATGAAAACCCTATATTAAGGGTCACCAATCTAACCCAAGAAGAGGTGCGAAACCGGCTAAATAAGATTAAAATAGATAAATCTCCGGGTCCGGATGGCATACACCCACGAGTACTAAGGGAACTAAGTAATGTAATAGATAAACCATTATTTCTTATTTTTAGGGACTCTATAGTGACAGGGTCTGTTCCGCAGGACTGGCGCATAGCAAATGTGGTGCCAATATTCAAAAAGGGCTCTAAAAGTGAACCTGGAAATTATAGGCCAGTAAGTCTAACCTCTATTGTTGGTAAAATATTTGAAGGGTTTCTGAGGGATGTTATTCTGGATTATCTCAATGAGAATAACTGTTTAACTCCATATCAGCATGGGTTTATGAGAAATCGCTCCTGTCAAACCAATCTAATCAGTTTTTATGAAGAGGTAAGCTATAGACTGGACCACGGTGAGTCATTGGACGTGGTATATCTCGATTTTTCCAAAGCGTTTGATACCGTGCCGCACAAGAGGTTGGTACACAAAATGAGAATGCTTGGTCTGGGGGAAATTGTGTGTAAATGGGTTAGTAACTGGCTTAGTGATAGAAAGCAGAGGGTGGTTATAAATGGTATAGTCTCTAACTGGGTCGCTGTGACCAGTGGGGTACCGCAGGGGTCAGTATTGGGACCTGTTCTCTTCAACATATTCATTAATGATCTGGTAGAAGGTTTACACAGTAAAATATCGATATTTGCAGATGATACAAAACTATGTAAAGCAGTTAATACAAGAGAAGATAGTATTCTGCTACAGATGGATCTGGATAAGTTGGAAACTTGGGCTGAAAGGTGGCAGATGAGGTTTAACAATGATAAATGTAAGGTTATACACATGGGAAGAGGGAATCAATATCACCATTACACACTGAACGGGAAACCACTGGGTAAATCTGACAGGGAGAAGGACTTGGGGATCCTAGTTAATGATAAACTTACCTGGAGCAGCCAGTGCCAGGCAGCAGCTGCCAAGGCAAACAGGATCATGGGGTGCATTAAAAGAGGTCTGGATACACATGATGAGAGCATTATACTGCCTCTGTACAAATCCCTAGTTAGACCGCACATGGAGTACTGTGTCCAGTTTTGGGCACCGGTGCTCAGGAAGGATATAATGGAACTAGAGAGAGTACAAAGGAGGGCAACAAAATTAATAAAGGGGATGGGAGAACTACAATACCCAGATAGATTAGCGAAATTAGGATTATTTAGTCTAGAAAAAAGACGACTGAGGGGCGATCTAATAACCATGTATAAGTATATAAGGGGACAATACAAATATCTCGCTGAGGATCTGTTTATACCAAGGAAGGTGACGGGCACAAGGGGGCATTCTTTGCGTCTGGAGGAGAGAAGGTTTTTCCACCAACATAGAAGAGGATTCTTTACTGTTAGGGCAGTGAGAATCTGGAATTGCTTGCCTGAGGAGGTGGTGATGGCGAACTCAGTCGAGGGGTTCAAGAGAGGCCTGGATGTCTTCCTGGAGCAGAACAATATTGTATCATACAATTATTAGGTTCTGTAGAAGGACGTAGATCTGGGTATTTATTATGATGGAATATAGGCTGAACTGGATGGACAAATGTCTTTTTTCGGCCTTACTAACTATGCTATGTTACTATGTTAACCCCTTTACCCCCAAGGGTGGTTTGCACGTTAATGACCGGGCCAATTTTTACAATTCTGACCACTGTCCCTTTATGAGGTTATAACTCTGGAACGCTTCAATGGATCCTGGTGATTCTGACATTGTTTTCTCGTGACATATTGTACTTCATGACAATGGTAAAAATTATTTGATAGTACCTGCGTTTATTTGTGAAAAAAACGGAAATTTGGCGAAAATTATGAAAATTTCGCAACTTTCCAACTTTGAATTTTTATGCAATTAAATCACAGAGATATGTCACACAAAATACTTAATAAATAACATTTCCCACATGTCTACTTTACATCAGCACAATTTTGGAAACAAAATTTTTTTTTGTTAGGGAGTTATAAGGGTTAAAAGTTGACCAGCAATTTCTCATTTCTACAACACCATTTTATTTTAGGGACCACATCTCATTTGAAGTCATTTTGAGGGGTCTATATGATAGAAAATACCCAAGTGTGACACCATTCTAAAAACTACACCCCTCAAGGTGCTCAAAACCATATTCAAGAAGTTTATTAACCCTTCTGGTGCTTCACAGGAATTTTTTGAATGTTTAAATAAAAATGAACATTTAACTTTTTTTCACAAAAAATTTAATTCAGCTCCAATTTGTTTTATTTTACCAAGGGTAACAGGAGAAAATGGACCCCAAACATTGTTGTACAATTTGTCCTGAGTATGCCAATACCCCACATGTGGGGGTAAACCACTGTTTGGGCGCATGGCAGAGCTCGGAAGCGAAGGAGTGCCATTTGACTTTCAATGCAAAATTGACTGGAATTGAGATGGGACGCCATGTTTCGTTTGGAGAGCCCCTGATGTGGCTAAACATTGAAACCCCCCACAAGTGACACCATTTTGGAAAGTAGACCCCCTAAGGAACTTATCTAGAGGTGTGGTGAGCACTTTGACCCAACAAGTGCTTCACAGAAGTTTATAATGTAGAACCGTAAAAATAAAAAATCATATTTTTTCACAAAAATTATCTTTTCGCCCCCAATTTTTTATTTTCCCAAGGGTAAGAGAAGAAATTGGACCCCAAAAGTTGTTGTACAATTTGTCCTGAGTACGCTGATAGCCCATATGTGGGGGCAAACCACTGTTTGGGCGGATGGGAGAGCTCGGAAGGGAAGGAGCGCCGTTTGACTTTTCAATGCAAAATTGACAGGAATTGAGATGGGACGCCATGTTGCGTTTGAAGAGCCACTGATGTGCCTAAACATTGAAACCCCCCACAAATGACACCATTTTGGAAAGTAGACCCCCTAAGGAACTTATCTAGAGGTGTGGTGAGCACTTTGACCCACCAAGTGCTTCACAGAAGTTTATAATGCAGAGCCGTAAAAATAAAACAAAATTTTTTTCCCACAAAAATTATTTTTTTAGCCCCCAGTTTTGTATTTTCCTGAGGGTAACAGGAGAAATTGGACCCCAAAATTTGTTGCCCAATTTGTCCTGAGTGCGATGATACACCATATGTGGGGGGAACCACTGTTTGGGCACATGGGAGGGCTCAGAAGGGAAGGAGTGCCATTTGAATGCAGACTTAGATGGAATGGTCTGCAGGTGTCACATTGCGTTTGCAGAGCCCCTAATGTACCTAAACAGTAGAAACCCCCCACAAGTGACACCATTTTGGAAAGTAGACCCCCTTAGGAACTTATCTAGATGTGTGCTGAGCGCTTTGACCCACCAAGGGCTTCACAGAAGTTTATAATGGAGAGCCGTAAAAATAAAACAAAAATTTTTTCCCACAAAAATTATTTTTTAGCCCCCAGTTTTGTATTTTCCCGAGGGTAACAGGAGAAATTCGACCCCACAATTTGTTGTCCAATTTGTCCTGAGTGCGCTGATACCCCATATGTGGGGGGGAACCACTGTTTGGGCGCATGGGAGGGCTCGGAAGGGAAGGAGCTCCATTTGGAATGAGGACTTAGATGGAATGGTCTGCAGGTGTCACATTGCATTTGCAGAGCCCCTAATGTACCTAAACAGTAGAAACCTCCCACAAGTGACACCATTTTGGAAACTAGACCCCCTAAGGAACTCATCTAGATGTGTTGTGATAGCTTTGAACCCCCAAGTGTTTCACTACAGTTTGTAACGCAGAGCCGTGAAAATTAAAAAAAAAATCTTTCCCCCCAAAATTATTTTTTAGCCCCCAGTTTTGTATTTTCCCGAGGGTAAGAGGAGAAATTCGACCCCAAAAGTTGTTGTCCAATTTGTCCTGAGTACGCTGATACCCCGTATGTTGGGGGAAACCACCGTTTGAGCGCATGGCAGAGCTCGGAAGGGAAGGAGCGCCATTTGGAATGCAGACTTAGATGGAATGGTCTGCAGACGTCACATTGCGTTTGCAGAACCCCTAATGTACCTAAACAGTAGAAACCCCCCACAAGTAACCCCATATTGGAAACTAGACCCCCCAGGGAACTAATCTAGATGTGTTGTGAGAACTTTGAACCCCCAAGTGTTTCACTACAGTTTATAACGCAGAGCCGTGAAAATAAAAAATCTTTTTTTTTCCCACAAAAAATATGTTTTAGCCCCGAGTTTTGTATTTTCCCAAGGGTAACAGGAGAAATTGGACCGCAAAAGTTGTTGTCCTATTTGTCCTGAGTACGCTGATACCCCATATGTTGGGGTAAACCCCTGTTTGGGCACACGGGAGAGCTCGGAAGGGAAGAAGCACTGTTTTACTTTTTCAACGCAGAATTGGCTGGAATTGAGATCGGACGCCATGTCGCGTTTGGAGAGCCCCTGATGTGCCTAAACAGTGGAAACCCCCCAATTATAACTGAAACCCTAATCCAAACACATCCCTAACCCTAATCCCAACAGTAACCCTAACCACACCTCTAACCCTGACACACCCCTAACCCTAATCCCAACCCTATTCCCAACCGTAAATGTAATCTAAACCCTAACTGTAACTTTAGCCCCAACCCAAACTGTAGCCCTAGCCCTAACCCTAGCCCTAACCCTAGCCCTAGCCCTAACCCTAGCCCTAACCCTAGCCCTAACCCTAGCCCTAACCCTAACCCTAGCCCTAACCCTAACCCTAGCCCTAACCCTAGCCCTAACCCTAGCCCTAACCCTAACCCTAGCCCTAGCCCTAACCCTAGCCCTAACCCTAGCCCTAACCCTAGCCCTAGCCCTAACCCTAGCCCTAACTCTAACCCTAGCCCTAATGGGAAAATGGAAATAAATACATTTTTTAAATTTTTCCCTAACTAAGGGGGTGATGAAGGGGGGTTTGATTTACTTTTATAGCGGGTTTTTTAGCGGATTTTTATGATTGGCAGCCGTCACACACTGAAAGACGCTTTTTATTGCAAAAAATATTTTTTGCGTTACCACATTTTGAGAGCTATAATTTTTCTATATTTTGGTCCAGAGTCATGTGAGGTCTTGTTTTTTGCGGGACGAGTTGATGTTTTTATTGGTAACATTTTCGGGCACGTGACATTTTTTAATCGCTTTTTATTCCGATTTTTGTGAGGCAGAATGACCAAAAACCAGCTATTCATGAATTTCTTTTGGGGGAGGCGTTTATACCGTTCCGCGTTTGGTAAAATTGATGAAGCAGTTTTATTCTTCGGGTCAGTACGATTACAGCGATACCTCATTTATATCATTTTTTTATGTTTTGGCGCTTTTATACGATAAAAACTATTTTATAGAAAAAATAATTATTTTTGCATCACTTTATTCTCAGGACTATAACTTTTTTATTTTTTTGCTGATGATGCTGTATGGCGGCTCGTTTTTTGCGGGACAAGATGACGCTTTCAGCGGTACCATGGTTAGTTATATCTGTCTTTTTGATCGCGTGTTATTCCACTTTTTGTTCGGCGGTATGATAATAAAGCGTTGTTTTTTGCCTCGTTTTTTTTTTTTTTTCTTACGGTGTTTACTGAAGGGGTTAACTAGTGGGCCAGTTTTATAGGTCGGGCCGTTACGGACGCGGCGATACTAAATATGTGTACTTTTATTGTTTTTTTTTTTTTATTTAGATAAAGAAATGTATTTATGGGAATAATATTTTTTTTTTTTTCATTATTTTGGAATATTTTTTTTTATTTTTTTTACACATTTGAAATTTTTTTTTTTTACTTTTTTACTTTGTCCCAGGGGGGGACATCACAGATCAGTGATCTGACAGTTTGCACAGCACTCTGTCAGATCACTGATCTGATAGGAGTGCAGGCTGCTTCACAGTGCCTGCTCTGAGCAGGCTCTGTGAAGCCACCTCCCTCCCTGCAGGACCCGGATCCGCGGCCATCTTGGATCCGGGGCTGGAGGGAGCAGGGAGGGAGGTGAGACCCTCGCAGCAACGCGATCACATCGCGTTGCTGCGGGGGGCTCAGGGAAGCCCGCAGGGAGCCCCCTCCCTGCGCGGTGCTTCCCTGTACCGCCGGCACATCGCGATCATCTTTGATCGCGGTGTGCCGGGGGTTAATGTGCCGGGGGCGGTCCGTGACCGCTCCTGGCACATAGTGCCGGATGTCAGCTGCGATAAACAGCTGACACCCGGCCGCGATCGGCGGCGCTCCCCCCGTGAGCGCTGCCGATCGCATATGACGTACTATTGCGTCCTTGGGAAGTAAAGCCCACCCCACATGGACGCAATAGTACGTCTAATGGCAGAAAGGGGTTAAAGGGGGTCTCTCGCCAGGTTTTTGACCCCTTATCTGAGAGCAGCATAATGTAGAGACCGAGACCTTGATTCCAGCGATGTATCACTTACTGAGCTGCTTGATATAGCTGTTATAAAATCAGTGTTTTATCAGCAGGAGATTTTCACTAAAGGACTTCTAGTCAACTGCTCTGTGTAACCACGCCCCCAACACTGATTGGCAGCTTTCTATGTACACTGCACATGGGCCAATCAGAAATGCGGGCGGGGCTACACAGAGCTCATCAAACAGAGCCTTTGCTAGATCTGCACCAGACAAAAAACGGGATTTTATCAAAACTGTACCAAGCAGCCCAGTAAGTGATACATCGCTGGAATCAGGGTCAATGTCTCTACATCATGATGCGACCAAATGAAGTAGCAAAAACCTGCTGACATATTCCCTTTAAATAGGGTTTTCTTAGCAGCCGTCTTCCTCTAACCTTCTTGTTTTCCGTAATAACAATCGAGAACATTCTCTTCTTTGCATTTGAGTAACAAAGAATAAGATGCGGAATCCTACAAATCAGCCAAGAACAGAATGTTTCTGAAAGTCCACGAGACCTAACCTACGTACTTCCTAAAGCCGTGTAGAACAGTGATGTAACCACTCTCTCTTAATCACTGTTATCTGGAAGAGATCCACCTATTTTATTTTAAACATACGGAGGACTGAATGACGGCAAACAGGATGCATTTATGTATTAATAAAAAATATATATATATATATATACCGCCTCTTCAATTTCTCCTCGATTTCTTCCAAGAATAGTTACGGTTTCCAAAGAAAATGATTCATTAATCTTACAGTCATGGAATAACAACACGATGGGCTTTTTATAAGAAAACCACACAACAGTCACCGATAGGCAGGTGGCACACTAACAGTGAGACACCTGCCTATCTAGGCCTATTCCTAAGTTTCTTTAAAGAGGAGCTGTCACCACTTCAAAAGTGGCCAGATTTTCCTCCTTTTTTAGTCTTGCTGCTCCCCTGAGTATCCTACTTTCGTTCTTTTTTTAAAATCCGCCACACGGTTCCAGAGATATGAAGAAGGCAGGATCATACAACGTGACGCGTTTCAGCTCTATTCAAGCCTTTTCCAAATATACATAGGTTTGAAAAAGGCTTGAATAGATCCAAAACGTGTTGCGTTGTACTATGCTGTCTTCTACGGAATAACCTACAATAATTTATTCATGAAAAGTGACTGCCAGTCATGAATAAATGATTAAAGTTTATTTAGCAGAAGACCGCATTATACAATGTGACGAGTTTCAGCTTTATTCGAGTTGTATGATGCGGTCTTCTACTGAACAAACTACAAACATTTATTCATAAGTGAGTACCGGACATCTTTGCCTTGAAAGAAGAAGAGAAGGAGACTGCCTTAAAGCAAACCTGGGTGCAGGATTTTGATAAGTACACTACAGGCATTGTCAGGTTGATGCTGTTACACTGATTAAAATGGTACTTGGGGTGAAGAAATCCGTCTTGTGGTTCTTGTGTAATCATTGGTTAGAAGTTTTCAGTTAATGAGAAGCTCGTGCTCCAGGGTGGGACTGTAGGCAGAGTCTTATCTTCCTGCTCTAAGCCAGCAAAACCAAGGAAAGACCTGTCCACAGGCCGCCCCGAAGCAAAAAAAATATTCCTCATCATAGAGGCAAAGAGAGAGACAGACTGTTTGTGGTTTGGGCGGCCTGTGGACAGGTTTTTTCTTGGTTTCTCTGGCTTGGAGAAGGAAGATAAGACTCTGCCGACAGTCCCGTCCCGGAGTATGAGCTTCTCATTAACTAAAAACTCTAACACTGATTACACAAGAACCACAAGACGTATTTCTTCACCCCAAGTATCATTTTAATCAGTGTAACAGCACCAACCCGACAATGCCTGTAGTTTACTTGTCAAAATCCGGATGACAGGTTAGCTCTATCTACTAAAATGAGAAATAAGGTCAGACAAATTGGAACAGCTGGACAGCACTTTTAACTTTTCCTGCTGCTCTGAAGCAAAAAAATGTTCCTTATCATAGAGACAGAGAGAGACTGTTTGTGCGTCGGGGTGGCCTGTGGACAGGTCTTTCCTTGTTTTCTCTGGCTTGGAGCAGGAAAATAAGACTCTGCCTACAGACGCGTCCTAGAGCAGGAGCTTTTCATTAACTGAAAACTCTAACACTGCACAACAACCACAAGACGTATTTCTTTACCCCAGGTATCATTTTAATCAGTGTAACAGCACCAATCCGACAATGCCTCTAGTTTACCTATCAAAATCCGAATGACAGGTTAGCGTTATCTACTAAAATGAGAAATAGGTGGTTCTCATTACTAACTTCCCCCCTCATCTCACAATTCCCCTGATATCCTCGTTGGGGACGTCCACTATGAACACGGTGACGGCTGCCACTATTGGGGCAGCACGGTGGCGCAGTGGATAGCACAGCAACCTTGCAGCGCTGGAGTCCTGGGTTCAAGCCCCACTAAGGACAACATCTGCAAAGAGTTTGTATGTTCTTCTCCGTGTTTGCGTGGGTTTCCTCCGGGCACTCCGGTTTCCTCCCACATTCCAAAAACATACTGATAGGGAATTTAGATTGTGAGCCCCAACGGGGACAGCGACGATAATGTGTGCAACCTGTAAAGCGCTGCGGAATATGTTAGCGCTATATAAAAATAAAGATTATTATTATTGGTTGTGACCTTCAGAAATTCATCATCTGTAGGACCAAGATAATGGCTGAATAGAAAACGTGAAGGCTCCACAGAGGAGGACGACCCTCGAAACCACAGGAAAGGTCTTTCTAATCCGCGGTAATATCTCATGCCAGGACTCGCGAAATTCCTTCTGCCTCTGCAAAATGGATCCGACTGTTTTTGGCACAGATTTAGCATGAGTTAATTAAGATTAGTGGAAACCTGCAGTTCTAAAGAAAACGTCTATTAAAAGAGACCAGATGAGTTACCGCAATCCACATATTATGTGGGGGCTAATAGAAATTCTGAGGGCATAATGGGCACCATTGTCCTACAAACTGGTACAAGATAAACACCCCTAACGTTGCAAAGTGTCTGAGTTTGGAGTCACGCCGGGATTATCTTCAGGCCTTCAGATTACAATATCGCACTTATAACTTTGTCTTATTGGATAGAATTGAAGGCAGGACATCATTTTGCTTCATATATCTTCAATATGTGATACAAACAACAGTCCTAATATATAAGACAGCGCCACCAAGAGGCTGAGCTTTAGGAGAACCTACATGAAAGATGCCCATACAAATTAGAAAAAAAATTGACTGACCAACCATCTCATGAATGGGGATCAGGCATATTGGATTTTAATATGTCCAATCATTTGTTATCACAACAGATGATTTGCAGTCACCGATGTCTGTCACAGGCTTACTCCTCTCTGCTCCCACCGATTTTAAGAATTGAGGTTTTATGTCCCAAACTTGAATGTAATCATGGTCACACACACTACTGCTCCATGTATGGCTACTTTCACACTAGCGTTAACTGCAATACGTTAAAATGCGTCGTTTTGCAGAAAAAACGCATCCAGCAAAATATTTTGCTGGATGCGTTTTTTCCCCATAGACTTGTATTGGCGACGCATTGCGACGGATTTGCATACGTCGGTATACGTCTTTCGACGGATGCGTCGAAATTAGGCAACACGTCATCTGGAAAAACGTAGATTGCAACCTTTTTTGGCTCCGACAAAAAAACGTGTCTCGGCGCATCCATCGGCATGCGTCTTTGGCTACAATGAAAGTCTATGAGCGACGGATGCGTCGAGACACGTCGTACGACGCAATGCAGCGCTGCAATACGTTTTTTTCTACTGAGCATGCTCAGAAACAGGATTTTTTTAGCTAATTGGCCAGACATCCCCAAATAGACGGATCCGTCGAAATGCTGTATGCGTTGCATACATTTTGCACTTTTTTGACGCATCCGTTTTTTCGGCAAAAAGACGTTTTTGTGACGGTTTGCAGTTAACGCTAGTGTGAAAGTAGCCTATGGTCCATAGGACAGGCGGAAACAGCCAGGTTACAGTCTCAAGAATTGACGGAGGTAATGGAGCCAATGTCTATGATACAGGTGGAGATAGCTGTGCTAATGTCTATGGTAAAGGTGGAGATAGCCAAGCTACAGGCTATGGGACTGACAGAGGTAACTGAGCTATAGGCTATGGGACTGACAGAGGTAACTGAGCTATAGGCTATGGGACTGACAGAGGTAGCTGAGCTACAGGCTATGGGACTGACAGAAGTAGCTGAGCTACAGACTATGGGACTGACAGAGGTAACTGAGCTACAGGCTATGGGACTGACAGAGGTAGCTGAACTATAGGCTATGGGACTGACAGAGATAGCTGACCTATAGGCTATGGGACTGACAGAGATAGCTGAGCTATAGGCTATGGGACTGACAGAGGTAACTGAGCTATAGGCTATGGGACTGACAGAGGTAGCTGAGCTATAGGCTATGGGACTGACAGAGGTAGCTGAGCTATAGGCTATGGGACTGACAGAGATAGCTGAGCTACAGGCTATGGGACTGACAGAGGTAACTGAGCTACAGGCTATGGGACTGACAGAGGTAACTGAGCTATAGGCTATGGGACTGACAGAGATAGCTGAGCTATAAGCTATGGGACTGACAGAGATAGCTGAGCTATAGGCTATGGGACTGACAGAGGTAGCTGAGCTACAGGCTATGGGACTGACAGAGGTAGCTGAGCTATAGGCTATGGGACTGACAGAGATAGCTGAGCTACAGGCTATGGGACTGACAGAGGTAACTGAGCTACAGGCTATGGGACTGACAGAGATAGCTGAGCTACAGGCTATGGGACTGACAGAGATAGCTGAGCTATAGGCTATGGGACTGACAGAGGTAGCTGAGCTACAGGCTATGGGACTGACAGAGGTAACTGAGCTACAGGCTATGGGACTGACAGAGGTAGCTGAGCTATAGGCTATGGGACTGACAGAGGTAACTGAGCTATAGGCTATGGGACTGACAGAGATAGCTGAGCTATAGGCTATGGGACTGACAGAGGTAGCTGAGCTACAGGCTATGGGACTGACAGAGGTAACTGAGCTACAGGCTATGGGACTGACAGAGGTAGCTGAGCTATAGGCTATGGGACTGACAGAGGTAACTGAGCTATAGGCTATGGGACTGACAGAGGTAGCTGAACTACAGGCTATGGGACTGACAGAGGTAGCTGAGCTATAGGCTATAGGACTGACAGAGGTAGCTGAGCTATAGGCTATGGGACCAGGGGCGGGCTGGGCTGGGTGGCAGAAATGCATATGCCCCCCGGGCCGGTGTCTAAGCAGCTGCACAGGGCCGCTGGAGGACTGGCAGTGACTAATACATAGCGCACCTGTAGTGCGCGGTGGTGCCATCCCGCCAGCAGCCCTGACATGCAGGCTGCAGGGGTATGTGATGAGCAAGCTCCTATGCGCCACTGCCACTCTGAGGGAGAGAGCCAGCAGCCAAGATGAAAGGTCAGAATACCGGCATACCGGCCTGTGTGTGCACGGAGCTCTGGCTTCTCCTGCTCTTATCTGCTATCCCGGCAGAGAAGGAGAGACGGGGGAGGTGCCGGGGCCCGGGACAGTGCAGAGCTGTGAGCAGGAGAAACTGAAGAGCTGCACATGGACATCAGCTGAGCCACCCCTGCACCACAGAGGAGAGTGTATGATGTGTGTATGAGGTAACTGGTGTGTGTGATGTGTGTATGAGGTAACTGGTGTGTGTGATGTGTGTGTGAGCTGCGTGCGTGTGTGTTTGAGGTAACTGGTGTGTGTATGAGGTAACTGGTGTGTCTGTGAGCTGCATGCATGTGTGTGTGAGCTGCGTGCTTGTGTGTGTGAGCTGCGTGCATGCGTGCGTGTGTGAGAGCTGCGTGCGTGTGTGTGAGAGCTGCGTGCGTGTGTGTGTGAGAGCTGCGTGCGTGTGTGTGTGAGAGCTGCGTGCGTGTATGTGTGTGAGAGCTGCGTGCGTGTGTGTGTGAGCTGCATGTGTGTGTCATTATACAGTGGGCTTGTGCGTGTGCCTTTCATTATACAGTGGGGCTGTGTGGGTATGTCATTATACAGTGGGGTTGTGCGTGTGCCTGTCATTATACAGTGGGGCTGTGCGTGTGTGTGTGCTGCGTGCGTGTGTGTGTGAGCTGCGTGCGTGTGTGTGAGAGCTGCGTGCGTGTGTGTGTGAGCTGCATGTGTGTGTCATTATACAGTGGGGCTGTGTGGGTATGTCATTATACAGTGGGGCTGTGCATGTGTGTGTGTGTGTGGGCTGTGCATGTGTGTGTGAGCTGTGTGCATGTGTGTGAGCTGCGTGCATGTGTGTGCGTGTGTGCGAGCTGCGTGTGTGTGTGTGAGCTGTGTGCATGTGTGTGTGAGGTGCGTGTGTGAGCTGTGTG
Organism: Ranitomeya imitator; assembly: GCF_032444005.1. Classification (NCBI taxonomy): domain Eukaryota; kingdom Metazoa; phylum Chordata; class Amphibia; order Anura; family Dendrobatidae; genus Ranitomeya; species Ranitomeya imitator. The sequence goes on from NC_091285.1 coordinate 29,913,257, forward strand.
CATGTGTGTGAGCTGCGTGCATGTGTGTGCGTGTGTGTGAGCTGCGTGCGTGTGTGTGCGAGCTGCGTGTGTGTGTGTGTGAGCTGTGTGCATGTGTGTGTGAGGTGCATGTGTGAGCTGCGTGCATGTGTGTGTGAGCTGCGTGCGTGTGTGTGTGAGCTGCATGCGTGTGTGTGTGAGCTGCATGTGTGTGTCATTATACAGTGGGGTTGTGCGTGTGCCTGTCATACAGTGGGGCTGTGCGTGTGTGTGTGTGTGTGTGAGCTGCGTGCGTTTGTGTCTGAGAGCTGCGTGTGTGTGAGAGCTGCGTGCGTGTGTGTGAGAGCTGCGTGCGTGTGTGTGAGAGCTGTGTGCATGTGTGTGTGAGAGCTGCGTGCGTGTGTGTGTGAGAGCTGCGTGCGTGTGTGTGAGAGCTGCGTGCGTGTGTGTGTGAGAGCTGCGTGCGTGTGTGTGTGAGAGCTGCGTGCGTGTGTCATTATACAGTGAGCTTGGGCGTGTGCCTGTCATACAGTGGGGCTGTGTGGGTATGTCATTATACAGTGGGGCTGTGCATGTGTGTGTGTGAGCTGCGTGCGTGTGAGCTGCGTGTGTGTGTGAGCTGCGTGCGTGTGTGTGAGCTGCGTGCGTGTGTGTGTGAGCTGCGTGTGTGTGTGAGCTGCGTGCGTGTGTGTGTGAGCTGCGTGCATGTGTGTGTGAGCTGCGTGCGTGTCATTATACAGTGGGGTTGTGTGTGTGCCTGTCATTATACAGTGGGGCTGTGCGTGTGTGTGTGTGCTGCGTGCGTGTGTGTGAGCTGCGTGCGTGTGTGTGAGCTGCGTGCGTGCGCGTGTGAGAGCTGCGTGCGTGTGTGTGAGAGCTGCGTGCGTGTGAGAGCTGCGTGCGTGTGTGTGTGTGAGAGCTGCATGCGTGTGTGTGAGAGCTGCGTGCGTGTGTGTGTGTGAGAGCTGCGTGCGTGTGTGTGTGAGCTGCGTGCGTGTGTCATTATACAGTGGGCTTGTGCGTGTGCCTGTCATTATACAGTGGGGCTGTGTGGGTATGTCATTATACAGTGGGGCTGTGCATGTGTGTGTGTGAGCTGCGTGCGTGTGTGTGTGAGGTGCGTGCGTGAGCTGCGTGCGTGTGTGTGTGAGAGCTGCGTGCGTGTGTGTGAGAGCTGCGTGCGTGTGTGAGAGCTGCGTGCGTGCGTGTGTGAGAGCTGCGTGCGTGTGTGTGTGAGAGCTGCGTGCGTGTGTGTGTGAGAGCTGCGTGCGTGTGTCATTATACAGTGAGCTTGGGCGTGTGCCTGTCATACAGTGGGGCTGTGTGGGTATGTCATTATACAGTGGGGCTGTGCATGTGTGTGTGTGAGCTGCGTGCGTGTGAGCTGCGTGTGTGTGTGAGCTGCGTGCGTGTGTGAGCTGCGTGCGTGTGTGTGAGCTGCGTGCGTGTGTGTGTGAGCTGCGTGCGTGTGTGTGTGAGCTGCGTGCATGTGTGTGTGAGCTGCGTGCGTGTGTGTGAGCTGCATGTGTGTGTCATTATACAGTGGGGTTGTGCGTGTGCCTGTCATTATACAGTGGGGCTGTGCGTGTGTGTGTGTGCTGCGTGCGTGTGTGTGAGCTGCGTGCGTGTGTGTGAGCTGCGTGCGTGCGTGTGTGAGAGCTGCGTGCGTGTGTGTGAGAGCTGCGTGCGTGTGAGAGCTGCGTGCGTGTGTGTGTGTGAGAGCTGCATGCGTGTGTGTGAGAGCTGCGTGCGTGTGTGTGTGAGCTGCGTGCGTGTGTCATTATACAGTGGGCTTGTGCGTGTGCCTGTCATTATACAGTGGGGCTGTGTGAGTATGTCATTATACAGTGGGGCTGTGCATGTGTGTGTGTGAGCTGCGTGCGTGTGTGTGTGAGGTGCGTGCGTGAGCTGCGTGCGTGTGTGTGTGAGAGCTGCGTGCGTGTGTGTGAGAGCTGCGTGCGTGTGTGTGAGAGCTGCGTGCGTGTGTGTGAGAGCTGCGTGCGTGTGTGTGAGAGCTGCGTGTGTGTGTGAGAGCTGCGTGCGTGTGTGTGTGAGAGCTGCGTGCGTGTGTGTGTGAGAGCTGCGTGCGTGTGTCATTATACAGTGGTATTGTGCGTGTGCCTGTCATTATACAGTGGGGCTGTGTGGGTATGTCATTATACAGTGGGGCTGTGCATGTGTGTGTGTGAGCTGCGTGCGTGTGTGAGCTGCGTGCGTGCGTGTGTGAGCTGTGTGCGTGTGAGGTGTGCTGCGTGTGTGTGTGTGTGAGCTGTGTGCGTGTGTGTGGGAGCTGCGTGCGTGTGTGTGAGCTGCGTGCGTGTGTGAGCTGCATGTGTGTGTCATTATACAGTGGGGCTGTGCGTGTGTGTGAGCTGCGTGCGTGCGTGTGTGTGAGCTGCGTGCGTGTATTGTGTGTGTGAGCTGCGTGCGTGTCGTGTGTGTGTGAGCTGCGTGCGTGTGTGTGAGCTGCGTGCGTGTGTGAGCTGCATGTGTGTGTCATACAGTGGGGTTGTGTGTGTGAGCTGCGTGCGTGTGTGAGCTGCGTGCGTGTGTGTGTGTGTGTGTGAGCTGCGTGCGTGTGTGTGTGAGGTGCGTGCGTGAGCTGCGTGCGGTGCGTGCGTGAGCTGCGTGCGTGTGTGTGTGAGCTGCGTGCGTGTGTGTGTGAGCTGCGTGCGTGTGTGAGCTGCATGTGTGTGTCATTATACAGTGGGGCTGTGCGTGTGTGAGCTGCGTGCGTGTGTGTGAGCTGCGTGCGTGTGTGTGAGAGCTGCGTGCGTGTGTGTGAGAGAGCTGCGTGCGTGTGTGTGAGAGAGCTGCGTGCGTGTGTGTGAGAGAGCTGCGTGCGTGTGTGTGTGTGAGAGTTGTGTACATGTGTGAGCTGCATGTGTGTGTCATACGTGGGTTTGTGCGTTTGCCTGTCATTATACAGTGGGGATGTGTGGGTATGTCATTATACAGTGGGGCTGTGCATGTGTGTGTGTGTGAGCTGCGTGTGTGTGTGAGCTGCATGCATGTGTGTGAGCTGCATGTGTGTGTCATTATACAGTGGGGCTGTGTGGGTATGTCATTATACAGTGGGGCTGTGTGTGTGTGTGAGAGCTGCGTGCGTGTGTGTGAGAGAGCTGCGTGCGTGTGTGTGAGAGAGCTGCGTGCGTGTGTGTGAGAGAGCTGCGTGCGTGTGTGTGTGTGAGAGTTGTGTACATGTGTGAGCTGCATGTGTGTGTCATACGTGGGTTTGTGCGTTTGCCTGTCATTATACAGTGGGGATGTGTGGGTATGTCATTATACAGTGGGGCTGTGCATGTGTGTGTGTGTGAGCTGCGTGTGTGTGTGAGCTGCATGCATGTGTGTGAGCTGCATGTGTGTGTCATTATACAGTGGGGCTGTGTGGGTATGTCATTATACAGTGGGGCTGTGTGTGTGTGTGTGAGCTGCGTGCGTGTGTGAGCTGCGTGCGTGTGTGAGCTGCGTGTGTGTGTGTGTGAGAGCTGCGTGCGTGTGTGTGTGTGTGAGCTGCATGTGTGTCATTATACAGTGGGCTTGTGCGTGTGCCTGTCATTATACAGTGGGGCTGTGCGTGCGCGTGTCATTATACAGTGGGGCTGTGTGTGTCATTATACAGTGGTGCTGTGTGTGTTATTATACAGTGGGGCTGTGCGTGTGTCTGTCATTATACAGTGGGGCTGTGTGTGTGTCATTATACAGTGGGGCTGTGCATGTGTGTGTGTCATACAGTGGGGCTGTGCGTGTGTCTGTCATTATACAGTGGGGCTGTGTGTGTGTCATTATACAGTGGGGCTGTGCGTGTGTGTGTCATTATACAGTGTGGCTGTGCGTGTGTCTGTCATTATACAGTGGGGCTGTGCGTGTGTGTGTGTCATTGGTGCATTCACTCTGTCATTCTTTTGACTGCAGACTTGTGCTTCTCACATTGCTGGCAGTGCTGTGGTCATTTGGCAGGTGTGTGGCTGTAAGTTTGTGATTTGCATACATGCGGTCACATGCCGACTAGACTTGCATGGCCTAATGCAACTGTATTGAACAAGGCCCAAAACAGTCTAGTTGAAATGTGGCTGGGAATATATATATATCGCATGCTTGCAGTCACAAGACCACCTGTTGCCGGCACCAGAGAATCTTCACAGCGCACGATATGAGGATTCCCACATAGTGTCTGTAGACATGTAGCATAAGATCCGACAACCCCTTTAAGGATGAGCCGCTACTCATGGGCCACTGCTGTGTGCTTGTCCCCCAGGCCAAAATTTGCCAGTCAGCCCCTGGGACTGACAGAGGTAACTGAGCTATAGGCTATGGGACTGACAGAGGTAGCTGAGCTATAGGCTATGGGACTGACAGAGGTAGCTGAGCTACAGGCTATGGGACTGACAGAGGTAGCTGAGCTATAGGCTATGGGACTGACAGAGGTAGCTGAGCTATAGGCTATGGGACTGACAGAGATAGCTGAGCTACAGGCTATGGGACTGACAGAGGTAACTGAGCTACAGGCTATGGGACTGACAGAGATAGCTGAGCTATAGGCTATGGGACTGACAGAGGTAGCTGAGCTATAGGCTATGGGACTGACAGAGGTAACTGAGCTACAGGCTATGGGACTGACAGAGGTAGCTGAGCTACAGGCTATGGGACTGACAGAGGTAACTGAGCTATAGGCTATGGGACTGACAGAGATAGCTGAGCTATAAGCTATGGGACTGACAGAGATAGCTGAGCTATAGGCTATGGGACTGACAGAGGTAGCTGAGCTACAGGCTATGGGACTGACAGAGGTAGCTGAGCTATAGGCTATAGGACTGACAGAGGTAGCTGAGCTACAGGCTATGGGACTGACAGAGATAGCTGAGCTATAGGCTATGGGACTGACAGAGGTAACTGAGCTACAGGCTATGGGACTGACAGAGGTAGCTGAGCTATAGGCTATGGGACTGACAGAGGTAACTGAGCTATAGGCTATGGGACTGACAGAGGTAACTGAGCTATAGGCTATGGGACTGACAGAGGTAGCTGAACTACAGACTATGGGACTGATAGAGGTAGCTGAGCTATAGGCTATGGGACTGACAGAGGTAGCTGAGCTACAGGCTATGGGACTGACAGAGGTAGCTGAGCTATAGGCTATAGGACTGACAGAGGTAGCTGAGCTATAGGCTATGGGACTGACAGAGATAGCTGACCTATAGGCTATGGGACTGACAGAGATAGCTGAGCTATAGGCTATGGGACTGACAGAGGTAGCTGAGCTATAGGCTATGGGACTGACAGAGATAGCTGAGCTACAGGCTATGGGACTGACAGAGATAGCTGAGCTATAGGCTATGGGACTGACAGAGGTAACTGAGCTATAGGCTATGGGACTGACAGAGGTAACTGAGCTATAGGCTATGGGACTGACAGAGGTAGCTGAGCTATAGGCTATGGGACTGACAGAGATAGCTGAGCTACAGGCTATGGGACTGACAGAGGTAACTGAGCTACAGGCTATGGGACTGACAGAGATAGCTGAGCTATAGGCTATGGGACTGACAGAGATAGCTGAGCTACAGGCTATGGGACTGACAGAGGTAACTGAGCTATAGGCTATGGGACTGACAGAGGTAGCTGAGCTATAGGCTATGGGACTGACAGAGGTAGCTGAGCTACAGGCTATGGGACTGACAGAGGTAACTGAGCTACAGGCTATGGGACTGACAGAGGTAGCTGAGCTACAGGCTATGGGACTGACAGAGGTAACTGAGCTATAGGCTATGGGACTGACAGAGGTAGCTGAGCTATAGGCTATGGGACTGACAGAGGTAGCTGAACTACAGACTATGGGACTGACAGAGGTAGCTGAGCTACAGGGTATGGGACTGACAGAGGTAGCTGAGCTATAGGCTATGGGACTGACAGAGGTAGCTGAGCTACAGGCTATGGGACTGACAGAGGTAGCTGAGCTATAGGCTATGGGACTGACAGAGGTAGCTGAGCTACAGGCTATGGGACTGACAGAGGTAGCTGAGCTATAGGCTATGGGACTGACAGAGATAGCTGAGCTATAGGCTATGGGACTGACAGAGGTAGCTGAGCTATAGGCTATGGGACTGACAGAGGTAGCTGAGCTACAGACTATGGGACTGACAGAGGTAGCTGAGCTATAGGCTATGGGACTGACAGAGGTAGCTGAGCTATAGGCTATGGGACTGACAGAGGTAGCTGAGCTACAGGCTATGGGACTGACAGAGGTAGCTGAGCTATAGGCTATGGGACTGACAGAGGTAGCTGAGCTATAGGCTATGGGACTGACAGAGGTAGCTGAGCTATAGGCTATGGGACTGACAGAGGTAGCTGAGCTATAGGCTATGGGACTGACAGAGGTAGCTGAGCTATAGGCTATGGGACTGACAGAGGTAGCTGAGCTATAGGCTATGGGACTGACAGAGGTAGCTGAGCTATAGGCTATGGGACTGACAGAGGTAGCTGAGCTACAGGCTATGGGACTAACAGAGGTAGCTGAGCTATAGGCTATGGGACTGACAGAGGTAGCTGGGCTACAGGCTATGGGACTGACAGAGATAGCTGAGCTATAGGCTATGGGACTGACAGAGGTAGCTGAGCTATAGGCTATGGGACTGACAGAGATAGCTGACCTATAGGCTATGGGACTGACAGAGATAGCTGAGCTATAGGCTATGGGACTGACAGAGGTAGCTGAGCTATAGGCTATGGGACTGACAGAGATAGCTGACCTATAGGCTATGGGACTGACAGAGATAGCTGAGCTATAGGCTATGGGACTGACAGAGGTAACTGAGCTATAGGCTATGGGACTGACAGAGGTAGCTGAGCTATAGGTTATGGGACTGACAGAGGTAGCTGAGCTATAGGTTATGGGACTGACAGAGGTAGCTGAGCTATAGGCTATGGGACTGACAGAGGTAACTGAGCTACAGGCTATGGGACTGACAGAGGTAACTGAGCTATAGGCTATGGGACTGACAGACGTAGCTGAGCTACAGGCTATGGGACTGACAGAGGTAGCTGAGCTACAGGCTATGGGACTGACAGAGGTAGCTGAGCTACAGGCTATGGGACTGACAGAGGTAGCTGAGCTACAGGCTATGGGACTGACAGAGGTAGCTGAGCTACAGGCTATGGGACTGACAGAGGTAGCTGAGCTACAGGCTATGGGACTGACAGAGGTAGCTGAGCTATAGGCTATGGGACTGACAGAGATAGCTGAGCTATAGGCTATGGGACTGACAGAGGTAGCTGAGCTATAGGCTATGGGACTGACAGAGGTAGCTGAGCTATAGGCTATGGGACTGACAGAGGTAGCTGAGCTACAGGCTATGGGACTGACAGAGGTAGCTGAGCTACAGGCTATGGGACTGACAGAGGTAGCTGAGCTATAGGCTATGGGACTGACAGAGGTAGCTGAGCTATAGGCTATGGGACTGACAGAGGTAGCTGAGCTACAGGCTATGGGACTGACAGAGGTAGCTGAGCTATAGGCTATGGGACTGACAGAGATAGCTGAGCTATAGGCTATGGGACTGACAGAGGTAGCTGAGCTATAGGCTATGGGACTGACAGAGGTAGCTGAGCTACAGGCTATGGGACTGACAGAGGTAGCTGAGCTACAGGCTATGGGACTGACAGAGGTAGCTGAGCTACAGGCTATGGGACTGACAGAGGTAGCTGAGCTATAGGCTATGGGACTGACAGAGGTAGCTGAGCTATAGGCTATGGGACTGACAGAGGTAGCTGAGCTACAGGCTATGGGACTGACAGAGGTAGCTGAGCTATAGGCTATGGGACTGACAGAGATAGCTGAGCTATAGGCTATGGGACTGACAGAGGTAGCTGAGCTATAGGCTATGGGACTGACAGAGATAGCTGAGCTACAGGCTATGGGACTGACAGAGGTAACTGAGCTATAGGCTATGGGACTGACAGAGGTAGCTGAGCTATAGGCTATGGGACTGACAGAAGTAGCTGAGCTACAGGCTATGGGACTGACAGAGGTAGCTGAGCTATAGGCTATGGGACTGACAGAGGTAGCTGAGCTACAGGCTATGGGACTGACAGAGGTAGCTGAGCTATAGGCTATGGGACTGACAGAGATAGCTGAGCTATAGGCTATGGGACTGACAGAGGTAGCTGAGCTACAGGCTATGGGACTGACAGAGATAGCTGAGCTATAGGCTATGGGACTGACAGAGGTAGCTGAGCTATAGGCTATGGGACTGACAGAGGTAGCTGAGCTATAGGCTATGGGACTGACAGAGGTAGCTGAGCTATAGGCTATGGGACTGACAGAGGTGACTGAGCTATAGGCTATGGGACTGACAGAGATAGCTGAGCTATAGGCTATGGGACTGACAGAGGTAACTGAGCTATAGGCTATGGGACTGACAGAGATAGCTGAGCTATAGGCTATGGGACTGACAGAGGTGACTGAGCTATAGGCTATGGGACTGACAGAGATAGCTGAGCTATAGGCTATGGGACTGACAGAGGTAACTGAGCTATAGGCTATGGGACTGACAGAGATAGCTGAGCTATAGGCTATGGGACTGACAGAGGTAGCTGAGCTATAGGCTATGGGACTGACAGAGGTAGCTGATGGAGATATTAAAGTTACTGTCTATTGGAGTGATAGAGATAGCCGAGCTACTGTGTATAGGACTTATTGAGATTACTAAGCTATAGTCCTATAGGGCTAATAGAGATAGCTGATCTACTGTCCATAGACTGATGGAGATAGCCAAGCTACTGTCTATAGGACTCATGGAGATAGCCGAACTAGTCTCTATGTAGACAGCCGAGCTATTATCTATATGACAGATGGAGATAGATGAGCCACCTTTGAGACAGCCAAGTTATTGTTTATGGAACTGATGGAGATAGCTGAGCTATTTTCTATAGGGCTGATGGAGACAGCTGAGCTACTCTCTGTAGGACTCAAAAAGATAGCAGAACTACTGTCTGTGGCTGAGCTATAGTCTATGGGACTATTGGGGATACCTGAGATACTGTCAATGAGGATGACAGAGGTTGCCGAGCTACTGTCTATAGGCTCTATTTTAACCTCATCGATCCACAGAACTTCTTTCTAAATGCGTCAGGATTGTTTAGATGTTCTTATGCACACTTATGAAGCTGAATTTTATGGTGAGGACGCAGGAGAAGTTTTCTTCTGATGACTCTTCCATAAAAGCTATATTTGTATAGGTGTCTCTGAACAGTAGAACAATGCACCACAACTTCAGAGTCGGCTAAAACTTTCTGAAGGTCTTTTGCAGTAAAGCGGGGGTTTTGGTTTGCCTCTGTAGCAATCCTACGAGCAGGTCTCACTGAAATGTTGCTTGGTCTTCCAGACCTTAACTTCATCTCCACTGTTTAAGTGAACTACCATTTCTTAACTACATTTCTAACTGATGAAAGTGCAACTTGACAACGCTTTGCTATCTTCTTAAAACCTTCTCCTGCTTTGTGAGCCTCCACCACTTTCAGAGTACTAGACAGCTGCTTAGAAGAACCCATGGCAGCTGTTTTTTTGGCACAAGGTTAGAGGAGGCTGGGTTTTTATCAAGTTGGGAAATTTGCATTACCTGGCCTTTCCTAACAATTATAGTGAAGAAGCCATAACCCTAACAGGGTAATTAAGGTCAAAGTTATCCACTGTACGCCCTTACTTATTAATATGCACTGGAGACATTACCTAAGAGCCCCATTACAAATATATAACATGTTTCGGAGCACATTCCCTTTTAACCCATTTCCTTCCACGTTGTCCAGCTCAGTACCGGTGGGACTAATTCGGACTTGCTGTTAAATGCCTCCATAACAGCACACATCGATTATATAGTCCAGCATTTATGACCCTTGCTATTAGAAATAGTCATCGAGGAAGGAAGCAAAAGTTGCAAAATGTATTCCTGGTAGACACAATAAAAGTCTGATTTATGGCACATTGTAATAAAAAGGAACATTTGCTTCTTTCCTCCGTCTGTCTGACCTATTAACCCCCGAAGGCACACATTGTTACTTAACCATTGCGTCTCGAGGGACCCCAAACATTTGCAATCGAAAATTTTATCTGAAAACTACAGGACACAAAACTTGCGAAACGCCGGGTCATCAGGAGCTTGTAACGATGACTTCTAACAAATTCTGCTCCTCAAATAGGCAGGAACTATTTCTATAGGATCAGACCCGCAAACATATATAGAGACAGGAAAAGAATAAAGGAAACGTACGGTATGTTGTAAATGGAGTATTTCTAATCATTGTGCTGAGAAAAGCCTCGGGAAGCCCAATTTCTGAGCAGAAATACTGGAGATAATGCTGAAAATGTTAAGATGGCTAAAAATTAGAATAAACAGTAAATTCGAAAACTGTTCCTCAATTGGCCCCACTACAAGAGATACAGTAAGTGACTAAGGACAGCCAAGAATGCCATAAGGTTGTTTAATTATCTGATCACAGACATGATTATAAGAAAAGTTTACATCTCAAGAAGGGCTGAAAATTTTAATCAACAGAAAATTGTAAAATCCACCTCGTTTCGCCCCAATTCTGTGCAAAAATACAAGTAACATTACTGCGCAAGCGCAGCGCCTCAACGGGTTTAAGAGCAACTGAGGATCCCGTAAAGATGTTTAATTACACAATCACAGTCAAGTTTTTAAGAAAAGTTAACATCTCAATAACAGTTGAAGATTTTAACCAACAGACAATTAGAAAAGCCTCCTCAACTCGCCCCACTTCTACGCAGAAGCGCCTGTGCGAGAGTAAGAACAACTAAGAATGTTGTAAAGTTGTTTAATTACATGATAACAGCATATATTTATATATAAAAAAAAGTGTTAATGTCTAGAGAATATCTGAATATCTCGACCAACAGAAAATTGGAAAAGCCACCTCGGCTCGCCCCACTTGTTCAGAAATACAGTAGGTAGTAGTGCAAGCGCAGCGCCTGCATGAGAGTGAGAATGGTTAAGAATGTCATAAAGTAGATTTATTACATAATCACAGTTATGTTTATAAGATAAGTTAACATCTCAAGAACGGCTGAAAACTTTAAGTAACAGAAAAGACTCCTCAGCTCGCCCCGCTTCTATGCTAAAATACAAATGATACTAATGTGCAAGCTCAATGCCTGCACGGCAGCAAGAGCAACTGAGAATGCCATAAAGTTGTTTAATTATATGACCACGGCCATGTTTATAGGAACAGTGTTAACATCTCAAGAACAAATGAAAATTTCAATGAACAGAAAATTGAAAAATCCTTCTCGGATCGCCATACGGCTGTGCAAAAATACAGGTGATACTACTGCGCAAGCGCAATGCCTGCACAAGAGTGAGAGCAATTGAGAATGTCATAAAGTTGCTTAATTACATGATCATAGTCATGTTTATAGGAGCAGTGTTAATATATCAAAAATTTATAACATTTTTTAAGCAATAAGCAAGTAAATTTCTGTTCAGAAATACAGGTGATACTGCTGCACAATTGCAGCTCCTACACAGGAGCAAGGACAGCTAAGAGTGCTGTAAAGTTGTTCACACAGTCACAGTTATGTTCATAAGAAAAATTAACATCTCAAGAACAGCTGAAAAATTTAAGCAACAGAAAATTGGAAAAGCCTCCTTGGCTCGCCCCACTTCTGTGCAGAAATACAGGTGATACTGCTGCACAATTGCAGTTCCTATGCGGGAGTAAGGACGGCTAAGAGTGCTATAAAGTTGTTCACACAATCACAGTTATATATTTCAAGAACAGGTAAAACATTTAAGCAACAGAAAATTGGAAAAGATTCCTTGGCCCGCCCCACTTCTGTGCAGAAATACAGGATACACTACTGCACAATTGCAGCGCCTTTACGGGAGTAAGAATAGCTAAGAATACCGTCAAGTAGTTTAATCACATAATCACGAAATATTGGCACAGCAAGGGGGCAATATGAAAGTATTAATCTTTTTTCGTAGCATTATATTAACTGCATATTGTACATTTTTTTTGTCCATAAAGAAGACAACTTCTTCTCGCATGTCACTACAATTTAAAGGGGTTGTCTGGTTTAAAAGAAAAAAAAACATTTCAAGTGCCCTATTAAAATGGGTACCCCATTCTGGACTCTCATCTATTAAAGAAAGCAGCCACATAAAGGTTCTTTCTTTCTGATGGGCCCAAGCATTTAAGACAGCCCACTTGGTTTAACGGCACCAACCGTGTAATTCACAATTTATCCTTCGGAGGCGCAGTAGGGAAATGAGATATGTTTCCAGGATTCTCGACAAATGACAGTTGGTCACTAGCGTTAATATGTATCATCATTAGACCCTTCTAACAAAAGGGGATTGTCGAAAAGTTGAGAACCACTATCATATCTACAAAGTTGACCTTTTTGTAGATTAAAAATACAACAAAAAACAATACTAAATAGCTGAGTATATCATTTACAGGGGATTTACACTATACTGAATGCTAAAATAAGCTGTGTATTTATGAGAAGTAGGCTAATGTTATTCATGCATTGTCATTAGCTTCACTCCTCATTATGTTCTAGAAATGTCATGGGACTCTAGAGGATATAGGAAAACATATAGACTAAAATATCTAAGTGCGCAGCAAAAGGACATTAACAGGGGGTAAATATTGCGGCGAGAGAAAGGACGTCTCGTGAACCGTGAATAATGTCATTCATCCTCATCAAAGCCGAGGTCTAGGTGAAAATGACAGGGCATCTATTTTAAGAATGTATATTATGGAAAAGTATGAGAGGAATGTTTTGCTGAGACCAGAGAATTTACAAGTCATCAAGGACAAAAGAAATATGGGATAATATTTTTTTTATTTTTATTTTTTATTTTTTTAGCAATTCCATTATTTTTTCTGAATTTCTAAAACGGAAAAAAAATTGTAGTAGAATTATAAAAAAAAAAAAAAATGTTATGTTGGAATTTATTTTGTCACCTCAAGTTTTAGACTTATTCATAATGTATTTTAGACACCTTTAGTAGTCTAGAGTGACTTAAAGTGCTTTTTTTCACATCTTTACAAATAAGTATTGATAGATAGTGCTCGTAAAAACAAGCACTTTTTTCAATTTACCGTTTATTAAAATTTTAAGCAGTTCTTGAGGTGTTAATGTGAGTAATCGGCATGCCTATGGCTCCATGGAGGCGTGTTAATGTGAGTAATGGGCATGCCTATGGCTTCATGGAGGTGGGATAATGTGAGCAATGGCCATGCCTATGGCTCCGTGGAGGCGTGTTAATGTGAGTAATGGGCATGCCTATGGCTTCATGGAGGCGGGTTAATGTGAGCAATGGGCATGCCTGTGGCTTCGTGGAGGCGTGTTAATGTGAGTAATGGGCATGCCTATGGCTCCGTGGAGGCGTGTTAATGTGAGTAATGGGCATGCCTATGGCTTCATGGAGGCAGGATAATGTGAGCAATGGCCATGCCTATGGCTCCGTGGAGGCGTATTAATGTGAGTAATGGGCATGCCTATGGCTTCATGGAGGCGGGTTAATGTGAGCAATGGGCATGCCTATGGCTCCATGGAGGCGTGTTAATGTGAGCAATGGGCATGCCTATGGCTTCATGGAGGCGTGTTAATGTGAGCAATGGGCATGCCTATGGCTCCGTGGAGGCGGGACATTCAGAATCTATAGAGGTTGATCGTATTCTATTTGATTCAAACTTGTTAAGGGTTCCGTTCTCCATAGCAACCAGAGTGAGAATAATCAGCACAAGGATAAAAAAGAATCAGGCTCTTCTGATTGAGGATGGCACTACCAGACCCCATAAAAAAGGGCCCATTTTGACCCCTTTACTTCTTCATCATTCCTAATAAATTCAGGCAAATAACGTTCGGTAATAATAATAATGCTTCTTATTCACGTACTTTATCCCAGTGTGGACTGTAGAGTCTCTCCGACCAGCCCACCTCCACAAGCTTTATTTTTAATATCCTGGATTTCAGGAGCTCCGCACAAATTTCACCCACAAAATAAGCATTACTAACAGAGCGCTTCCAACGCCGCACTCACAAACCTATTTTTTAAGAAGCTTTCTCCATAGCAGAGAAAGCTGAGACGACTTAAAAGTGGTGTTTTTCCTGGAAATTTTCCACAAGTGCAACAATGAAACCTTTCAGAAAAAGTTTTCAACCTTTAAGAATCGCCCCGGCTAAATTTGAGAAGATTGTGTTTTATTTTTCCATTCTGTGATGTTGAGTCTTTTTAATATTCCGATGTACCCGAGCCCAGGTTCACCCGACGGTCACTTCATTTTTCCACGTGATGAAAATTACGTCCAGAGTCTCCTCTACTTATAATTTATCATAATTCCTCCCTGGGCTGAGCTGTACGACTAATCCCGTGGGTCCCCGAAAAGAGAATCTAAAAATTATATTCTTAAAAAATAATCTTCTTTAATAGAAATCCACAGTGGTAAAATCTGCACAAAAACTGAACAAAAAACGCATCAAAAACGCATCAAAAACGCACCTGCGGATTCTGCCAGGAGATGCAGATTTAGTGCAGAAAATTCTGCACCACATTTCCTACGTGTGCACATAGCCTTATAATGTTTTTTTTTATTTGCATTTATTTTTTGCCAGTTAAAAACAATGGTTGCCACACAAGTTCTCCATTTCTCAAGTTGACTTCTCTTTTGATGGAGACTAGATAGGCAGGGATATACAACTGTAAATACAGTTATATGAAAAAGTTTGGGCACCCCTATTAATCTTAAGCTTAATATTTTATAAACATTGTTTTTTTTGCAACAGCTATTTCAGTTTCAAATATCTAATAACTGTTGGACAGAGTAATGTTTCTGCCTTGAAATGAGGTTTATTGTACTAACAGAAAATGTGCAATCTGCATTCAAACAAAATTTGACAGGTGCATAAGTATGGGCACCCTTATCATTTTCTTGTTTTAAATACTCCTACCTACTTTTTACTGACTTACTAAAGCACTTTTTTTTTGGTTTTCTAACCTCATTGAGCTTTGAACTTCATAGCCAGGTGTATGCAATCATGAGAAAAGCTACTTAAAGTGGCCACTTGCAAGTTGTTCTCCTGTTTGAATCTCCTCTGAAGAGTGGCATCATGGGCTCCTCAAAACAACTGTCTGATGATCTGAAAACAAAGATTATTCAACATAGTTGTTCAGGGGAAGGATACAAAAAGCTGTCTCAGAGATTTAACCTGTCAATTTCCACTGTGAGGAACATAGTAAGGAAATGGAAGAACACAGGTACAGTTCTTGTTAAGGCCAGAAGTGGCAGGCCAAGAAAAACATCAGAAAGGCAGAGAAGAAGAATGGTGAGATCAGTCAAGGACAATCCTCAGACCACCTCCAGAGAGCTGCAGCATCAACATGCTGCAGATGGTGTCACTGTGCATCGGTCAACTATACAACGCACTTTGCACAAGGAGAAGCTGTATGGGAGAGTGATGCGAAAGACGTTTCTGCGAGCACGCCATAAACTGTCGGCTGAGCTATGCAAAAGCACATTGGGAGAAGCCAATTTCTTTTTGGAAGAAGGTCCTGTGGACTGATGAAACCAAGATGGCGTTGTTTGGTCATACAAAAAGGCGTTATGCATGACGGCCAAAAAACACAGCATTCCAAGAAAAACACTTGCTACCCACAGTAAAATTTGGTGGAGGTTCCATCATGCTTTGGGGCTGTGTGGCCAATGCCGGCACCGGGAATCTTGTTAAAGTTGAGGGACGCATGGATTCCTCTCAGTATCAGCAGATTCTTGACAATAATGTTCATGAATCAGTGACAAAGTTGAAGTTACGCAGGGGATGGGTCTTTTAGCAAGACAATGATCCAAAACACCGCTCCAAATCTACTCAGGCAATCATGCAGAGGAACAATTACACTGTTCTGGAATGGCCATCCCAGTCTCCAGACCTGAATATCATTGAACAATCTGTGGGATCATTTGAAGAGGGCTGTCCATGCTCGGCGACCATCAAACTTAACTGAACTGGAATTGTTTTGTAAAGAGGAACGATCAAAAATACCTTCATCCAGGATCCAGGAACTCATTAAAAGCTACAGGAAGCGACTAGAGGCTGTTATTTTTGCAAAAGAAGGATCTACTAAATATTAATGTCACTTTTCTGGTGGGGTGCCCATACTTATGCACCTGTCAAATTTTGTTTGAATGCAGATTGCACATTTTCTGTTAGTACAATAAACCTCATTTCAAGTCAGAAACATTACTGTGTCCAACAGTTATTAGATATATGAAACTGAAATAGCTGTTGCAAAAAAAACTATTTTTAGAAAACATTAAGCTTAAGATTAATTTTTTCATATAACTGTATATGCTCTGTTTTTTTTGTTTATTTTTATTTTATTTTTCAATTAAAAACAAATGTTGACACAAAAAATCTCCATTTGACGTATGCTATTAACAATAAAAGGCGACTTCTCTACTTTCCTGCTGGAGGCTAGATAGGCAAGGATATACAATTGTAGGATGTATAGCAACACTGCACTGTTGGTTTGTTTGCTTTTGTGGCCAAAAGAGATCATTTTAAAGGGAATATGTCACCAAGCTTTTGCCACGGAATCTGAGAGCAGCATAATGTAGAGACAGAGACCCTGATTCCAGTGATGTGTCACTTACTGGTCTGCTTAGTGTAATTTTGATACAATCACAGTTTAGTAGCAAGAGATTATCATTAGAGGAACAGTAAACTGCTGTCAGGTAGTCAAGCATATTCATAACCCTACCCCCACCACAGTTTTCTGTGTACACTGTGCATAGGCAGAAAGCTGCCAATCATCGATGTGGCCAGAGTTATACACAGCTCAGCAATGAGAGAAGTGGTAGATCTGCAGCAGATAAAACAGTGATTTTATCAACATGAGAGCAAGCAGACCAGTAAGGTATAATTCACAGGAATCAGGGTCTCTGGTGACATATTCCCTTTACGCAACTTTCTGAAATTTGCATTTCTTTTCAAGCCCTTTAGAGCAGGCCTACACTTGGAGTCCTACCCTTCTAGGAGATATGGACATGACTTGTCCTCAGGAGAAAGCCACTTTAACTTGGTTGTCTAAAGGTATCTTCTTAAAGGGGATGTCCAATTTTTGGCCATAGTTGTACAGTGCCTTAAAATGTGTTTAACGATGTAAGTTAATTATAATGACCCCCATAGCTTACCCCAGCACTGTATGCTGCTACCCACAGATCAGCCATTTAAATGTTGAACAGTGGCGCTGCCACATCCATAGCAATCAAGATGGCAGACGTCACATTGGTGACCACTTCTCTGGCTACTTTAGCAAACTCTTCTACTACGGGTACCTGTTAAATATTTTCAGTGCCTGTGCATGATCACCCACATGACCGACACCATCTTGATTTCTCTGAATATTAGGCATCGTTAATCCGCGGGCATCAAAGGGCCCTAGATGAACTGCGACCAGGGTGTTTGTGACTTCTTAAATCAGCATACAAGAGTTTAGGAGAAATTGGACAACCTCTTTAAGGTAACTGTCAACAGGTTTCTGGTTAGAATGCGTGAATTTCGGTTAAAAATCACTATCCCACTTTTGGGAGGACGCCTGATTTATTTCATTTTAGGCCTGGAGCCACCCTCTGCTCTATATACGCTCCAGTGTCCAGTCAGATTACATTCGCTATATCCCTCCAGTCCTTATGTGTCAAGGATGATCACATGTCGGAAGACAAGAGACGTTCCAAGACTGGAACCTTTCCTCTCTTTAACGAAGTGCTACAACATCCAAAATAAAATCTAAACGATTGCGCCCCAAAGTGAAGTAAATTGTGTTGGGTTTTGCCGAGAAGTGCTTGTGATGACCGTACTTCCTCCACGTTAATAGGCCATTAGGAGCAGTCAGATGAACACTCGGGGCATAGAGAAGGGTTTTGTTTCAACAGCGGCTTCAACGTTCCAATTAATAGAGTATAATTTCTTCGAATACAAACACCGAGGGTCCGGACGCTGACGGATCTCAGTATATACAGTAGACCACACTAAATGATTTACTACCAGCCGCCTGTTTAGTTAGGAAGACAAAGAACGTCTTATTCCTGTACTGTACATAATGCTTCCAGTGTGAACGATGGCGTGTGGATGTCTAGCATTATAGAATGGAGAGTAATCTCACAGGAGCCCACCATGGGAAAGGGGTTGGATTCAGCATGTTATCCATTGTAACCAGGCAAATCCCACCAGCATTGGCTAGAAAGTAAAGCACTTAAAGGGGTCATCTGGGACTTTCCTTATTTTTTTTACTTTGGGGCCAAGATCTTTACAGGCAGGTAGTTGCTAACTTAATGCCTGCAGTGTCCGGAGTCAATCTCTGCGGCTTCGGTTGATGACACATCGACAGAGCAGCTTCTTCTCTTCCACTCTGCTCTCTGCGGCTTCTGGTCTTGTCATGTTGACAGAGCAGCTTCTTCTCTTCCGCTCTGCTCTCTGCGACTTCCGGTCTTGTCATATCGACAGAGCAGCTTCTTCTCTTCCGCTCTGCTCTCTGCGGCTTCCAATCTCATCACATCGACAGAGCAGCTTCTTCTCTTCCGCTCTACTCTGTTGACGTGACGTCTCTTCTGATGTCATGCTGTTTGACAGCTGGCTCCCTGCTACCTAACTGCGAGGAGCCAGCTGTCAATCAGCATGGTGTTGGCAGAGATGCCCCGCTAACTGAGCAGAGCCGAAAAGGAAGAGATGCACTGTTGACGTAGGGTCAAATGAAGCAGCAGAATCACTGGCAGGAGCAGTCCGTGACCGATCTGAGCCAGCAGAGATCAGCGCCGGTTAGCAACTACTTGCCTGTAAGATCTCAGCCTGTAGCAAAAAAAAGCAAAGTACTAGATAACCCCTTTAAGGAGTAACAGTCATTTTAATACTCATCCCATAAATCAATAGTACAAGCAAAAATAATTAACTTTGAGATATATGTTATCAGAGAAATCTGCTTCTTTCTCCTCCTGGACTGATCTTTCATTCTCAAAATTCTCAATTTACATGTAAAATGTGTCTTCAGTAAATACAGACTTTCTTATTACTGAGGTAGGAGATGACAGTTGGTGCTCATAAAGTTATATGCTCCATCTCTATGCTGACGACACCCAATTATACACTTCTGCTCCCGATATCACACCGACCTTTTTAGAAAACACCAGTGATTGTCTTACCGCTGTCTCTAACATCATGTCCTCCCTCTATCTGAAACTAAACCTGTCAAAAACTGAACTCCTCGTGTTCTCTCCCTCTACTAACCTACCTTTGCCTGACATTGCCATCTCCGTGTGCGGTTCCACCATTACTCCAAAGCAACATGCCCGCTGCCTTGGGGTCATCCTTGATTCTGACCTTTCATTCACCCCCTACATCCAATCACTGGCTCGCTCTTCTTACCTGCATCTCAAAAACATTTCTAGAATTCGCCCTTTTCTTAATTTTGACTCTGCAAAAACTCTGACTGTTTCACTTATTCATTCTCGTCTGGACTATTGTAACTCTCTACTAATCGGCCTCCCTCTTGCAAAACTCTCCCCGCTCCAATCTGTCCTGAATGCTGCAGCCAGGATCATATTCCTCACCAACCGTTACACCGATGCCTCTACCCTGTGCCAGTCATTACACTGGTTACCCATCCACTCCAGAATCCAGTACAAAACTACTACCCTCATCCACAAAGCACTCCATGGCTCAGCACCACCCTACATCTCCTCCCTGGTATCAGTCTACCACCCTACCCGTGCCCTCCGCTCTGCTAATGACCTCAGGTTAGCATCCTCAATAATCAGAACCTCCCACTCCCGTCTCCAAGACTTTACACGTGCTGCGCCGATTCTTTGGAATGCACTACCTAGGTTAATACGATTAATCCCCAATCCCCACAGTTTTAAGCGTGCCCTAAAAACTCATTTGTTCAGACTGGCCTACCGCCTCAATGCATTAACCTAACGATCCCTGTGTGGCCTATTTATAATAAAAAAAAAAAAAAAAAAGGTTCCTCGCATCATGTTCTCATACACTTTATGCAGTATTAGCCCTCTGTGTCTGTACTGCTACATACTTAGGCAGGTAACTGGTTCATGCAGCTTTACATGAACACCTGAGCCTTACACTATAGCTGGTCCGAATAACTAAAGCAATTGTTACCATTCACCTCTCGTGTCTCCCCTTTTCCCCATAGTTTGTAAGCTTGCGAGCAGGGCCCTCACTCCTCCTGGTATCTGTTTTGAACTGTATTTCTGTTATGCTGTAATGTCTATTGTCTGTACAAGTCCCCTCTATAATTTGTAAAGCGCTGCGGAATATGTTGGCGCTATATAAATAAAATTATTATTATTATATGGAGAGATGTCACTGTCAGTTTGCAAAATAATGTCTGTGTCTGCCTCTATCTCCTCCCTAGAATGTCTGTGTCTGCCTCTATCTCCTCCCTAGAATGTCTGTGTCTGCCTCTATCTCCTCCCTAGAATATCTGTGTCTGTCTCTAGTTCCTCTCTAGAATGTCCGTGTCTGCCTCTAGCTCCTCCCTAGAATGTCTGTGTCTGCCTCTAGTTCCTCTCTAGAATGTCCGTGTCTGCCTCTAGCTCCTCCCTGGAATGTCTGTGTCTGCCTCTAGCTCCTCCCTAGAATGTCTGTGTCTGCCTCTAGCTCCTCCCTAGAATGTCTGTGTCTGCCTCTAGCTCCTACCTAGAATGTCTGTGTCTGTCTCTAGCTCCTCCCTATAATGTCTATGTCTGCATCTAGCTCCTCCCTAGAATGCTTGTGTCTGCCTTTAGCTCATCCCTAGAATTTCTGTGTCTGTCTCTAGCTCCTCCCTAGAATGCATCTGTCTGCCTCTAGCTTCTCGCTAGAATGTCTGTGTCTGCCTCTAGCTCCTCCCTAGAATGTCTGTGTCTGCCTCTAGCTCCTCCCTAGAATGTCTGTGTCTGCCTCTAGCTCCTCCCTAGAATGTATGTGTCTGCCTCTAGCTCCTCCCTAGAATGTCTGTGTCTGTCTCTAGCTCCTCCCTAGAATGTCTGTGTCTGCCTCTAGCTCCTCCCTAGAATGTCTGTGTCTGCCTCTAGCTCCTCCCTAGAATGTCTGTGTCTGCCTCTAGCGCCTCATAGAATGTATCTGTCTGCCTTTAGCTCCTCCCTAGAATGTCTGTGTCTGGCTCTAGCTCCTCCCTAGAATGTCTGTGTCTGCCTCTAGCTCCTCCATAGAATGTCCGTGTCTGCCTCTAGCACCTCCCTAGAATGGATCTGTCTGCCTCTAGCACCTCCCTAGAATGTCTGTGTCTGCCTCTAGCACCTCCCTAGAATGGATCTGTCTGCCTCTAGCTCCTCCATAGAATGTCCGTGTCTGCCTCTAGCACCTCCCTAGAATGGATCTGTCTGCCTCTAGCACCTCCCTAGAATGGATCTGTCTGCCTCTAGTTCCTCTCTAGAATGTCTGTGTCTGCCTCTAGCTCCTCCCTAGAATGTCTGTGTCTGCCTCTAGCTCCTCCCTAAAATGTCTGTGTCTGCCTCTAGCTCCTCCCTAGAATGTCTGTGTCTGCCTTTAGCTCATCCCTAGAATGTCTGTGTCTGCCTCTAGCTCCTCCCTAGAATGTCTGTGTCTGCCTCTAGCTCCTCCCTAGAAAGTCTGTCTGTCTCTAGCTTTTCCTTAGAATGTCTGTGTCGGCCTCTAGCTCCTCCCTAGAATGTCTGTGTCTGGCTCTAGCTCCTCCCTAGAATGTCTGCGTCTGCCTCTAGCTCCTCCATAGAATATCCGTGTCTGCCTGTAGCACCTCCCTAGAATGGATCTGTCTGCCTCTAGTTCCTCCCTAGAATGTCCGTGTCTGCCTCTAGCGCCTCCCTAGAATGTATCTGTCTGCCTCTAGTTCCTCTCTAGAATGTCTGTGTCTGCCTCTAGCTTCTCCCTAGAATGTCTGTGTCTGCCTCTAGCTCCTCCCTAGAATGTCTGTGTCTGCCTCTAGCTCCTCCCTAGAATGTCTGTGTCTGCCTTTAGCTCATCCCTAGAATGTCTGTGTCTGCCTCTAGCTCCTCCCTAGAATGTCTGTGTCTGCCTCTAGCTCCTCCCTAGAATGTCTGTGTCTGCCTCTACCTCTTCCCTAGAATGTCTGTGTCTGCCTCTAGCTCCTCCCTAGAATGTCTGTGTCTGCCTCTAGCTCCTCCCTAGAATGTCTGTGTCTGCCTCTAGCTCCTCCCTAGAATGTCTGTGTCTGCCTCTAGCTCCTCCCTAGAATGTCTGTGTCTGCCTCTAGCTCCTCCCTAGAATGTCTGTGTCAGCTTCTATCTCCTCCCTAGAATGTCTGTGTCTGCCTCTAGCACATCCCTAGAATGTCTGTGTCTGCCTCTAGCTCCTCCCTAGAATGTCTGTATCTGCCTCTAGCTCATCCCTAGAATCTATGTCTGCCTCTAGCTCCTCCCTAGAATGACTGTGTCTGCCTCTAGCTCCTCCCTAGAATGTCTGTTTCTGCCTCAAACTCCTCCCTAGAATGTCTGTGTCCACCTCTAGCTCCTCCCTGGAATGTCTTTGTCTGCCTCTAACTCCTCCCTAGAATGTCGGTGTCTGTCTCTAGTTCCTCCCTAGAATGTCTGTCTGCCTCTAGCTCCTCCCTAGAATGTCTGTGTCTGCCTCTAGCTTCTCCCTAGAATGTCTGTGTCTGTCTCTAGCTCCTCCCTACAATGTCGGTCTCCCTCTTGCTCCTCCCTAGAATGTCTGTGTCTGCCTCTAGCTCCTCCCTAGAATGTCGGTCTCCCTCTTGCTCCTCCCTAGAATGTCTGTGTCTGCCTCTAGCTTCTCCCTAGAATGTCTGTGTCTTTCTCTAGCTCCTTCCTAGAATACCTGTGTCTGCCTCTTGCTCCTCCCTAGAATGTCTGTGTCTGCCTCTAGCTCCTCCCTAGAATGTCTGTGTCTGCCACTAGCTTCTCCCTAGAATGTCTGTGTCTGCGTCTAGCTCCTCCATAGAATGTCTGTGCCAGCCTCTAGCTCCTCCCTAGAATGTCTGTCTCTAGTTCCTCCCTAGAATGCCGGTCTGCCTCTAGCTCCTCCCTAGAATGTCTGTGCCTGCCTGTAGCTCCTCCCTAGAATGTCTGTTTCTGCCTCAAACTCCTCCCTAGAATGTCTGTGTCCACCTCTAACTCCTCCCTGGAATATCTGTGTCTGCCTCTAACTCCTCCCTAGAATGTCGGTGTCTGTCTCTAGTTCCTCCCTAGAATGTCTGTCTGCCTCTAGCTCCTCCCTAGAATGTCTGTGTCTGCCTCTAGCTCCTCCATAGAATGTCTGTGTCTGCCTCTAGCTTCTCCCTAGAATGTCTGTGTCTGTCTCTAGCTCCTCCCTACAATGTCGGTCTCCCTCTTGCTCCTCCCTAGAATGTCTGTGTCTGCGTCTAGCTCCTCCCTAGAATGTCTGTGCCTGCCTCTAGCTCCTCCCTAGAATGTCTGTCTCTAGTTCCTCCCTAGAATGCCGGTCTGCCTCTAGCTCCTCCCTAGAATGTCTGTGCCTGCCTCTAGCTCCTCCCTAGAATGTCTGTCTCTAGCCCCTCCCTAGAATGTCTGTGTCTGCCTCTAGCTCCTCCCTAGAATGTCTGTGTCTGCCTCTAGTGTTGTGAATTCTGTTGTCGAGCTCCCTCCTGTGGTCGTGAATGGTACTTCAGTGAGTTCGGTCCGTGGACTCCCTCTGGTGGCTGTGAGTGGAGCTGCTGCTTCTGAGGTTCCTTACACAGGTGACGTGGTTTATCCTTTGGTTGGCTTCTCTATTTAACTCCACTCAGATCGTTACTCCATGCCAGCTGTCAATGTTTTAGCATTGGTTCAGTTCGCTCCTGGATCTGTCTGGTGTCCTGTCTTCTCCTGCAGAAGCTAAGTTCCTGATTGTTTTTATTGTTCTTGTTTCCTTGTCCAGCTGGTTATCTTGATTTTGTCTTGCTAGCTGGAAGCTCTGGGATGCAGGGTGGCACCCCCGCACCGTGAGTCGGTGCGGAGGACCCTTTTGCACACTCTGCGTGGTCTTTTGTAGGTTTTTGTGCTGACCGCAAAGATTCCTTTCCTATCCTCTGTCTATTTAGTAAGTCTTGCCTCCCTTTGCTGAAACCTATTTCTTTTCTGTGTTTGTGACTTTCTTCTTTACTCACAGTCATTACATGTGGGGGGCTGCCTATTCCTTTGGGGAATTTCTCTGAGGCAAGGTAGGCTTTATTTTCTTCTCTAGGGCTAGTTAGCTCTTAGGCTGTGACGAGTCGCCTAGGGAGCGTCAGGAGCGCTCCACGGCTATTTCTAGTGTGTGCGATAGGATTAGGGCTTGCGGTCAGCAGAGCTCCCACATCCCAGAGCTCGTCCTGTATGAGTTTAACTATCAGGTCGGGTGCTCCTAACCACCAGGTCATAACACTCTAGCTCCTCCCTAGAATGTCTGTGTCTCCTCTAGCTCCTCCCTGGAATGTCTGTGACTGCCTCTAGCTCCTCCCTAGAATGTCTGTGTCTTCTCTAGCTCCTTCTTAGAATGTCAGCGTCTGCCTCTAGCTCCTCCCTAGAATGTGTTTGTACCTCTAGCTCCTCCCTAGAATGTCTGTCTACCACAACTCCTCCCTAGAATGTCTGTGTCTGCCTCTAGCTCCTCCCTGGAATGTGTTTGTACCTCTAGCTCCTCCCTAGAATGTCTGTGTCGGCCTCTAGCTTCTCCCTAGAATGTCTGTGTCGGCCTCTAGCTCCTCCCTAGAATGTCTGTGTCTGCCTCTAGCTCCTCCCTAGAATGTCTGTGTCTGCCTCTAGCTCCTCCCTGGAATGTGTTTGTACCTCTAGCTCCTCCCTAGAATGTCTGTGTCGGCCTCTAGCTTCTCCCTAGAATGTCTGTGTCTGCCTCTAGCTTCTCCCTAGAATGTCTGTGTCTGCCTCTAGCTCCTCCCTAGAATGTCTGTCTGCCTCTAGCTCCTCCCTAGAATGTCTGTCTGCCTCTAGCTCCTCCCTAGAATGTCTGTGTCTGCCTCTAGTTCCTCTCTAGAATGTCTGTGTCTGCCTCTAGCTTCTCCCTAGAATGTCTGTGTCGGCCTCTAGCTTCTCCCTAGCATGTCTGTGTCTACCTCTAGTTCCTCTCTAGAATGTCTGTGTCTGCCTCTAGCTTCTCCCTAGAATGTCTGTGTCTGCCTCTAGTTCCTCTCTAGAATGTCTGTGTCTGCCTCTAGCTCCTCCCTAGAATGTCTGTGTCTGCCTCTAGTTCCTCTCTAGAATGTCTGTGTCTGCCTCTAGCTTCTCCATAGATTGTCTGTGTCGGCCTCTAGCTCCTCCCTGGAATGTCTGTGTCTGCCTCTAGTTCCTCTCTAGAATGTCTGTGTCTGCCTCTAGCTCCTCCCTAGAATGTCTGTATCTGCCTCTAGCTCCTCCTTAGAATGTCTGTGTCTGCCTCTAGTTCCTCCCTAGAATGTCTGTGTCTGCCTCTAGTTCCTCTCTAGAATGTCTGTGTCTGCCTCTAGCTCCTCCCTAGAATGTCTGTGTCTGCCTCTAGTTCCTCTCTAGAATGTCTGTGTCTGCCTCTAGCTTCTCCCTAGATTGTCTGTGTCGGCCTCTAGCTCCTCCCTAGAATGTCTGTGTCTGCCTCTAGTTCCTCTCTAGAATGTCTGTGTCTGCCTCTAGCTCCTCCCTAGAATGTCTGTATCTGCCTCTAGCTCCTCCCTAGAATGTCTGTGTCTGCCTCTAGTTCCTCCCTAGAATGTCTGTGTCTGCCTCTAGTTCCTCTCTAGAATGTCTGTGTCTGCCTCTAGCTCCTCCCTAGAATGTCTGTGTCTCCTTTAGCTCCTCCCTAGAATGTCTGTGTCTGCCTCTAGTTCCTCTCTAGAATGTCTGTGTCTGCCTCTAGCTCCTCCCTAGATTGTCTGTGTCTGCCTCTAGCTCCTCCCTAGAATGTCTGTCTGCCTCTAGCTCCGCCCTAGAATGTCTGTGTCTCCCTCTAGCTTCTCCCTAGAATGTCTGTGTCTGCCTCTAGCTCCTCCCTAGAATGTCTGTGTCTGCCTCTAGCTCCTCCCTAGAATGTCTGTCTGCCTCTAGCTCCGCCCTAGAATGTCTGTGTCTCCCTCTAGCTTCTCCCTAGAATGTCTGTGTCTGCCTCTAGTTCCTCTCTAGAATGTCTGTGTCTGCCTCTAGCTCCTCCCTAGAATGTCTGTGTCTCCTTTAGCTCCTCCCTAGAATGTCTGTGTCTGCCTCTAGTTCCTCTCTAGAATGTCTGTCTGCCTCTAGCTCCTCCCTAGATTGTCTGTGTCTGCCTCTAGCTCCTCCCTAGAATGTCTGTCTGCCTCTAGCTCCGCCCTAGAATGTCTGTGTCTCCCTCTAGCTTCTCCCTAGAATGTCTGTGTCTGCCTCTAGCTCCTCCCTAGAATGTCTGTGTCTGCCTCTAGCTCCTCCCTAGAATGTCTGTGTCTTCCTCTAGCTCCTCCCTAGAATGTCTGTATCTGCCTCTAGCTCCTCCCTAGAATGTCTGTATCTGCCTCTAGCTCCTCCCTAGAATGTATCTGTCTGCCTCTAGCTCCTCCCTAGAATGTCTGTGTCTCCTTTAGCTCCTCCCTAGAATGTCTGTGTCTGCCTCTAGTTCCTCCCTAGAATGTCTGTGTCTGCCTCTAGCTCCTCCCTAGAATGTATCTGTCTGCCTCTAGCTCCTCCCTAGAATGTCTGTGTCTTCCTCTAGCTCCTCCCTAGAATGTCTGTATCTGCCTCTAGCTCCTCCCTAGAATGTCTGTATCTGCCTCCAGCTCCTCCCTAGAATGTATCTGTCTGCCTCTAGCTCCTCCCTAGAATGTCTGTGTCTCCTTTAGCTCCTCCCTAGAATGTCTGTGTCTGCCTCTAGTTCCTCCCTAGAATGTCTGTGTCTGCCTCTAGCTCCTCCCTAGAATGTCTGTGTCTGCCTCTAGCTCCTCCCTAGAATGTCTGTGTCTACCTCTAGCTCCTCCCTAGAATGTATCTGTCTTTAGCTCCTCCCTAGAATGTCTGTGTCTGCCTCTAGCTCCTCCCTAGAATGTCTGTGTCTGCCTCTAGCTCCTCCCTAGAATGTCTGTCTGCCTCTAGCTCCTCCCTAGAATGTCTGTGTCTCCTTTAGCTCCTCCCTAGAATGTCTGTGTCTGCCTCCATCTCCTCCCTAGAATGTCTGTGTCTCCTTTAGCTCCTCCCTAGAATGTCTGTGTCTCCCTCTAGCTCCTCCCTAGAATGTCTGTGTCTGCCTCTAGCTCCTCCCTAGAATGTCTGTATCTGCCTCTAGCTCCTCCCTAGAATGTCTGTATCTGCCTCTAGCTCCTCCCTAGAATGTATCTGTCTGCCTCTAGCTCCTCCCTAGAATGTCTGTGTCTCCTTTAGCTCCTCCCTAGAATGTCTGTGTCTGCCTCTAGTTCCTCCCTAGAATGTCTGTGTCTGCCTCTAGCTCCTCCCTAGAATGTCTGTGCCTGCCTCTAGCTCCTCCCTAGAATGTCTGTGTCTACCTCTAGCTCCTCCCTAGAATGTATCTGTCTTTAGCTCCTCCCTAGAATGTCTGTGTCTGCCTCTAGCTCCTCCCTAGAATGTCTGTGTCTGCCTCTAGCTCCTCCCTAGAATGTCTGTCTGCCTCTAGCTCCTCCCTAGAATGTCTGTGTCTCCTTTAGCTCCTCCCTAGAATGTCTGTGTCTGCCTCCATCTCCTCCCTAGAATGTCTGTGTCTCCTTTAGCTCCTCCCTAGAATGTCTGTGTCTCCCTCTAGCTCCTCCCTAGAATGTCTGTGTCTGCCTCTAGCTCCTCCCTAGAATGTCTGTGTCTCCCTCTAGCTTCTCCCTAGAATGTCTGTGTCTGCCTCTAGCTCCTCCCTAGAATGTCTGTCTGCCTCTAGCTCCTCCCTAGAATGTCTGTGTCTCCTTTAGCTCCTCCCTAGAATGTCTGTGTCTGCCTCTAGCTCCTCCCTAGAATGTCTGTGTCTCCCTCTAGCTCCTCTCTAGAATGTCTGTGTCTCCGTCTAGCTCCTCTCTAGAATGTCTGTGTCTGCCTCTAGCTCCTCTCTAGAATGTCTGTGTCTGCCTCTAGCTCCTCCCTAGAATGTTTGTGTCTGCCTCTAGCTCCTCCCTAGAATGTCTGTGTCTGCCTCTAGCTCCTCCCTAGAATGTCTGTCTGCCTCTAGCTCCTCCCTAGAATGTCTGTGTCTCCTTTAGCTCCTCCCTAGAATGTCTGTGTCTGCCTCCATCTCCTCCCTAGAATGTCTGTGTCTCCTTTAGCTCCTCCCTAGAATGTCTGTGTCTCCCTCTAGCTCCTCCGTAGAATGTCTGTGTCTGCCTCTAGTTCCTCTCTAGAATGTCTGTGTCTGCCTCTAGCTTCTCCCTAGAATGTCTGTGTCTGCCTCTAGCTCCTCCCTAGAATGTCTGTCTGCCTCTAGCTCCTCCCTAGAATGTCTGTGTCTCCTTTAGCTCCTCCCTAGAATGTCTGTCTGCCTCTAGCTCCTCCCTAGAATGTCTGTGTCTCCTTTAGCTCCTCCCTAGAATGTCTGTGTCTGCCTCCATCTCCTCCCTAGAATGTCTGTGTCTCCTTTAGCTCCTCCCTAGAATGTCTGTGTCTCCCTCTAGCTCCTCCCTAGAATGTCTGTGTCTGCCTCTAGTTCCTCTCTAGAATGTCTGTGTCTGCCTCTAGCTTCTCCCTAGAATGTCTGTGTCTGCCTCTAGCTCCTCCCTAGAATGTCTGTCTGCCTCTAGCTCCTCCCTAGAATGTCTGTGTCTCCTTTAGCTCCTCCCTAGAATGTCTGTGTCTGCCTCTAGCTCCTCCCTAGAATGTCTGTATCTGCCTCTAGTTCCTCCCTAGAATGTCTGTGTCTCCCTCTAGCTCCTCCCTAGAATGTCTGTGTCTGCCTCTAGCTCCTCCCTAGAATGTCTGTGTCTGCCTCTAGCTCCTCCCTAGAATGTCTGTGTCTGCCTCTAGCTCCTCCCCTCTCCATAGAATTTTCAAAGCACCAACTGTTATCTCCTATCCCTGTAACAGAAAAGTCTGTATTCACTGAACACAGATGTTACAGATTTTACCCATGAATTGAGAGTGAAAGATCAGTCCAGGAGGAGAAAGAAGATATATTAAGAAAAATAGAAAAAATTGGAGTCAGGCTCAACAGGACTGGATTTTCCTTTTCTTTTTCAAAAGAAAATATGGTGCATACAAAAGAAAGATTTACATGGTCAACGTGACCCACTAGGCAGCCTTACTCATGCCCCGGCCACTACTGCAGGACTGGAGGGGATCGTTGGAGCAGCACTGCTGGATTAATGGGAATTTAAAAAATGGAAGTAATGGTTATATTATTATTTTTATTTATTTCCTACCCTTGGGCATTTTGTTTTACAATCTCAGACAACCTCTTTAAATCCTCATCCACTCCAGCACCCCCAGAATGATAGTTCCTAGGTCTTTATTTACTTTGCTGCAATAATATCATGCCTACCTTCCATATGACCACTGCAGGCAATCACTGGCCTCAGTTGGTAATTACCTTTCCTTTTGGCTTACCATATCCTGAAATTAGTATCCTAAAAAGAACAGACTTGGAAAAAAAACATAATGATGTGATACTCCGTCGGGAGATGTTTATGCAATTTATGTCTTAATGTCGCCACCTAGTGGTTGTGATGCTGAGCTCTATTTAACCACACCCACACCACTGATTGGCAGCTTTCTGTGTACACTGTGGAGACAGCTGCCAATTAATGGTTGGGGTGTGGCTGGACTAAATGGCAGCAGGTTTACTAGTCCTATAGTGATAATCTCCTGCTGATAAAACAGTGATTATATCAAAACAACTGCAATCAGTCCAGTAAGTCACATATAACTGGAATCAGGGTATCTGCCCCTACATTATGCAGCTCTTAGATTAGGTAGCAAAAACCATTTTTATTCAGACCTTTTTTTTTTCACTATTACACATACCTAAACCTCATGTAGACACACGTACATGGGAACAGGATAGGCAGTGTAGACAGAGGCGTAACTCAAAAACAGTAACGTCCCCCACCATCCATGTGCTTTTGATAATACTAATATCTTCTTACATGGCAGTAGGGTCCTTGAGCCCCCATAGTATGGCTGCTACCCCTGCACCCCTCATAGTTACACCCCTGATTATCTATATATATATATATATATATATATTTTTTTTTTTTAATTATTATTATTATTAATTTATTTTTTTCTTTTAAATGCCCCTTTTCCTACCATCAGCCGAATATCATTCCCAGGTGAAAAAATAAAATTAGCTGAATTTTTAATTTTATTTTTCTACATTACGAATTCCACAAATGTTTAGTCTAATATAATACCTGTAACCGCGCTTATTTTGGAACATTTAGGAAGTACGGAAGAAACATCTGGGCGCCATCTGCTCGGCAGGTTCCAGAATAAAAAAAATATAAATTAAAGCTTTTCACTTTTTCTTTTTAAAAACACTTCTAGCTGAATATTTCATTTTATCATATTTCACTAGAGCGTATAAAAAAACTTATCGTAAATACGGCATATCCTCACTTTATAAGCCGAGATTCTCCTAGAGGTTGTACTTTTATTGTGGAATTAATAAAAAAAATCTAAACAATTATAGAAATATTATTTTAAGATGTAATATTAACCATTGATTATAAACCTTATTCCAGCACCTTTGGCGCTCACACACGTCCACCACTATTTTTATATATGGTATATGTTTTTATTCCTTTGGCCTTATTTCTAATGCCTGTGGAATAGTTCAAATCTAGAATTAAGCAAAAAAAAATATTCTAGATGCAAAATTATTACACAGGAGTAATTTAAAGGTGTCCTGTCATTTACCCCCCAAAATTATTTTTTTAACCTGGCTGTTCTCCTGAATCCGGAGCTGTTTTTCTTTTGTTCCTACGTCTCACCGTTCCTGAGATATTGCCCCTTATTTCCTGTATGTAAAGCTAGTCTTGTTATAAAGTGGGCGTGGTCCTGACTCTTCTCTGTGGGCGTCGTCAGGAGGACCACACCCATTTTACTAACAAGACTAGCTTTATATACAGGAAAGAGGAGGCAATATCTCAGGAACGGAGAGGCGCAGGAACAAAAGAAAAACATCGCCGGATTCAGGAGAACAACGGCCTTTACACCAGCTGGGAAAGAATACATATTTATGGCAAGTGACAGGTCCCCTTTAAGCCCTTTAATACACAATACCCACTTATCACTACTTGTTCATTAGGACAAAATTAGCTCCATAAAAAAGAAAATCAGGCCACCATATCAATTAGAATATAAAAGTCTGACATTATAGATAAAATCTCACAGAATATAAATCTATAAAAAAAAATATGTAGGTGCAAATTCTGTTATTAAAAAAATCCAAGCTCAAGTTTTTACAGCAGCTCCCCCAATTGATCTGAAAAGATAGCTTTTTGCTCAGAAGGACCCGATTTACCTGGGCAATACATGTCCAGCCAATTGATTTCAAGATACATGATGTAATACTGCACTTTGCCTGCGGGGGTGCTGCAGGAGAATCGATCGCTTGCTGCGAGCTTCCTCCAAGAGATAATCAGCAGCAGGACAATCTGTTATTAGCTTATTGTCAGGGAATCCTTATAACAAAAAATGGTTGTTAACAATGGACAAACCCTTAAAGCAAGTGATACCTATTTGGGAAATTAAAAGCAATGGAGCTGAGATGCAATACCACATTCAACCTGGAGACAGGTGTGGCGCTGTTTTAAAAAAAAAAAATCTTTTCTTTTAATTCTTTTATCCTGCATCAGTATTAAATGGGCGTAAGGATGTGACCTAAGTTAACCTCACTGACTTTCTTCCTCTGGAAAAACACATATTTCACCCAACCATGACCGAGTTTTGCTTTTCGGAGGTGATAAAAGCCACTTAAAAGAAAGATTCAAGAAAAAGTGCCTCTCTGTTATTGTACAGGGCACATCGTAGGTTTACAACATATACTAAGTAGTAGCATGGTGCCACAGGGGGCTCATGTAGGGTCTTATCTTGGACAGCACAAGTAAAGTTTAGGTTTTCTGGCTCACAAGCTCCATGTAATGTCCGTAATAGGAAGGCGACGGCTCGCTCGGCAGCGTAACGCGGCTTTGATGGATAGCTCTGGTATTTATTATATAATCAGATATGTTTAGACTGAAGCTCCAATGTAAATGATCCAGTCTGTGGTTCCATTGATGATTTCCATATGGGACCCTCGCTCCACTCCACTACAACTTCTGAACATAAAAATTGTGAAGATCAAAAAAAATTGGACCCTGGGCAGCAAAATTTGGAATTTGGAATTTGGAATCAAAATCCCTTCTCAAATTTAAATTTTTCAAATTTAATAAAAGCTAAAATCTGATTGGTTGCTATCAAAATTGAGATATTCTAAAAAAAGTCTTCTGCTTCCGTCTGGCAGACCGTTCAGCTACATCCTATATTAGAGCACGCGATGTCAGCCCTCCACATACATATTTTTTAAAAGGACCTCTCACCAGATTTTTTTCTTTTAATCTAAACTGAGTACCACCTCGAATTGTCGGCGTTCCACTGATTCCGGAACAGTTTTTCTTTTTCTTCTGTGCCCCTCCGTTCCAAAGTTATGCCCCCGGTAAAAATGGTAAATAAAAAAAATTGCTTCGACTAAATGGGTGTATACCATAGAACTTCCTTGGGGGCGTTTCCATTTTCATCTTTGATGTTAGCAAATCAAAACATGGCCACACCCACCAAGATTACCAAAGGGCATAACTTTGAAACTAAAGGGCACAGAAGAAAATGAAAAACTGTTCCAGAATCGGTGGAGCAGTGCTGACTGGAGGAGGTACTTAGTTTAAATTAAAAAAAGTTAGTGAAAGGATCACTTTAAGCCCTCCCGTAGACTATTTTCCTTCTTCTGGAGAGCTATTTTGCATATTTTTCCCAGAAAGCATTGCCTATACGACTCCCAACACCAACTGTATCTACATGGAGAGGTAGTATCTCCTGGGTAGAAGTAGCCAGCTAAGAAAGGTACTACCATGGGTAGTGTGTTGCACCAGACACCCAAGGAAAATAGCAATTTTGGGGTTCTTAGTGGACTGACCCTTTTTTAGAACTTTTTTTTAGATACTGTATATGTTGTATCAAAACCTGGCACCCAAAGGGCAGACTGATAAAAATCATGGACCTCCTATGACCGACAATGGTGACGATACACTTGACTTAAGTCAACACATTGTATTTTAGCTGTATTCGTCTTTTTTTTGCACCAATTAAAATGATCCCAAAAAAAGAAAGCTTCGAGAGTTGGCAGATCTGGAAGGCAAAACTTCCAGAAGGTTTCTAATACGTGAAGTCTGGATCCTTCATCATTGAGTGAAGTCAGAGCACCCAAACAGACATTTTGGAGGGTTGGGTTGTGGAAAAAAAAGTCTACGGAAGTAACCAGCCAGATATTAGTCTCTGAAATTTGGAACTATGACTCAAAGTCTTTGTCCAGAACTTCAATGTTGATTAGAGGCCCTCAATATTAGATGGGTGGGATCCAGCTTGTGGCACTTCCGCGGAAGTTGGAAGAATACGGTGTATGAAACCAGAACATCACAGGTCCATACGTTGTGTAGTGGCCGTTCTACAGTCCCTTTGACTTCGAAATCAATCCCCAAGAACAGCCATCATCGTACATTGGGGTAATCTGGATTTCTACAATGTGTATGGTGGCCACAGGACGTAATAACAGATGATCGGTGGGGTTGTCAGACCGCCACCGATCAGACATTGATGACCTACCCTATCTCCATCATGGACAGCTCCTTTAAATGAGTACTGTGCTTGGCCAAGGGACCATGGACCCCGTCTGGCCATACTACTTATTACTATGTCGTCTCGTTTTCGGCTCTTATTTACCACCCAACTCATTAAATAAAATAGATTCATTCCATAAAAAAATTATAACATTACTTTTTTCTACCAACAGGATTCAATAAACTCGTCTCTGATATTTTGTACTTTTTCACTAAAGTTCAAATATATGCAACATTAATTACCAGGCTCCGCTGCCGGTACGACAGTTAATTCTGAGGCGGAATACCTTAGAGGCCCGGCGTTATGGAATAATTGCAAGTTTTGTCTTAGATAACTTTAAATAAAAAAAACAATTTGCTGATAGCGCAGTGAGACACGCGTTTTGCACGTCTACTAGTTTAGGGGCTCGCTGCATGGATACGAGGAACATATTAGATGATTTACGCCCATTTTACGGCCGTTCTACATAGGAGAATAGGTTTTTTTAGTTCTACACATTCTCCGATGGTCATAATAACTAATGTCCCAAAACGCGTTCATGGTTCATTGACTTTTTACTTTTTTTTTTTTTAAATTGTAGTGGCTCAATACCTGGTTGACGTTTTTATACCCAATGGGTTTCTGTAGAACCGAAAAGCATTGGTGGATCATTGACTTTTTACTTTTTTTTTCAACTTGGAGTGGCCAAGAGATAACTGGTGTAAGTTTTTGTACCCAATGGGATACTATCATTCCTAAACGCGTTAATGGTTCATTGACTTTTTATTTTTTTGACGTTTTTTATACCCAATGGGTTTCTGTAGTACCAAAATGCCTTGGTGGATCATTGACCTTTTTCTTTTTTTTTTAACTTGGAGAGGCCAAGACATACCTGCTAGACATTTTTTTACCTAATGGATTTCTGTCGTTCCGAAATGCGTTGATGGTTCATTTACTTTTTACACTCCATTCCAGTGTTTGCTTGTTTTTTTATTTCACCACTGGAGTGGTATGACTAATGTAAGTTACTTGCCCCAAGTAACATACTTATCAGCCACAGTCTTCTGTTCTCGGCGCCGCTTCGGTCTACTGCTGTTTGTGATACATGGGATTGCTCCAGTGTTTTCTGAGCGAGCCGGAGGTCACTTCCCAAGGTAAGCCTATTAGGACCAGAACGAGGTGCTTTCATAATCTTATACCGAGAGCTTGTGACCATTAACTATGACCTCTGGTCAGTCAGATGCTATGGTCAAAAGATCGCAGAGCTGGACCGAAGCGGCGCTGAGAAGAGCAGAAGACGGCAACGTCAGATGCTATGGTCAAAAGATGGCAGAGCTTGGACCGAAGCGGCACTGAGAAGAGCAGAAGACGGCAACTGGTAAGTATATTGGTAGGGACATGGAACATGGATTAAGGCGTTCACTCCAATGGCGAAAGAAAAAAAGCTGGAGTGGTGCTTTGACTTGAAGTGGCCCAGACATACCTGGTCTACAAGTTTTGTACCCAATGGGTTTCTGTTGTTCCGAAATGCGTTGAAGGTCCATTGACTTTTTACATTTTTTTCAACTTGGAGTGTCCCAGACATAGCTGGCGGACAATTGGTAGCCAATGGGTTTCTTTTCTTCTGAAACACGCTGATGATTCATAGACTTTTTAAAAAATTGGAGTGGCCAAGACGTTATGGTGAACGTTTTTGTACCCAATGGATTTTTCCGCTTTATTAGATTTGCCTTAGTTCCATCTAATCAGTCTACTAGACATTTTCTCAATGATCTGGCCAACATCTTGTTCCGAGTGATGGGCAACGATGCTAAAGATTTAATTCGGGAGTTCTAGAAAGTGACCTTACGAGGTCATCATTTTTCAGTGTCACCCTATGATGCACCCGTATTATAAATGGCGCATGATAGGAGGAGGTGAGGGGGCTTTGTTATAAATTTTGCCTTAGGCCGTTGAGCTTGAAGTCAACCCTCTGAATTGGACCAAAGAGTATATCTTGACATCCATGGTATAAGGTGCAACGTTACAAATTTGGCCAACGTTTTGGGTCCTTAGGAGTTTTGCTCCCGGTTTCCGCAGAATCTCTTACATTCTATTCAATCAGTGAAGATACTTTACATTCCATTCACCATTCGATCTCTTCATTGGAAATAATTTGATTTAGCGACGATGACATTCTGATTGGCCGGCACGTACACTACAATAGCCAATCAAGACGTGAGTCAACTCACATGCAATAGCAACCGAAATGACACATTTGAAACGGTTATAATTTGCAGACCCCGGGCGAAGACTTACGGGCACGAGGCCAAATCACACCGGATCCATCAGCGTCAGCATATTTTATGGGTCAAATGACAGCATAAAGTGCATTTTGGAAATTGATTCTGCGGTAAAATGACTACGCTGATGGGTAGTGACAGCCTCAGAATAATGAAGCGGTTTGATCCACTTTCCATTCACACTTTATGATATAGATTTCATTTAGCTGCAATGTTGTAGTCATAGATACACTGCAGAATTTCATCTGCAATGCTGGAATGGATCCGATTCCTTACATCAAACCAATCATTAACATTATCGAAGCCAACAGGTTTTATAAGGGTAAAAGGAAAATAGAAAAACGCAGCAGAAACAGCACCACTAGAGCTGCAATACCAAACCCAGCCATGAACAAGAGTGGCGCTGTTTTTGGAGGACAAAAGCCATATGTCTCTATTTTTTTAAACCATGATGGCGATAGACCTTAACATTTTTAGTTAACTCCCTATAACACATGAACACTCATATGTTCTTCATGGGTTGAGGAGAATATGCCCTTCCCAAACAATCTTTTGTACTAAGAATGGATTGGCCATGTCGAGATCCATTACACTAGAGTCTTCTTTCTCCCAAAATCTGTCAGGAGGACACCCCCAAACACACATCTTACATGTATGGCTGCCTAAACTTCGTTAAAAGCCAGGAAATTCTTGAAGGACCACAGTTACCCCAATATCTCACACCTCACTATCTATGCTATACCCCAGTGTCATGACCTGAATGTAAAGGGTCTTAGTGTAGTAGGTTGGTCCACCATGGGTGGCGTGAGCCTACATATGGCTCCCTCTCTCTATGGACAATGTAATGTTAGTAAATAGGGTAGGAGAAACCACCTCAATGATCTCACAAGACATCTCCAAAGATGAAGATATCATAGACACAGATAAATGAGCTGCTATATTGCCTTTCAAGAGAGGGATTCCAGCTTAGGATGGTCCTTTCCTTTTTTACACCAGCTCAAGGCTTGCCATTAATTTTAGATAGCTGTTGACCAAATGTTGTTTTGACCAATAACCATTCCTTCCAACCCAGCCATATAAATGCATACATACATGTGTTGCTAAAGAGGAGATGGGTGTAAGCTCCACCAGACAATTCTAGTGGCAACTTATCTCCCAATATCTGACGTCTGCTAAAATCATTATGTTCAGCTGATTCATCTGAGGTGTATAAGTCATGAACAGAACAAATACTAGTATTCCCTTCTGTCCTGGGAGGCAAAACCTACTTGGTGCTAAAAAGAAGTACAAGTCTAGTGCTTGTTATGGGGGCCCTTCTCTTCTACACACACTATAGCACATCTCTGCTATCAAGTATGGGGTGGGGTGCAAACAACTTTTGAGCCCTATTCCAGTCTCAAGATGAGGAGGTATGGTGTGAACCACAATGGGATGTAAACCAACAGAATAAGAAGACTCTCTTTGATCCTTGGCCATTTCTTCTGATCCCTCTATACATGTTCAGCTTGGCCAAGCGTACATGTTCTTAGTGGTGAAAGAGATGTACGCTCAGCCAGACACCTCTGTCTGCTTATGTCTTTATGAAAAAAAGTCAGATTAAAATTCATCATACATGACTCTTCTCCCCCTACACGAGATCTGTCATCAGTGAAGAACTGAAACACCACTCTATACATAACAATGGTCCCACCAAAAACATAGTTAGACCAACATTAATCTTATTTTGCCACCATACGGGCTATGGAAAGAACGTGTAAAAGACAACAAGACCATACTCTTCTATCCTAGCTGGTAAAGCCTACCTAACATCAAGAAGAAGTTCAAATCTGCAAAAATTGACTCCAATTTCATGAGGCCCCCTCTCTTCGATGTACACTACCACCAATCTCTGCTGGTATCCTAACAAAGTCACTGGCCTACTTCCACTCCCAAGATGAGGAGGGTTTTTGTAGCAAGAATGGGGAGAAAGATGTGAACTAACGCAAAAAGACCACCTTTTGATCCCAGACATATATTTTAGATAGCTGTTGGCCAAATGTTGGTTTGATCAACAGCTATTCCTTGAGACAATGCCAAAAACATTCATGCTCAGCTTGGCTGAGTACATGTGTTCTTTATGGGAGAGGAGCAGAATCTCCACCAGAAACCTATGGCTGCTTGTGTCTCTATGAACAAAACCATCAGACAAGGTTGAAATTCAACATCTATGACTTTTTTTTCCACCTATATCTGCCATCAGTGGAGAATTGAAACATATACATCAGATTGGTCCCACCAAAATTGTTGCGTTCGGCCAACATTGATTGAATGTGTTTCATCAAGTCAACGTAAGAACCATGATATGGAAAGAACATGGAGAAGATAGCAAACACCATGCAAAAACTGGCAGCAAAAAGGAGAACAGTTCAAACACCATGCTAAGACACCTTTATCTGCTTATCTCTGTATGAACAAAATCATCAGACAAGGTTGAATTTCAGCATCCATGACTCTTTTTTCCATCCTACATCTGCCATCGGTGGAGATTGCCAGATTGATCCCACCAAAATTGTTGTGTTTGTCCAAAATTAATCTAATGTGGTATTCCAACTTTAGAACCGTGATTTGTGAAGAACATGGACAATATAATGTACACCATACCCTTCTGTCCAGGATGGCTTATCCCTGGAATCAAAAAGGAGAACAATTCTGGTACTTGTCATGAGGCTCCCTCTCTTCGACATACACTACCACCCATCTCTGCGGACGCGGTCAAACAAGTTCCAAGTCCAAGATAAGAAGATATGGTGTGATCCAAAATGGAGTGGAGGAGTGCCCCCTTTCTTCTACGTACACTACCATCCATCTCTGCCAGAGGGGTCAAACAAGTTCCAAGCCCAACATGAGGAGATATGGTGTGAACCAAAATGGAGGGAAGGGGAACCCCATTTCTTCTACGTAGACTATCATCCATCCTTGCCAGAGGGGTCAAACAAGTTCCGAGCCCCAGATGAGGAGATATGGTGTGATCGGAAATGTAGTGGAGGGGTTACCTTTTTTACTATGTACACTACCATCCATTTCTCTAGAGGGGTCAAACGAGTTCCAAGCCCAAGATAAGGAGATATGGTGTGAACGGAAATTAAATGGAGGGGGAACCTTTTTCTTCTACGTACACTACCATCCATCCTTGCCAGAGGGGTCAAACAAGTTCCGAGCCCCAGATGAGGAGATATGGTGTGATCAGAAATGTAGTGGAGGGGGAACCTTTTTCTTCTACGTACACTACCATCCATTTCACCAGAGGGGTCAAACAAGTTCCAGGCCTTCTTCCAGTCCCAAAATGAGGAGATTTGGTGTGAGCCAGAAAGGGGCAGAGGGGACCCCTTTCTTCTACGTAAACTATGACCCATCTCTGCCGGAGGGTTCATACAAGTTCCAGCCCCAAGATGAGGAAATGGTGTGAACCTAAATGGAGTGGAGGATGTAAACCAACACAAGAAGAAGACCAACTTTTGATCCTTGCCATTGCCACCCCTTTAGCATTCCATGAAGACAACAAAGTTGTCAAAGGGTGGCTAATGTGAAGTTAATACACGGTTAACACATACTGAATGCCCCCCTCAACCTCCTAGAAGTTGATAAAGTGAGAATAAAATCCAATTTACTCCCTTCTTATCACCTTGACAACTGCCTGGATGAGAAAATCATTGCTCCACAATAATGTAAACTCTTTGAACTGCAGGATGACGCAGACCGGTCATCCACAATCTCATCTGTTACCGCATGGCCGTCAGTGGCTTACCATCACATATTAATATCGTAGCTGCAGGCCGGCTGGGAAACCGAGGGTGTTGGCGTATTCGCCTTGTTCAAATCCACAGCGACATGCACTGCTTCACGATGCTGCTAATTATTAAGGAAATGGCATTCCCAGCTGACGGTACGTGCCGAGACTCTTTGATAGCTCTACTTAACATACAGAATGGGTTTTCCATGAGGCTTTTAACTATAGTGCCCTGTTACCGTTAAAAAAAATATATATATCAAAGTGCCGGTATCATCTATTTAAGCTAATGAACTTTTATAAGATAAATGTAGAAAAAAAAGAGAACCTGCCAAAAAAAAAAAAAGATGCATTTTTAATTATCCCACAAGGTCATTTCCTTCTTCAAAGTTATAGCGGAGGCATTTCATGTTTCCAAAGGGGGGGGCGATCCAATTTCACA
Source organism: Ranitomeya imitator (assembly GCF_032444005.1). Lineage (NCBI taxonomy): Eukaryota > Metazoa > Chordata > Amphibia > Anura > Dendrobatidae > Ranitomeya > Ranitomeya imitator. The sequence continues at coordinate 29,953,488 of NC_091285.1, forward strand.
AGCATTTTAGTTGAAAAAAATACAACTGGTTTAAAGGAGAAAAGTCTCCATTGAATCTGCCGCCAAAGTAGGCAAAAGTTCAATTGGTGAGAATTCAAATGAGCAAAAGTTCACGAACCCTAAGAAAACGCGAATCGCGTCTGTTTAAGGTCAGAAATTCTATGGTAATTAATCGGAGCTGGTTTGTTAGATACAAAGCTCCAAATCCCCCTGCAAAGATCTAGAGCTAAGGAATAATATTCTAGCTCTTCCCTTTCACCACTAGAGGGAGCTAAAGAGCTCACTGCATACATGGCTATGCAGTAGGCTCCTAAGCTCCCCCTGCTGGCGGCAACAGGAAGTGGGAATGTTTATTTTTTTAATGAGACCGTGTCATCAGAAAATGACCTATTTTTTTATTATTTTTCATATCACTATTTAAAAAAAAAAACAAAAAAAAAACAATTTTTATATTGGCCCGAAGGATTTGACTCTTTTTTTTTGGACTGGATACTGAATGGATCCCGCGTTATTTAATGTGTATAGACATGTTACCTTTCATTCTCCATAATCCTGTCTGTGTTGATAATGAGACTCCTGAAATGTCTTCAGTACAGAACAGAGTCTAATATAAAGCCTAGCGGTCAGGGTGAATTTGCAAGGTTTCAGAATGTATACAGTACATACAAAACTGCAAAAGTATTTTTTTTTTTTTAATAACTTTTGCAATTTTTTTTCATCTATCCGTTCTATCTATCTATCTATCTATCTATCTATCTATCTATCTATCTATCTAAATAAATTGACAAATCTTGAAATCTGAAAAATGAAAAAAAACAAAAATTCTGATGACAGATTTCTTTAAAATCTATAGCTATACAGGTGTTTATTGAGATTTATTTCTAAGAAAAAAGCTACAACTGATAAAAAAAAAAAAAAAAATAATCACCATGTTTTGACCTCTGCTTAATTACGCTTCTACGCGGAGTTCTACTACGTTCAGTGTGCGACGTAAAGCACAGTATGACACAATATACATAAACGGAACAAAAAATTGTTGCTACTTTCTTTTTTTTTATATAATTGTGCCCCGATATTGATAAAACAGCACTTTTAACAAACGAGCTATGAATTAATTGAATCGTGACTCCACGTCTAGACTCCCCGGTACGTGAGCTTTACCTTTTCTTTGTCTCTGCCAAATCCTCTGCTTGTAGATTTCATTGTTTTCCTGCCAGGTAACTAAAAGTACAGGTCAAGACTGGAGACATCCCTTACAAATCCACAGAAGACAAAGCACACAACTACAAAGCATGGGAATGTTTAAACTGACGTGACTAAGAGGGGAACTATGTCTTGCGAAGCCGCGACAACATTCTTCTTTTTTTCTTCTTGTTTTTTTTCAGCCGCCAGATGACAGGCACAAAAGCTAAACCTTTTCAATAAATAAGAAAAAAAAAAAAAAGTTGTTATTTATAGGCGAGTTCCTTCATCCACTCCCCCCCCCGACAAGCAGGTGCTCGAATAATGCAAAAAAAAAATAAACAGGAGCGTAAGAAAAAGAATAGAAACGAAATCGGTACTGACAGCGAAGAACATCCAAAAAAAAACCATCAGCTCCAAGTTGCAGAATGTAAATTTATACAAGATGTTCGGGGTTTTTTCCCCCTGAGATCGCAAATTGTGTAAACTTTATTATTTCCTACTGATCCATCAGTAAAAGTGATAATCGGCCTCATGTCGGATCCCTAAAATTGGATCTGACATCGAAGGAAAAGCCGTTTAGACAAAGCAGGCGGAGAAGTAATCTTCTAGATTCGTCCAACAAAGGCCGAAATCGGTGGAAATTATTGGTGCAAAAGATCTGAAAATCAGAGGCTTTATTACAATGATAGGTAACTCCTGTACACACAGCTGATAACACAGGAGCCACCAATCACAATAGGCGAAGTCAGCGCTCACCCCCCATCCATCCTCTTTTCACAATGACTATCACACAAGCTCATTAGACAAAAGATAGGCTCGGGGTCTGACCACTGCGGCTATGGATATGTGATGTTTCCTAAATCAACATGACGTTAGGGTTATGCACCTGTCCCAGATCCGGGTATGCTCCCCTCACCCTGGTCTACTGAACCCTGTTGTGCTCCATGTCAGGCTTTGCAGATGGCCCACCGTGATCCCATGTGATCATCTATATGGGCCTATATGGTCTACCAAGACACCCACCTGTGTTTTGGTATTGGTCGGCCAGTCTTGCCAAAATCATCAGCTTTGGCCAACCTTAGTCCTAGAAAAATGTAAGCATGGTCCTACCAGTAATTAAACCACACGTCCACATATATAATGATGGGTCCACTAGGTCAAAGAAGGTTGTGAAATCATATGGTCCTCAAGGCACAATTTGTGTGTGATGTGCTGGATGAGTCTCTTGACTTCGGGAGGTCCAGTCAAGAGCTTTGGAGGCGCCCTCTGAATAGGTTCTCCTATTGTTTCACCATAGAACCAGGTAAGAAGATGGAGGTGGTACAGGAGAAGCGATGAGTGTCAGGTTACCAAGTTAAGGATAAGTCATCACTTTCCTTTATGGCTTTCCTCGGCTTCGCTTGTAAGAGACAACTCATACTCTGAAAAGTATCTAGCCGTTAGCCTGGAGCCCGATTTATGGGAAGCTCAATATCTAAGTAGGACCTCCTAAAAGTGGACATTTCTGACGATTACGTAAACCTCGTTCTCCTCTTTTCAAACAGGAACAAGTATTGAAAAATTGTTTTAAAAAAACGTAGGCAAATTATTCTAGAATTAAATTGTAAATCTGGACTCATCACCGGGTTGGAAGCAGAGAGATTCTCCAAAAAAAAGGCCTGTGAAATTGAGATGCCACCAGTGTCAATGGTTAAGAAACCATTTATGGAACCTCTGTTGGCCTACAGAACTTAGCGGAGCTTTTTCTCCTATATAATCGTTTCTGTATTGGAATGAGTCATGATTTTCGCCATATCTTCATAAACGATAACCGTATACGCTGCAGTCACATCACTGTTTGCATCGTACAGCGGCTGCTGCTCAGTTTTATTTCCGGAGATGGGTGTAGCACAAAACAAAAACAGATTTTCAGACCGCAAAGTCAGGTGCCAGCAGATGCTTCCTTTTTTTCTTGGCATTTCTATGGTTAAGGGAGGTGAAACCACTAGAAGTTTTTTTACAACCCTGTTCCGAGCTCGGATTCTGTGGTTGGGTTGACATGTGACCTCGGTCTGCCCTTGGACAGAAGATGAAGCTATCACACACTGCAATCTTCTCTGGATCCAAAATCTGATTGTCGTCCACTCACAATTAAACTCTACAATTTAGAGACTAGAGACTCCTCTCCATACGATGGTGCATCTTCCAGTACTATGTCACGTGGCAGGGGCAGATAACGAGAACCTAATGTCAGAAAACAACCTATTGTGTTGGTGTAAAATGTATTAAAAATATGTTATAATAAAAATTGTGCAATTCCCGTCGTTTCAGGAAATGCACATGCACATTAGGAGCAACAAACAGACTCCGCCCTATATTTTTTGCACTGAAGCATCTAATGAGTGTGTGCAAAGATCATTGAGAAGAGAGCAAGGGGGTGCTGTTACATTGTCTATTGTGAATGGTGGATCCTGTGTTATCTAACGTCTATAGAAGTGTTACCTGCCATTGTAAACCTGCCTCTGATGATAAGGAGTCTGCTGCAAACTAATTCTGAAAGCACAGGAAGTATGAGTTTTAAAAAAAAACTATGAATTGCAGCATATAATTTGAGCACGCCAAACACACTTGGTTGGCACCGGAGCATGCTGAGATAACACCTTATCAATGTCTGCTCATCGCTATAGCGGCAGGCAGCTGCTCGGCTCACATACAACGTACATATAGCCTTTTCCACCCTGCGTTGTTCTTTTAGTAATCTTTTAATTGTAGGGAGTTGTAAGGGATTAATTAGGTCCTCCAGTGTATCTAATTGCACGGAGCAGCTTCACAAGCATTGCTACCGTCTTAAATTATTTAAGCAGCCTGGATCTCAGTTTACCATTTTCCTCAGATGTCAAATGGTAATGAAGGTGGATTTCGCATGGAAGTTACATGCCGTCCTTTAACGGCTGGAGGCGGTAAGCAAAGGAGAAAAAAAAAAAAAGAAATCATTAATTTCAGCAGCCCCTTGTATATGGCGGTATATATATTTAATAAAAAATTGACAATTACAGGCTCCGCGCAGTCTGCCACCAGCAGGTGAGGATGGTGAGATGTCTCTAATTAGCAGTTAATTAACCAATCAACCCATATTTAACTGTCGCCAGAGGGTCACTGCATTGTTAGGTGGATATTACTATTTTTTCACACTAAAATCTAGGGCAGCAACGGAGCATATATATATATATATATATATATATATATATTTTTTTTTTTTGTATTTAATTTTATTTATTATTTTTATTTTATTTTTTTTTACTTTTTATTACTGATTACTAATATACGTATATATTATCAGAGAAAAATATATATAAATATATATATATATATTTTCTTTTTATTAATTTTATTTATTATTTTTATTTTTTATTTTTTAAATTTTTTATTACTGATTACTAATATACGTATATATTATCAGAAAAAAATAAAATAAAAAAATATATATATATTTTTATTATTTAATTTTATTTATTACTTGTATTTTTTATTTTTTTTATTTTTTATTACTGATTACAAATATACGTATATATTATCAGAAAAAAATATATAAAAATATGTATATATATTTTTTAATTTTATTTATTATTTTTAATTATTTTTTTAACTTTTTATTACTGATTACTAATATACGTATATATTATCAGAAAAAAAAAATATATATATATATAAAATATATATATATAAAATATATATATATATAAAATATATATATATAAAATATATATATATATATATATATATATATATATATATACATACTCCAGTGCTGCCCTAGATTTTATATACAAGGTATTTATATTTCTAGTATATCTTATTGGAGAGATCTGCCAGAATTTATCATTTATTCTCAGTAATCTCAATTTTCGAGTAAGTTCTGTTTGCAGAAGAGATTTTCCCATTACTGAGATAGGAGATGACAGTTGGTGCTTGTAAAGTGTTATGGAGAAGGGAGTGGGAAGTCTCTAGCTCCTCCCTCCCATCTTCTCCATAGAATTTTATAAGCACCAGCTGTCATCTGCTAATAATGGGGAAATCTGTCTTCACTGAAGACAGATTTTACCCCTGAATTTCGAGTGAATGTTCAGTCTGGAAGGAGAAAGAAGCAGATTCCTCTGATAAGATATATTACAAAGTTTATTAATTTGATGTGTACAATTAAATTATGAAACAAAAATTAAACCAAAGGGCATGCTTTAGGTTTAAGAAGGGTGTAATGAAATTAAGTCATGAATATCAGACCGGTCCAACAGCCGACATTCCAACTGATCAGCGACCAATGGAATAACACAGTGGTTGGAGAAGAAACACTATAGCTCCTGACACCGTGTAGTGGCCAATCTCAGGTACTGCAGCTCATATCGCATTCACTTCAATAGGAGCAGATCTGCAGTACCTGAGAACGGCCACTACACAGCGCACGGCGCTGTGGTGTTCCTTCTCCATAAACTGTGCAATTACAGCTCCCCCTAGTGGTGGCTTTTGACATTTCTTTTCTTGACAATGCAAGGGGTTTGATGCCCCAACTACAATAAGGGTGTCTTGGGAGAAAACAGGAGAAAAGATATAATATTTTGCATCAAATAAATATTAAAAATAAATTAGTTTTCCGTGCAGTAAAACTAAAAATCATCACGTTAACAATATTCCGTCAGGATTTTCTCCCAAGAAGAAAGGAGTCATAAGATGTTTCATTAGACATTTTATGGGCGGACAAAGCATTACCCTCCATATTAATACGTTCGTTTTTTTTTTTGCTTTTTATTTTTTTTTCGTCTCTTGATGTCAGAACTGCTTTGTCTGTTCGACAACACCTTCTATGATTTGGGCGAGAAGCTGTCAACGCCGCTCGCACGTTCTGCTGTTCTCGCCGGCCTCGGAGGATGTCACACCGGAGAACGAACCGTCAGTCAAAATTTGCTACTTGTTTCTTTGATGTTTATGAAGAACCGGTCTGTTCTGTTATTGAAGACATAGGCACAGGGAGGAAAGTCCTTATTTTACGTGAGAAGAACCTCATCGGAAATCCAATTTTATAAAAAAAAATATATATATATATATATATTATAAATATATATAGATTTTTTAATATATAGTTTTCATGTATTGTGATCATTTCTTAATATATATATATATATATATATATATATATTAAAAATGATCACAATACATTAAAACTATATATTAAAAAATTAAAAATAATTTTTGGGCTGATTTTTTTTTTTTATATATATTTCTGACCTCTGTATATCCAATACAAAGCTTCAAATCATTTGCATAAAACGTAGAGTTAAATGATAAAACTTATGATTCCCCACGGCCACCACTAGAGGGAGTCCCTGCATCCTGTTTTATTATTATGAACAAATAGTATTCAGTAGACTCCTAAGCTCCCCCTAGTGGTGGCCGAAGGCTTTCAGAATTTTGAAATCACCTTACTTTACTATTATTATTACATTTTCTAAAAGTCATAATTTGTCTGGACTGTTCTGATTTTTCAGAGCAAATACTGGTAAACAATGAAGGCTGCCCCAGGCCGAAAAGGAGCCATGTTTATATATTTACTTAAAATGGGAAAACCAATTTAAGGAGACAACAGGCATGGTTGGGGCATTCCCAGGTTGGTCTGGGGATAAAACTGAGCAAACGTCTCTATTATATCATCAATAATGTTGGTAAGTATGTATTACCCGTCTATCACAATTATTTTAATAAATTGGCTTTGTAAATTTTTGGACCCCCATAGTTGCCAAGATCAAGCATGCAAGTGCTGTCCCTCTGTATAAAGCTAAACTGCCCAAGTATCATATTCTTTGACCAGTTTTTTTAACAAGAACTGATCACTTAGGGTTAAAGAGGACCTGATACCAGATCAAAAGAGTCCAGCTTTTGCTCAAATTTTAATGCCATCGCTCACCTGATTATTTAGTTGTTTGTTTTTTTTAAATCCGCCAAACGGTTCAGGAGATATGGGCCTTTTTTATTGTCTCTACCAAATGGGTGGTGCTCACAGGATCCTCTGGGGCGTGTCTGAATAACTGCCCTGTTTGCCACGCCCCCTTAAGAAGATCCTAAAAATTAGCACTAAAGAAAAAGGCTCATATCTCTGGAACCGTATGATGGATTTTAAAAAAACAAAAACCGGAATACTCAGGGGATCAGCGGGAATAAAATAAGATGAAAACTTTCCACTTTTGACACTTCAGGAACGCTATACATTGTGCAATGCCTAGTACGGGTCTGCAGGGGCTGGGAATGATATAGGGATTGAAAGGTTACAAAAGAAGAGAATCCTTATGCCATGCACAACTTTTACCTACATGCTCCTTAAAGAAAAAAAGAATGATGACGGGCGCATTTTTTAGGAATAAAAAGTTGTATCGGTACCATATGTATAAAGCATCTGGCACCATATTTTGACTGCCCTACTTTTAGGCCATTAGGGAGAGTGATCTAATTTGCAAAAAAAGGTTTCAAAAGTATCTAGTGCATATGCAATATATATATATATATATATATATATTTCCACCAGAAACACAAAACCGACAGCCTACATTAATACGGCCTCCGACTTCCCAGCATGTGCTTTATGCACCAGACCTACAAGCCACAGCGGCAGAATGAATGAAGCAGAATGGCGGCACACAAACATCTACCGGATACACCTATGCAAATACTGTGGTTTTGTAATACATGCAAAGAAAAACTCCATTTCCCACGCTTCAATGTCTTTCTCCTTCAGGCCCGGAGCAGCATCCAAATTACATCCCCACCCAGATATCCTATAATTACAGACAATGCAATAAACTGCTTTCAAAGACAGACACCCTGTGCAACTTCTCCATGTTTTACTGACCCCGTTATTAGTGCCGGGGAATTTTTGATATTGCATTAGAATATATTAATGAGTTAATGAGCGAAAGTAAAATTGAGTGACAAATCTTAATTGTCACCGTGACCTCAGCCGAAATGTGATGCAGCATGAAGCTAAACACCAAGGGACCATTTAAAGAAGCTCTCCTCCTCCTCTTTCTCCTCCTCCTTCTCCTCCCATCAAAGTTTATATCCTTCTAATATATTGCACTCATCATATTATACAGCACTGTGTACTTACTATTGCTCATTTTGCCTTTCTACCCGGCTAATTCGTCTCTTTTCTCTGCTCTATGTACAAACAGGAAGTCTCTTGTCCTTGCATTTATCATTCCCCTCCTCAACTCCTGCCCACCTGCTCCTTCCTCTCCCTGCCACAGACTTTTGTAGTGACTCATGACTTGTGCAGAGAAAATTGACCTCCTGTTTCTACATAGAGCTTAGAAGAATTGAGCTAGTCAGTTATTATTGATGTCATAGACCTATTGGAAAAGAGAAGAATAATCTGGGTAGAAAGGCAAAATGACCAATTGTACGTACACAGTGCTGAATAATATGATGGCTGCAGTACATTAAGAGGATAAAAATGTTGATGGGAGAAGAGGGAGTAGGAGGAGGAACAGGAGGAAGAAGAAGAGGAATGGGAGGAGGAAGAGGGAAAGGAAGAGGAAGAGGAAAAGGAGGAGGAGGAAGAGGAGGAGGGCTTCTTTAACGTCATATTCCTAGCTGCATGCAAAGGGCGTAACCCTAATTTCCTCCACTTTGTATTGGCTATTGTCGCTTTGGCTGTCATCTGAAGGTATGGTAAACCAGTGGTTAGCTTGTAAAAGGAATGGCCTCAGCGAGGACCCACTTAAGGCTCGATTTTGGCAGTAAGATGGCGCACAGCTCAATGCACACTCCTGGAGGCATAAAAACACAAAGTGTGGGACTTGCCACATGGAAGGCCAGGGGAGTCTCTTATGTCTGATGCATAGCCACAGCCACCATCCAGTGGCCTTTTGGCAGTCAAGTTTTGTTGGTTTCTGCCAACGGTAGAAGCACAAGGGATCAGCTAGATGCAGAACAATTCCTATAGAAAGTGACCGGTTCACCCCCATAAGCTCTGGAAGATCTGGAGAATGTTGGGGGAGAGAAGGATCTGGCATTCCTGTTTTCCAATGACCAATCCTTTTGTTCTCCGTAAGAATAAGCCGCCACCAGAGAAGTCTGCCAATGTCTTTCTCATAGAGGGGGTGCTTGGCTGAGCCTAGTGTTGGAAGAGTCGGGAAAGATTGCCGTCACTCGAAGGATCGTTCACCTGGCAGCTATCCATTGCCTATGAGAAGCTTTAACGCTGATCTTCAATTATTTCTCAAAAGCTATGGGCCAACAGAGTATTTTGAGGAGTCTTTGGAGTTGAAATTGAGCAAAAACTCTCTAAATCCTCCTCCAAATCTCAAAACCTTTGAGTTTCCACTCAGTGTCTATGTGGACATGGAGGTTTTTTTAGGAGGTTTTGGAGCAAAAACTGAGCAGAAAAGCTCCGAATCGTCCTCCAAATATCAAAACTTTGAGTTTCCACTCACTGTCTATGTGCACACGGAGTTTTTTTTAATATTTTGGAGCAGAAACTGAATGGAAACTCTCTAAATCCTACTCAAAAACTGCTCAATTTCCTCTCCGAAAACTCATCAAAAAGACTCCGTTCTCAAAACCAAAGGGACGCAATGTTTTTTGGAGGAGGAAAAATCCAACGATTTTGTCAAGAGGAATAAGCTTCAAGAAACGCTACTTTTTTATGGTTATTGTAGGAATTTTGTGTGTTTTTGAAGAGGATTTTTTTGTGTGTTTTTTTTCTTATCGGAGTGTTTCGCAGCCTTTTGACTAAACAGTGTCAAGTTTGAAGAATATTTAATGCGGAATCTGCCTCAAAACGACACGTAAACAGTGATTTTTTTTTTCCGCATTGAGGTTTTCAAAACTTCATCGCAAAAAATTCTCAACAAACTTGCTTACTTGATGATACCATACTGTGTTAAACATTGGTAAAAATAAAGTAAAATAATCCCCAGATTAGTGGTTGTCAATCTGTAATCTATACCAGTTCATAGAAATTCCGAAATCTATCGATAAATTCCAAAATCCCAATAAAAATGTTCCTGAGCTTTTCGAAGAGATGCAAACAGATGACTAAATATCCAGACAAGGAATGTGCAGCTTTCCACTCTGTAAAGGATCGTTCATGTCTGAACACGACATTTATTCTGGAGTCTGATGAACAATTCCCAATTAGCTGGAGAAAAGATGGAATAATTGCAGAAAACACCCACATAATGACTACGAGTGCTCGAGTTATTAAAGGAATGCAAGCGAATTGTAAGATATGTCAATATCATTATATAAGAGAGTGCACGTTTTCTATTACAAGAGCTTATTAACTCCTGTGGTTCCCTTAAAGGGGTTTTCCACTTTCAAGAAAAAAAGGGTACTAAAAGACTGCCGTCATATAAAATTACAATGCCAGATCGCAGACGGGTCTCCAGTCTCATTGTCCAGGCTACAAAACTACGACGCACCTCACTCTTGCAACCAATCCCTGAGCTAACTTTTTTCTTTAATTAAAAGTGTCCAGATTTTGCCCTTATTTTAATCCCCCAGCTCCCACGAGTATGCCGTTTTTTGTTTATTTAAAATCCGCCTCACGGTTCCAGAGATATGGACCTTTTTATTTAGTGTGTGGCTAACAGGAATCCTTGGGGGCGTGTCTTTAGACTACTCTGCTTAATGTGTGAGCCACACCCCCTCAGTGACGAACAGAAAAGTTAGCACTAAATTAAAAAGCCTATATCTCTGGAACCGTGAGGCGGATTTTAATAAAACAAAAAATGGAATACTCAAGGGAGCGTCGAGGATAATCTAAGAGCAAAAATTGGATGCTTTTGACCTGGTGACAGGTCCTCCTTTAAGGCCTTTTTATATCAAATAGTGATGAATAATTGTTAATTGGATTGTTGTATCCCAATACTGTTTCTATATTGGTGTTAGGACATCCCATGCTTGCAGGAGGGGATATGCTTTCAAAAACGAGGTGCATAAACGATGTGATAAGCCAACAAAAGGCTCTCTACATTTACTTCTTGGGGATTTAAAATTAAAATAGCCTTATTTCTCCCTAAAAAAAAATGTACAAAATAGAGATAATAACTTTAATAATAGAAATACTATGGAATAGTATTAAAAATGTGCTAAAATACCGCCCTTTAAACACACAGATGTATTTCACATATGAAAGTACAAGGAGAATTTGTCCTCATGCATATGATAGATATCCGATGACATCAACGCTTTCAAAACATTAATTATTTGCAAGAGGTATAAAGGCATCGATATCCGAGTTACGCTAGGATCAGGCCATTTGACCACTGAAAATAAATCCACATCTACTCAAAATCTTTACATGCGCACTACCCCCCCCCCCCAAAAAAAAAAAAAAATAATACAAAAAAAAATACAAAAACAGATGGTCATATAAAAGGTATGAAAAATACAACCACAATTGTAATCTAAACCACAAACTAATTACAGTATATAAATGGAAAATCAAACAGCTCGTGTGAAAAGAAAGTGGCAAACATTTCCCGGCTTCTAGAAAATAATTACGGTAACACCTTTGTAAATGACATAAAAATGTCAAATTTCATCTTATCCTCATCTTCTGTGGAGTTATATTTAATCTATTATACCCCTTTATCAGCCTTTATGATGTGGCCATATATCAGCTATTGCTTGTCTACCTCGAAGACAAAAGGATCGGGCATGTTGAAATCCGGCATGTTGAAATCCAGCCATATAAAGGTAGAAGCCCCTGAAAAAGACGTGTGGGCGAAACCCGTACCTTCTTTGGAAAAAAGTAGAAAGCTATAATTCTGAAATAACAGTGCTAATACGCCACCATTCAGTGGCAAATATCAATGAACACAGCATAAAACTGTCTAAAATATTCAAAATTTCACATCACTGATAAAATATAACAAAAAAAAAAAACAAATATTACAGGCTAAAGAAAACTTAATGAGGTATTCTCATCTCCAAGATCCTATTCCAATATGTAGTAGGTGTAAAATTAATAATATTAGCAATTACCTCCAATTAGAAATGTAGTATAGTTTTTCCGATTCGCTATGTCTCTTTCCTCATGTGCAGGTAATGCAGAACCTTAGGTATCCATGGTTACGACCACTAGCAATAAGCTGTCTCTATATCAGTGGTCGTAACCATGGATACCTAAGGTCCTGCAACATGAGGAAAGAGACATAGCGAATCAGAAGAACTATACTACAGTTTTAATTGGAGGCATTTAGTAATATCATTATTATTACACCTACTACATATTGGGATAGGAGCTTGGAGATGGAAATACCCCTTTAAATGTGTCATCGCTAGTAGGCAAATTCTGAGAATTTGTGGGCTGTCCGAGAGGTCCCACCGATGGGACCACCAATTGTTAGAAAAGACTCTCTATGTTTTCAGAAAGGCACACACAACCCTATAAGAGTTTTTAAAAAATCATGAATATAAAGAAAAAAAAAATTTACGATTTACTTTCAAATAATAAAACGTCCATTCTGTGGCTCACATTTCCCATAAAACTAGATCATTTACCATAATGTGAACAGTTTTGCACATTTTTTATCCTTTTTATTTCCAGTATTTCCAGCTCTTTAGATTCCAGATAAATGTCACGATGACATGACAACGATCAAAAAAGGAAACAAGCAAATTCTACAAAATAAAATTGACGGAATTTTCAGTTTAGTTGGTTCCGAATCATTTTGATATCAGGTGTTCATAAAATATCACACTAGATGCATATGATCATTCATACCAGATGGTAATTACATTTACAACAGTGTTCAAAAGTATGTGAACCCTTCAAAAATGTCCATATTTCTAGATAAATTTGACCAAAACGTACATCAGATTTTCACACAAGTCCTATAAGTAGAGAACCAAATCAAAGAAATGAGTCCTCATTATGGGCCCATGATGTATGAATTAATAATACTACGATATGGGACCATAATCTACAGATGATCGTCTTTGATTTTACATGAAGCCCCACTTTGACATTGCTGTTATGGAAGGACTTGGTGCCTCATGGACTGAGGCTTGAAGCAAAATCTCCAACAGGTCCCCTAACTAACACACCCTTAGGCTAAAGGGCCCAGGTGTGACTACAACCTTGCACCCACCATAGTTACGTCCATGGAGAGACCATATAGCAACACAAGTGCTCATGGGGTGGCAACATTGTGGTGTAATTAAACCCGTAAGTAAACGTACAGTGAAGGGAGACTAAGTACATCATGAAGGGATATGGGAAAGGGAACCAAACACTAGGGAAGGGGGAAGTGGAGACACCTAGACAGATCTAACGTCACCTTGTCTGCCCTATCGTCCCTATATAGGTTTCGCACCTATCGCCGAGCAGGATATCTAATCCCTGCCTGACCCTGGTGATAAGGGCTGCACCGGGTTGGACAGGATGAGCGCTAGTGAATCATTACTACCGCTAAAGACAGATAGGATAAACAAAACAAGGATGACACTTAGCTTGAGTAGACTCAGAGAGAAACTCGGATGTCCTCCAAATACCAGAGAGGACGCTAGCAGACTGCTACAGCTCCAAGTGCAAATAAAAAATAACACCCGCAACTCTCAACAGGAGGTTGGGACACCTCATAAGGTCCTATGGCTTCCAGTATCATCTATATGCTGATGACACTCGGATCTACCTCTCTGGCCCAGATGTCACCTCTCTGCTCTCCAGAATCTCAGAGTGTCTATCAACCATATCCTCCTTCTTCTCCTCTCACTTCCTCAAGCTCAATGTGGACAAATCTGAACTAATTATCTTTCCTCCATCTCGCATATCTTCCCTACCTGATCTATCTATCAAAATAAATTAAATCACACTTCCCCCTGTCCCCAAAATCCGCTGCCTCGGAGTAATCCTGGATTCTGCCCTGTCCTTCAAACCGCACATCCAAGCTCTCGCCACCTCCTGTCACCTCCAGCTCAAAAATATCTCCAGAATCCATCCTTTCCTCAACCCACACTCTACCAAAATGCTCGTGCATGCCCTAATCATCTCCCGCCTCGACTACTGCAACATACTCCTCTGTGGCCTCCCTGCTAACACTCTCACACCCCTCCAGTCTATCTTTAATTTGGCTGCCCGAGTAATTAATCTCTCTCCTCGCTACACTCCGGCTTCCCCTCTTTGCAAATCCCTTCACTGGCTCCCAATTTCCCAGCGTATCCAGTTTAAACTGCTAACACTGACCTACAGAGCCATCCACAACCTTTCTCCTCCGTATATTTCCAAACTAATCTCTCAATATCTTCCCTCACGTAATCTCCGGTCCTCCCAAGACCTCCTCCTCTCCTCCACGCTTATTCGCTCCTCACCCAATCGCTTCCAAGACTTCTCCTGAATATCCCCCATCCTCCGGAATTCTGTGCCTCAACAAGTCCGGTTATCCACCACATTTGGATCCTTCAAAAGAAACCTGAAAACCCACCTCTTCAAAGAAGCTTACAAACTGTAAGGACCACACGGCCACCTCAACACCATCGGAGCTACTGCAACCCTCAACCTACTGTCTCCTTCCCCATAATCCTGTAGAATGTAAGCCCACAAGGGCAGGGTCCTCGCCCCTCTGTACCAGTCTGTCATTGTTAGTTTTGTTTACTGTAAGTGATATCTGTATTTTGATGTAACCCCATCTCATGTACAGCACCATGGAATTAATGGTGATATATAAATGAATAATAATAATAATAATAATAATAATAAATAATAATAATCCAATAATAATAATGGGACGCCTAAAAAAATCAGCTAATTTCATAGCCCTCTCTGAACCTGCCTGAAACCACCTGGAAACAAGCTATTGTGATGGGCTTTTCATTTGAGGAACCTTATGTGGAGGGATGGGACTTTGCCCTCATCCATGTGTCATGGTCCATGTTGGATAGACCAGTTGTGGGTCTCGTGACCCAAACTTGACAGCCTCGAAGGCATACATGGGGCTGTGAAGTTCGGAAGACCCGTGACTGATCGGAGAATCTCGGACCATGACACAAGGAGGTATGAATGTGGCATTAAGAAATGGGGTCAAAGATTTGCCAGCATCTTGTATCACAAACATGTGCCCCAAAAATCAGCACTTCAATTCCATGAGATAACGTGTGAATACTAATGACGAAAACTCTAAGGGTACCGTCACACTATACGATTTACCTACGATCACGACCAGCGATATGACCTGGCCGTGATCGTAGGTAAATCGTAGTGTGGTCGCTGGGGAGCTGTCACACAGACAGCTCTCCAGCGACCAACGATGCCGAGGTCCCTGGGTAACCAGGGTAAACATCGGGTAACTAAGCGCAGGACCGCGCTTAGTTACCCAATGTTTACCCTGGTTACAAGCGTTAAACTAAAAAAAAACAAACAGCACATACTTACATTGTGGTGTCCGTCAGGTCCCTTGCAGTCTGGCTCCCGCACTCAGTGACTGCCGGCCGTAAAGTGAAAGTGAAAGCACAGCCGCTGTGCCCTGCTTTCACTTTACGGCCGGCAGTCACAGTGTGAACGCATCGCTGGATCGCATCGCTAGATCGGTGTCACACACACCGATCTAGCGATGACAGCGGGAGATCCAGCGATGAAAGAAAGTTCTAAAC
Organism: Ranitomeya imitator; assembly: GCF_032444005.1. Taxonomy (NCBI): domain Eukaryota; kingdom Metazoa; phylum Chordata; class Amphibia; order Anura; family Dendrobatidae; genus Ranitomeya; species Ranitomeya imitator. Next base: position 29,969,295 of record NC_091285.1, read on the forward strand.
GATCTGCTACGACGTACGATTCCCTTACCCTTAGCCAAAGATAAATTTACTCTTAGTTTTATTTATATGGCAGAAAGTGGTGCCTACGAGAGGAAACCTATTTTTTCCTAGAAATGTACCTCGATAATATGGGATATGTTGAAGCATGTCACAATTCCATTCCAAGAGATCCGCAGGGTAAAATCAAGATTAGAATTCTGTGCCACATAAAAAAACAAAAAAGAAAAAACACATACATAAAAAAACGAAGACTATTGAAGCTATGTTTTCAGGCTTTGTAAAATTTCGGGTCACCAGAAGACTTGTTTACTATGCTCGTTGTCATTTTACATCTAAGAATACTAGGAATATAGCTTATAGCTATAGCTTTTACGCAGGATACTGAAGCGTTTTAGATTCCTCCTGAGCTAATTGTGGCGATTCTCTGCTGTTTTGACAGGTGGTTCTCATTTTTTTAGAGCAATATTTTCTCAGTGTCCATGTTTAGATTTCAGAAAATAGTTTCATAGCTGATTTTTTTTTCTTCTAAAAACATTTATGTAACACATGGAAATCGCTGGATCTGAAGTGCGGAGGTGGACTTCGTTGTGTGAGGGCAAGGGCAATAAAATGGCCTCCTTTACTTTTTATTCTGCTTGTACGTCCCATAATCAACGTTTTGGGAAAAAAATAATGTACCGGTATTTAGAGATCTCCCAAGCTCTCCAGATAAAACTATGCCACCAACTAGTTGTAGTATCAGGAGAACCAAAGGTTGGAGTACACAAGACTAAGCTACAACCTGATCTTCGGTGCCATAGGCATGTTAAGAACTTTGTTTTTGGAACTTTGTTCCACAATCTTAAGGACAAAGGTGATCAGTAGAACACTCTTAAATATTTATCAACAGTTGTGTGTCCACCATGATTGACCATTTAGAATTCTGAAAAGATCCTCCGTGTAGTTTAGGCCAATAAGGTAATATTGTTTCATCAAGTCTTTTTAAGGTGTAGGCCACAATGTTGACTTCATAAACGTATGAACCAACTCTGGTGGTATGCTCCAATACTACTTCACAGAAACTAATGGGTTACTAGATAATGAAATAATGTCTTATAGATTGGCCCAACATTGTCCTATCTGGACCATCCGGATCCAGATTTGATCCCATGTCATCTACGCTCTATGAAACCACCAACCGACTCAAAAATTATGTCACATTATGGCCGTAGGTTGAAAAAGATGAAATTAGTAAAAGATCTTTGGGGTGAACCTGGACAAGAACCTGGACATAAGGCCCCTGTACACATTAGAAAAGTGATAGGCCACCAGCCAACATTTCAGCCAGTGGCCTGCTCATAAAGAACAGGAATGCTCGGCCAAAATGCTCGGTCAACTGTCAGTCGAGATAACTGTTGGCGGAATGATTAGCCGAAACATCATTTGGCCGACAGCCATCTATGGCCAGCTATAGGTCGACACCTCAACAAAACCAATTGCTGGTGAGATATCTGAGCTGTAAGCACCTCCAACCATAGACACAACATAAACTGGCCCATCAACAGCATGTCTGGACTATTCTACAGATTCAATACTATCTTGAGTTTTAATTCAACAAGTTAAGATTCCAAGAATTTCACATAGAAACGAAAACTCTCCCAGGTTACATCTCATTTATACATGATGTGCTCTTAGCTACGGAGATGACGTACACACGTTCTACGGCAGATGGAGTTGACGTCATCACCAACCATAACGGGTTTATGTAGTGCTAGGGTGTGACCGTGAAACTAACCATAATAATGCATTACTGCCTCACTCGGGACCACTCTGTGGTTACCTGTCCGGTAAGAATAACATAGATCGTTGCCTTGGTCTTCACATTTTGCACTTGATAGACAATGAGGAGAGATGAAAAGATAAAACTTGGGAGGTTCATAATAAAGTTAATCATTTATATTTTTGGGTCATGATGATTCTAGAAATAATACAGAGTGGAACAAAGCGGAACTGTGAGTGTCCGGACTTCTAACTTATACGGTATCGTATAATGTTTTTTCCAAGAACCTAAACATTTTGCAGGCAAACTAGGGATGTACCTATGTACCTAAGCTTTAAAAGGCTTCATATACAAAAAATATATATTTGTAGGTTAATGGGCAATTTTTACACAGGATCCTTGGATTAGGGGTATCCGCTTGGCTGTTTCCATTACTCCCATAATATTTGAACAAAGCAACGGCGCTCAGGCTGGACCGTCACTCCATTCAACAACTAATGAATCCCCATTCTAGTGATCGTGGAGGTCAATCTGAGACCGATGTGAACATGCTCTGTGCTATGTGCAGAGATCGCTGCGCAGAGAGGCAGAACTGAGTCCTGCTCATCATCTTTGGTGTACTATTTGTCTTCAGGTTTATAACAGAGCTGTCTTTCACTGTATTTCTGCCCTCCAATGAGGATTTAAGGTCTGATGATCGTGCCCCCTCCCCGGGTATGCAGCACATCCTGAAAAGTGGTCTCTATAATGGCAAAGCTATTGGACAAACGATGGTTCGGCCGGCAGCTATCTAGCCAGACTCTTGCATACCAGGGAGCTTCTGGTGACTTATCTTGCTGAGAAAAGAAGGATTTGTAGTCTGAAAATGGGATTTCCAAATTTGTATGTCCTCAACAATATCTTTCGGCAACTGTCTGGGGACCCCCAAACCCATTAGACTGTCGGCTGAACCCATCTAGATCGATGGGTTCGGCCGGTGCAGGTGAAGCCTAAAATATGGGCTAAGAGGACGTTTCTGGATCCCTAAAGTCTCAAAAGCTTTCCTGTCCACAGAGAGTGTATCCACTACACTATAGGCAGAATCCAGACTGCCTAAAACAGCATCTGTAGACCGCCCCACAAATTTACTTTGGGGTTGGGAAAAATCTTGAATTCCCACCTTGTGTCCTTTTTTTTTCTAGGCCTTTCTGTATCTCCTACCAACATAATACCCACACATTATGCTTTGTCGATTTGGGTGAAGAATCCCTTTAAAATCTTTCGAACCGCAACTACTTTTATAGTTCTTTTAGAAACATAAAAAATACTTAAAAGTTTGTTTAATGGACTACAAAATTCAAAATGATTTCCATACATCCGTGCGCTGCATACAGTTTTTAAATTATTTACTAGGTTCCTGCGGTGCAGTTTAGTGGAAATGTTTTCTCATCACCGAAAGTCAATTTGAAGACTTGACACCCATTTAAGCTCGCGAACAATTAGGGCACGGAAAAGAATTTGAGATTTACGTCTCAGATTGATTAATCTTCTGCTTTGTTGTAGTTATGGAAAAGTTAATTATTATCAGATGCTAATGTTGCGGACAGTAATCCTGTGTGGGCTCCAGTCTTTTTACAGAATAAGCGTCATGTCCAGATTGACAAAAAATTTACGGAAAAAAACCCCACAACATTAAAAAATTGTACAAAATTATATATGTCACTTCACTGATCAATTATGGATACAAAAAGTACTGGAATAAAACGCTAGGGGCCCAACATACAGTACATGCACACAAGACCGTAATTGTTTAATAATTAATTCAGAACAGCCCCTAAAGAGAGGTGACTGACCCCAAAGTCACCTCCAAATAGGGTTATGATAGCCCATTGAAGCTCTGTTGATTTAAAGGGGACCGTTACAAGTTCAAAAGGAGCCAGTTTTTGTGCTCTTATTTTATTCTCACTGTTCCCCTGAGTATTCCTTTTTTTGTTTTGTTTAAATCCACCATACGGTTCAAGAGATATTGGCCTTTTTATTTAGCACCACGTTTTAGGGTCTTGTCCTAAGGGGGCGGGGCTCACAGTGTAAGCATGCAAAGCAGCCTATGTACACGCCCACAGAAAAAATGTGAAGCCACGCCCCCTCAGTACAGACCATAAAAATTAGCACTAAATAAAATGGCCCATATCTCTGGAGCCGTATGACAGATTTTAGAAAAAGTAAAAAAGGAGTAATCAGGGGAACAGTAGAAATCAAATAAGACTACAAACTACACTTTTGATAAGGGTCAATTTTTGACATGCTTAGCCAACAATTGAATAAGTATAAGCAGCGGTGAGATTCAGCCGATTCCCACCGGTTTGGGGGAATCAATTATTAAATTTGCAGCTAGTTCTGAAAACCATCAAGAAGCAGTGCCCCGATCCAGTTCTTGGAGCCTGCCGTACTAGGATGCACATTCAATTGAAATACACCCTGCCTGCTCCAAAATAATTAAAATAGTCGCCGGCCTATCAGAGACTGGCAGCTGACATCGGCGCTCACGGCACCATCAATGAAGCAGGAAAAGGACACTGCTGGACCGCGGATAAGAAAAAATAATCTTTTTTTACTTAATTTTCTTGCAGTAGAGCACAATATGGGGGAAATATGGGGTTCTGGATATGGGACACAGGGGACAAGGAAGAGGAACATATAGGGACCTTGATGAGTGACTTAGGCGGACCTGGATGAGGGACATACAGTTAGGTCCATATATATTTGGACAGAGACAACATTTTTCTAATTTTGGTCATAGACATTACCACAATGAATTTTAAACAAAACAATTCAGATGCAGTTGAAGTTCAGACTTTCAGCTTTCATTTGAGGGTATCCACATTAAAATTGGATAAAGGGTTTAGGAGTTTCAGCAACTTAACATATGCCACCCTGTTTTTAAAGGGACCAAAAGTAATTGGACAGATTAAATAATTTTAAATAAAATGTTCATTTTTAGTACTTGGTTGAAAACACTTTGTTGGCAATGACTGTCTGAAGTCTTGAACTCATGGACATCGCCAGACGCTGTGTTTCCTCCTTTTTGATGCTCTGCCAGGCCTTCACTGCGGTGGTTTTCAGTTGCTGTTTGTTTGTGGGCCTTTCTGTCTGAAGTTTAGTCTTTAACAAGTGAAATGCTGCTCAATTGGGTTGAGATCAGGTGACTGACTTGGCCATTCAATAATATTCCACTTCTTTGCTTTAATAAACTCCTGAGTTGCTTTGGCTTTATGTTTTGGGTCATTGTCCATCTGTAGCATGAAACGACGACCAATCAGTTTGGCTGCATTTGGCTGGATCTGAGCACACAGTATGGCGGCTCTGAAGACCTCAGAATTCATTCGGCTGCTTCTGTCCTGTGTCACATCATCAATAAACACTAGTGACCCAGTGCCACTGGCAGCCATGCATGCCCAAGCCATCACACTGCCTCCGCCGTGTGTTACAGATGATGTGGTATGCTTTGGATCATGAGCTGTACCACGCCTTCGCCATACTTTTCTCTTTCCATCACTCTGGTAGAGGTTGATCTTGGTTTCATCTGTCCAAAGAATGTTCTTCCAGAACTGTGCTGGCTTTTTTAGATGTTTTTTAGCAAAGTCCAGTCTAGCCTTTTTATTCTTGATGCTTATGAGTGGCTTGCACCGTGCAGTGAACCCTCTGTATTTACTGTCATGCAGTCTTCTCTTTATGGTAGATTTGGATATTGATACGCCGACCTCCTGGAGAGTGTTGGTCACTTGGTCGGCTGTTGTGAAGGGGTTTCTCTTCACTATGGAGATTATTCTGTGATCATCCACCACTGTTGTCTTCCGTGGGCGCCCAGGTCTTTTTGCATTGATGAGTTCACCAGTGCTTTCTTTCTTTTTCAGGATGTACCAAACTGTAGATTTTGCCACTCCTAATATTGTAGCAATTTCTTGGATGGGTTTTTTCTGTTTTCGCAGCTTAAGGATGGCTTGTTTCACCTGCATGGAGAGCTCCTTTGACCTCATGTTTACTTCACAGCAAAACCTTACAAATGCAAGCACCACACCTCAAATCAACTCCAGGCCTTTTATCTGCTTATTTGAGAATGACATAACGAAGGGATTACCCACACCTGTCCATGAAATAGCCTTGGAGTCAATTGTCCAATTACGTTTGGTCCCTTTAAAAACAGGGTGGCACATGTTAAGTTGCTGAAACTCCTAAACCCTTCATCCAATTTTAATGTGGATACCCTCAAATGAAAGCTGAAAGTCTGAACTTCAACTGCATCTGAATTGTTTTGTTTAAAATTCACTGTGGTAATGTCTATAACCAAAATTAGAAAAATGTTGTCTCTGTCCAAATATATATGGACCTAACTGTATGGGGACCTGAATGGCGGACATATAGGGACCTGAATGGGGGACACATGGGGAGTGGAATGAGACATATGGTGACTGGGATGGATGACAGGTGGGGCCCAGGATGAGAAGCATGGAGACCAGGATGGTGGACATATGGAGAACAGGATGGGGGACATTGTTACATAAAGGGGTCAAGATTGGGGAGATTATTACAGGAAGGGGCACAGGACAGAGACATTAAATAAAGGGGCCAGGATGAGGGACATTATTACACAAATGACTCCAAGATGGGGAACATTTTTACAGAAGGGGGCCAGGACTGAGAAAATTATTACAGAACGGGGGACATTATTACAGATAGGGGCCAGGACGGGTGAGGTAATTACTGTATGGGGGCCAGAGTGAGGAACATAGATTACTGCTTTATGGTGTCAAGTGGGGGACATAATTACTGTAGGGGCCAATTGGGGGACATTATTACTGCTGTAATATAATTTACTTTTGAAGATACAGTTTTCCAGTCAGTCACTATGTGGTGGTAATACATGGTCTGGTCATGATGTGGCGGTATTTGTTCTTTGTATGTGGTATTATTCGGTTACTATGTGGTGGTAATATGTGGTTCATTTATGGCTTTGTGGTATTTATCCCTTCTATGTGGTATTATTTATTCACTATGTGGTGGTAATATATGGTCAGGTCATAGTGCGGTGGTATTCATCCTTTATATGTAGTATTATGTGGTGTAATGTATGGTTTGGTCATATTGTGGTGGTATTTGTCACTTGTATGTGGTATTATTTCGTCACAATGTGGTGGTAATATGTGATATGGTCATGGTGTGGTGGCATTTGTCACTTGTAAGTGGTATTATTTGGTCACCATGGGGTGGTAATATATGGTATGGTTATGTTATGGCAGTATTTCGCACATATTTGGCCTGTGACTGATGAATACGGAGATTAGGTGCAGCAGATATTTGAGATGACAGATGTATGGGTGCTCATGCTTTCCTATTTGAGCAGTGTTCCTTTAGTAATAACTTTAAAAACTTATAGAAAATCCTTTAATACTATTCACCATAGACAGAAGTAACTGACATTGATTGTAACAATGTCTGCTGTGTCTGCATTGGCTCAGCGGATAGAGAAGCCGACTAAAAAACAAAGGCTCAAGGGTTCGAACCCAGGAGCATGGCAATAACTCAGAATTTCATGAAGGGTTGGGTAAGAAAACCGGTCTTCTAGACTGGAAAACTGTTTTGTATCAGGGTTGTCAGCGTCTAGAGAGGGCGAGTTCAATCCAGATACAGCTATAGCTGGAGCCACCCTCCAAAAGGTTCTTGCTTCCACCAGTACCGTAGGATAATGTGATATAATGAGCTTTTAATGCTTTTCAGGAAAAATGACACAGTGCAGAACAGAGCTAAAATAACGACCTACATATGTACAGAAGAAAACGTTTCAAGAGAAGCGGCAAGACAGATAGTGTGACAGCCACATTACATTTTACATAGTGAAAGAGATCCATGTTATGGTTGAGAAGCTCTCAGACTTCATACTTTGTTCACTCCCGGATTCCCAGGTGCAGTTGTTGGCAAGCTTGTCAGGTTAGGGAATTGTTAATGTTTTTTTAAAGGGATGTAAAACCTAAAAAATAATTAGGAAAAAAAAAAAGAAATAGTATAAAAACCTATATACAGTACTTGTCTGTCAGTAAGACGTTCTGCAGGTGCCTTAAAGAGACGAGCAGAAATTTGGCCAAGAACATAGAAGGCCATTAACTTCTCATCTCATCGTCCAATTTAGGTGGAGATAAGAGTGATTGGGCCAGAGTAGAGCTCCCGATACACCAAAATAGGGACGTTCCCCCCAGCTAGAAATTGACGTGATCTTATGTGATCAGTCCATTAGCTGGAGATCAGAGTGATTTGGTAATGGAGTGGAGCTAAGGTCCCAAGATCGCCAACTTCTCGTAACACCAAAACAGGAAAGAAGGGTTCTGACTCCAACAAGCTTCCTCCCAGGTAGAAATCAATGTGACCTGATATGATCGGTCCATTAACCTTTCATCTCATCTCATCAATTTAAGCTTTGACTTTAGAGATCAAATGATTGGGAAGTGGAATAGAGCTAAAATAGGTAGTCTCCCATTGCTCCAAAATAGGGAGGAAGGGTTCTTACTCCAGCAAGCTTCCTCCCAGCTAGAAATTGATGCGATCTCATTGATCAATCCATTAGCTTCTCATCTCATCCATTTGAGATGGAGATCAAAGTGATTTAGCAACGGGGTGAAGCTGAGATCCTAAGATCCCTAGTCTTCTACTGCACCAAAATGAGAAGGGACGGTTCTTACTCCAGCAAGCTTCCTCTCAGCTAGGAATTGATGTGATCTGATCAGTCCATTAGCCTTCATCTCATCCATTTTAGCTTTTATTTTAGAGATCAACTAATTGCTCAAATGGAGAAGTTAGATTGATATTTGTAGCAAAGCAACGAGATAGGATTCATGAGGCCCCTATATACGAGACAAATAAAAAAAACGCAATGATTCGTCGTTCTTTGGCCGTATGAACGGTCGTTTGTTGGCAGGAGAAAAACATCTTTGACTGTAGACAGCATTGGATTTTTTTAGCCAGAAAATTTTTTTTATATGCTCGATTCGTCTTTTGAGGGATAACGAACCTTGATGGTCGTCCATTGGTGTAAACGAACAGTCATTCGTTTTGCCGAGGCAGCTGAATATGGTTCATTACGGTTGAAACTGCCCATTTCAGTTGACTTTTCTCCAATGTTTTTGCCTTCCTCTATTGCAGAAGGTTTCCTCCCAGCTAGAGATTGATGCGATCTGATGTGATCGGAAGTAAAAATGGATGTCCACCTGGTGGGCCAGGTCTAAGTGTGTGTGGACCCTTGTCCGCCCCAGTGGGCCATTGGCTTTATGAGAGCACTGTTTGTTTACCCAATCTTTCTTGGACCACTTAGCCCACAGGACCTTACCAAATGCCCAGGCTTACCTGATGCCGATACCAGACGTGAACACTTTTGGTAACAATGAGAAGCATAGCACTGATTTTTATTTTAATTTTTCAGATTATTTTTTTCTTTTTATAGTAAGAGCAAGTTTATCATAATCTAATGGATGGTAATTAATAGATTAGGTAAGAGTAGTAAGTAATATTCTCATATCTGTCCTGTAAGTATAGCCCATTCTTCTAAAGGTGCCCAGAACCTTTAAGCCATAGGAATCCCTTTAAGCTTACCCCAGCCATTTACTTGTAACATTTTGAGAGACCTATAGGATATATTTTACTGTTAATTATAAAACCAAAATTTGGAAGTTAATTTCTAATATGTGGTTTGTTTGGACTTTTACATACTTTGAACCTTCACATCAAACGAATCCTGAACTGTGGCCAAGTGATTTCCACCTTCGTTAACATCTGGATATTAGATTGGACTTCGGCTAACTTTGGCAAAGAAAAAAGCTTTTGAAACTTTCAAAAGAAAACTTGCCGAAAACGTTTTCTTATACTTGAGAAACTATGCGACATTCAACATTTCCAATCTCCGTAAACCGGGATGTATCCGGTGGCCACAAATTTATTTTGAAGGCAACTAAAAAAAGGGTAAAATAACAGTTGGGAAAAAATTTTAGTGGCTGGAAACTAGTCCTAAAAGGTCTCAAAATGGTGAAGAACTGGACATCCTCAACCATCGTCCACAAGTCCTGGTCCGGCAATGACCTGGTTCTTGCTGGTCTTTTCATCCTGATCCTGTCCCGACACAAATTGGCTGAAAATGCTTAGCTAATTAATGGTGGTTATTAGCTCAGTTTGCAGAGACCTGACCAAAAAGAAAAAAAACAGCAGGATCCATGTAAGCACCGAGACGGGACAACTGAGGAATCGGAAGATGTAGGGGTTTTTTTTATTATAAAGCCATTTTAATAATAATATTCATCAGCTAGAAATTCTATTTAAAGGGGTTGTTCCAATTTTGAAAGTCCCAGAGGCTTTACTCAGTGACTTATGACCCAGCACTGAGTTTCCACCTTTGATCCCTGTATCTGATATTGCTGACATGACGCTGACAGCGCTGTAGCCAATCACTGAGCTCAGCCTCTCCGAGTGAAGCTTTTCGTCTACACAGGGATAGCCGCTGAGCTTAGTGACTGGCAGCAGCACTGTCAACGGGATGTCAGAGCTGCAGCCAATATCAGATAGCAGGAACAGAGGTGGATCCAGGACGGTACAAAAAAGTGTAGTTTTTTTTTTAAATAAACTGAGTTCCAGGGGAACGTAGTCGCAGTGTGAAGTCTATGACAGGTGCCATTTATAACACCGGTAGTACCGAACCAGGAAGTAGGCAGAGTAGGCAGCTGCCTAAGGAATAAATAAAGCCGGGGCACAATTTCAGGATTTAGAGAGAAAAATTTAAAAATGGGTCAGTCATGGGTACCCTGGAGGGGGTAATAAAATGAATAACTGCCCATCTGGGAGTTACTAAAATGAACCTCAGGTGGGATGTAGTCTGAAACCATTGTCTTGGGCGCAAAAACCATTAGTCCCTCTGCTGTCTTAATGGCTAAAAGTAGATTGTCTACTTCCAGGGACCCCGATGTGACTAGTACCCCCAATCCGTTACAGCTATGCCCGTGCGTCTTCATTTCATCCATTGATGCCAATTACCATATGTGGAAGTAATTGCTCTCCATTAACAGCTCATAGAATTTCTGCCCATTCTTCCATCATATTGAGAGACAACCTGGCGTAGGGATTACCCACATGGAGAAAATTACTTTCTTATTTTTTCCTTTTTTAGAAATGGAACATATTAAACCAATTCTTAAAAGGCTCAGTGTAAAGTCTGATGTCCTGAGTGATTCTACAGGAAACGTTCCTTACACATGGAGCAACTTTCCATAGAATTGAGATCACAATTTTACTGGTCAGAAGCCCCCTAATGAGCTGTGAGTGTCATCAAATGTCACGGCCCCCAGCTACAACAGCTGAGAACCCCCACCTACTGCCATCAGCTTTACTCTTGAGGAAATCTAAAAATGAGCTAAGATCTAGCTTTAAGACTTACAGTGGCCCTAAAGCAAAGTGAGCATGTGCGACCACCACTCCAATAGACAGTGGTCGCACATGCTCACTATGGCAGCATTCACAGAAAACAACTCTGGCCCGGAAGTTAAAAAAACCTGCAATCTACCGGAATTCGTAGAAAGAGGTAAGCATATTCAGAGAATGGTCTGGGGTTTGTATAAGTTTAGAAGGTCTGGTCTGAGATCTGTGCTGGCTTAGGAGATGAGGTCTAGGACCTATGCTCTTGGGGTGTGGTCTGGGGCGGGTCTGCATTTGTTTAAGCAACTGGTTTGGGATCTAAATTAGTATAAAGAATCTGGCCTGGACTGTGTGTTTAATTAGGGGTTCAGTTCTAGGATGTCTATTTATGGTGCAGGTATCAGGTCTAAATTCGTTAAAGGGTCTGGTCTGGGGTCTGTTTTAGTTTGAAGGGTCTGGCTTGGAATCTGAAATTGTTAAGGGGGGTCTAGTCTAAGGTATGTATATTAGTTTAGAGAGACTCGCCTGGGGTGTGTATTTACCTAGGGGGTCAGATCTTTGCTTAAGGGGTCTGGCCTCAGGTCGTAATTTGTTTAGGGGTCCGGTTTGGAGGTCTGTATTAATTTAAAGGCTATAAATTTGTTACGGGAGTAAGCCTTAAGGATTCTATTTGTTTATGGGTTCTGGTCTGGGGTTTGCTTTTGTTTAAGGCCTCTTTCACATTTCCGTCGGTACGGACCCGTCGCAATGCATCGGGCCGACGTACCGACGGACGTTGTGAAATTACTGCGCGACGTGGGTCTTTCAACGCATCCGCTGCCCAGTCTGCAGTCCGGGGAGGAGGGGGCGGAGTTTCAGCCACGCATGCGCGGTCGAAAATGGCGGACGCAATGCACAAAAAAGTTACATTGAACTTTTTCGTGCGTTGCGTCCGCCAAAACACGACGGACGCGACGTGTGGCCATCCGTCACGATCCGTTCCTAATACAAGTCTATGGGCAAAAAATGCATCCTGCAAGCACATTTGCAGGATCCGTTTCTTTCCCATAACAATGGATTGCGACGGATCTAAAAAGATGGAAATGTGAAAGAGGCCTAAGGTTTCTGGTCTTGGGGTTTGTATGTAGGGGGTCTAGACTGGGGTCTGCATTTTTTTGATAGGTATTAGTTGAGATCTGTATTTAGTCAGATGTCTCTTCTGGAGGTCTGGACTGAAGAGGTCTAGTCTGAGGGCTGCGATTTTTTTTTTAGATGAGTCTCGGTTGAAGTCTGTATTTTGTTTAGGTATTTGGGGGGGTCTGCATTTAGTCAAATTGCCTATCTGGTGGCCCGCACTGTTTAAATAAGAGGGGGCTAGGTTAAATATGTTTGGAAGGCACTTTGCTTCTCAGAGTCTCACTATTTCTGAAAAAGTAAGCAATTATTGCTTTAGGCCAACCGATGGTATGGCAACAGAGGGCGACAGCTACTACTTCCCGATCGATCCATCCTGAAACACATGTGCCGAAAAGATCAGGGTATGTTAAGCAGCCTCATTCCAACTCAGAAGGTATTTTAATGGTCCTGAACGTTCATTAGGAGGCCACACATCATCAAAGGTTTGGAACACGTTCCTCGAAATTAGTACATTTTTCTGCGTGATTCTCCCACATAAGGTCTTCTATACGTTGATCTATAAACACATTCCCATAGAGGAATGTTTTTCCTGGTATTACGTTTTTTTCTGTGAAAAATTAAATTTTCATGCATGAAAACGATTATACAATGTGAGAATATGCTGACTGCAGCTGACCGGGGGTCATATGATGTGCGGGATGGCTCACATGCCATTCATTCAGGCTACTAAGAATGTTGGTATAAGGCCTTCAGGCAATGCTAGAAATATTTATCTAGATTCTTCTGACAAGAGCCCGCAGCCTTTTTTTCAATCGGTGACATTTTGCACTGTTAGGACAAATCTACAGACGAAGCACAATTATTTAAGGCAAATGGTGTCAGGAAAAATACGTCACACGTTGTGTGGTCATAGAAGCACTCGGCGAATGTTGTGTCTTTGTAAATATTGGGCACGTGAATGGGCTCAAAAATTGCACCTCACAAATGAGAAAATAATATTTTAAGCATAATATTCTAGACAAGGAGGACTGAAACCATCATGGAAGTCACTTTGTGGCACCTATACTTATTCACTCTACACGTACACCCAGGAGAAACATTTGATGAGGAAGGATCCTTAGTTTGGTGGGTTACACACTGGGTCAACAACGGCCTAGGTCCTGTGCCCTCACCAGGGCTAAAAAAAAAGAGTGGCAACCAACGTGGATGTAGGTTTTGGATACCTATACCGGTTGCTCTTTTTCCCCTATGAAAAGCCTACAGAGAAGTGGAACGTGGATCATATCCCATGGCAAGGAACTTTATCTGCAATTTGAGTCCAATTTTTCCCATTAGATATAATTAACTTCCAACTCCATGGGTGACAATTTGAGAGGTCTATACTGAGACATTCTCTGAGAACCCTATGGAGATGGGGAACCCTGGTTTTAGTGGGTTATACTCTATTGAAAGGATTTTCATTTACAATTTACCCTCACCAGGGTAAAAAAAAATAATAGGTGACAACCTCTATGAGTGTAAACACACATTAGACTAACGTTGGCCGAGCCCACCGATATCAATGGACTCAGCCAACAATCTATCCCGACTTTCCGCTGACAGACGATGTCGGTGAAGATAAGGATCTGCTATGTCTGATTTTGGACTCCCGATATTTTTGTTCTCTAAGAGATAAGCTGCCACCAGAGATGACTGTCAGCAGCTTAGTGTTTTTGTGTATGGTGAGATAGCTGTTGGCCAAACAATTGGATGAACCATTGTTCTCAAGTTTTTGGGGGGCTTAAGTTTTGGGAATCATTCTAGCTCCCCCAATGGAAAATTAATAGAGAACTATAAGTAGCCTATTTCTCCAATGGAACAACAAAAATTGGCGTCAATATGTGGTATCTATACAGCTTTATGCTCTACGTTCCTCAACAAGTGGTCCATGAAGAAGGAGAACCCTTAGTGAGCCATATAATCTGGAAAGGGTCACCATCTACAGCTTGGGCCTCCTTTCCTCACTCACCAGGTCGACAACCACTATGGGTTTAATTCTGTGATTTCTATACTGGTTCTTTCTCTGTACAACCCCCATTGAGAAGTCAACTGGGATGGAGAACCCTAAATGTAATTCCCTCACTAGGATCCTAGTCTTTATTAATGCCACTTTATGGTACGTCCATCAGTGAAAAGTCTCCAAGGAAGCAGAATTCCTAGCAGGATGGATACCATCCTCCATACTGGTCACCACGAGAGGCCAGCAGTTGAACATGGACTGGGACTTCTGCAGTCCGATAACGAAAAATTACAATGCATCAATTTCTAAAAAGTAAATACAGGAGGACACAATTGCCTAAAATCAATTAAAACAGTCAACAAATGGGATTGAATGTGACACAGAACAAACGGGACATTTTAATTAAAGTCGCTAAATTGCCTACACAAGAAACAAAAAAAGCAAACTAAGATTTTATTCGCACATTGCCTGTGACAGATCGGCCACGGCTGCCCGGAAAAAAAAACAACAAATTCAATTATTTGTCATTTGTTGATATGGATGATAAGAAATACAATATAAAAATCCGACAAGTCAGACAGAATTAACAAGTTGGGTTCTAATTTATGGTAGATGCAGTGAAGCGAGGTTCTGTATACGCCAACTTCAGGGTTTTTTTTTTTATCACAGATAGAAATTACGGTAATTGCCTCGTTTTAGAAGTCCAACTTATTAAGAGCTCTCGAAAGTAAGCTTTGAGGAGCAGGGATGTAATCTGATTTTAAGGAGAACACCGAAAAAATATATCGCAAGCAAGACAAAACTTCTTGACTGCGCTGGTGGTCACCACTGTCTTAGGGAACTTTCCGTAAGACCCAAATCTTCATCCACACGGAAGGGGTCAGAAGAGGACATCTCCTCGATGGTGACACTTTTTACGTTCTTCTAACATTCTCTGTCTCCTGGAAACATCTTATCAATAGTGGTTAGGATATGCTATCACTTTATAATCTGAGAAGTTCTGATCTTTTGGGCCCCCACCGATCCTAAAGGTCCCAAAGGACCTCATGCACGTAGACTAAAGTCTGAACCAACCAGTTTAATGAGTGTGGATGCCTCCTGACTCTCCTCTAACAGATGCTACTGTGAGAACGTAGATTCCAGAGCTATGAAATTCCAACAACCAATCCTTTAATTCTCTGGGAGATAAGCCGTCCCCAGAGGAGCCTGGATGTGACAAAAGAGTCAGGAAGGGACAGGGGAGACTCTCATAGAGAACAGAGGAGCACTCGGCCAAGAGAGCGTGTGTAGAGGGAAGTCAAGAAAAATAGCTGTTGGTTAAAGGATCCTGAAATAAATGCATATATGAATTCCCATAACAATATGGGAACTCACTCTAAGTGTGAAAAGGCTAAACCATTGGTCAAAAAATATTCATGAAAATAAATATTTATATATTTTATCTATTTTTATGTCAGAGTGGTTTTCGGGTCTTATCTAAAACTCATAAAATGAGTTTGATTTTTTTTTTCCAACAGAAATAGCGCCCCTCTTATCTTTGGGCTGTTTTTGGCATTGCAAGTCAAATAAAATAGAGCTGTTCTGCAGTACCAGATATGGCCTACAGACAAAGGAGCGCTTTTTAACCCTGTTTTTCTACCTAAATGCCTTTTAAGCCCACTCTCAGCCGTTTTCTCTCAACACTATGTACATGGTATGAGTCTGGTCATTTTAATTCATCCCCCTATAATTTAGAAAGTAAGGCGCTCTGATGTCAAGTGATTTGTCTCAGGTCCTACACAGTGAGCAATGAATAAATAAATTCTTAATCATTATGTCCCCGGCATTTAATCAAAATTGCTAATGTAGGACTGTCTCCCCAGAACGTGACTCATGGTGCCAGCAGGCCACTGCATATACATTAGAACAGGACACTTGTCCATGATTTCAATGTCATTATGCCAGAGGCAAAGAATAACAGAAAAGGCTGCGGGAAAAAAAAACAACAACAGGATATTCGCATAGTTCTACAGCTTGTCAATACTAATAATTAATGCAGGAAAGAATGGACATTTCATCTAAATGTTTTCTTATATTAGGTTTCGCCATCAAAGCTCCCACAGGGGTTGTCGCCGAACATTTCGAATTAGAAAATCGAGTAATGCAAAAACATACGGTCATTGTTTTAAGGCAGAAGTACCATTAACGACTTCAGAAAAGAATGATTGACAACCAATATGGTCGCCATTACTGTTTTCAGGTTGTCATCTAACTTTTTTTTGCACTAAACATACATATTTGTAGGTGATTTACCAATATGGGAGCATGTTTGCTTGATTAATTAAAGAAGTATAGGAAAGCAAGATGACAAACATTATGGCCGCCATCAAAGCTCCCTCAGGGGTTGTCACCTAACTTTTTAAGGCACCCTTCACATGTATGTGTCTCCGGTATGCGTGGCATACCACACTAACTCATTATAATATATGGCCACCAATACAGTTTCTATATGAGTTGTCACAATGTAAGTAACGCCATTTTCAAAGGTGGATAGATTCTGGGTGTTCCTCATGGGCGGGGCTTAAATACTTTCATTTCAAAAGAACATGCAGTAGAATGTCTGTGTCTGTTTCCAGCAACTCATCCATCCCCTTCCACCCAATCTTATATCCACCAATACAGTTTCTATATGAGTTGTCACAATGTAAGTAATGGTTGATAGATTCTGGGTGTTCCTCATAAGTGGGGCTTAAAGTAATACTTTCATTTCAAAAGAACATGCAGTAGAATGTCTGTGTCTGTTTCCAGCAACTCATCCATCCCTTCCACCCAATCTTATATCCACCAATACAGTTTCTATATGAGTTGTCGCGATGTAAGTAACAAACATTTTCAAAGGTGGATAGATTCTGGGTGTTCCTCATGGGTGGGGCTTAAAGTAATACTTTCATTTCAAGAGAACATGCAGTAGAATGTCTGTGTCTGTTTCCAGCAACTCATCCATCCCTTCCACCCAATCTTATATCCACCAATACAGTTTCTATATGAGTTGTCGCGATGTAAGTAACAAACATTTTCAAAGGTGGATAGATTCTGGGTGTTCCTCATGGGTGGGGCTTAAAGTAATACTTTCATTTCAAGAGAACATGCAGTAGAATGTATGTGTCTGTTTCCAGCAACTCATCCATCCCCTTCCACCCAATCTTATATCCACCAATACAGTTCCTATATGAGTTGTCACAATGTAAGCAACGCCATTTTCAAAGGTGGATAGATTCTGGGTGTTCCTCATGGGTGGGGCTTAAAGTAATACTTTCATTTCAAGAGAACATGCAGTAGAATGTATGTGTCTGTTTCCAGCAACTCATCCATCCCCTTCCACCCAATCTTATATCCACCAATACAGTTCCTATATGAGTTGTCACAATGTAAGCAACGCCATTTTCAAAGGTGGATAGATTCTGGGTGTTCCTCATGGGCGGGGCTTAAAGTAATACTTTCATTTCAAGAGAACATGCAGTAGGATGTATGTGTCTGTTTCCAGCAACTCATCCATCCCCTTCCACCCAATCTTATATCCACCAATACAGTTCCTATATAAGTTGTCGCGATGTAAGTAACGCCATTTTCAAAGGTGGATAGATTCTGGGTGTTCCTCAGGGGCGGGCTTAAAGTAATACTTTCATTTCAGAAGAACTTGCAGTAGAATGTCTGTGTCTGTCTACAGCCACTCGTCTATCCCCTTCCACCCAATCTAGCCAGCAGCCAATGTGAAATCCAATCTCAGTTTAATTATTGAAAACAGATTTTAACCACAAATTGAGAGGAAAAGATGAGTGCAGGAGAAGAAAAAAAGCAGATTTCTCTGATAACATACATTACAAAGTAGCTTATTTTGATGTGTATTATTGATTAGCTAAATAAAAATTAATATGATAAGTAACCTTTAACCCCTTCACGATGGAGCCCACATCAAAGGGGGAGACACGACATGCGCCGTACTAGTGCGGCGCATGTCGTGAAGGGGTTAAATGTTCCAAATTTTAATTTTTAAAAGTTGGTAAGTATGGAAAACCGAGGTGTGAGGTCAGAAAAGAATAAATCAGCTTGACAGAAGAGGGTGACTTTAATGGGGGTGAGTGCCCTTTAAGAAGTGTCATTATTAGTGGGGGTGAGTTCATGACAATGTATTAAACTAATCCCGGGACCAATATTTATGAGCCACTGACTATATGACGCACTGGCAGGATATATTTTCCCCTATTAGGCCCCACTTCCCCCGCGGAGGGGCATTGCCGGCACTCAGGCGTCTTCCTATATGCTCCATGTTTACAGTAAAGCAAACGATAAAGGAGAAATTCTTCCCCCTATAAAGAGACTATTCTCAATGCTACAATGAAGGTTTCTTTGGCTGCCTGCACGTGAGAATCTATAGAATAAGGAGCTATTGACATGTCATACTGAACGATGGCAATGTCGCAGCATATCTCCACTGCTTTACTTTTCATTTTATTATTATTTTATTGGGTTTTTTTTAGCTTAGATATAAATACACAACCACGGAGTTTCTATGATAAACCAGTGGAGGAATGATCCCAGAAGTCAGTCCTCCGCTAATCACCCATTTATCAATAATTTATCAAAATTAGTGTGAAAAAAGGAAAAGTGGAGCAGTGGCCAATGACAACCCATCAGACTCCAGCTGATAACACCTCTATATACAGTAGATAACACAGGATCCACCATTCACAATAGGTGATGTCACAGCTCACCTCCTCCTCCTGTACAATGACTGATAACACCTCTGTATACAGTAGATAACACAGGATCCACCATTCACAATAGGTGATGTCACAGCTCACCTCCTCCTCCTGTACAATGACTGATAACACCTCTATGTACAGTAGGTAACACAGGATCCACCATTCACAATAGGTGATATCACAGCTCACCTCCTCCCCCTGTACAATGAATGATAACACCTCTATATACAGTAGACAACACAGGATCCACCATTCACAATAGGTGATGTCACAGCTCACCTCCTCCTCCTGTACAATGACTGATAATACCTCTATATACAGTAGATAACACAGGATCTACCATTCACAGTAGGTAATGTCACAGCTCACCTCCTCCTCCTGTACAATGACAGATAACACCTCTATATACAGTAGATAACACAGGATCTACCATTCACAGTAGGTAATGTCACAGCTCACCTCCTCCTCCTGTACAATGACTGATAGCACCTCTATATACAGGAGATAACACAGGATCCACTATTCACAATAGGTGATGTAACAGCTCACCTCCTCCTCCTGTACAATGACTGATAACACCTCTATGTACAGTAGATAACACAGGATCCACCATTCACAATAGGTGATGTCACAGCTCACCTCCTCCTCCTGTACAATGACTGATAACACCTCTATATACAAGAGATAACACAGGATCCACCATTCACAATAGATGATGTCACAGCTCACCTCCTCCTCCTGTACAATGACTGATAACACCTCTATATACAGTAGATAACACAGGATCCACTATTCACAATGGGTGATGTCACAGCTCACCTCCTCCTCCTGTACAACGACTGATAACACCTCTGTATACAGTAGATAACACAGGATCCACTATTCACAATAGGTGATGTCACAGCTCACCTCCTCCTCCTGTACAATGACTGATAACACCTCTATATACAGTAGATAACACAGGATCCACCATTCACAATAGATGATGTCACAGCTCACCTCCTCCCCTCCTGTACAGTGACTGATAACACCTCTATATACGGTAGATAACACAGAATCCACCATTCACAATAGGTGATATCACAGCTCACCTCCTCCTCCTGTACAATGACTGATAACATCTCTATATACAGTAGATAACACAGGATCCTCCATTCACAATAGATGATATCACAGCTCACCTCCTCCTTCTGTACAATGACTGATAACACCTCTATATACAGTAGATAACACAGAATCCACCATTCACAATAGGTTGTCACAGCTCACCTCCTCCTCCTGTACAATGACTGATAACACTCTATATAAAGTAGATATCAGAGGATCTGCCATTCACAGTAAGTGATGTCACAGCTCACCTCATCACCCTCCTGTATGATGACTAATAACACCTCTATATAAGAGAAATAACAGGGAATACTAACATTTGTTTCTTCTGGAGCGCACAATGTGAAATCTCTGCTTGTAGACCAACCTGACATCTCTTTGGAGTCCTCCCTGAAGGCTTGAGCTGTCATCCCTCCTTCCCTGGCATCACCAATCACAGCTTGGTAGCATCTGAGTCTTCTCGATCAGTTGCAAAACACATGATTGGCTGCATTTGGGTGGGAGGCATAAAAGAGCAGACCTCCAGAGAAAACTCTGAAGGAACACCTGGTTGGTCTACAAGCAGAAATTTCACATACTGTACTCCAGAAGCAATAAATGTGAATATCTCGGCAATGGAGCGACGCAGCACAAAACGGAAAAATGTGGAATAGTCAGGGGAGCTCAGGGATTTTTAAAAGGCAAATGGCTAATACTAGGCCTAGCAGCCAGTGTGAAAAAAAGCATTATTAACGTAAAAAATGACATATAATTAGCATACAAACATGATTTAAGACGCCACAATTGCCACATTTCCCCACTTCACACAATAACATGATGTTAGGAGATGCTGCGTTATTATTTTATACCCCACTTCCCCTGTCTGATCCCCAAAATGAAAATTACGCTCATAAAAGAAGCAATAAGATGAATAACGTGCTGCAGCACATAAAGAACCCGTTGGTGCTTTGTACTTGAGAAATCTTCTCTGTGAGAATAGCTGTGCACTAATTACTTCTATTTAGATGAGACTTCGTTTGATGAATTATAAGAGCCGGCGTTTCATCTCGGAAATCTACAAATATGGCCGACATACAGCGCTGATCAGGAGGGCATTCATCACTTACTGATCTTCTGAATTAGAGGATCAGACCCTCGTCAGCACACAAGTAGCTGCTGGTCTTCACCGATTGGTGGAATTACACATATCCCAACATGACTTCACATTAAATATCCATTCTCGCCAAATTTGGCCATGATCCTCCCCCAAAAAAGGCAGGGTTCTAAACACCACTCAAAAGAAGGCAGTCCCTCATGGTATTGGTCATTCCCAGAAAGGTCAAGGGGGCGGGATTTGGAATTGTCTCTTTTACCAAAGGTAATATTGGTAAGTAAGGGGGTCTTTGGAGATTGGCCATGTTCAAAAATTGGGGCCTGCTTCTTAATGATCAGGAAATAAAATTTTCTCTTGTGTCTATTCTTTACTTCTGTAGCCCCCTAATGTATGGGACATAATGGCAGAAAAAAAGACGAGTTGGCCATGCCCGTTCCTTTATTCCCTGGGAGATCCTGAACTAGAAACAACAGCACTACTTGTGGCCATGGCTGGTACTACAATTCAGGCCAATTCACTTTGATAGCGCTAAGCTCGGCATGAACTGTAGTACCAGACACAAACACAAGAGCGGCGCTGTGTCTGGTACGGAAGTGAAAGGGCTGTGGCTCTCCAATAGAAGCCAAACCCCGCTCTGTAAAATGGTGAAGATATTTAAGGCCTATCCTTAAAATGAGACACCAATTTAAAATTCCAGCCTTTAATGAAGACCTGTCACTTGCCATAAACATGTCATTTTTTTACCTGGTGTAAATGTCGCCGTTCTCCTGAATCTGGCAATATTTATATTTTGTTTCTACGCCCTTCCGTTCCAGAGATATGGCCTTCTCTTCTCTGTAAGGAAATCTAGCCTATTTAGACAACTGGGTGTGATCCCTAAGAACACGCCCACAAAGAACATTTATGAAGACACCCACTTGTCTTATAAGACTAGATTTAGATACAAGAAAGAAAGGGCCATATCTCAGGAACGGAGAGGCGTAGGAAAAAAAGAAAAACAACGCCGGATTCAGGAGAACAGCGGCAATAACACCAGGGAGGAAAAAAAAATACTTATTTATGGCAAGTGACAGGTCTTCTTTAAAGGGTTCACAACAAAGCAAGACACGTAGTTTTTCGTTCACAACGTATGCTCTGCTGTGAAGGGCCTACCCACTCAATTAGGGATCATTTCTTTCCTAGATCTTGTCACCCTGCCCTTGTTTTCATCTCCGCACCAGATGGTGAATGCCAACATATTATACTGAAAACCATCCAACATGGGTCAAGTTACACACAGACGACAACCACAGAGGAGAAAGCATAACAGAATACGCAACATCCATCCAGGCAGGAAGGAGAACAGGAGTTATAATTTCACCGAAACACCTAGTCCAAAGGTTCTAAATCTAAAACAGACATTTTGGGTGCACATTTTGGTGCCAAGCTGATATCCCTGGCACCGGGCCAGCCTCGTGATACAACACAGAAACGGTTTCAACAATGCTGAAATATAAGAAGGCGTTTTACTACAGACAATACGTCTTAAGACCAGAGAGCCGAAGTCTGCTGCTTTGTGTCTGCGCATGGTAACCGTGATGACAGGCAATGGCGGAATATTTTATAGCTCTGGTATGAAAAGTGGGGAGGCACCTGAATTCCTCAACACCAGAAAAAAAGAACTCCTCTGGTCCACAGTTTTGTACCCGCACTAAAAGAATGAACATATTTTACAGATGTTAACATAGTTGTATGCTGAGAAATTATTCAGCTTTCGTATATACTTTGCATTTCCTGCCATTTTCAAGGTCAACAAATGGGGGAAAAAAAGTATTTTTTTTTACTTGGTGTAAATGCCGCTGTTCTCCCGAATCCGGCGTTGTTTTTCTTTTGTTCCTACGCCACTCGGTTCCCGAGATATAGCCTCTTGTTTCCATCAGGTTTTTTTGCCAAGTGGGCGTGTGCCTCAATACTTCTCATGGAGACTGCGCCCGCTTGGCTTATAAAAAACCTAGAGTTACATACAGCGAAGAGGAGGCCGTATCTCAGGAACGGATAGGCGCAGAAACAAAAGAAAAACAACGCCGGATTCGGGAGAACAGCGGCATTTACACCACGTTACTTGGCTCCTAAGTTGATGCTAGTCAGGTGATAAACTAAAGAGAAAAAAAGTTAGATTTCAACATTCCTGATCCTTTTTTCCCCAGGAGATGTTCTACCAGACCCAGAAGCAATCTCTCATCTGTGGCCATCCCTTGTAATACAGATTAGGTGCATTCATGAAACTAGAGCAAAGCTGCAGTACCAGATATGGCCACACATAGGGGAGGGCACTGTGACATTTAATAAAAATAAGTCAACATTTTCTAATATCTTAATATAGAAAACTACAACCATAAAATTGGAAAAAAAAACAAAACCTAAAAACCATTCAATTGTTTTACATGCTAAATAATTGTTTGTGGCATGAAACTAAGACCTTATTCAGACGTCAGTGTTGGCCGTCTAGGTGCTGTTAGTCGTCGACATGTCCTAGTGTGGTTTGTTTTGCAGACAGAACTCACCCCGTCAAGTGAAAAATAAAACCGACAGCGCACCCCTGGCATCCGAGTGCTGTCCATTTTCTACGAACTGGATGCCACATGGATGGTAAAAATGGACACAAGTATGAAAAAAATGCCCATTACACGGATATATAACATACAATGAGGACAATCGTGTGTTATTAAAGCTTAATGCAATCAAAGATCAAACCTTCCACAAGAAAAAATTCAGATTTTTCTGTGCCCGCATTCTCCACCATCTGTGAAGTTTATTAACAATTAACTAGGCATTCGGCATTAGAAATATTCCCAATATCCCCATCATTTTTTTACTCGGATAAAACACAAGGGGGTAATTTCAGGATTCTGTAAGGCATTAAATACACTTTCATTTACTTGCTTACTGCGCGCAGTGTCCCTAATGCTTTATAACGTGTGTATTTTAGGGAGAATAGATAACCATCTTGTAAAACCATTTAATTGTTAGCAATGCTTTAACCCGAGCTCCACAGTACCATGGATACCGAACACTTTTCATGGTCGAGTGTTAGCTGACAGCGAGCTTATTAAAATTGAAATTAGCATGGTAGCCGCACGCAACGTACTTGCATGAAACGGAGTTCTGTTCTGTTGTCATGCTACATCTCCCGTTACGTATACTGTCAAGCTGAAATTAGGGAGAAGCCATGCAATGTGAAAAAGTGGTGGAGGAGGTCAGAGGCTGTACGGTGCACTCCTAAATGGTCCATTCGTCCCCAAAAATCTGCTGTGCAAAGTTCTGTTCAATGCCTCACGATCATTGCTCGTCACTCTGTGACTGTTCATGATTGCGGAAAGGGGCCCTGCTTCCAAAGGTACCTCTAAAGGTGAGGAGGCTTGGGCCACCAGCCTTACTGTTCGCCTGGTATTCTGTAAGCTGTCCCCTCTCCCAGGAAGCCTGGGACAGAAATGCTAGTGTATCAACATGTAAGATAGACAGGGATAACAGAAAAGCCACAAACAAACAAAAACATTCACCAAAGGTAGACAAGTATATAGGGAAGGATAGGAATGTACCAACCAAATGGGAATAGGACAACGAGGAAAGCGTACACACAAAAACAGCACACAACAATCTCCAGCAGCAACAACGATCTCCAATTCAGCATAGTGACTCCAAGAAGCTAGGAAGAAAAGCTTTCACTGGCAAGGAAGAGAAGATCTGGCCAGGTTTTATTGGGAGAGGGTATGACCAGATCAGAAGCAGCTGAAATGGAGCTGCATGTTTCTTACCAGCATAGAAAGGGTTGTTAAGCTCTTCAGCACCAAACGAAAACAAATCCATTTAAGATGAGACACAAACACACAGGCTAAATGGAAGATCTGCGATTCACAATAGGTAGTGATCGTTTAACCCCAGATCTCCCAGGAGGACGTCACACACTTGTGACACTGCGTCACCACTTTCTAGATAGAGACCTCCGATTTATGGCTCTCTAGCTGTTGCAATACTATGATGTCCATCATGTCCATAGTTTTGCAACAGCTGGAAAGAAACCGGTTGGAGACCTTCAAAGTTCTACTCACATGAGGTCAGTTCTGTTTTCTTTTTCTAACTTTCTAGCCTAAAATATTAAAAGCACACAATTTCTTTTATATTTTTTTTAACATATTTTAATGATACACTTTTCCAAAGCCCAACCATACTCGTAGAATTCTCAACCACCATCATAGGGAGCTTTAGAGCTTACCGCATACACATAATACATTGAACTCAATAACAAAATAGTATGCAGAAAGCTCCCTGGCTCCCTCTAGTGGTGACTGCAGGAAGCCAAAATTGCTGTTTGTTGGGTATTTTGCACTAGAAAACTCAGTTTAGCAATTCATTTTTGTAGAAAAAAAAATTGCCTTTTTCAGACTCGCTACAGGGTCAAACCATCATTGATGCAAAGAGCGCCATAAATCTCAGCTTCCTTTATCAGTCATTTGGGGGAAGAGTGGACATTTGCAGGTTTTTCCTTTTTAAATAGGTGTTTATGGGTCATGGACTGAGCATGATCACTGCCGTTGGGCGGTTAGCGAGAACTTGCAGTACATGATACGGGCTCTAGGGGCACTAATCTTTTCATCTTCATTATTTTGCTGCGGTTTTACACACAACGGTTTAATCTGATTATTTAAAAAAGAAAAACGGTTTTGAAACTGGTAAAAATGAATGTGATGAACAAAGATAAAGCAGCACAAAAATGAGAGAAAAAAAAATAAATCAAGCCACATCCGCTGGGATATGTTATCACTTGAGTGGTTTCTGAGCCGAGACTGTAAGGAGCACACGGCCTGGGAACAATATTGTGCTGAGATTTTGCCAGAATTCGAGCTATTACAAACCCATAGGGGCAGAATTAACATGTGAGAAAGGAAAATCTTTGTCAGATGTCAAAATGTTGCCTGCCTGAGGAAAGAAAGTTATTATCCTTATAGGAAATAAAGGACCCTGGTCACGTAGCTCGGTCAGTAGCGAGCAAGTAGAGATAAAGGGTATAACAAAATCCTGTCACTGATCAGATTAAATGTACAGAAAATGTACAATATACCAAACCATAAAATAGCAAAAGGGCCCCTAAACCTGAAGGGCCATAGTTCCTCCTGTAATAAATAATCACATAATTGTAGGTATATTGACGATCTTCAACATGATGGCACTATTTATGGTGACACATTAGGTCATGGCGGGTTATACGGTAAGATTTTTGGAGTATGTGGAAAATCTGTAAACGGTTCGTATTCTTTCTACGTCAGGGTACGACAGACTCCAACAGGGTATGACTGCTTTCAGATAATGTTATTTAGATAATATTATTGGACTGCTTGATTTCCCGGTCTAGTAGTCATAGATTTTCTGGATCCTCAGAAGAGTTATCAAATCTCCTGCATCCTCCCAGAAATCAGAGCTTCTAGAAGTTCCTTATGTGGAAGGTGTGTGGCCTAAAAGAAGTGGATAATGGGGTGTAAAAGGGGGGAAAATCCTATCCTTGCCAACATTCTTGGAACGTCCTGGATCGAAGGCTCCCAAAAGAAGGGGAGACTTCACGAACTTGGGGAAAGAGTTATCAAATCTCTTAAAATCCTCCCTAAACCTCTAGGAAAGAAGAGCTTACGGAGGTTTTTCGGTGTTCAAGGGGTGTAGCCTAAAATGGGGGTGTGAAAGGGGGAAAAATACCATACTTGGCAACTCTCCTGGAATGTCCAAAAGGCTCGTGAAAGAAGGGAAGACCTCTCGCGCTTAAGGAAGAGTTATCAAATCTCCTAAATCCTACCTAAATCTCCTGGAAAGAAGAGTTTACGGAGGTTTCTCTTGTGTTATTGGTGTGGCCTAAAACGGGCATAACTAGGTGAAAAAAAAAGGAATAACCCCATACTTACCAAAACTCCTGGGATGTCCTTGAGACTCCTGAAAGAAGGAGATACCTCAAAGACTCCTAGAAGAGTTATCTAATATCATGCACCCTCCAAGAAACCAGAGCTTCTGGAGGTTACTCATGTGGAAGAGGTGAGGTCTAAAAGGGTCTGACTAAAGGGGTGTAAAAGGGGGAATTGTCCCTGACTTGTCAACTCTCCCGGAATGTTCCTGAGGCTTCTGAGAGAAGGAAAGGCCTCCCAGACTCCAAGAAGAGTTATCAAATGTCCTGCATCCTCCCAGAAACTAGATCTTCTGGAGGTTTCTCATGTGGAAGGGGTGTAGCCTAAAAGAGGGAGGCTAATAGGGAGTAAAAGGGGGGAAAATCCCATACTTATCAACTATCCTGGATTGTCCCTAAGGCTCCCAAAAGAAGGCGAGACCTCTCGCACTTATGGGTAGTGTTATCAAATTTCTTAAATCCTTAAAAATTCTTAAATGTGAAAATGGGAATAATCCCATTCTTGCCAACACTCCCTAAGACTCCTACTACACCTCTTTTTGAAGAAAAAAAAAAGGTTTCTCAAAATTGTTTATTAATTAATATTATAATTGACATTTAGTAATCTATTGTGTATAGGACTGATAAAAAGAGAGATATCCCTTGCAGGGCTTATATCAACAGTGGGACCCCCAGCAATCAGTAGGTTATCACTAATCCTGGGAATGGGTGATAATTTTCTATCTTGGTACAAACCCATTAAATTTAGTTTTTGCATAATTAGAACGTTAAAAATATATATATTCATCAGAAGCTGCTCCTAATATACTCCGAATAACTACATTTTATTTCTAATTATCTATAGTGACTACGTGTTATCTAGATAGATAGATATTAGAAAGATAGATATTAGATAGATAGATAGATATTAGATATAGATAGATAATAGATAGATAGATATTAGATAGATAGATAGATAATAGATAGACCATAGACATAAAATCACATAGAAATTAAGTGAAACTATTCTACACTCAGAAGACTGCCCGATAATATGTAGAATCCCAGTGGTCTCCTATGTGCGGGGCAGAGAGCGCTTCCTGGGGGTCTCTCAGTGCACTCTCTCTAAGCCCTGGGGCATTGGGGGATTAGAGGTGAGCTGAAATGTTGACATTCTCCGGGTCCAGTGCCAGGGGCCACATGCTTCCTTTCATGCCTGTAGCCGGGGTCTGAGGCACGTTACTCTGATAATTGGCCTGGAATTCTGAAATTTCAGACCTTGTTTATTTGTGGCGTCGATGGCTGAGAAGCAGATTTTTTTTTTT
Source organism: Ranitomeya imitator (assembly GCF_032444005.1). Taxonomy (NCBI): domain Eukaryota; kingdom Metazoa; phylum Chordata; class Amphibia; order Anura; family Dendrobatidae; genus Ranitomeya; species Ranitomeya imitator. Next base: position 29,997,761 of record NC_091285.1, read on the forward strand.
TACCCACTCGGAACTAAAAATCTATCAGAATGACATGCTGACAACAGAAAAAGGAAGCTGTTACATCTTTTATTGGGTGTTTCCGAGTCAGAATAGTCATAAAGTGAACACGCGTTACACGGGGACACCCACACACGTAACAATGGCCTGGCCGTGGTCCACACCAGATTATGACTCATGACCTCAACTTCATGGCCCCATGTGTCATTCAACAGGTCAGCCAGGACGTGAGAACACTGGGTATTTTCTAGGTTCCTTGATGTTATGGGACTTTCCTTCTATTTTTTTATGGATGTCTTCTTCATTGCCCACTGGGCTTTCCATCCCTTCAGCAAAATTTTTCTTAACACCCCCGTTCATTTGCTGAGTGTCCCTCATGACTACTCAAATGTCTGGTTGTTCAGACTGGCAATAGCTAATATATATTAATAAAATTTCACCCACACAAATTTGATAGAGATAGAACGATATTTTTATATTCAGTCATGTTCCTCAGAAAGAAGCCTACACAGAAGACAAAGAACAAAGGAGCTGAGAAAACCCTATCAGAAAAGATTGCCTTGCGCAGGCGTGTACTACGGAGGACAGAGAATGAACTTCAATCCAATATTGCGGCCAGCATGCAGCCAGCGGGTAAGGAAAGGGTGAATCAAACACCCGAAAACTCCGCCCATATGACCCAAAACCAGTCCCGCCAAATTCAGGTGACAGGTTCCCTTTAACCTAATCCAAGACCGTTTTCTCTATCATACCCTGAAGCCTACTAAAATATGTCCTCATTCGACCTATAGTTTTGTGAAGAACATCTTGGCACACATCCACCAGAAGATTGGGATGAATACCATCCAAACATCTGAGATGAGACAATATTTGTATATTGAACATTCACTCTTTTTCCTCAGATGACAGAGACACAAAGGGGCTGAGAATGCCCTACAGGAAAAATAAAAAATGGGGTTTTCCCTTGGTGTTCAATAACACCAGCCCATCGCAAGACAAGAACCCGGAACTTGTTTGTCCACCATCATCTCTCATAGTAGAAGGGACTTGACAACCTAATCAAAGACCGTTTTCTCCATTATCCCCAGGAGCCTACTAAGATATGTCGAACATTGCCCTATTCTATAGTGAAGAACATCTTGGCACACAACCATCAAAGTTTGGCATATCCACAAATATGAGATGGAACAATATTTGTATAAAGAGCCACTCGTTCACGCTCCTCAGAAGACAGAGGCTGTGAGTACTAGTAAACATGGGGTCTTCTGCTGGTGATGAATACCTCCAGCACAGTCCAAAAATAAAAAAAGACTAATAGCTAATATATATTAATAAAATTTCACCCACGTATATGTGAAAGAACGATATTTGTATAGTCGGTCATGTCCCTCAGAAGTCTACACAGAAGACAGAGAGCAGAGGAGCTGAGAAGACCTTACCAGAAAAGTAAAGATGGGGTCTTCTGCTGGGGTTGACCAACCCCAGCTCATCCCAAGACAAGAACCTGGGGCTTTTTTGTCCACCTTCCTTTCATCACTCTTAGTAGAAGGGGATCGACAACCTAACCCGAGACGCTTTTCTCCATTAAACCCAAAAGCCTACTAAGATATGTGATATGTCCACCTTGACCTATTCTATTGTGAAGAACATCTTAGCTCTCATTTTATGAGAACCTTTTGGGAGCTGGAACCCTACCAACAGTCCAATCCAGTAACGTACATAGCAAAGATTATAACGGTGCCCTTTCTCGTGTTGGTTAATACTACCAAAACCCCGAAAAACCTGGTAGAGGAGATCTTTGTTTGCCTCCATCTCCCTTCCATGTTCCTTTGGTTATTTTCTCTCTCCCCATGGATGCTACCAACCTACCAATGATGTTGTGGTCTGTCTCTATGGCACATACGCCCTTGCCCCATGTAAAAGGATCTGACTATTTAGTAACAGGTAATAGTCTTCTTACTCTTTTTGACCTTTTCATCCTGAGAAATGCTAAGTCTCAAAATAGACACCGGGGCATACGTAAGCTGGGTGAGATGGCAAAAACAGTTGAAATCAGTGAAGTCATAGTGAAGTGACTTCACCGTTGTAATTGTTCCCCATCAATGATATTTTGAAAAATCCAGTTCCACCTTTGACCCAGAGTAGAGTAACGAAAACCTGAATTTCGATTCTTCATGTGATAAGGAAGACACGATAAGGATAAGATGCCAAGAAAGTCATCCAATAGTACAACTCACAATGTTTACTCTGATCGATAAGAACTAGAGGCATTCCTAAAAGATGGATCCCGCACCACTCGGTGACAACCCGTGAATGAGACATCCATTAATAGACCGCAAACTTATAACTGAACGATGTATGATATCTCACCTACACTAATTAGGAGCTACAAAGTGTACCGCACCCATAGTGTTCACAACTGTGAAAGTAAACAAATCAGCAGCAAACACATCACGGTGGGAGGTACGTGGAGCTGCTCAACAAGTGTCAGTAGTCATTGGGCTGAAATGGACGTTCTCTTATAAATCTTATACGTCAAAAATGAATAGACCCTTTTAGTGTACAGTAAATGACAAAAGTGTAGCATTGGGTGAACCGCAGGTCAGGTGGGCACCATTAGCCCAAGGGGCAAGTGTTAGCAATATAGTCCTAATAACGGAGACTAAGGTCATACACATATGGTGGAGGAATGCGGGCAGTGATTTTTACAACCCCTTCACGACCTATGGATTTTTCATTTTTGCATTTTCATTTTTTGCTACTCTACTCCCCAGAGCCATAACTTTTTTCTTTTTCCATCTATATGGCCATATGGGGGCCTGTTTTTTCTTTTTTTGTGGGACAAGTTGTACTTTTAAAAGACACCATTGATTTTACCATATAGTATACTGGAAAACGGGGGAAAAAATTCAACTGTGGTGAAGTTGCAAAAATAAAGTGCAATTCCGCAATTGTTTTATGGGTTGTTTTTTTTACCATGTTCAATAAATCCTAAAACTGACCAGCTATTATGATTCTCCAGGTCATTACGAGTTTGCAGACACCAAATATGTATAGGTTATTTTTTATTTAAGTGGTGAAAATAAAATCCCAAAGTTTGAAAAATTGAAAAATTACTAAATTTTCCGAGACCCGTAGCGTCTCCATTTTTCAGGATCTGGGGTTGGGTGAGAGCTTATTGTTTGCGCTCCGAGCTGACGTTTTTATTGATACCATTATGGTGTAGATATGATGTTTTGATCGCCCGTTATTGTATTTTATTGCAAGGCTGTGGTGATCAAAAAAAAAATTCTGGCGTTTCGTTTTTTTTTCTCGTTACACCGTTTACCGATTGGATTAATTTACTTTATATTTTGACAGATCTAAACGCAGTGATACCAATTATGTGTTTTTTTATTATTATTGTTTTATTTTGAATGGTGCAAATGGGGATGATTTGAACTTTAAAATTTTTTTTTTTATTTTTTATTTTTTACTTTTCACTTGCTTCCTTAGGAGCTACGAGCATCTTGTTTAGGAGATCTTCATTGACGAGCACGGAGGTCTTCTGTCATGCCAACCCATCGGCGCCCACGCGATCATGTGACAGGGGTGCCGATGGACGGTGTTTGTGATGCGTATCCATTAAGTGCAAGTTAAATCAGAGATTGACAGAGGCATTTATCATGTTAACAGCCGCGGGTGGATCGCAGTTCCACCCGCGGCTGTTAGAGGCACATGACAGCTGATCAGATCAGTTGTCATGTACTGGGAAGAATGCGGGCTCAGTGCCGAAGCCTGCATGAAAGGGAGGCGGCCTATGACATACCTATATGTCATAGGTCACGAAGCGGTTAAATCCGCCATACGGTTTCATAGATATGGGCTTTTTTATTTAGTGCTACTTTTTATGGTCTTTACTTTGGGTGGGTGGCTCACAAGCTTAAAAATGCCTTAAGACACGCCCTAGAGGATCCAGTGAGCCACGCCTCCCGAGACTATAAAAATTAGCAGTAAATTGTAAAGCCCCTATCTCTGGAACCGTATGGCGGATTTAAAATAAACAAAAAGTGCAATGATCAGGGGAGCAGCGGGAATAAAATAACAGCAAAAACTGACCTTATGACAGGTCACCGTTAAGGAGAACCAAAGAGTACCATACATACTTGTAGAGCTGGGGTTGGGTTTAAGTTGTGCCTGCTTCTTGTAGAGTAGGAGGGTAACGTGACCCCTTGACCGGTTCCTACCTTTCATGTTAACTGGTGCTATACCATGTGGGAATAACTTGACAGTGCCTATTTTAAAAGACGATGGGGGTGAACCAGATCTGAGACCCCCACCCTGTTTACACAGGCTCAGTACCAGCTGCAAAGTCAGGCTCTTGGGTTAACAGCTGTGACTTTTCTACTTAGCTTCCACTTGGCACCCTTATATCGGACTACTTAGATTTTACGTAAGCCAGCCATTCTCCTAAGAGCAGCCACAGAGAGAGGGGGTGACGCTTTTGACAGCGCCGGAGGGGTTGGGCAGGTTGAACTCCAACATGCTCAATCTTTCTATCCTGCGATGCCATTGGTGGACATTCTGGTTTCTCCCACACAAAAGACCCAAGAAAATGTAAAGCTAGCTTACACATAGCCAACCTGGACACAGTATAAAACAGGGGTGGAATATGGTACTATGAAAGACAGGAATAAGATCCATCCCATAATTGATAAATGCAATTACACCAGTTTGGCCACCTCTGTCCATAGGGATGACCCCATGTACATAAATATCTCCCACCCCAGGCGTGGGGAGACATCATAGACGGCGCTCTGATAATGCTGCCGTCCATCACTGCAACAGGAACATCAATAACGTGTGTGGCATATCACATATCGATGCAGCAGACGTGACACCCAGCCTGCGACTGCACGAGCCGTGACCGACCACAGCGCTGTGTGACTGACGGGGACAAGTACTGCAGTGTGTGTGTGACACTGGCACTCATTGTACTGGCGGACTGCTGCATTGTGTGCCTGTGTGCTTCATGTCAGGCCATGGTTGTAAATGTATTATGGCTGTCATTCTGCAAATATTTGTGAGGCTCCATAGAGATCTACCAGATAATGACTGCAAATGTGTGTGCGGACACAGAATATGGGTGTGTGTATGTACATAGCGTATGTGTGTGTACATGGGGTATGTATGTGTCTGTACACAGAGTATGTGTGTATGTATGCATGCGTGTGTGTACATAGAGTATGTGTGTGTGTATGTATGCATGCGTGTGTGTACATAGAGTATGTGTGTGTATGTATGCATGCGTGTGTGTACATAGAGTATGTATGTGCGAACATAGAATATGAGTATGTGTGTATACGTGTGTGTACATAGCGTATGTGTGTGTACATGGGGTATGTATGCGTCTGTACACAGAGTATGTGTGTATGTATGCTTGCGTGTGTGTACATAGAGTATGTGTGTGTGTATGTATGCATGCGTGTGTGTACATAGAGTATGTATGTGCGAACATAGAATATGAGTATGTGTGTGTACATAGAGTATGTGTGTCTACGTGTGTGTACATAGCGTATGTGTGTGTACATGGGGTATGTATGTGTCTGTATACAGAGTATGTGTGTATGTATGCATGCGTGTGTGTACATAGAGTATGTGTGTGTGTATGTATGCATGCGTGTGTGTACATAGAGTATGTATGTGCGAACATAGAATATGAGTATGTGTGTGTACATAGAGTATGTGTGTCTACGTGTGTGTACATAGCGTATGTGTGTGTACATGGGGTATGTATGTGTCTGTATACAGAGTATGTGTGTATGTATGCATGCGTGTGTGTACATAGAGTATGTGTGTGTATGTATGCATGCGTGTGTGTACATAGAGTATGTGTGTGTGTATGTATGCATGTGTGTGTGTATGTATGCATGCGTGTGTGTACATAGAGTATGTATGTGCGAACATAGAATATGTGTATGTGTGTGTACATAGAGTATGTGTGTATACGTGTGTGTACATAGCGTATGTGTGTGTACATGGGGTATGTATGTGTCTGTACACAGAGTATGTGTGTATGTATGCATGCGTGTGTGTACATAGAGTATGTATGTGCGAACATAGAATATGAGTATGTGTGTATACGTGTGTGTACATAGCGTATGTGTGTGTACATGGGGTATGTATGTGTCTGTACACAGAGTATGTGTGTATGTATGCATGCGTGTGTGTACATAGAGTATGTGTGTGTGTGTGTGTATGTATGCATGCATGTGTGTACATAGAGTATGTATGTGCGAACATAAAAATATGTGTATGTGTGTGTACATAGAGTATGTGTGTATACGTGTGTGTACATAGAGTATGTGTGTATGTATGCATGCATGTGTCTAGAGTATGTGTATGCGGACACATAATGTGTGTGTATGTGTGTGTACGTAGAGTATGCGTGTGTGTACATAGAGTATGTGTGTATGTGTACATAGAGTATGTGTGTGGGGACATATACTATGTGTGTGTACATAGAGTATGTATGTATGTGTGTGTATATGTACATAGAGTATGTGTGTGTACATAGAGTATGTGTGTGCAAACATAGAATATATGTGTGTATGTGTGTATATAGAGTATGTATGCTTGTGTGTACAGAGAGTATGTGTATATAAATATATTATGTGTGTGTACAAAGAGTATATGTATATTGAGCATGTGTGTGTACAGAATGTGTGTGTACATAAGATTTTGTGTGTATGTATGTACATAGAGTATGTGTATGTACATAGAGTATATGTGTGTGTGCGTAGAGTATGTATGTGTATGTACATAGATTATGTATGTGTACATAGAGTATGCGTGTATGTGTGTATACCTAGAGTATGTGTATGTACATAGAGTATGTGTGTGTGTGCACATTGAGTATGTGTGTACATAGAGTATGTCTGTGCATGTGTGTACATAGAGTATATGTATGTACATAGAGTATGTGTGTATGTGCGTAGAGTATGTGTGTGTACATAGAGTATGTGTACATCGAGTATGTGTGTACATAGAGTATGTGTACATCGAGTATGTGTGTACATAGAGTATGTGTGTACATAGAATATGTGTGTAAATTGTGTATGTGTGTGTACAGAGTATGTATGTGTGTGTACATAGAGTTTGTGTGTGTACATAAAATTCATATTTGTATGTGAAGGTATATTTGTGAGTGTGTCTGCCCATAGCATGTAAGAGTGTGTGTATATGTGTACACATGTTATATATGCATAGTTATATGTGTGTGTGTGTGTATACAGGTTGTATGTGTGCGTGTATATACAGGATGTATGTGCCTGTGTACACACAATTCTTATGGGTGTGTACACAGGTTGTGTGTTTGTGTGAGTTTACACAATTTGTGTGCGTATGTTTACCCAGCTTGTGTGTTTATATGTGTACATAGGTCGTATGTGTACGTACAAAGGATGTATGTGCATGTCACAAAATGTATGTATTTGTGCACAGGATGAATGCATGTGTACACAGGTGTATGAGAAGCTGTGTACACAGGATGTATGTGTGTGTAGGTGTACAATTCATAGGTCATATTTGAGTGGACACAGAATGTATATGTGTATTCACAGAATGTATGTGCGTGCAGGTGTACAGTAGGTTGCATGTATGTGTACACAGAATGTATGTGTGTGCACACAGGAAGTATTATTATTACTATTTACAGGTCGTACATGTATGTGTACAGAGGATGTATGTGTGTACAACCTTATATATGTGTCTGTACACAGGTTGTATGTGTATTTGTGTGTATACACCTTGATGTAGGTATGTGTACACAAGATGTATGTGTGTGTACACCCTGATATGTGTGTTTATACACAGAAGGTATGTATGTGTACACCCTATGTGTGTGCACACAGGTTGCATATGTGTGTGTGTGTACACAGGTTGCATGTGTGTGTACACCCTGATATATGTGTGTGTACACAGGATGTATGTATGTGTGTGTACACCTTGAGGCATGTGTGTGTACAGAGGATGCGTGTGTTCGCCCTGATATATGTGTGTGTACACCCTGATATATGTGTGTGTACACGGAATGTTTCTGTGTATAAACCCTGATGTGTGTACACAGGATGTATTTGTGCATGTACAGATGCTGTATGTGTATATCCTCCCTGATATATGTGTATGTACAGAGAATGTATGTGTGTGTACACAGGATATGTGTGTACATCCTGATATATATGTGTGTGTACAGAGGATGTATGTGTGTGTACACCTTGATATATGTGTGTGTCCACATGATGTATGTGTGTACATCTTGATGTGTGTGTGTGTGTACACAAGATGTATGTGTGTGTACATCCTGATATATGTGTGTGTACACAAGATGTGTGTGTCTATACAGGATGTGTGTGTTCACCCTGATAAGGCCGGGGTCACACTTGTGTGTGCAATGCGAGAGACTTGCGCGAATCTCTTGCATCAATACCCGGCGCTGCCGCCGGCTCTCAGGACCGGAGTGTGCGACTGCATGTATTTCTATGCAGCTGAACGCTCTCGTCTGAACCACTGGTGGCAGTGCCGGGTATTGAGGCGCAAGTTTCTTGCATTGCACACACAAATGTGACCCCGGCCTAAATGTGTGTGTACACAGGATGTATGTGTGTATACCCCGATATATGTGTGTGTACACAGGATGTATGTGTATACCCTGATATATGGGTGTGTACACCTTGATATATGTTTGTGTACACCCTGATATATGTGTTTGTACAGAGGATGTATATGTATGTACACAGGATGTATGTGTGTGTGTATGTATAACCTGATATATGTGTGTACAGAAGATGTGTGTGTGTACACAGGATGTATGTGTGTGTGTGGGTACACCCTGATATATGTGTGTACAGAAGATGTATGTGTGTGGACATAGGATGTAGGTGTGTGTGTACACCCTGATATATTTATGTACAGACGATGTGGTGTGTGTACAGAGGATGTAAGTGTGTGTTCACAGGAAGTATGTCTGTACACCCCGATAATTTTCTGTGTACACAGGATGTATGTGTGTGTACACCCTGATATATGTGTGTGTACACAGGATGCATATGTGTGTACACCCTGATATATGTGTGTATACACAGGATGTTTGTGTGTACAGAGGATGTACGTGTGTACACAGGATGCATGTCTGTACACCCTGATATATGTGTTTACACCCTGATATATGTGTGTGTACAGAGGATGTATGTGTGTGTATACCCTGATATATGTGTATAAAGAGGATGTGTGTGTACAGAGGATGTATGTGTGTATACCCCCTGATATATGTATGTGTACACAGGATGTATGTCTGTACACCCTGATATATGTGTTTACACCCTGATATATGTGTGTGTACAGAGGATGTATGTGTGTGTATACCCTGATATATGTGTATAAAGAGGATGTGTGTGTACAGAGGATGTATGTGTGTATACCCCCTGATATATGTATGTGTACACAGGATGCATGTCTGTACACCCTGATATATGTGTTTACACCCTGATATATGTGTGTGTACAGAGGATGTATGTGTGTGTATACCCTGATATATGTGTATGAAGAGGATGTGTGTGTACAGAGGATGTATGTGTGTATACCCCCTGATATATGTATGTGTACACAGGATGTATGTCTGTACACCCTGATATATGTGTGTGTGTGTGTACACCCTGATATATGTGTGTACTACCCAGGATGTATGTGTACACAGGATGTGTGTGTGTACAGAGGATGTCTGTTTACACAGGATGTGTGTGCGTATGTGTACACCCTGATATATGTGTGTACTACCCAGGATGTGTGTGTACACAGGATGTGTGTGTGTGTGTACAGAGGATGTGTGTGTGCCTATGTGTACACCCTGATATATGTGTGTGTACACAGGTTGTGTGTGTGTGTGTGTGTACACCCTGATATATGTGTGTACTACCCAGGATGTGTGTGTACACAGGATGTGTGTGTGTACAGAGGATGTGTGTGTACACAGGATGTGTGTGTGCGTATGTGTACACCCTGATATATGTGTGTGTACACAGGTTGTGTGTGTGTGTGTACACCCTGATATATGTGTGTACTACCCAGGATGTGTGTGTACACAGGATGTGTGTGCGTATGTGTACACCCTGATATATGTGTGTGTACACAGGTTGTGTGTGTACACAGGATGTGTGTGTGTGTGTACAGAGGATGTGTGTGTACACAGGATGTGTGTGCGTATGTGTACACCCTGATATATGTGTGTGTACACAGGATGTGTGTGTACACAGGATGTGTGTGCATATGTGTACACCCTGATATATATGTGTGTACACAGGTTGTGTGTGCGCCGGGCGGAATGTGTGTATAGGTAGATGCCCATAGACTGTGTGTTTGTACACACCATATGGCGGCATGTCTCCGCACCGCCTATATGTACACAGCATGTATTATACATTTATCTACAAGTTCTACATCAAGCGACATAACAAACATCAGCGACACAGAGCGGCGGTGGGGACAGCACACTGAGCAGTATTCCATTCATTCCCCGCAGACGAGACACCCAGCGTGAGACACCTACAAATGTGTGCAGCATACAATCTGCCACCGAAAAAAAAAGCCTGGGGAGCACGGCGGCCGCCTGCATTCACGGTGCCAATGTGAGCCCACATCCCCCAGACCATCAGCATCCAGTATGAACGAGCAGCCCCCCGTGCTGCAGCCACCGCACAGACCACCAGTCCAAACCAGTGCAACCATCAATCAGGTGGGAAGTGGAGAATTGATTGACATTCGGTAACGCCATAATAAAGCAGTGGGCACTGGGAACGGTGGGGGAGGGGGTGATCCATCTCTATCCAGGTGTGTCCCCACCTGCAATGACTATGTACCATGCTGGGGGTATGGGGGGGGTCTTACAGGGTAGTTATTAATGCAGATGTGCCGGATTCCTGATCCCCCCACACAGGGACGGAGGGTGGTCTATTATAGGATGCGACTGGCCATAATCCCGTAATATATATATTTTTTCACCACCAGTCATAATAAAAATCACAGGTAACCACCAAATAAAACCCGCTCTCGGCAGCAGATCGCGGAGGGATCATCCGTCGGTGAAGGCGGTGTAACCCTTTAAATGCCACGCTTGGGTCGAAGGCCCCTTGAATATCATCGAGACCCCCCCCCTACATCGCTGCTACTACTCACCACTAGCATTTTTACCGCATATAAGGTGCTGGAACGGTTGGAGAAGACCCCATAGCTCCGAATCGTTGTTGATCGCCTGTTCTAGGGATTCTGCGGTAAAGTTTGGCACCTCGTTTTCCTTTTCGGGGCGAGGCATGGCCAAGACCCTCTTGTAGATCTCTTTGAAGAGGGTCTCCACGCAGGCGGTCAGGTAGATGGCGGAGTGTTCGTGGATCCTGAGGGCCACCCGACTGTCCACCATCCACCGGTAGAACTTCCCGACGGAGAAAGTCAAGCCGCAGCGCACCGATTTGCCCCGACTGAGTCTGTCCCCGGTGCTCATGTTGTAGAGGGACAGGGCGCCGAGGGCCGAGGCGGTGCAACCGGACGACAGCGACCAGGCCAGGACGATCTCCATGGCGCTTTGGATCTCGTACTTGGTGCATTTGGCGAATCTCAGGCTCAGGCGTTGAGCCTCTTTGGCGATCCTCACGAGAGAGCGGCTGACCAGGGTGGACAACTTGGAGAGGACATCTCGGCCGGCGGCGGCGGTGGTGGTCAGGATCTGCTCCTTCTTCAGGAGGGCTTCTACCTCCTCAAGGCTCCAGGGGACTTCCTCAAGGTCAGGCAGCCTGGAGCACTGTCCTGAGCAGTCCAGGACCTCCGACTCTTCAGCCAGGACAGTATTGACCGTGTCAAAGCTGTTGTGTCTACTGTGCATGGAGTCAGCTAGTAGCCAGCAGCGTCCTCCATGGGCGTAAGCCACCGGCTGGGAATCGGAACACAGGGACAAGTTGGAAGACCTGATGGAATCAGCTGCACCACCATAACCAGAATCCAGGGTCAAGTCCTCCAGAGTCCTCACAGCTGTCTTCTTACCTCTTCTTGCCATAACTGCACTTCATACTGCACCAGGGAGAACTGAGAAGAGGAGCAGCCGATGCAGATGTTTCTCTTAAAGGGATGACACCCCCTGAGGAAGAAGAAAAAAAAAAAGCCAAGATGCGAGATGCAAGATTCTTCTGGCTCCAAGGTAAAAAAAGGAAGAAAAAAATGCTCCAAAGTCCGATGTGACTGCGTTATTTCCCCCAGAGCGGAGCTCTGCACTGCATCACACCGAGCACCGAGAGGAGGCTGACAGGGGCGGGGCTCAGCGCCGGGGGCGGGGCCTGAGCGAGGGGACAACACTGCTCCGGCCAATGGGGAGGCAGCAGGGGGAGTGGCGGTGAGGAGAGGTGGAATGTCGGCGAGCGGCGGGGATGTGTGCGGGGAGCACGGCGGACCGGGGGGAGTAAGAGGAGCAGGGCGGACCGGGGGTGTAAGGGGAGCACGGCGGACCGGCGGTGTAAGAGGAGCACGGCGGACCGGGGGTGTAAGGGGAGCAGGGCGGACCGGGGGGTGTAAGAGGAGCACGGCGGACCGGCGGTGTAAGGGGAGCACGGTGGTGTGGGGGGTGTAAGGGGAACAGGGCGGACCGGGGGGTGTAAGAGGAGCACGGCGGACCGGGGGTGTAAGGGGAGCACGGCGGACCGGCGGTGTAAGAGGAGCACGGCGGACCGGGGGTGTAAGGGGAGCAGGGCGGACCGGGGGGTGTAAGAGGAGCACGGCGGACCGGGGGTGTAAGGGGAGCACGGTGGTGTGGGGGGTGTAAGGGGAACAGGGCGGACCGGGGGGTGTAAGAGGAGCACGGCGGACCGGGGGTGTAAGGGGAGCACGGCGGACCGGCGGTGTAAGAGGAGCACGGCGGACCGGGGGGGTGTAAGAGGAGCAGGGCGGACCGGGGGGAGTAAGAGGAGCTAGGCGGACCGGGGGGAGTAAGAGGAGCAGGGCGGACCGGGGGGTGTAAGAGGAGCAGGGCGGACCGGGGGTGTAAGGGGAGCACGGCGGACCGGCGGTGTAAGAGGAGCACGGCGGACCGGGGGTGTAAGGGGAGCAGGGCGGACCGGGGGGTGTAAGAGGAGCACGGCGGACCGGGGGTGTAAGGGGAGCACGGTGGTGTGGGGGGTGTAAGGGGAACAGGGCGGACCGGGGGGTGTAAGAGGAGCACGGCGGACCGGGGGTGTAAGGGGAGCACGGCGGACCGGCGGTGTAAGAGGAGCACGGCGGACCGGGGGGTGTAAGAGGAGCAGGGCGGACCGGGGGGAGTAAGAGGAGCTAGGCGGACCGGGGGGAGTAAGAGGAGCAGGGCGGACCGGGGGGTGTAAGAGGAGCGCGGTGGTGTGGGGGGTGTAAGGGGAACAGGGCGGACCAGGGGGTGTAAGGGGAGCGCTGCGGATCGGGGGGTGCGCAGGGAGCACGGCGGACCAGGGGGTGTAAGGGGAGCACGGTGGTGTGGGGGGTGTATGGGGAACAGGGCGGACCGGGGGGGTGTAAGGGGAGCGCTGCGGACCGGGGGGTGTAAGGGGAGCACGGCGGTGCGGTAGGTGTAAGGGGAGCGCTGCGGACTGGGGGGTGTAAGGGGAGCACGGTGGTGCGGGGGGTGTAAGGGGAGCAGGGCGGACCGGGGGGTATAAGGGGGGCGCTGCAGACCGGCGTGTGTGCGGGGAGCACGGCGGTGCTGGGGGTGTAAGGGGAGCAGGGCGGTGAAAGGGGAGCAGGGCTGTGTGGGCGGTGAAAGGGGAGCAGGGCTGTGTGGGGGGTGTAAGGGGAGCAGGGCTGTGTGGGGGGTGTAAGGGGAGCAGGGCTGTGTGGGGGTGTAAGGGGAGCGCTGTTTACCGGGAGGTGTAAGGGGAGCACGGCGGACCGGGGGGGTAAGGGGAGAACGGCGGACCAGGGGATGTAAGGGGAGGGCTGCGACCGGGGGGTGTAAGGGGAGCGCTGCTTACCAGGGGGTGTGCGGGGAGCACGGCGGACTGGGGGGTGTAAGGGGAGCGCTGCGGACTGGGGGGGGGTGCGGGGATCACTCTGCGGACCGGGGTGTGTGCAGGGAGCGCGGCGGACCGGGGGGTGTAAGGGGAGTGCTGCGGACTGGCAGGTGTGCAGGGAGCACGGCGGACCAGGGGGTGTAAGGGGAGCACTTCTTACCGGTGGGGGGTGTAAGGGGAGCACGGCGGACCGGGGGGTGTAAGGGGAGCGCTGCGGACCAGGCGGGTGTAAGGGGAGAATAACGGACCAGGGTGAGTACAGAGGGCTGGGGGTGTAAGAGGAGCATGGTGGACTGGGGGGGTGTGCGGGGAGCACCAAGGGCTCTCCCAGTCCTCGGTGCTCCCCGCACACACTCCCGTGTAAGGGGAGAATGGCAGACCAGGGGGGTGCTGGGAGGACTGGGGGTGTATGGGGAGCACAGTGGACTGGGGGGTTAAGGGGAGCACGGCAGTGCGGGGGGTGTAAGAGGAGCACAGCAGACTGGGGGGGGTGTGGAAAGCATGGCGGACGGGGGTGTGCAGGGAGCACGGAGGACCCGGGGGTGTAAGGGGAGAACAGCAGACCAGTGGGGGTGCGGGGAGCACGGTGGACTGGGAATGTAAGAGGAGCACAGTGGACAAAGGGGCGGAGGGTCATAAGAGAGAACGGTGATGCGGGGGGTGTAAGAGGAGCACGGTGGTGTGGGGGGTGTAAGAGGAGCAGGGCGGACCGGGGGGTGTAAGAGAAGCAGGGCGGACCGGGGGGTGTAAGAGGAGCAGGGCGGACCAGGGGGTGTAAGAGGAGCACGGTGGTGTGGGGGGTGTAAGGGGAACAGGGCGGACCGGGGGGGGGGGGGGGTGTAAGGGGAGCGCTGCGGATCGGGGGGTGCGCAGGGAGCACGGCGGACCAGGGGGTGTAAGGGGAGCATGGTGGTGTGGGGGGTGTAAGGGGAACAGGGCGGACCGGGGGGTGTAAGGGGAGCGCTGCGGACCGGGGGGTGTAAGGGGAGCACGGCGGTGCGGTAGGTGTAAGGGGAGCGCTGCGGACTGGGGGGTGTAAGGGGAGCACGGTGGTGTGGGGGGTGTAAGGGGAGCAGGGCTGTGTGGGGGGTGTAAGGGGAGCAGGGCTGTGTGGGGGGTGTAAGGGGAGCAGGGCTGTGTGGGGGTGTAAGGGGAGCGCTGTTTACCGGGAGGTGTAAGGGGAGCACGGCGGGCCGGGGGGTGTAAGGGGAGCGCGACGGACCAGGGGGTTAAGGGGGAGAACGGCGGACCAGGGGATGTAAGGGGAGGGCTGCGACCGGGGGGTGTAAGGGGAGCGCTGCTTACCAGGGGGTGTGCGGGGAGCATGGCGGACTGGGGGGTGTAAGGGGAGCGCTGCGGACTGGGGGGGGGGGTGCGGGGATCACTCTGCGGACCGGGGTGTGTGCAGGGAGCGCGGCGGACCGGGGGGTGTAAGGGGAGTGCTGCGGACTGGCAGGTGTGCAGGGAGCACGGCGGACCAGGGGGTGTAAGGGGAGCACTTCTTACCGGTGGGGGGTGTAAGGGGAGCACGGCGGACCGGGGGGTGTAAGGGGAGCGCTGCGGACCAGGCGGGTGTAAGGGGAGAATAGCGGACCAGGGTGAGTACAGAGGGCTGGGGGTGTAAGAGGAGCATGGTGGACTGGGGGTGTGTGCGGGGAGCACCAAGGGCTCTCCCAGTCCTCGGTGCTCCCCGCACACACTCCCGTGTAAGGGGAGAATGGCAGACCAGGGGGGTGCTGGGAGGACTGGGGGTGTATGGGGAGCACAGTGGACTGGGGGGTTAAGGGGAGCACGGCAGTGCGGGGGGTGTAAGAGGAGCACAGCAGACTGGGGGGGGTGTGGAAAGCATGGCGGACGGGGGTGTGCAGGGAGCACGGAGGACCCGGGGGTGTAAGGGGAGAACAACAGACCAGTGGGGGTGCGGGGAGCACGGAGGACTGGGAATGTAAGAGGAGCACAGTGGACAAAGGGGCGGAGGGTCATAAGAGAGAACGGTGATGCGGGGGGTGGGGGGGTGTAAGGGGAGCATGGGGGACCGGGGGGGGGTTAAGGGGAGCAAGGTGGTGCGGGGGGTCATAAGAGAGAACGGTGATGCGGGGGGTGTAAGGGGAGCACGGCAGACGGGGTTGTAAGGAGCATGGCGGAAGAGGGGTGTAACGGGAGCACGGCGGTGCGGGGAGCGTATGGGAGAACGGCGGTGCAGGGGGTGTAAGGGGAGCATGGTGGACTGGGGGGTGTAAAGGGAGCATGGTGGACCGGGGGTGTAAGGTGAGCATGGTGGACCGGGGGGGCGTAAGGGGAGCTCAACGGAACGGTTGGGGTGTAAGGGGAGCACGGCGGAATGGGGGTGTAAGGGGAACACGGTGGAACAGGTGACGCTCCTCGGCCCTTTCTTGTCGGCCATTAGTGGGAGGATTTCTCCTGATTCATTCTGTGACTTTTTCAGAATTTTCCCAACAAATCTCACAAAGAAACGTCTATAAATAAAGCTCCCGACTGTGATCTTGTGTCACCGGCCTCGCGGTGCGACTACGTGGAAATAGTAAATTCACATAATAATCTGGAAATAGCGCATCTATATCAGATAATGTCTCGCGGTCGGAGTCTCATCGAGATATTTTCCGCTACCGAGGTCCCGGCCATTTAGAAATTCTACAGAAAATTATTTTTTCCTTAGGTTCCTTTAGAAATCTTGGCCTATTTTTTTTTTAACCTAAATATGGCCCCTCTATGTAAATTTAGAATTTTTATCTAACTGGGCGTGATCCTCAACTCTGGGCATTTTCTTGAAGACCACTCCCATTTGGCTAACAAGACTAGATTTATACACAGCGAAGAAGGGGCCGTATCTCAGGAACGGAGAGGAGCAGGAACAAAAGAAAAACAACGCCGGATTCAGGAGAACAGCGGCGTTTACACCAGGTAAAAAAAAACAACATATTTTTGGCAAGTGGATATGAGACATTTACCAAACCTTCAATTTCCCTTCAGTTCTCCAGATTTAGTATTGTGCTTTTTGAAAGTTTAAGCTCAATTTCTGCCCACCTTGTGTGAATGACAGCTCCTCACTGCCCCTCCTCCCTGCTGCTGCTGAAATCTCCCACTGCTCAGTACAAGCCGCAGCTTTCAGGCACAGTGAACAGAGACTTGGGCTGATGAGCTCTCTCACTCTTTGACTCTGGACTCACAAAATACTTATTTTAACCCCTTAAGCCCCGGGGGTGGTTTGCACGTTAATGACCGGGCCAATTTTTACAATTCTGACCACTGTCCCTTTATGAGGTTATAACTCTGGAACGCTTCAACGGATCTTGGCGATTCTGACATTGTTTTCTCGTGACATATTGTACTTCATGATAGTGCTAAAATTTCTTTGATATTACCTGCGTTTATTTGTGAAAAAAATGGAAATTTGGCGAAAATTTAGAAAATTTCGCAATTTTCGAACTTTGAATTTTTATGCCCTTAAATCACAGAGATATGTCACGCAAAAAACTTAATAATTAACATTTCCCACATGTCTACTTTACATCAGCACAATTTTGGAAACAATTTTTTTTTTTGTTAGGGAGTTATAAGGGTTAAAAGTTGACCAGCAATTTCTCATTTTTACAACAAAATTTACAAAACCATTTTTTTTAGGGACCACCTCACATTTGAAGTCACATTTAGGGGTCTATATAGCAAAAAATACCCAAAAGTGACACCATTCTAAAAACTGCACCCCTCAAGCTGATCAAAACCACATTCAAGAAGTTTATTAACCCTTCTGGTGCTTCATGAGAGCTAAAGCAATGTTGAAAGAAAAAATGAAAATGTAACTTTTTAGTCATGAAAACGATCTTTTAGCAACAATTTTTTTATTTTCCCAAAGGTAAGAGGAGAAATTAGACTGCAAAAGTTGTTGTCCAATTTGTCCTGAGTACGCTGATACCCCATATGTGGAGGGAACCACTGTTTGGGCGCATGGCAGAGCTCAGAAGGGAAGGAGCGCCATTTGACTTTTTCAAGCTAAAATTAGTTGGAATTGAGATCGGACGCCACGTCGCGTTTGGTGAGCCCCTGATGTGCCTAAACAGTGGAAACCCCCCACAAGTGACCCCATTTTGGAAACTAGACCCCCTAAGGAACTTATCTAGATGTGTGGTGAGCACTTTTATCCCCCAAGTGCTTCACAGAAGTTTATACCGCCCGTGCGTAAAAATAAAAAAAACGTATTTTTTCCACAAACATGATCGTTTAGTCCCCAATTTTTTATTTTCGCAAGGGTAACTGAAGAAATTGGACCATAAAAGTTGTAGTCCAATTTGTCCTGAGTAAGACAATACCCCATATGTGGGGGGGAACCACTGTTTGGGCGCATGGCAGGGCTCAGAAGGGAAGGAGCGCCATAAGACTTTTTCAAGCTAAAATTAGCTGGAATTGAGATCGGACGCCACGTCGCGTTTGGTGAGCCCCTGATGTGCCTAAACAGTGGAAACCCCCCACAAGTGACCCCATTTTGGAAACTAGACCCCCTAAGGAACTTATCTAGATGTGTGGTGAGCACTTTTATCCCCCAAGTGCTTCACAGAAGTTTATACCGCCCGTGCGTAAAAATAAAAAAACGTATTTTTTCCACAAACATGATCGTTTAGTCCCCAATTTTTTATTTTCACAAGGGTAACTGAAGAAATTGGACCATAAAAGTTGTAGTCCAATTTGTCCTGAGTAAGACAATACCCCATATGTGGGGGGAACCACTGTTTGGGCGCATGGCAGGGCTCAGAAGGGAAGGAGCGCCATAAGACTTTTTCAAGCTAAAATTAGCTGGAATTGAGATCGGACGCCACGTCGCATTTGGTGAGCCCCTGATGTGCCTAAACAGTGGAAACCCCCAACAAGTGACCCCATTTTGGAAACTAGACCCCCTAAGGAACTTATCTAGATGTGTGGTGAGCACTTTTATCCCCCAAGTGCTTCACAGAAGTTTATACCGCCCGTGCGTAAAAATAAAAAAACGTATTTTTTCCACAAACATGATAGTTTAGTCCCCAATTTTTTATTTTCGCAAGGGTAACTGAAGAAATTGGACCATAAAAGTTGTAGTCCAATTTGTCCTGAGTAAGACAATACCCCATATGTGGGGGGGAACCACTGTTTGGGCACATGGCAGGGCTCAGAAGGGAAGGAGCGCCATAAGACTTTTTCAAGCTAAAATTAGCTGGAATTGAGATCGGACGCCACGTCGCGTTTGGTGAGCCCCTGATGTGCCTAAACAGTGGAAACCCCCCACAAGTGACCCCATTTTGGAAACTAGACCCCCTAAGGAACTTATCTAGATGTGTGGTGAGCACTTTTATCCCCCAAGTGCTTCACAGAAGTTTATACCGCCCGTGCGTAAAAATAAAAAAACGTATTTTTTCCACAAACATGATCGTTTAGTCCCCAATTTTTTATTTTCACAAGGGTAACTGAAGAAATTGGACCATAAAAGTTGTAGTCCAATTTGTCCTGAGTAAGACAATACCCCATATGTGGGGGGGAACCACTGTTTGGGCGCATGGCAGGGCTCAGAAGGGAAGGAGCGCCATAAGACTTTTTCAAGCTAAAATTAGCTGGAATTGAGATCGGACGCCACGTCGCGTTTGGTGAGCCCCTGATGTGCCTAAACAGTGGAAACCCCCCACAAGTGACCCCATTTTGGAAACTAGACCCCCTAAGGAACTTATCTAGATGTGTGGTGAGCACTTTTATCCCTCAAGTGCTTCACAGAAGTTTATACCGCCCGTGCGTAAAAATAAAAAAACATATTTTTTCCACAAACATGATCGTTTAGTCCCCAATTTTTTATTTTCACAAGGGTAACTGAAGAAATTGGACCATAAAAGTTATAGTCCAATTTGTCCAGAGTAAGACAATACCCCATATGTGGGGGGGGAACCACTGTTTGGGCGCATGGCAGGGCTCAGAAGGGAAGGAGCGCCATAAGACTTTTTCAAGCTAAAATTAGCTGGAATTGAGATCGGACGCCACGTCGCGTTTGGTGAGCCCCTGATGTGCCTAAACAGTGGAAACCCCCAACAAGTGACCCCATTTTGGAAACTAGACCCCCTAAGGAACTTATCTAGATGTGTGGTGAGCACTTTTATCCCCCAAGTGCTTCACAGAAGTTTATACCGCCCGGGCATGAAAATAAAAAATCCTATTTTTTGCCCACAAAAATGATCTTTTAGTCCCCAATTTTTTAATTTCCCATGGGTAACAGGAGAAATTGGACCACAAAAGTTGTTGTCCAATTTGTCCTGAGTAGGCTGGTACCCCATATGTGGGAGAAAACTACTGTTTGGGCACACGTCAGGGCTCGGAAGGGAAGTAGTGACGTTTTGGAATGCAGGCTTTGATGGAATCGTCTGCGGCCGTCACGTTCCGTTTGACGAGCCCCTGATGTGCCTAAACAGTGGAAACCCCCCACAAGTGACCCCAATTTGGAAACTAGACCCCCTAAGGAACTTGACTAGATGTGTGGTGACAACTTTGAACCCCCAAGTGTTTCACTAAAGTTTATAACGCCCGGGCGTGAAAATAAAAAATCCTATTTTTTGCCCACAAAAATGATCTTTTAGTCCCCAATTTTTTAATTTCCCATGGGTAACAGGAGAAATTGGACCACAAAAGTTGTTGTCCAATTTGTCCTGAGTAGGCTGGTACCCCATATGTGGGAGAAAACTACTGTTTGGGCACACGTCAGGGCTCGGAAGGGAAGTAGTGACGTTTTGGAATGCAGGCTTTGATGGAATCATCTGCGGCCGTCACGTTCCGTTTGACGAGCCCCTGATGTGCCTAAACAGTGGAAACCCCCCACAAGTGACCCCAATTTGGAAACTAGACCCCCTAAGGAACTTGTCTAGATGTGTGGTGACAACTTTGAACCCCCAAGTGTTTCACTAAAGTTTATAACGCCCGGGCGTGAAAATAAAAAATCCTATTTTTTGCCCACAAAAATGATCTTTTAGTCCCCAATTTTTTAATTTCCCAAGGGTAACAGGAGAAATTGGACCACAAAAGTTGTTGTCCAATTTGCCCTGAGTACGCTGGTACCCCACATGTGGGAAAAAACTGTTTGGGCACACGTTGGGGCTCGAAAGGGAAGTACTGACGTTTTTGAATGCAGACTTTGATGGAATCGTCTGCGGGCGTCATGTTCCGTTTGCAGAGCCCCTGATGTGCCTAAACAGGAAAAAAACCCACAAGTGACAACATTTTGGAAAGTAGACCCCCAGAGAACCTACGTAGATGTGCCAACTTTGGAATTATTCTATTTCCTGGAAAGTAAATTAGTAGTGCATGGAGGTGTGGTACAATTTAAAGCAATCCTTCATACACAGGCCAGGTTTGTCGGGGCAGGTGTCGCATTGATAGATGGTGTCCCTTCGAATTCCTCTTTTGTAGCACACTCGGCACCTTTTTTGCGGCTTACCTTTTTTTTCAGTTGGCGGGACCACCCCAGGAAAATGCTGGCCTGGTACGATACGTGCACCTTCAGTTCCAGAAGTACTGGGGCCCGCTCCTTCCCTCGTGCCAAACATCAGGGCCTTAACCACTACCTCTTGGAAATGAAGGTACGACGTATCGGTGTTGCGTGCACATCGTGACAGCAGGAAAGCGTTGAGCATTGCCATTTGTACGATGTGCACGGACAGCTTTTTGTACCACACCCTGGCCTTTCTCAAAGCACTGTACGGTTGGAGGAGTTGATCGGAGAGATCAACGCCCCCCATGTTTTTGTTGTACCCAAGTACACAGTCCGGTTTCAAGACCTGTGCAGAGGTACCCCGAACAGTGCTGAGGGCGCTGCCATCACCGTGTATGGTGGTCAACAGAAGGACATCCCTTTTGTCCTTGTACTTGACAACCAGCAGGTGGTCGCTACATTGGGCTTTGCTCTCACCTTTTCTGAGAATCTGCCCAAGTAGCGTCTTTGGGAGGCCTCTCTGATTTTTGCGGACAGTACCGCAGGCTACGGTACCTCGCGCAAAGAGAGATTTGTAGAGTGGGATGCTGGAATAAAAGTTATCGGTATAGAGGTGATAACCTTTATCCAGCAGTGGGTGCACCAAATCCCACACTATTTTCCCACTCACTCCCAGGACAGGGGGACACTCAGGCGGTTCAATCCTGCTGTCCTTCCCCTCGTAGACTCTAAAGCTGTGGGTGTACCCTGAGGTACTCTCACACAGCTTGTAGAGTTTGATTCCGTACCTGGCCCTCTTGCTGGGCAGGTATTGACGGAATCCGAGCCGCCCCTTAAAATGAATTAAGGACTCATCCACGCAGATGTCCCTTTGAGGCACGTACACTTCTGCAAACTTTTTGTTGAAGTGTTCGATGACCGGCCGAACTTTGAACAGACGGTCAAAGTTGGGGTCATCTCGTGCGGGACACCGTGCATTATCGGAATAATGCAGGAATTTATGGATGGCCTCAAAACGCGTCCGGGTCATGACCATTCTGAATACTGGAGTGTTATATAAAATATCCACACTCCAATATTGCCGAAGTTCAGGCTTTTTCAGAATCCCCATATGGAGGACCAGGCCCCAAAACTGCATCATTTCAACTGCGTCTACAGGAGACCAGTTAGAATATGATGAACCCGAGTTTTGGGCCAAAAATTGCCGAGCATACAGATTAGTTTGCTCCACCATGAGGTTAACGAAAGCCTCAGAGAAAAAGACTTTGAAAAAGTCTAGTTCTGTGAGGCCGGTGGTGTCAAACTTGATTCCTGATTCTGCCACAAAATCAGGAATCAGTGGCTCGTAATTTTCGGGGGGCCTGGTCCATATGGGATCCGCAGTGGGGTGTGCTGGTTCGTCTTCAGCAATGGTGGGCCTAGCCTCATCTTCTGTCCTGCGGCGTCTGCGTGGCGGTTCCGCAGGGCCGGAGGAGGAAGATGAGGAGTGGGAAGAGGATGAGGAAGAATCAGAAAAATAAAGAAAAGTGGGATCCTCTCCCTCGCTATCAGTGTCGGAGGCAAGGAAAGCATATGCCTCCTCCACTGAATAGCGCCGTTGGGACGAACGGGACGAGCGGGACATTTTATTTGTAAGTGTGGTGCTTGAGTGTACTTTATTGGTAACTGTGTAAGTGTTGGGGGATAGTGCTTGGTGCAAACTACTCTGAAAACAAAAAGCTAAAGGAAAAAAAATACCTGTGAAAGAAAAGTATAAAACAGCAAGCCCTAGCTCTGATAAGTGAACCGCGTCAGTTACCAAAGTTTGGCGGCTGCTGGGTGTGTGAACGGGGATGTGAAAAAAAACCCGCAGGCACGAGAGCTCTGATAAATGAACCGCGTCACTTACCAAAGTTCAGCGGCTGCTGGGTGCGTGCACAGGGATGTGAGAAAAAAAAAAAAAAGGAAAGCACGGGTTAGACGCGGCGGGGTGAGCGCACGGAGATGTGGGGGAAAAAAAGGAAAGCACGGGTTAGACGCGGTGGGGTGAGCGCACGGAGATGTGGGAGAAAAAAAAAAAGGAAAGCACGGGTTAGACGCGGTGGGGTGAGCGCACGGAGATGTGGGAGAAAAAAAAAAGAAAAAAGGAAAGCACGGGTTAGACGCGGTGGGGTGAGCGCACGGAGATGTGGGAGAAAAAAAAAGAAAAAAGGAAAGCACGGGTTAGACGCGGCGGGGTGAGCGCACGGAGATGTGGGGAAAAAAAAAAGGAAAGCACGGGTTAGATGCGCGCGGGGTGAGCGCACGGAGATGTGGGAGAGAAAAAAAAAAGGAAAACGGCAGGCACAAGCTCTGATAAGTGAACTGCGTCACTTATCAAAGTTTGGTGGCTGCGGGATGGGTGTACGGAATTGGGCAAAGGGGGCTGCTGAAAAAAAAGCGAGCACGAGTGTTGATCGGTGAACTGCGTCACCAATCAACGCTCGGCGGCTGCTAAACGTGCGCACGGAGGCAGCGCAAAGAGGGACGGAGGGGGTAAAGAAGAGGGGGAAGGGGGGGAAGAGGGGAAGAGGGGGAAGAGGGGGAAGGGGGGGAGGGGTGGGTGGAAGGGGGGATGGGTGGGTGAAATGAGACTGGGTAGGGGCTGTTAGCACTTACCTTTTGTAGTCTCTCTTCTTTCTTTGGTTTTCTTTCTTTGGTTTTCTTTCTTCCGCTTTTTTGTATCGCAGGGGATTGTGGTGTTACAGGCTTCTGTAGCACCACAAGGCCCAGCAAGACAAGATCTGGCTGTGTGACCGCTCAGCAGGAGTCCCTCAGCTAGAGTGAGGACCCCTGCAGAGCGGTCACACAGGTCACCTGCAGGTGACAGACAGGTCACAGAGCGGTCACACCGCTGCTGTGAGCTGTCATTGGTGGGATCGAATGATAACATCGATCCCACCAATCCCTGCAGGGCTTGGTGACCATGGCAACTGCCTAGGATCCCTCCGATCTTAGGCAGGTCACTGCCAGGTCACCAGCAGGGCACACAGCGGTCACAACGTGACCGCCGCTGTGCCCTGTGATTGGCGCGATCGTTGATCGCGCCAATCAGCTCCTGCAGGCCCTGCTGGGCCTGCACTAGTCACTGGCCTGTGATCGGTGCCATGGCAGCACCGATCCAGGCCGCTACAGCAGGGGGCAGAGGGTATGGGTGCAGGGGACAGCCGGCACGGGGCAGGGAAAAGCCGGGCAGGGAAAAGCCGGGCAGGGAACAGCTGGGCACAGCGCGGTAACACCGCCGCTGTGCCCGGTGATTGGCGCGATCGTCGTTCGCATCGATCGCGCCAATCAGCCTCTGCAGGCCCTGCTGGGCCTGCACTAGGCTCTGGCCTACGATCGGTGCTATTGCAGCACCGATCCAGGCCAGTACAGCAGGGCACAGCGGCGCTGTGCCCTGTGATTGGCGCGATCGATACGATCGGCGATCGCGCCAATCCGGGGGGGTTTTGCCGGTGCCTGGCGTTGCCAGGCAGCGGCCCTAGGATCGAGTACATCGGTACTCGATCCTAGCCTGCGACCTCATTGTTTCAGCCGCTCCGATTGGCTGAAACAATGAGGAACGCTGTGATTGGCTGTTCAGAATTGAACAGCCAATCACAGCGATCCAGAGGCCTGGGGGGCGAAGCCATGCCCGGGGATGTCGGCGCCATCTTCCTCCAGGTAAGATGGCGCCGGAAATTTAATGCGATCACCGCGACTTAAGTCGCGATGTCGCATTAAACACTATGACGTACTATCCCGTCACTGGGAATTAAGTCCCAGGTCACCTGGACGGGATAGTACGTCATATGGGATAAAGGGGTTAATATTAGGGATTTTATAGCCATTCTGACAATACACTAACCTCATCAGGTCAAAGACGCCATTAGATCTGAGGTAGGCTGCTGTACTTCCTTTGAAAATTCAAGACAGGATGATTGTATAATCCTTTTTTTTTTTTAAGTTTTCTTGCTACCACAATGAGATGAGGCGGGTAAGGTAAAGACCCGAGGAGTAACCAGGCATTTGTCATGCCGCGCAATGACAGCGCAACTGAGCGATTCTCGAATTTGTAAGTTATCCTCCATCTGTGAGATAGGAGATAACCTTCCAATCACTGGGGGTCCGACCACTATGGCCCCAAGCGATCCCACAAATCCGGCTGAATAGTCGATCATGTTCTTTGCCACCCATTCATTCTTAATGGCATCACCGGAGATTGTCAAGAATGAATGAAGTGGTGGTGCTCATGATTGACCACCAGTCCATTCAGCTGGGGTTCTTCAGAGCCCTCGTTTCTCAAGATCGGTGGAGATCACGGTGGTCAGAACCCCAGCAATAGGAGAACAACCCTTTAAGACCCCAAACAGAAGATAAAAGTTGGCCAATTTCGACCATATTGGACGATGAATGATCATTTTTGCTCAAGACACCGATCGGCATGTTGGAGTATTTTTGCCCACGATGAGCTCTGGCTGCTCTGTCTGCCCAAAAAAATCCAACACAACCCATGTGACCTGACATTTTTTTTATGATGACAATCTTGTTAGTCCTACAGATAAACGATAGTTCTTCGGCCAAGTATTCCCCTAGGTCCGCCATATGCATTAGACTAACATCGGCTGAACTAGTTATTTTGGTAGGTTCAGCCGACAATCTAATGTGCATGGACCCCCAGATTTTGATTGAGGAGTTAAGGACCTGGAATGTTCTATTTTGGACTGATGATCCTTTTGTTCTCGGAGAGATAAGACTCCTAGGGGACACAGGAGCAGTCAGCAGCGCTATCGTGTATGTGGAGGCCGGGTGGAATAGCTGATGGTCATCGTTCGGCCGATAGCTATCTATTGTTTATGGGGGTCCAACATGTCAGAAGATCACATTGCTGGTTGTCTAGGAAGAAGGACCCCCAGTGGGTCTATTCGAGGGTGTTTAAAGGGTCAAACATGTCAGAAGATCACATTGCTGGTGGTCTAGGAAGAAGGACCCCCAGTGGGTCTATTCGAGGGTGCTTAAAGGGTCAAACATGTCAGAAGATCACATTGCTGGTTGTCTAGGAAGAAGGACCCCCAGTGGGTCTATTCGAGGGTGCTTAAAGGGTCAAACATGTCAGAAGATCACATTGCTGGTAGCTCTAGTATGTCAAAAGTCAAGGTATAGAGGTCCAATGCCATCTTTCTGGACAGATAATCGTGCCATATTTTTTACTCACCATCATACTGTGCTAAATAACTATCATATAGTGCCCACATGATACTGCTTTATGTGCTATATGGGGCCATTTTGTACAGTATATGGTGGCCTATAAATGGTGATGGAGAGAGTTCTCATTAGGGTCCCTCTTGTCCAGGGATGGACTGGCCCACCAGAGAACCGGAAAATCCTCTGGTGGGCCCTGGCTTCTCCCTCAGGCGAGTTCATAGTGTAAACCTTGCAGTTGCTATGGGGCTCTTCAGTGGGGGGGGGAAAGGTGGGCCCTCGGAATCAAATTCTCCGGTGGGCCCAATGTTCTTCAGTCTGACACTGCTCATGTCTCCTGGCACAGTCTCTCTACAGTCTATGGCTCTTCTAGATGTGGAGACGTCACCTGCCTCCACCTCTTTCTGCGTGTCCTCTGGAGTCGCCGGTTCTTCCCCCCCCCTCCGTCAGTCAATGATCATAGTCGCATTGTACAGGTGTTTCATTTCTATTCACCGATCACTTAAAGTCTGGGCCTCACCCTTGTGAAAAGGTGAGCTTTACTCATTTTTCCGGCTTCTAGGTGCCCCAACCAGTTTTTCCGACTTCCAGATGCAAGAATGAATGAATGCAACTTCATAGGAATTTTTGTGACGTCTGTGAAGTAATACTTTACCCTTCTCTACACCGAGGAACTGGTTCAGGGCTTCTTCAGAAGTGAAAAATAATTGTTTAGGGGTTTATTAAGCCTGAGAATGACTGGCCTAAATTGGTGGTGTAATGGTGGTCAGCAATAAAGGGCGCAGGAGCATCTAGTTATGGGTATGATTAGAGCTTCCATGGCAAACGTCAAAATGACCATGATGTGAACCAGACAGACCCTATTGTAAGACCAGGGGTCAACACCCTTTTACTTGACCAACAGTGAAGAGTGGTCGGCACCACTAGTTATTACAGAGGTATGTCCAGTATGGCTGCTGGTGCAGAAGGACTACAAGGGTGCTTTAAGGACTCAGTATGTCCGGAGGTCATGTTGCTGGTCATCCAGGATGAAGGACCTCTCAAGTGTCAATGCAAGGGTGATTAAAAGGTCCAACATCGCCTAAGGTCACATTGCTGGTGGTCCAGAAGGAAGGACATCCCAGGTGTGAATAAAAGGGTCCAACATGTCAGAAGGTCACATTACTGGTGGTCCAGAAGGAGAGACCTGTCTAGAGTCAAGGTATAGAGTGTCCTTTATATAACAATGCTGCCATCTTTCTGGGCAGATAATAATGCCTCTCCTCCCATTTTTTTGCATTTATTCCATTATTTTAAGGGTGTTAGTAAAGGACAACAACAAGGACTTGGGGCATCTTTGGTGGGCCAGTCCAGAAGCCAAATCGTGAAGGTCGAAAAAAGTCAGCTGTCCGGCCGTGAAGAGAAGTCGTGGAAGCATCTTCCCTTCTTTCCTCTCTTTTACAGAAGGTCGTTCATTAGATGTGGGGTCTTCCTAGCTAATGGCGGGTGGACATTGCCTCCCGTTAATGCATGGCCTTCGACATATAGACTTCGTTGATTTTATTGGTTATTAAAGTGAAGTTGATGTTTCTGGTGACTTCAGAATAGGTTGGCATGTGTGGGTTCATGAGGAATAACAATGTTTCTGATTTATATCTTCCATTTTTCACAGTTTTTTTCACCTGTAGAATCTATAATTTTCAGTTGTCTCTGAGCTAGTGTGTGGAAACTGGGTGCTATGTTGTCTTCCATATACTTCACACATACACATGAAGAGATCCTGCTTTTCCTTACTATATCTGTAGCACATGAGGCAGAAGAAGCAGCATGGAGAATATCATACAGTTTAACTAAGCAGTGTAGCAGTGAATCCAGCATTCGAGTGAGAAAAAAAAAAAAATTACTCGAAGCTGGATCTTCATGTGTCTTTTTCTCTCATTGTGTCTATACCTCCTTTTCCCCCTCCCCTCTTTGTTGCTTTGCCCAAGACTTTTTTCAGAATGAATGGTGAGCTCAGGAGAGGGGATCAAAGTGGCTCATAAGTGGAGAAAGAAGCATATTCCTCTGATAAGATGTATTATAAAGTCAGATTTACTTTTTTTTTCTATGGGGTGTCATACTCATACAAATACCCTAAACAATCCCTATAAACTTACTGCAGTTTCAATGACACTTTTTTTTTGTTTTATGGAATGGGTTCTTCTTCTGCTTTGTTGAAAATGATCATAACCCAGTGTGAGAGCCACAAAGCAGATTAAATGAGCAATAACCATTTTTCTTATATGATTTCACAACCAATTATCCTACAAATACGATAAACTGAGTAACGGCACGATCCAAATTACAGATAAAATCTCCTGCTGCTTTTTCAGCCACAGGGTCTTGATTTATTAATGGGTGGGTGTGTTCTTTCTGCTTTGCCGATGGATATTGTTACCCCAATATCTAAGCAATGGATTCACGCCGTGCTGTTAAGAGAAGAGTGAATTGTACCAGCTTGTCGAAAGCAGCATAGTATCCTAAATCTACGTCAGCCACATATAAAGGGATCATATTCTTTCATGCAAATGCTTTCATTATCCAACATATAGGGTTAATATCAACACCCGTGGTGGACATTGTAGGAATAGTTGAGAGAAGTGCGATCATCTCAGAAAATTCCTGCTTGTTCCTTTAATCTGTATCCTGACACAAACCTGTTGTAAGCATAAAAAAAACTCTTCTCTGGACTTGTTCACACTACTAACACTGTTGCAAGTACCAAATTGACTATAATTCTTCAATTTGTGTATTTGTCACTCCTGGGTCTGTGTCTGATGGGTTTTCCTGCTCCGCTTGGTTGCCTCGCATCCTGCATACCCTCCTGTCCTGGTCCTTGTTATTCCACATGCCATCCGGCAAGTCCTGCCCACTGTACCATTGCCTTTGGCTTGGGTTGTCCACCCTGTCCTATCTCTTCCACCAAATCCACCTCACAAGGGTCGATTGTCATATAGAAAATGAAAGGTGGACTTACCCACCCCACCAGGAGTCCAGTGGTGGAATAAGAAGCTTCGGACCCCTTGACATAACATTCTTTCGATAACTGTTGATGATTAAAAATTGAAACATAGAAATTGTTCCCTGGGTTTATTTGATTGAGGGAATACAAGAAGGATTCCCATACAGGAAGGTTATGGAGAACGTCCTGATCTCAAGACGCTGTTGACGTCCTGCATGCTTGCGCAGAACCCGCCCAGGTGTTATAACAGTCGGTTGACTGACGCAGCCCTAGAGGTCCAAAGATGCGAAGGAGAGCGGTGGGGGATCAGAAGATGTTGTGAAGACTGGACAGGTGGCCATGACTAGAGGAGGGTCTGGAGAGGTAATGTGAGTATACCTTTTTTCTTTTTTTACATGTTTACTATGCTCGAGGTCCCAAGAGCATAAGGGACATTAACTTCTCCGCAAATCAAATTTCACAGGACAATCCATGCAAACGGGCGAATTAGAATTTTGCCTGATCTTCTCATCTCTATTAAGCACTAAGTGGGACTGCAAACAAGGTTTCGTAAGCCAGGATTTGGATAGATAGATAGATATGAAATAAATGCGGTAGATCGATAATAAATAGATAATTGTATATGAGATAGGTAGAGATTCATAGATAAATATAAGTAGATAAATACCCTGACGAACTAAAGGGTAACAATGTTTTGAACTTTTGGCTTTCAGGCTCCATATCTCACCATTCACTACTGCATCGAACGTGATACCACCATCATTTTATATAGACAGTTATCTTGGCTCTCTCATACATAAATTTGTCTTGTAACTATTTAGCATATGATGAGTTATGCAGATTCTTGTCATGTCACTGCAATTTTATGGTTTTGCTCCTGGTGGTGGAAAAATATTCTCACATTCCCTAATAATAGCTCGGTGTGTTAGTAGGTTGGTTCCCAAGTGAAAGGTCACTGGTTCCAATCGAGGAGCAGCCATGAAGATTTCCTAAGAAAAAGAGAAACGGCATCATCCAGCTCATCGATAGTGGTCTCGGCCAAGAAAATTGCCAAACTGTATCATGTGATTGCTACGACAGTTGGAAGAATATGAAATGAAGTCCGTCCATCCATTCAGAAGCCAAGAGGTGGACGTCCAGGCAAAATATCGGAGTCAACAAGTCGGCTCATCCCAAGGTCTGTCCGTTCTGGTGTGACTAACACGGCAGTGGAGGAGGCTCGTATGCTTCATAATAGTGAGATCACAGGCGTCCGTACAAGCACCACGCGACGCACGTTACCCAAGTCTGGAATGGTGGCCCGAAAAAAGGTGAAGAAGCCTCAGCTTCAATATTTTCAAGCGTCGGCTTGAGTTTACAAAAAGTGGACAGTAGAAGATTGAAAACAAGTGATTTGGAGCAATGAGATGAAAGTCAATAGTCTAGGCTCTGATGAGTGCAAATGGGTCTGGAGAAAACAAGGGAAAAAGGGGCTAACGGATTGAGAAATTGATGGAACTGTCTAGTTCGGTGGAGGAAGCCTGATGATATGGGCTTGTTTCAAAGACAAAGGCGTTGGATACTTGACCAGGATTGAAGATGGTCTCAATGCTGAGCTACCTGTGAGTATCCTACAAGTCGAGTTACCTCATACACTCATATACTACGTGTCTGGGCAATACACTACGTGGCTGGGCAATATACTACGTGACTGGGCAATATACTACGTGGCTGGGCAATATACTATGTGACTGGGCAGTATGCTATGTGGCTGGGCAATATACTACGTGACTGCAATATACTACGTGGCTGGGCAATATACTACATGGCTGGGCAATATACTACGTGACTGGGCAATATACTACGTGGGCTGTACAATATACTACATGGACATACATATTCTAGAATACCCGATGCGTTAGAATCGGGCCACCATTTAGTAGTAGATAAATAGATGAATAGATGTAAGATAGATACATTAGACATATGATACATAGATGATTTTTTTTGTAACCGACAGATACGAGACACAGTAATAAGACAGATATGTAGCTAGATAGACACAAGATGGTGGAGATAAATAGATAGTTGATAGAAGATATTTAAATGTACAGAATAGAGACAATAATCAACTAATATAGGTAGAATATATTTGTTTTTGGCTGTCATTAGTTACAAAGGTTTATGTTGTATTGTAAATCTCTGATGTCTAAATAGAGAAACATTTCTCCTTGTGGAGCCTGACATACCGGCTCTCACCTAGCCAAATATCAGTTCTCATACTTTGCACTGATGAGGAGTAACACCCCGAAACACTGTGTCTCCAAATTGAGATTCTGAGTTGGCTTTTGTCCTAAGTCATATTGCAAGGCTCGTTAAAGAGTCAATGTTGAGTAGTAGGATCGCTGCTTCCAACGGGTGGCGCCACAGAGTTCAAAGTCATGTGGCAAGGCTCGTTAAAGGGTCAATATTGAGCAGTAGGATCGCTGCTTACAACGGGTGGCGCTACAGAGTTCAAAGTCATGTGGCAAGGCTCGTTAAAGGGTCAATATTGGGCAGTAGGATCGCTGCTTCCAACGGGTGGCGCTACAGAGTTCAAAGTCATGTGGCAAGGCTCGTTAAAGGGTCAATATTGAGCAGTAGGATCGCTGCTTACAACGGGTGTCGCTACAGAGTTCAGGTCCTCTTCTTCTCTGTAGAGGCAATATGCGTATTAAATGGAGCAATAAACCCACAGGATGTACAAGAGGTGTAAGAGACGACTTGGCAGGATGCAGTGACACTTGGGTAATCCTTGTGCATTACATCTAGCCCCAGATATTTCTCAATTTCCTTCTTTTACAGCAATAACATAGATCTTCTCAGTTACAACCTTTATTTCATCCATTCTTGCTAACTACTGCTGGGTGCTAAGGACTATAATGGGTGCGGCGGTTGCACAGTTTAAGGGGGGGGGGATCCTACAACCTTATGACTCTTATGTCTCCTGTTTCAATCCTTCACCATTTTTTTTAAGTTTCTGCTTTTTGATAGTGACCAGACACAATCTTGACCTTGTTCTGCTCATTCATTTTTTTTTCTGAAATTGAGGTCAGGGCATGCTGGGCATTGTCATTTTACAACAGTCTGAGAAGGGTGCTGACCTCTATTTTAGGTTGTCGGATTGCACCATTGTTGGATCACGGTGTTTGCTTGAACTGCCACTGTTGTTCTGGGTCTAATGGAGGATACCCTCCTACCACGGTATACCCTACGCAGGTATTGATGCACCAGACTCTTATTTAAAACCCAAGAAAAAAAACAAAATAAGCAAAAACCCTGTAGTAAATAAATAGTTACAGTACATTTAAATTACATAGGGAATTTAGTTAGCACTATTTTGATCAAAAAAACAAAATTCATCCCACCACGATAAGGTGTTCCCATCGGGACAGTCCTATCCTGTCTCTAGTATTAAAACCTAACCTTGTATAAGCCGACCTCAATGTAGATAAGGGCAGTGTGTGAATGTGCTCTTACACATTGCACGTATAACTACTTAGATTCCGGCTCATTTTTTGGTTTTGCTGTACTTTCTTGTACTTTGTACAAACCGGGGCATTGCTCCCTCTTTGGAGCTAATCATTTCATCTAGATAGCTTCCCATAGGCAGGTATCTGCACAGTCGGCCCCTGTCCTGCCCTTGTACACATTGAGGTCTGCAGACACAAATTGAGGTTTTAATACTAGAGACAGGATAGGACCATCCCGATTGGTTACACCTTGTCGTGGTGGGATGATTTTAATGCTTTTATAATCAAGATAGTGTTAACTAAGTACTCTATGTTATTTACATATACTATTACTATTGACTTACTACAGGGTATATGCTCATTTTGTTTTTTATCTCTTGGGTTTCGTCTGCGAAATGGCTACAGTGTGAACGTGCTCTTACACATTGCGCTCATACCAAGTTATGCTCCGGTTGGTGAGTTTAGGTCAGGGGACCTACGGCCATACTCAAATCTTGAATTTCTCATGTGTGAAACGGCTTTTACTGTATAGGGGCGCACCCTGTTGACAAGTGGAATGGTAACGCCCATTTGTCAATTATTATTTTTTAGATTTCTAGGAGGAATAATAAAAGCAGAATAACCAGCAAATAAGACACCAGGTAATAAAAACTTTACAAGGTTCTCATAACTGAAACCGAATTCTCTCCATCCAGGCAATGAAACTTACCAGGAAGCAGGGGCTTAACTAAGGTGTGATGTGAGCTCAGAGTCCTCCGCACGGTCCCCGTCACCGCCGCTGTCATTAATCCTCTCGGTACCTGTGAAAGTAGAATGGATAAAGCAGGTGTCTTAATAAAGAAGGGTATTACAGGAGAATTAAGTGCAACATAAAATTTATGACAATAATAATATGTGTAAGATTCTCATCCTAAAGTAAAACATTGGGCGCACGTACGTAAAATCGAACATTAGAGTACATTTGCGCAAAATAATGTTGCGGCTCTTTAAAATTGTCGAGATTGATAATTTCCAAAATTCTAAAATAAAGACTAAAATAAACTTGAAAAAACGTACAAATTAAAAGAAAAATAATGTCCATAAAAGTAACAAAAACTAGACCCCAAAAAAGGCGCAAATGCGTTAGCGGAACCAGGTCTATAATCTTTCTGCACCCGAATGAGCAGAGTTTCATTTGGACTATATTCTCGCATTATTTCCCTTCCCCTTGATAATAAATTTGGCCCAATCTACGTCTCTTTAGAAACAGGCCCCATTTTCCTTGTCAACTCTCCAATTTGAGGAAAGTGAGGAAATTTGCCAAATTGAGCACTTTTCTGTGCTAATTCCAATGAAACTCACATTTTATGCCCAAAATCTGTTGATAAATGTCAACCAATGACTTTGAGCCAAGCCACAATTCCAGAGAAAGTGTAGTTTTCTTACCATTTTTATTGAATTTTTTGGGTGGACCCAAATTCTTACCTTTTTTAGGTTAAACAATTTGATATTTTGAAGATTAGACATTTTGCGGACTGTCTATTTTTTAAAAAAAAAATTATAGCTAAAAAAGTTGAATAATTTGATTTTTTTATTATTTTTCAAGACTTTATTTCATTTTTCCT
Organism: Ranitomeya imitator; assembly: GCF_032444005.1. Taxonomy (NCBI): domain Eukaryota; kingdom Metazoa; phylum Chordata; class Amphibia; order Anura; family Dendrobatidae; genus Ranitomeya; species Ranitomeya imitator. The sequence continues at coordinate 30,032,539 of NC_091285.1, forward strand.
TTTTTTTTTAGTCCCTTAAGCCTGTGATATTTCATCCCTTGTTCTATATACTGCAATACCATCGTATTACAGTATATGGGGAAAATAATGGTCTCCTATGAAGCCCAGTCTGTAGCTGAGCTTCAAAGAAGTATTAAGCTGGAAGCAACAGGGGCCTTCACCATTGCCACCCATTGGCATTCATCGATCACTTTGTGGAGGGGCCGATGGTGCCTCTGAAGAAACTCCAGGACTGGATTATGTGCCTTAAATGTCACTGTCAGAGATTGAAAATGTGGCATTTTAGGGGTTAAGCAGCAGCAATCGGAGCTAGCTCTGGTTGCTGCTGTTAGGGCTGGATTCCAGTTGTGCTACACAGCCAGCGCCCAAAGTAAATTTTCCACCATTAGGTCCTATCAATGTTATTTTTTGATGTAGTGGATGTCATAAGAAATTGAAAAAGTGGAAAATCCCTTGAATTTTTAGTTTTCTTTATCAAAGAAATTTTCAAAAAAAAATAAAAAATTGCAACTCAATGGATAGAAATAGTTTATGAAACAAAAGACAATAGACAAGCGAAATCACAAGGCTGGGAAGCAGCACTATAATCAAGTCTGATAACGCCTGCTACTTCATTCCCTTTCAGCAGCTGTGACCCGGTACATGGCGCACAAGATCCCCGCCGCGAGACAGAAGCGAATGACTCAAGGTTGTTTGAAACATTAAGGTCTAACAGTTCCAATCACAACAAGAAGTGTGTTTATACAGCGCGAGCGACATGACAGTGTAATGCAGAACAGCTACCACATGCCAATCACGTACTACCTACACCTAAAACTAAAAAATAAATAAATGGAAAAAAAATTTTTTTTTTCAGGTTCACTTTTTAGTTAGTAGTATTATAGCAATGTAACGGTTTCTTTATCATAACTCTCATCAGTACCGCTTTCGCATTAAGAGGAGGTGCTTGTATAAATTTGCATAAAGTAACAGTTGGAAGAAGGCGGGGTTTGAACTGTCAATTTGAAATTCAAATATTTGAACGTATATTATCTTTTCTCTAGGTAAAGTAGATGACAACCGCTATGGTTGTCAGTAGAAGGGTTGATCGTTGGCTTTTCCAGGGTTCAGCATCTGCTCTGCTCCGAAAATTGATCATGGGGCTCTGGTCGTAATTTATCTTGCTGCACAACATGTACAGTACGTGCCTACTATATGAAAGTTACTGGAAAAAAAATGGGTGTCCCCCTAGACTTCCAAACAGTTAAAGAGTAAGTCAACTTTTATAATTTTTTTTTTCATATTTCAGCACCCTTTAAATTAAAAGCAGATCGGTTGTGATCCGAGTCCTAGGAATTGAATCCCACCAATTGATCCTCAAGAAGTGTGCAGCTCAGCAGACAGGAGAACAGAGCTCCTGTCTGAGTGCGCACGTAGCCCGAAGTACGGATTCAATAGAAAGCAAAGGTTATAAAGCCCATTCCTTCTGTTGGATCAGTACCTCACGCTGTGTGCACACTCAAAAACGAGTTGTGCACCCTTGTCTACTGGGAAGAGGGGGCAGGGCTTTTAAGTGATCGTTGAGAGTCTCCAAGACCTGGACCCTCACCGATCTGCTTGTAATTATAAGGGCTCTGAAATGTAAGAAAGTCTTATAAAGGTTTACCTACCTCTAAGAAATTAGAAAAAAGTTGGCAGATTTTGACAGGATGGGACAACCACCTAATGTCTTTCTCTGGCAGATGATGTTGAGGGAGAGAAGGATCCGGCCTGTTGCATTTCAATGATTGACCCGTTTGTTAGGCGCACATATAAACCTCTGTCAAAGGATTCTGGTACTGGCAGTCTGGTAGAAAAAAAATTGGCAGATTTCGGCTTGATCAGATGACTATGCATATGTAATCCTCCCGCCTCTTCCTCTGACAGATGATGTCAGGGGAGAAAAGGATCCAACCTGTTGAATTTCAACAGTTGATCCTTTTGTTCGGCACAGACATAAGGCTCTGTCAGAGGAGTCTGGTAGTGGCAGTCTGGTAAAAAAAAAAAATGTTGGTAGATTTCAGCATGAACGGACAACTATCTATGTTAATGGAGTCCTCCCGACTGTTCCTCTGACAGATGATATCGGGGAACAAAAGGATCTGGCCTGTAAAATTTAAATCATTGACCCTTTTGTTTGCCGCAGAGATAAGTGTCTGTGAGAGGAGTCTGGTAGCGGCTCTTTCATGGAGAAAACAGGAACGCTCAACTTGGCTGAGTATGGGGAAGGATAATCATTCGGCCTATAGTGGGGCTTTAGTATATCCCATGGGCAAACACTAAAGTCACCTAAGACCTGCAAAGCAGTGGTTCTGGAAGGTTCTTTGTGCGTAATACAATACGGGGGTGATCTGTCATCAATGGAACCTCTGAGTCCAAAACTACATTTAGGGGATGGAAAACTGGGCTTGTAGAAGGGCGTGGATTTGGACAGGTGATTAGGAAAACATTTCAGGAGCCATACTCATGTACCCCTTGACTGATTGACTCTAAAAGTTAGCAAGTATGTCTAAACATATTCTATTTGGTATGGTATTTTTTATCTTTCTGTGGGTGCAGGAGTTACATCAGGGCTCTGAATCTCATGGGTCCCCAAAAGGTCCTTTTGGACCCACTTGAGAAGACAGAAACTATTAAAGACTCACCATCCTTGGGGTGCCAATTTTGACGTTTTACATTTAGGACCACAAGCTTAAACCCCCCATTAGTTATCTAGAAATTTTTGTCTGAACATTTTTATGGACCGGTCAATATGTAATACTTCAGTGTGCTGCTAGAGGGGAAATTTAACATCACGTATCACCTGTATATTACTACTAAGTGGGACATTTTGGGGACAGGTCCAGGATGGAAAAATTACAAAATTTACAAAAATTTCCTATGATTCGAGACGTCAATGTTGGTATGATACTACAATGAGCACTCCGTCCAATGTCTACCTCCAGGTTCCCAGGGCTTTTTTTCCCCCATCAAACCTGTTTAATTATAATAACAATATAATATACTGTAACTACTATGACAATTTTTTTGATTTGGCAATGATGGCTATGCTACAGACAGGATTTATATTATATGTTGTAGTTTCTGTATCTGATGAAATTCCCTCCTCTGACTCAAGGTTTCCTCGTATTTCACACATAGGTATAAACCCGTGAATCACCCGGTAGGATCTGAACATTACAGGAGACAGACAGTGAGTCTTCAATGTCAGACAGTGATGATGGCAGCAGCAGCTCCTGTGAGGAGAAGCCTCTGCCATCACTAGACAGACGTATCTAGGGAATGACTTCCTGCTGGATTTCTCATGAAGTCGGTGTTATTTTGTTAGCATAGCAACGTGTTCTTTTGACAGGTTATGATCTATTACCCCTGACTGGTTTCTGCGATTGACGGTTGCTTTATGTATATGAAATAGAAGTAACCACTGACATTCTGTAGTCTAAGGGCTGATGGCCCCTTTTGAGGACTGGTGGTCCTCTGTCTCACCTGGATCCCAGGTGGGTGGGGTGGCACAGATCCCAGTGGCTCAGTACTGATAAACATCTGAGATAGTTTGGGGCCCTGTCAAAGATTTTGGCCTTCGACCTTCAAATTACCTCACTGGCGCATGGAACGAAAGCACAGCCCACCCTTGACACGACGTTGTCGGGAGCATTGTGGCTGTAAACGATGTTGCACATGTAGGCCCGAATGTTTACATTGAGAGCAAGACTCCCCAAGTTTGGGGATCATTGTTGGCTGTGGGAGGGCCAGCCTGAACATGGAGAGAGAAACCGGTGGTTAGGCAGACTTTAGGCCTAGTGAAAGGTCTGTTAATTCATGAGTGCCGGAGTTCAGATAGGGAGTATCCACCCACAGAGTTCAAGTCGAGTGGTTCCTCTTCATAACAAGGGCTTGGCTTGAGACTGTACTGGCCACTCGGTGGCCTGGGATTATACTGTTTTGCACTTCTGGTGCACAGCGTTTGCAGCTGTAGGTAGTCGGGTACTTTGAGAAAAGTAGTGGCCACGAGGGCCCACAAAGGTGCAGGTCAAATCCTATAGTAATGGCTGGTTTAATCTCACAGGTGGCATATTAGGCCTGGCAGGGAGTGCCCCTCCCGAAATTCAAGGTAGCACTATCCTGCTAAACGCTACAAAACCCTGGTGGACCAGTTGCATTATCAAGACAACCCCCAGCTTAGGAAAAAGACCACTCAGAGAATTTGTGTGCCACTGCTATGAAGAAAATAACCCTCAGTTGTTCAATGCAAGTGCATTTGTTTTACTTGGTTACAGACCACACAAGCCCAAATGACAGTTGCGTCTCCCACCCTAAGTTAGCCTCCACAGGACCATACGGTTGCCGAACCTATGACTACCTTGTCAAGAGAAGATAGTATTCTGCTACAGATGGATCTGGATAAGTTGGAAACTTGGGCTGAAAGGTGGCAGATGAGGTTTAACAATGATAAATGTAAGGTTATACACATGGGAAGAAGGAATCAATATCACCATTACACACTGAATGGGAAACCACTGGGTAAATCTGACAGGGAGAAGGACTTGGGGATCCTAGTTAATGATAAACTTACCTGGAGCAGCCAGTGCCAGGCAGCAGCTGCCAAGGCAAACAGGATCATGGGGTGCATTAAAAGAGGTCTGGATACACATGATGAGAGCATTATACTGCCTCTGTACAAATCCCTAGTTAGACCGCACATGGAGTACTGTGTCCAGTTTTGGGCACCGGTGCTCAGGAAGGATATAATGGAACTAGAGAGAGTACAAAGGAGGGCAACAAAATTAATAAAGGGGATGGGAGAACTACAATACCCAGATAGATTAGCGAAATTAGGATTATTTAGTCTAGAAAAAAGACGACTGAGGGGCGATCTAATAACCATGTATAAGTATATAAGGGGACAATACAAATATCTCGCTGAGGATCTGTTTATACCAAGGAAGGTGACGGGCACAAGGGGGCATTCTTTGCGTCTGGAGGAGAGAAGGTTTTTCCACCAACATAGAAGAGGATTCTTTACTGTTAGGGCAGTGAGAATCTGGAATTGCTTGCCTGAGGGGGTGGTGATGGCGAACTCAGTCGAGGGGTTCAAGAGAGGCCTGGATGTCTTCCTGGAGCAGAACAATATTGTATCATACAATTATTAGGTTCTGTAGAAGGACGTAGATCTGGGGATTTATTATGATGGAATATAGGCTGAACTGGATGGACAAATGTCTTTTTTCGGCCTTACTAACTATGTTACTATGTTACTATGTTACTACCTTGACCATACTGTAAAAAAAATTAATACATGAATTAGATTTTTTTTGCTGAGTCTCTTTGTCTCCCACAAGGCATCTGGTTTAATCAATTAATTTTCTTATGATTTATTAATAAAATATTGTTTATTGTTCCATTTTTGTATATACTCCTTGTTCTTGGATTTTTATCTGTGTTCTGGATTCACGTCATTACGCTGAGTGTAACCGTCTGATGCAAATGTTTTTCTGTAGCCTAATATGTGTGCTGTTCTAAACAATACATTTTACATAGAAACTTGATTCAAACAATTGATCATTTTCTGGTGACACATTGTGGTTCACCTTGTTGAATAAGAAAAGTCTACATGAGGCTGTGCTGTCAAATATAAATTACAGTCAGTCCCACCTAGATTGTTTTGCTTATCCACTTGGACACCAGGACCAATAATAATTTCCTTGTGGCCTGAAGTCCGGTATGTGATTTTTATTTTTTTACGATTTGATGATTGATGAAACAGCCTAAATTAATTTTAATGTCAGGGGGCTGATTTTTTTTCCAAGGTCTCCTATAGTGAAAAGGGTGAAGGAATTCCCAGTGTAAATGGGCAGGACATATAGATTGACCTCTTCCCTATGTCATTTCTCAAAAATGGGAAAGTATCCAGATCTATAATAGGTCCAGGCATGGCAGTCACTCCTGGTCCTGGATCCTAGGGGGGCCCAAATGACCAGTTAATTTTTATGAGAACGCCAGCTGTATTAAAGTTGAGGGCACTGTTTGAGATTTTTTGCATTGGGCCCACAAAGTTCATGTTACACCACTGGACATATCTAAATTCTCTATGTTTGGAAAGGAGTTGTCCCAAAATCAAAACTTATCTACTATCCACAGACTAGGAGATAAGTCTTTTAATGCGAGGTGGTTTCGCCATTAGAACCCCCTCTGGAGCTCAGGTTGCACTGCCACTTTATTCATTCTCCATGGGACTGAAGATGACCTTCACAACAAGGGTCTTGTGGATTTAGGCTTCCAGCTATTGGACCCTGTTCGAGATTGAGCCTTCCAGCTATCGGACCCTGTTCGAGATTGAGGCTTCCAGCTATAGGACCCTGTTCGAGATTGAGGCTTCCAGCTATCGGACCCTGTTTGAGATTGAGCCTTCCAGCTATCGGACCCTGTTCGAGATTGAGCCTTCCAGCTATCGGACCCTGCTCGAGAGTGAGCCTTCCAGCTATCGGACCCTGTTCGAGATTGAGGCTTCCAGCTATCGGACCCTGTTTGAGATTGAGCCTTCCAGCTATCGGACCCTGTTTGAGATTGAGCCTTCAAGCTATCGGACCCTGTTCGAGATTGAGCCTTCCAGCTATCGGACCCTGTTCGAGATTGAGCCGTCCAGCTATCGGACCCTGTTCGAGATTGAGGCTTCCAGCTATCGGACCCTGTTCGAGATTGAGCCTTCCAGCTATGGGATACTGTTTGAGATCTTTGCTTTGTGCCCGCAAAGTTCAAGTTACACCACTAGATATATCTCAAGGGTTGTCCCAACAATAAAACGTATCTGCTGTCCACAGACTAGGGGATAAGTGTTTGAATGCAAGAGGGGTTTCGCCAGTAGAACCCCCTCTGGAGCTTAGGCTGCACTGAAAATAGCCTGTACTCCAGGGGTCTCGTGAATTGCTTTCTCGTATTCATTGAGGCTTCCAGCTTCTAGTGGTCCCCTGAATCAATTATATTTTTGATTTTGGATATAACCCGTTAAGTTTTAAGACAAGACAATTCTTCTTCAGCTGGACGTAGAAACATAAAGACCCCAATACAGATTCTGTAACATTGCTGCAACATTTCTACCTCAGATAATGGCGCGTATACCTGTAGATACACAAGATTTAACCGTGTAAATACTGAACAGTCTGCAGCTGGATCTTCTCTGAATTTCTCGCTGCTGTGGAGGGGGAATGTTCAGAAAAAAATAATTGAATAAAGTCAACACGCTTCAAGATTCCTCCAAATTAATAGGAAACACGTGGTCTAATCGTTAGAAACTGCAGCAGAGTCATATATCATATAATTAAAGACTTCAGAAGATAGGAGGAGGACAAGCTGCTTCCCAGATAGCGGAGGATTAACCCGACAAAGCGGTAAATCGAAAAAGAAAATTTCAGTTCGAAGTGGATCCGTAAACAGCAAGATTTTCATTCTTGTTACCGGCAATATTGTGATTGGAGAATATTTCCCACATGGCCCGATCAAGCTCAGGTTCTGCACCAGCACCAAGCATATCCCGGCAAGGTGCGGGAACCCAATGTGGTCATGAAGGGGCCCCATCAATGCATGTATGGAGCACTCTCAGGAGCTGAGTCTGGCCCATACAGCATGGGCTCTGGCTGTGTTGTACAGCCAGCACCTGAGTCTAACTGCTATGGTCGGAGTTAGCTCAGATTTTAGTCCTTTAACATCTTAGATGCCGTAGGTTAGCACCATGTGAAAACACACCTATAGTGGAAAAAAGAAGCAATTTCTCATTTTTACAACACCATTTTTTTTTTTAGGGACCACATCTCATTTGAAGTCATTTTGAGGGGTCTATATGATAGAAAATAACCAAGTGCGACACCATTCTAAAAACTGCACCCCTCAAGGTGCTCAAAACCACATTCAAGAAGTTAATTGACCCTTCAGGTGTTTCACAGGAATTTTTGGAATGTTTAAATAAAAATGAACTTTTAACTTTTTTTCACACAAAATTTACTTCAGCTCAAATTTGTTTTATTTTACCAAGGGTAACAGGAGAAATTGGACCCCAAAAGTTGTTGTCCAATTTGTCCAGAGTACGCTGATACCGGATATGTGTGGGGAAACCACCGTTTGGGTGCATGGCAGCGCTTGGAAGGGAAGGAGCGCCATTTGGAATGCAGACATATGGAATGGTCTGCAGGCATCACATTGCGTTTGCAGAGCCCCTAATGTACCTAAACAGTAGAAACCCCCCACAAGTGACCCCATATTGGAAACTAGACCCTCCAAGAAACTTAACTAGATGTGTTGTGAGAACTTTAAACCCCGAAGTGTTTCACTACAGTTTATAATGCAGAGCCGTGAAAATAAAAAATCTTTTTTTTCCATAAAAATTATTTTTCAGCCCCCAGTTTTGTATTTTCCCAAGGGTAACAGGAGAAATTGGACCCCAAAAGTTGTTGTCCAATTTGTCCAGAGTGCGCTAATACCCCATATATGGGGGGGACCAAACTGTTTTGGGCGCACGGCAGAGCTCGGAAGGGAAGGAGCGCCATTTGGAATGCAGACTTAGATGGAATTGTTTGCAGGCATCACATTGCGTTTGCAGAACCCCTAATGTACCTAAACAGTAGAAACCCCCCACAAGTGACCCCATATTGGAAACTAGACCCCCCCAATGTACTTATCTAGATGTGTTGTGAGAAGTTTGAACCCCCAAGTGTTTCACTACAGTTTATAACGCAGAACCATGTCGTGTTTGGAGAGCCCCTGATGTGCCTTAACAGTGGAAACCCCCAATTCTAACTGAAACCCTTACCCTAGACCCAACTCTAACCGTAGCCCCAACCCTATCCTTAACCCTAACCCTAGCCCTAACCCTAATGAGAAAATGGAAATAAATACTTTTTTAAATTTTATTATCTTTCCCTAACTAAGGGGGTGATGAAGGGGGGTTTGATTTACTTTTATAGCGATTTTTAGCAGATTTTTATGATTGGCAGCCGTCACACACGAAAAGACGCTTTATATTGCAAAAAATATTTTTTGCGTTACCACATTTTGAGAGCTATAATTTTTCCATATTTTGGTCCACAGAGTCATGTGAGGTCTTGTTTTTGCAGGATGAGTTGACGTTTTTATTGGTAACATTTTCGAGCATGTGACATTTTTTGATCGCTTTTTATTCCTATTTTTGTGAGGAAGAATGACAAAAAACCAGCAATTCATGAATTTCTTTTGGGGAAGGCGTTTATACCGTTCCGCGTTTGGTAAAATTGATAAAGCAGTTTTATTCTTCGGGTCAGTACGATTACAGCATCACCTCATTTATATCATTTTTTTATGTTTTGGCGCTTTTATACGATAAAAACTATTTTATAGAAAAAATAATTATTTTTGCATCACTTTATTCTGAGGACTCTTAACTTTTTTATTTTTTCGCTGATGATGATGTATGGCGGCTCGTTTTTTGGACAAGATGACGTTTTCAGTGATACCATGGTTATTTATATCCGTCTTTGATCGCGTGTTATTTCACTTTTTGTTCGGCGGTATGATAATAAAGCGTTGTTTTTTGCCTTGTTTTTTTTTTTTAACCGCGTTCACTGAAGGGGTTAACTAGCGGGACAGTTTTATAGGTTGGGTCGTTACGGAGGCAGCGATACTAAATATGTGTACTTTTATTGTTTTTTATTATTTAGATAAAGAAATGTATTTATGGGAACAATATATATTTTTTCTGTTTTTAGGATTTTTTTTTTACACGTGAATTTTTTTTTTTTACTTTATAACATTGCCCCATAGGGTCAGATCGCTGATCTGACACTTTGCAGAGCAATGTGTCAGATCAGCGATCTGACATGCAGGGCTGCAGGCTTACCAGCGCTTGCTCTGAGCAGGCGCTGGTAAGCCACCTCCCTGCAGGACCCGGAAGTAGCCCCGTGGCCATTTTGGATCCAGGGCCTGCAGGGAGTACATCGCCTTGTACCGAGGGTCTCAGGGAAGCACGCAGGGAGCTCCTTCCCTGCGCGATGATTCCCTGTACCGCCGGAACGCTGCGATCATGTTTGATCGCGGTGTTCCGGGGGTTAATGTGCCAGATGTCAGCTGCGATAGTCAGCTGACACCCAGCCGTGATCGGCCGCGCTCCCCCCGTAAGCGCAGCCGATCGCAATTGACGTACTATCCCGTCACTGGGAATTAAGTCCCAGGTCACCTCGACGGGATAGTACATCACATGGGATTAAGGGGTGAAAAACTGGAAAAACTAGGTACTAAAGGCACTAAAATTTAATGGCAACAAAAGTATTAAATAAATTATTTTGTAACATACACTGCAAAATCTTATCCTTGTCTCCGGGCTGCAGTTTGAAAAAAAAGGGGGACATGGGCTGATGCAAAAGTTTGGGCACCCTTGGAGACTTGTGTGCTCAGATAACTTTGGCCAAGGTATCAGACCTTAATTAGCCTGTTAGGGATACGGCTTGTTCACTATTATCGTTCGGAAAGGCCAGGTGATGCAAATTTATAAAACCCGGCCTCCTCTGACCTTGTGCCAATAAACAGCAGCCATGGGTTCTTCTAAGCATCTACCTAGCCCTCTGAAAATGAAAATGGTAGTGACCCACAAAGCAGGAGAAGGCAATAAGAAGATAGCAAAGCGATTTCAAGTTTGCCTTTCCTCAGTATGAAATGTAATTAAGAAATGGCAGTTATCACGAACAGTGGAGGTCAAGATAAGGTCTGGAAGACCAAGCCACATTTCAGTGAGAGCTTCTCATAAGATTGCCAGAAAGGCAAATCAGAACCCCGCCTTGACTGCAAAAGACCTTCAGAAAGATTTAGCAGACTCTGGAGTTGTGGGAAATTGTTCTACTGTTCAGAGACAGCTGAACAAATATGGCCTTCATGGAAGAGTCGTCAGAAGAAAACCTCTTCTGCGTCCTCACCATAAAATTAATTTGTTGTAGAATTTCTTTGTATCGTGGCATGATGTCTAGCATCTGAAGAACTTTTGGTCTACTTCACTTTGTCAGGCAGGTCCTATTTAAGTGTTTTTTTTTATTGAGAACAGGTGTGACAGTAATCAGGTCTGCGTGTGGATAGGGAATTTTAACACAGCTTCCCAAAGGTGTGATAAACCACAGTTAAGTTATGTTTTAATGGAGAGGGCTATCACTTTTTCACACAGGACCTTTTCTGAAGTTTTTGTTTTTTTCAAAACACGCTGCCACTGGGGGACAGAAGTTTTCCAAATTTGGAAATGCCTTTTAATTTGGAAACCTATGAGGGTTTCCATATTGTTTTAAAAACCTGGCCTCTTTTGTCCAGAAACAGCCCCACTCCTTTCTATAGAGTGTGTCTGATATGATATCACAGTAAGCTGCAATACCACACACAACCCAAGTCCGAAGGTAGCACTGTTTCTAGAAAAAAAATGCAAATTTTTCTGCTCTTAGACAAAGCTACCTCTAGAGAACTTTCAAGCTAAATGATTTTCATCTCTGCTTTAGCTATTCCTGTTGCCATCCGTTTGCCGGGATGTGATTAATGGCTCAGGCGCAGCAATTGTCCATATAAATAGCTTTTTATTAAATGATCACAGGCTGATTGTGCGCACGATTTTCAGAGTGTGGACATAATGCAATGCTCTGGAGCTGATACCATTTACAGCGAACATCCGATTTATTTTCAATTGATTTTTGCATCTATATAAGAATAATTTACATTTTTTAGCAAAAAAAAAAAATAAATTATTATCCGTAATTGAGGATTTGCTTAACATCCCGGAGAATAATTGCTTTGCCTTGAGCTCAATTTGGTTTGGTAAATCAGTAAATTCAGCGCAAATTAATTTTCTTTTATTATTTAACTTCACAGTTTTTAAAAATTAATGCAATTTTTTCTTATGGGGCAAAATTGTGGCCTGAAATTGGTGGATAATGAATGGCACATAACATGCATTGTCCTGTGATCGCTTGATATAGGTTTGCAGGAGGCGGAAAAAAGTAAAGTGTTTTTTTTTTGTGCCAGTAATTTGAGCTTAGAAAAGCCATGCCCCTTTCTGTTAAGCCACATCCTTTCCCCTCTAAGCCACAACACCTTGTCAAATGATGCACAAAAAATGTTTAAAATGCCATATATGCCATTTATTGATTTAATTTTGTTTGTCTAGACCCCATAGTCCAATTTTGGCCACTGTTGGCCACATGACAAAGGTGCATGATGGTCTGGTACCTGGGTAACATTATCTAAAAGAACCTGAACAAAAGTAATCTCAGTGAAGCCAGTGTTCAAAATTGTAGTAAAACATTGGTGATTCATCAGCACAAAGGGTAAACTGTAAATTTCTCATCGGGGAAATACAGGTGAGAGACGCATGCAAAGATGGATAGAACATACAATTCCTGCAGATGTAGTCCTTGGTCACATTACAACTCAGTCAGGGACCCAATTTTCACTGGTTTACCAGTGTCTCATTTCATGTACTACTACACGAATTAGAAGCACTTCACCATCATATTAAACAGTGCAGGTTTCTGCTAGCAGTTCAGTTGAGAGCTCTTGCAGCTTTCCTGCTTTGATGGTCTCAGCTGTTCAGTGTTGACCACTCCCCTCTGCTGTATATACTAGTCTCTAGCAATCAAGGATTGGCAGTGTTAGTTTCCTACTGCCTGGCTCTGGAGTTGGAGGTGTTGATTGTATGATGAATGAGGCATTTGGAGTGTTTTTTCAGAAGGCTGTTACTTGGTGATTTGTTTGTGTGCATATCCTCATCCTCTCCTATTTGTTTTTTCCTTCCTTTACTTCTCAGGGGTCCAGTTTTTTGTTATTTTCACTTATCCCTGTACGTCTTCCCTTGTTAGTCTGTTTTGTGTATTCTTATACACTACAACTCCCATTTCCCTGGGTGAGGAAGGGGACAAATTAGGGCTGATTTTGGATCTCAGCAAGGTACGTGGCAAGTTTGTTGTTTTCAGGGACACCTGTAAGCTTTACTTTAAATTATGTTCTCACTTCTCAGGAACTGAGGAGCAACAGGTGAGGATCATAATTTCTCCCCTTCAGGGTGAACCCAACCCTGGCCATTTTCTCTTCTGGTAGACTCTCAGTCACTTCAGACGATTGAGGAATTTTTTCAGGCGCTGGGTCATATATACAGTGGGGCAAAAAAGTATTTAGTCAGTCAGCAATAGTGCAAGTTCCACCACTTAAAAAGATGAGAGGCGTCTGTAATTTGCATCATAGGTAGACCTCAACTATGGGAGACAAACTGAGAAAAAAAAATCCAGAAAATCACATTGTCTGTTTTTTTAACAATTTATTTGCATATTATGGTGGAAAATAAGTATTTGGTCAGAAACAAACAATCAAGATTTCTGGCTCTCACAGACCTGTAACTTCTTCTTTAAGAGTCTCCTCTTTCCTCCACTCATTACCTGTAGTAATGGCACCTGTTTAAACTTGTTATCAGTATAAAAAGACACATGTGCACACCCTCAAACAGTCTGACTCCAAACTCCACTATGGTGAAGACCAAAGAGCTGTCAAAGGACACCAGAAACAAAATTGTAGCCCTGCACCAGGCTGGGAAGACTGAATCTGCAATAGCCAACCAGCTTGGAGTGAAGAAATCAACAGTGGGAGCAATAATTAGAAAATGGAAGACATACAAGACCACTGATAATCTCCCTCGATCTGGGGCTCCATGCAAAATCCCACCCCGTGGGGTCAGAATGATCACAAGAACGGTGAGCAAAAATCCCAGAACCACGCGGGGGGGACCTAGTGAATGAACTGCAGAGAGCTGGGACCAATGTAACAAGGCCTACCATAAGTAACACACTACGCCACCATGGACTCAGATCCTGCAGTGCCAGACGTGTCCCACTGCTTAAGCCAGTACATGTCCGGGCCCGTCTGAAGTTTGCTAGAGAGCATTTGGATGATCCAGAGGAGTTTTGGGAGAATGTCCTATGGTCTGATGAAACCAAACTGGAACTGTTTGGTAGAAACACAACTTGTCGTGTTTGGAGGAAAAAGAATACTGAGTTGCATCCATCAAACACCATACCTACTGTAAAGCATGGTGGTGGAAACATCATGCTTTGGGGCTGTTTCTCTGCAAAGGGGCCAGGACGACTGATCCGGGTACATGAAAGAATGAATGGGGCCATGTATCGTGAGATTTTGAGTGCAAACCTCCTTCCATCAGCAAGGGCATTGACGATGAAACGTGGCTGGGTCTTTCAACATGACAATGATCCAAAGCACACCGCCAGGGCAACGAAGGAGTGGCTTCGTAAGAAGCATTTCAAGGTCCTGGAGTGGCCTAGCCAGTCTCCAGATCTCAACCCTATAGAAAACCTTTGGAGGGAGTTGAAAGTCCGTGTTGCCAAGCGAAAAGCCAAAAACATCACTGCTCTAGAGGAGATCTGCATGGAGGAATGGGCCAACATACCAACAACAGTGTGTTGCAACCTTGTGAAGACTTACAGAAAACATTTGACCTCCGTCATTGCCAACAAAGGATATATTACAAAGTATTGAGATGAAATTTTGTTTCTGACCAAATACTTATTTTCCACCATAATATGCAAATAAATTGTTAAAAAAACAGACAATGTGATTTTCTGGATTTTTTTTTCTCAGTTTGTCTCCCATAGTTGAGGTCTAACTATGATGTAAATTACAGACGCCTCTCATCTTTTTAAGTGGTGGAACTTGCACTATTGCTGACTGACTAAATACTTTTTTGCCCCACTGTACGATGACCCTGACCTAGTCTCTCTGGCCGAGTCTACGCCATGTCAGCTTCGGCAGGGAGACTGTTATGAAAGGCAATTCAGTACTACAATGGACATAGCGGTCAGAGCACATACAGTGATCTGACAATAACCCAAAATCATAGAACGAGCTCTGAGACGTGGGAACTCTGCAGACCGCAATCCCTAATCCTCTCCAAACAACACTAGAGGCAGCCGTGGATTGCGCCTAACTCTGCCTATGCAACTCGGCACAGCCTGAGAAACTAACTAGCCTGAAGATAGAAAATAAGCCTACCTTGCCTCAGAGAAATACCCCAAAGGAAAAGGCAGCCCCCCACATATAATGACTGTGAGTTAAGATGAAAAGACAAACGTAGAGATGAAATAGATTCAGTAAAGTGAGGCCCGATTTTCTTAACAGATCGAGGATAGAAAAGGTAACTTTGCGGTCTACACAAAACCCTAAAGAAAACCACGCAAAGGGGGCAAAAAGACCCTCCGTACCGAACTAATGGCACGGAGGTACACCCTTTGCGTCCCAGAGCTTCCAGCAACAAATTAGACAAGCTGGACAGAAAAAATAGCAAACAAATAGCAAAGAAGAACTTAGCTATGCAGAGCAGCAGGCCACAGGAATGATCCAGGGAAAAGGAAGTCCAACACTGGAACATTGACAGGAAGCCAGGATCAAAGCATTAGGTGGAGTTAAGTAGAGAAGCACCTAACGACCTCACCAGATCACCTGAGGGAGGAAACTAAGAAGCCGCAGTACCACTTCCCTCCACCAACAGAAGCTCACAGAGAGAATCAGCCGAAGTACCACTTGTGACCACAGGAGGGAGCTCTGCCACAGAATTCACAACAGTACCCCCCCTTGAGAAGGGGTCACCGAACCCTCACCAGAGCCCCCAGGCCGACCAGGATGAGCCACATGAAAGGCACGAACAAGATCGGGAGCATGGACATCAGAGGCAAAAACCCAGGAATTATCTTCCTGAGCATAACCCTTCCATTTAACCAGATACTGGAGTTTCCGTCTAGAAACACGAGAATCCAAAATCTTCTCCACAATATTCTCCAATTCCCCCTCCACCAAAATCGGGGCAGGAGGATCAACAGATGGAACCATAGGTGCCACGTATCTCCGCAACAATGACCTATGGAATACGTTATGTATGGAAAAAGAATCTGGAAGGGTCAGACGAAAAGACACAGGATTAAGAACCTCAGAAATCCTATACGGACCAATGAAACGAGGTTTAAACTTAGGAGAGGAAACCTTCATAGGAATATGACGAGAAGATAACCAAACCAGATCCCCAACACGAAGTCGGGAACCCACACGGCGTCTGCGATTAGCGAAACGTTGAGCCTTCTCCTGGGACAAGGTCAAATTGTCCACTACATGAGTCCAAATCTGCTGCAACCTGTCCACCACAGTATCCACACCAGGACAGTCCGAAGACTCAACCTGTCCTGAAGAGAAACGAGGATGGAACCCAGAATTGCAGAAAAATGGCGAAACCAAGGTAGCCGAGCTGGCCCGATTATTAAGGGCGAACTCAGCCAAAGGCAAAAAGGACACCCAGTCATCCTGATCGGCAGAAACAAAGCATCTCAGATATGTTTCCAAGGTCTGATTGGTTCGTTCGGTCTGGCCATTAGTCTGAGGATGGAAAGCCGAGGAAAAAGACAAGTCAATGCCCATCCTACCACAAAAGGCTCGCCAAAACCTTGAAACAAACTGGGAACCTCTGTCAGAAACGATATTCTCTGGAATGCCATGTAAACGAACCACATGCTGGAAGAACAATGGCACCAAATCAGAGGAGGAAGGCAATTTAGACAAGGGTACCAGATGGACCATCTTAGAAAAGCGATCACAGACCACCCAAATGACTGACATCTTTTGAGAAACGGGAAGATCAGAAATAAAATCCATAGAGATATGTGTCCAAGGCCTCTTCGGGACCGGCAAGGGAAAAAGCAACCCACTGGCACGAGAACAGCAGGGCTTAGCCCGAGCACAAATCCCACAGGACTGCACAAAAACACGCACATCCCGCGACAGAGACGGCCACCAAAAGGATCTAGCCACCAACTCTCTGGTACCAAAGATTCCAGGATGACCAGCCAACACCGAACAATGAACCTCAGAGATAACTTTATTGGTCCACCTATCAGGGACAAACAGTCTCTCCGCTGGACAACGATCAGGTTTATTAGCCTGAAATTTTTGCAGCACCCGCCGCAAATCAGGGGAGATGGCAGACACAATTACTCCTTCCTTGAGGATACCCGCCGGCTCAGACAAACCTGGAGAGTCGGGCACAAAACTCCTAGACAGAGCATCCGCCTTCACATTTTTAGAGCCCGGAAGGTACGAAATCACAAAGTCAAAACGGGCAAAAAACAGCGACCAACGAGCCTGTCTAGGATTCAACCGCTTAGCAGACTCAAGATAAGTCAAGTTCTTATGATCAGTCAATACCACCACGCGATGCTTAGCTCCTTCAAGCCAATGACGCAACTCCTCGAATGCCCACTTCATGGCCAGCAACTCTCGGTTGCCCACATCATAATTTCACTCAGCAGGCGAAAACTTCTTGGAAAAAAAAGCGCATGGTTTCATCACTGAGCAATCAGAACCTCTCTGCGACAAAACAGCCCCTGCTCCAATCTCAGAAGCATCAACCTCGACCTGGAACGGAAGAGAAACATCTGGTTGACACAACACAGCGGCAGAAGAAAAACGACGCTTCAAGTCTTGAAAAGCTTCCACAGCAGCAGAAGACCAATTGACCAAATCAGCACCCTTCTTGGTCAAATCGGTCAATGGTTTGGCAATACTAGAAAAATTGCAGATGAAGTGACGATAAAAATTAGCAAAGCCCAGGAACTTTTGCAGACTTTTCAGAGATGTCGGCTGAGTCCAATCATGGATGGCTTGGACCTTAACAGGATCCATCTCGATAGTAGAAGGGGAAAAGATGAACCCCAAAAATGAAACCTTCTGCACACCAAAGAGACACTTTGATCCCTTCACAAACAAAGAATTAGCACGCAGGACCTGAAAAACTGTTCTGACCTGCTTCAAATGAGACTCCCAATCATCCGAGACGATCAAAATGTCATCCAAGTACACAATCAGGAATTTATCCAGGTACTCTCGGAAGATGTCATGCATAAAGGACTGAAACACTGATGGAGCATTGGCAAGTCCGAATGGCATCACTAGATACTCAAAATGACCCTCGGGCGTATTAAATGCAGTTTTCCATTCATCTCCTCGCCTGATTCGCACCAGATTATACGCACCACGAAGATCTATCTTGGTGAACCAACTAGCCCCCTTAATCCGAGCAAACAAATCAGATAACAATGGCAAGGGGTACTGAAATTTAACCGTGATCTTATTTAGAAGGCGGTAATCTATACAAGGTCTCAGCGAACCATCCTTCTTGGCTACAAAAAAGAACCCTGCTCCTAATGGTGACGATGACGGGCGAATATGCCCCTTCTCCAGGGATTCCTTCACATAACTGCGCATAGCGGCGTGCTCAGGCACGGATAAATTAAACAGTCGACCTTTTGGGAATTTACTACCAGGAATCAAATTGATAGCACAATCACAATCCCTATGCGGAGGTAGGGCATCGGACTTGGGCTCATCAAATACATCCCGGTAATCAGACAAGAACTCTGGAACCTCAGAAGGGGTGGATGACGAAATTGACAGAAATGGAACATCACCATGTACCCCCTGACAACCCCAGCTGGACACCGATATGGATTTCCAATCTAATACTGGATTATGGGCTTGTAGCCATGGCAACCCCAACACGACCACATCATGCAGATTATGCAACACCAGAAAGCGAATAACCTCCTGATGTGCAGGAGCCATGCACATGGTCAGCTGGGTCCAGTATTGAGGCTTATTCTTGGCCAAAGGCGTGGCATCAATTCCTCTCAATGGAATAGGACACTGCAAGGGCTCTAAGAGAAACCCACAACGCTTAGCATACTCCAAGTCCATCAAATTCAGGGCAGCGCCTGAATCCACAACTGCGATGACAGAATACGATGACAAAGAGCAGATCAAGGTAATGGACAGAAGAAATTTTGACTGTACCGTACCAATGGTGGCAGACCTAGCGAACCGCTTAGTGCGCTTAGGACAATCAGAGATAGCATGAGTGGAATCACCACAGTAGAAACACAGCCCATTCAGACGTCTGTGTTCTTGCCGTTCAACTCTGGTCAAAGTCCTATCGCACTGCATAGGCTCAGGTTTAAGCTCAGGTAATACCGCCAAATGGTGCACAGATTTACGCTGACGCAAGCGTCGACCGATCTGAATGGCCAAAGACATAGACTCATTCAAACCAGCAGGTATAGGAAATCCCACCATGACATGCTTAAGGGCTTCAGAGAGACCCTTTCTGAACATAGCTGCCAGCGCAGATTCATTCCATTGAGTGAGCACGGACCACTTTCTAAATTTCTGACAATATACCTCTATCTCATCCTGACCCTGACAAAGAGCCAGCAAATTTTTCTCTGCCTGATCCACTGAATTAGGTTCATCGTACAGCAATCCGAGCGCCAGGAAAAACGCATCGATATTACTCAATGCAGGATCTCCTGGCGCAAGAGAAAATGCCCAGTCCTGAGGGTCGCCGCACAAAAAAGAAATAACAATCAAAACCTGTTGAACTGGATCACCAGAGGAGCGAGGTTTCAAGACCAGAAATAATTTACAATTATTTTTGAAACTCAGAAACTTAGTTCTATCTCCAAAAAACAAATCAGGAATAGGAATTCTTGGTTCCAACATAGCTTTCTGATCAATAGTGTCTTGAATCTTTTGTACTCTTGCCGAGAGCTGATCCACAAATGAAGACAGACTTCTAATGTCCATCGCTACACCTGTGTACTGAACCACCCAAATGTCTAGGGGAAAAAAAAGGCAAAACACAGTGCAAAGAAAAAAAAATGGTCTCAGAACTTCTTTTTTCCCTCTATTGAGAATCATTAGTACTTTGGGCTTCCTGTACTGTTGGAAAGGCAATTCAGTACCACAATGGACATAGCGGTCAGAGCACATACAGTGATCTGACAATAACCCAAAATCATAGAACGAGCTCTGAGACGTGGGAACTCTGCAGACCGCAATCCCTAATCCTCTCCAAACAACACTAGAGGCAGCCGTGGATTGCGCCTAACTCTGCCTATGCAACTCGGCACAGCCTGAGAAACTAACTAGCCTGAAGATAGAAAATAAGCCTACCTTGCCTCAGAGAAATACCCCAAAGGAAAAGGCAGCCCCCCACATATAATGACTGTGAGTTAAGATGAAAAGACAAACGTAGAGATGAAATAGATTCAGCAAAGTGAGGCCCGACTTTCTTAACAGATCGAGGATAGAAAAGGTAACTTTGCGGTCTACACAAAACCCTAAAGAAAACCACGCAAAGGGGGCAAAAAGACCCTCCGTACCGAACTAACGGCACGGAGGTACACTCTTTGCGTCCCAGAGCTTCCAGCAACAAATTAGACAAGCTGGACAGAAAAAATAGCAAACAAATAGCAAAGAAGAACTTAGCTATGCAGAGCAGCAGGCCACAGGAATGATGCAGGGAAAAGCAAGTCCAACACTGGAACATTGACAGGAAGCCAGGATCAAAGCATTAGGTGGAGTTAAGTAGAGAAGCACCTAACGACCTCACCAGATCACCTGAGGGAGGAAACTCAGAAGCCGCAGTACCACTTCCCTCCACCAACAGTAGCTCACAGAGAGAATCAGCCGAAGTACCACTTGTGACCACAGGAGGGAGCTCTGCCACAGAATTCACAACAGGAGACTGGTTGACGGAGGAGTATTGCTCTGAGTTCTGGAGGTGGTCCACAGATATTAATTGGAATGACCCTGTGTTCTGTACAGGAAAGAAATATATCTTGGTACCGTGTTAGCCAGTAGATAGAAAAATATTTAGAACTGAGAGTCCTCAGTGGTTGATACCTTTTAAAAGGTATCAACCACTGAGGACTCTCAATTCTAAATATTTTCCTGTGTTCTGTAGACATTTCAGTCAAGGGCTATCTGTAAGGGTAAAGGATGCCTTTGTTCTGTAAGAGACTCCAGTTTTCCTTGAGACGGCCATATCTCTGGCTATTTGTGTGGAACGCCGTCTTCCCCAGAGACACTCCAATTTGTGTGGAGCCCTGGGTCAAGGGAATCTAGGTCTGAGTAAACTGAGGAACCCATGCAGTTGTGTGGGGCGACTCCAACTGTAGTTTGGCATAAAGGAAAGTGTGTTTTTTTCTGTGGTGGAAAGGGTCATTTTTGGGTTGCTTGTCCTTCCTTATCACACCGTAAACGACTGCCGGAAAAATAAGGAGCCTGGGTTGCTGAGAGGTTGGCAACCCAGGTGTATATATTTCCTCTTTGGGTAGGTCACAATTTTATTTCGTGACCAAGATCCAGATCCGAATCTGGAAATAAGGTGGTTATTTAAGCCCTTCTGGACAGTGGGGTGGGGTGTACTTTGGTCGACACTGGGTTCATCCTTGTCCAGGGCCTCTTAAACTGTGTAGACTAATACCCATAATCACAATTGACTCTGTACCCTTGATCCAGGGATATTTTACGCAGGTTGTTCGAGTGTTACATCTACAGGTAACGGCCATGCACTCTGAATTTATAGACTTCGGTGAAGGCATCATACAGTTTTGGGAGCATTATACTTCGTATAAGGGGGCATTGGTGGCATCATACTGTGTAGAGGGAAGCTGTGGAGACATCATATTGTGCATGGGGATCCACAACACATGTACAACCTAGATCGTCCCCTTCCTAAAGACCTATATAGCCCACCAGTATATGCTCAGTACAAGAATTATCCAAAGCAACTGTAGGATCCCTCATCACCATGATCGTTTATCAGCTTTAAGGTTTACTACCCTTAATAGAAAATATCCTCTCATCATGTTCCTACTTCAGGTTTGATGGATGTATTTGCATTTTTTTTTGTCTAGTGTAGATGTACATCGATACGGCCAACCACTATGGGCTCACTGAATCAAACCAACACCATTGATGGGACCAAGAGGATGACCATGGAGGTTGAATTATGGGGCAGATTTATAGCAAAGGGTCCCATAAATCTCACTCTCTTGTCTACATAATAGCATGAGCCAAGCTTTGTAGGGTCAGATCCTAAAAAAAAATGAAAAGGCCACAATGATTTCCCAACAATGAGGGACAATATACTTCTGAAAACCTAATAAAATAAAGCCAAACCACAGAGGTACGTTTGATTCTTGATAAGCTGCTGATGACTCCTAACCGGTGGCTCATAATTGATTCTCTGTGTGGTATGGTTGCTGACCGAGTGAACAGTTTACAGAACAAGGGAAGCAACTCATCATAGAGGTAGAAGCAAGCTGTGTGCAATAACTAGAGACGGTTTCAGGATGTGTCAATAGCGTTCACCTGTAATTCTGAGAAAATGTTTTTCCGAGGCACTTTGGTACGCGTCTAAGTTTTAATATAGACATTCCCCTGGAGGTTACGTAGAAGGTACAAAGGCATACATTGCTCCTTTCTCAATAGCGGAAATCCTAAATGTACAATTTTGAGAATTATATTGATCTGGTGACAATTAAAATTGGGGAGATTTTTTTCTCTTTAATCTTTGTTCAATATAGTCAAATAATGCCAGTCTGCTGCACCTAAAGCCAACATATTTTGTGGTAAATGCCAAAGCTCCCAAACTTGCTTCAAAGACATTTGTTGACTTCCACCACACCATTACCATAGGATGACCATTTGATGAAGAGATTTAATCAAATTTTTGTCTTGTTAGAGATGTCCTAGACCAGGGGTCCCCAACTCCAGTCCTCAAGGCCCACCAACAGGTCATGTTTTCAGGATTTCCTTTGCACTGCACAGGTGATGCAATTATTACCTGGGCAAGACTAAGGAAATCCTGAAAACATGACATGTTGGTGGGCCTTGAGGACTGGAGTTGGGGACCCCTGTCCTAGACAACAAAAATTAAAAAAAAAATGTGAGAAAAATGTCTACTTTGGTCCTAGCACTAAAACTGTCTCTAAAGCAAGGTCGAAGGTCAAAAATAGATTGGGCTAAATGATTGTGAAGTTGCTCACATGCCTAAATTCACCATGTTCAATTGTCGACATTGCTTCGAATGGTGAAAAAAAACTCTGGGTCCTGATGGAATACAAATATGTTGACTTGAGTGATAATGGATCGATGGTCATTGTCTCACAGTCTCAAGGATGAGTAGATGACCACAAAAATGTGGAGTCTAAAGTATGATGGGTTAGGTAAAATGTTCTGGAGATCTCTGTCAACTCTTGAGATGGTCACATCGTAATTCTACTGCAGGAGAACTATGTGCTGTTAATATGTGGAGATAGATCAGATTTTCCAAGACGAGGGAGGAAGTTCAACCTTTGAGATTAGTTGTAACGTAGACATCGAGCCAGGACCTATTGGTCAACATCTGCTCCTGGTCTCGGTAACAGTACAGGGTTTCTTAAGATGTCATTCTCTTCGGTCATATTCCAAAACTTGGTGGACATCACACAATGGGGATTTTTCATATGGACCTTTATATGGTTGGATCATTCAACAAATAGATGGGTTCTTTAGCTCAATACTGTGGTTACCTGGGTAGATGTCACAGGGTTTTCTACTTTTAAGTTTCCATCTTTCTGTTTCTGGTGTCAGACTTGTATCGATCTCTCCCATCACATCTACACTTGGCAAAACAGATTCATCCTTGTCTACTGAACCATTACCAGGACAAATAAACGAACAGTCACTGCCTCAGACAAAGTCAACACGCTCATCTCCAACTGCTGTTACTTTCATCATAGCCATGGAGAATAGAGATAAGTCCAATCACTTATCATATCAGATTTAACCTTGTCTGCTGAACCAATAGTTACATAGTTACATAGTTATTAAGGTTGAAGGAAGACTATATGTCCATCTAGTTCAACCCATAGCCTAACCTAACATGTTGATCCAGAGGAAGGCAAAAAAACCCCATGTGCAAAGAGTAAGCTCCACAATGGGGAAAAAAATTCCTTCCCGACTCCACATACGGCAATCAGACTAGTTCCCTGGATCAACGCCCTATCAAGGAATCTAGTGTATATACCCTGTAACATTATACTTTTCCAGAAAGGTATCCAGTCCCCTCTTAAATTTAAGTAATGAATCCCTCATTACAACATCAATCCCTCATTACAACATTACAACAATGCAAGGAGAAATAAACGAACAGTCACTGACTGACACAAGATCAACATACTCTTCTGCTGCTGTTACAGTTTATCTGCATACACCATAGTCATGGAGAACAGAGATGAGTCCAATCACTTGTCATATCAGATTTATCCTTGTCTACTGAACCAATACAAGAAAAAATAAATGAACAGTCACTGACTCTCACAAGATCAACATGCTCTTCTCCTGCTGCTGTTACGTTTTATCTACATGGCCCATAGCCATGGAGAATAGAGATGGGTCCAATCACCCAACCCATACATCTGAATGACCAAATCAATAAGCCTATTTTCTTCACTCTTCGAGGACCCATGGGGTGAAACCTAATAAATTCTGAGGGTGGACAGTTGGGTGACATAGTGATGCAACTAGTAATATGAGGACTCACATGGACCACCTGGCAGAGTTAGTCTGGCCATGACTCCCTTTAGAGTTGAGTCTCGGGTCATGATCTATTTTCTGAGTTGCCTGTAAATACAAGTCCTGCAGCTTCTCCTACACTCTGCATGACCTTTCTTGACTTGTACGCTTCCTTCTTGGAAAGACAAGTACTAGAATTTCAACACAATAAAGAAATGGTAAACCACTCAGTGGAGGAGACAGGGAGTGACCCATCACTGCCATCATCTGTATGCCAAATGAAAACATTTACTGCCATCACCTGTACTCCAAAAGAAAACATTCACTGCCATCATCTGAACTCCAAATGAAAATATTCACTGCCATCATCTGTACTCCAAATGAAAACATTCACTGCCATCATCTGTACTCCAAATGAAAACATTCACTGCCATCATCTGTACTCTAGATGAAAACATTCACTGCCATTATCTGTACTCTTGATGAAAATATTCACTGCCATCATCTGTACTCCAAATGAAAACATTCACTGCCATCATCTGTACTCCAAATGAAAACATTCGCTGCCATCATCTGTACTCCAAATGAAAACATTCACTGTCATTATCTGTACTCTTGATGAAAACATTCACTGCCATTATCTGTACTCTAAATGAAAACATTGACTGCCATCATCTGTACTCCAAATGAGAACATTCTCTGCCATCATCTGTACTCCCAATGAATACATTCACTGCCATCATCTGTACTCCAAATGAGAACATTCACCACCATCATCTGTACTCCAAATGAAAACATTCACTGTCATTATCTGTACTCCAAATGAAAACATTCACTGTCATTATCTGTACTCTTGATGAAAACATTCACTGCCATCATCTGTACTCTAAATGAAAACATTCACTGCCATCATCTGTATCCAAATGACAACATTCACTGCCATCATCTGTACTCCAAATGAAAACATTCACTGTCATCATCTGTACTCCAAATGAGAACATTCACTGCCATCATCTGTACTCCCAATGAAAACATTCACTGCCATCATCTGTACTCCCAATGAAAACATTCACTGCCATCATCTGTACTCCAAATGAGAACATTCACTGCCATCATCTGTACTCCAAATGAGAACATTCACTGCCATCATCTGTACTCTAAATTAAAACATTCACTGCCATCATCTGTACTCTGAATGAAAACATTCACTGCCATCATCTATACTCAAAATGAAAACATTCACTGCCATCATCTGTATCCAAATGAGAACATTCACTGCCATCATCTGTACTCCAAATGAAAACATTCACTGTCATCATCTGTACTCCAAATGAGAACATTCACTGCCATCATCTATACTCCAAATGAAAACATTCACTGCCATCATCTGTACTCCAAATGAGAACATTCACTGCCATCATCTGTACTCCAAATGAAAACATTGACTGCCATCATCTGTACTCCAAATGAAAACATTCACTGCCATCATCTGTACTCCAAATGAGAACATTCACTGCCATCATCTGTACTCCAAATGAAAACATTGACTGCCATCATCTGTACTCCAAATGAGAACATTCACTGCCATCATCTGTACTCCAAATGAAAACATTCACTGCCATCATCTGTACTCCAAATGAAAACATTCACTGCCCTCATCTGTACTCCAAATGAAAACATTCACTGCCATCATCTGTACTCCAAATGAAAACATTCACTGCCATCATCTGTACTCCAAATGAAAACATTCACTGCCATCATCTGTACTCCAAATGAAAACATTCACTGCCCTCATCTGTACTCCAAATGAAAACATTCACTGCCATCATCTGTACTCCAAATGAAAACATTCACTGCCATCATTTGTACTCCAAATGAGAACATTCACTGAAGGTGTCCTACTTGTTGTTTTTTTATCATTACACATTTATTTTTCCTCTTATTGTGTCCCCTATATCGGGACAAGCACCTGTTTGCCCAAAGCTTCTCTTCTGTTTTCTTTGATGAATTGTTGGTCTTTCATCATTGAAGCAGAGGGTCAGAATGCACAGGAGGAACAGGGAAATCACAGTTTTGCCCCCTTTCTTGACTGTAAGATGCAGTTTTTCTATAGTCCCCTATTTCAGGAGTGGTGAATCCTTGTGCTGGTAGGAATATGATTATCAGTAATTCATAAATCATTGCAGTTTTAAAGCGAATGTGTCACCAGAAAATGGCCTATTGTTTTATTCAGAAATCAGATTTTTATGTTAAATGCACTTTTTTTATTTTTTCATATCACTATCTCTATTCATAGTGTTAAAAAATTTTTTTTTGTAATTTTGTCAAAGGTCATTGTGAAGAGTGGGGAGGAGGAGAGCTGTGACGTCGCCTATTCTGAGTGGTAGATCCTGTGTTATCTACTGTATATAATAATAATCCCTTTATTTATATAGTGCCAACATATTCCGCAGCGCTTTCCATTTTTTTGCACACATTATCATCACTGTCCCATAATGCGGCTCCCAAATCTAAATTCCCTATGAGTATAGATCTGGCAGAGC
Source organism: Ranitomeya imitator (assembly GCF_032444005.1). NCBI lineage: Eukaryota > Metazoa > Chordata > Amphibia > Anura > Dendrobatidae > Ranitomeya > Ranitomeya imitator. The sequence goes on from NC_091285.1 coordinate 30,059,535, forward strand.
TCTGAATGCTGAGCTGTGTATAACCCCACCCACACTACTGATAGGCAGCTTCCTGTGTACACTGTGCATAGGCAGAAAGTGGCCAATCAGTGGTGGGGGCTGGATTATTCAGAGCTCATGTGTATGGGTGACTACCTGACAGCAGGTTTACTAGTCCTCTAGTGATGATAATCTCTTGCTGATAAAACTACAGCAAGCAGCCCAGTAAATGACACATTGCTGTAATCAGGGTCTATGTCTCTATATTAAACTGCTCTGAGATTAGATGGTGATAAATTTCCTTTAAATCAATTTTTAGTGTTAAATGAATATTTTAAAACAATTTTGCTAATTTTTTTTTCTCTATTATTTTCAAAAATAAAAATTGAAAATCTTGCAGTTTTCACACCGACCACTGTGGATTTTTCAGACTTTAATTTCCTGCTCTTTCAGGAAATGCACATGCACATTAGCAGCAATGAACACTCTGATCCAATCTTTTGTATTGAAGCATCTAATGAGCGTGTGCAAGTCATTGTAACAGGAGGGGGAGGAAGTGATCTGCGATATCACCTCTTGAGATTGGTGCAGTTGTGTAAAGAGATCATTATAATCCTGCCTCTGGTGATAAGGAGTCTGCTGAAAACTCTTCCTGGAAGTTGGAGCATAAAACAACATTAGTTGGAAAACTGTAATATTACTGTTTTTTTTTTTTTTTTTTTGCAAAGATTGTAATATGAAAAGGAAAAATCGTAGAAAAAAAGTTAAAAAATAAAAGGTAAAACAGACCCTTGCTAAAAATTTATAGTTGCCGCAGAGCATCACTGTCCAGGATTTCCAAAATGGACATTTTTTTTTCCTTTGTACAATCTTTCTTAAAGCAGAATTGCTCTTCTTTTTTCATCCTTTTTTTCTCGTCCTCCTTTGATTTCGCTCGCTCATGCACGCTCATCGCAAATTAAGTTGTTCACCCCTTTATACAATCAGAGCTTTTGCTCCATGAAACCCCCCCTTTCCTATTCTCTCCCGTAAAGACGGAATACATTTTTTTATCTTTTTATTTTTCCATTAATGTCTATGGCCGTGCATGAAAAATAGGCATGAAATCAGCTCTAATCTGCATGAAACGTGCAACCATTACACGCCTGAACTGTGCATTAGCGGATAGCCGTAACCATAAAGGTGGGAGTCAAGAAGTCCCTCCGATGCAGATTTCAAACCCCCTGCCTCCCCGGATCCTCCTTTGTTGCAGCTCCAGCAATGAAGGGGTTACACGTCAATCAACAGAAGTGAATGCAGATAGCCGAAAAATCGGAATAAGTGAGCGATAGACGGAGGAGCTGTTTTCCGTTAATCGCTCTGCCCTGATCTGTTTCCATTCCCAGGGTCCAAATCCCTTACGAAACATTTTGCGACGGCGGTGGCGGCCGCCTCCAATCAGTCGAAATCAATAGTTTCAATGCAGCAGCCTGTCTCTACGGGTTACTCTCAAATTAATGAAATGCAGGCGTCTTACGGCAAATCCAATGCAGCAGCGTCACTGCAGTGCTTCAGTTGCAATGGGATTCATCCAAGTCCAATCCATCCTCGGAAATCGTCTTTTCTTCTTCTTACCCCGAATCTTTGTTCCTTTCCTCTGCAAGTGTTCACCATCCAGAAATACTTACGACGTCAGCATCTGCTATAGGGGTGACGTGGATTAAGGCAAGCGGTTAAGGGCTTATTTTGCTCCAAATTCTTTAATCAAGGATTATTTTTTTGTTTGTGACCTGTCTTGACACTTTTTTTAGCACAAAAAAGGCGAGCGTTATGCTACGATGTCTGTGGCGTTGACTGTTTCTTTATTGACTGTTCGCACCATATTCGTCTTTCCATGTGCGCATTGTCTGAAGTCTATTTCATGATCCAATCCCTCACTCGCTTATGCCACCCCACCTAAAACATCTTTAAAATTCAACCTTTTTTTACCTTTGGCTCTTATTCATTCTCATCTGGACTATTCTATATAATCAGTCTCCCTCTTACTAAACTCTCCCTCTCTAATCCATCCCACAAGGGCAGCAAGGATCATATTCCCATCCAGCTGCTACACCGGTGCCACCACCCTGTGCCAGCCATTGAACTGGTTACCCATCTGCTGCAGAATACAATATAAATGTATCACTTTTCACCCACAAAGCTCTCCACCACCCTGCGTATCCTCCCTTTTCTCTGTCTACGACCCTACCCGTGTCCTCCATTCCGCTAATAACATAAGACTAACATCCTTAATTATCCAAACCTTCCACTCCCGTCTCTAAGACTTTTCACGAGCTGCACCAATTCTCTGGAGAGCGCTACCTCAGACAATTCGATTAATTCCCAGTATACAGTTTTAAGCATTCCTTAAAAATTAATTTCTTTAGATTGGTCTATCGCCTCACTTCACTAATCAAACTGTTCCATTTTAACGTCATCACTGTGGCCGGAATCTCCATATATCTTCACCTGATTCATCACTTGCGAATTCTTTCTTGAACAGTCTCAAAATTTGGCGCAAATGTACTTCAGTCCCTGCGCTTGAGTTATTGTACAGTACATATGACATATATTTTGGCTCATTTTTTTTTTTTTAATTTTAAGTGCAAAAATCACAAAAAAATTAAAGACAAAAGTGAAGACCAGTTTTGACTTTGTGCAAAATTCACAGACTGTGTTGCAAAAACAATTATTACAAGGCAAAAAAAAAATAAAAGTGACTTTAATAAAATGAAAATGATGAATCGAGGCCTAAATCACTCCCGGGGGTAGACTAAAGTACATTTGCACCGAAAATTTCGAAACTTTTTCAAGACTCAATTGGAAACATCTGGAAGCAAAAAAACATCACCCACAATGGAGAACATAAAAAACAACGACAGGCGAATAAATATAATACAAGCAAATTGAAAACAGGCAAAAAAAAAATTGGACAAAAAACTGAGCAAAGGTAATAGTGAATAGGGCTGAATTTTTTTTAACTCCTTTATCACTCGATATAGCAGAAAAGTATATGTTGTTGGAATGCCTATACAGGGCCAGGAAGTGGGGCAGGAAGAGTGAGCACTTGGGGGGCACAAATATGGATTAAAAAATCTAAAAAAGATGTCTAGTTGTCAGCTAAATTGTTGGTAATGCTATAGTTGTCAGGATCGACCTCAGGAACCAAAAATGGATGAAACTCCTTTGAGATGATCACCCCTAAACTTCTGTGAAAAATTGTCTTATAGTCTATAGTCTTCTTTTCTAAGAGAGTAGAGGACCATCCTCCAAAAAATATAAGAAAATAAACTTTAAACTATCAAAGATAAATCTAGTCTGGTTTGAAGATGATCATCTCAAAGATGGTCTTCAAGATTACATCTGGACTTGACATTCAACTTAAATATCTTAGGACTCGATGCAAAAACTATCGTAGGATCCACCATCCAGTCACCAACGATGTCTTACATCACGTTTAGCACCTGAGATAGACAACTTATATCATTGCACCTCTTCATCTGTAAGCCTTGAGGGCTACCAGACGATGGGACCATCTTCTGGTAATAACGGGCTTTATACAAATGAAGTTGAAGAAGCTGCGAGAAAGTCAACTTGGCAGATACAACGAACCTCCGATGCATTTTTTTATTTTTGGCTGGAAAGGAAACATGGGTTTTTCTACGGAAAGCTGTTGATGTGGTTTGTCTATTTCGGAGCATCACATTCCTGCTAAAAGGAAAACAATGTCATCCTGGCGTTACTCCGGCATCGCCTATGAAATGCACTGGTCTTCTGGCTAAAATACACAGGGTCAGAGGGCAAGTATCACATTTTATTGAGTATGACAACCGAACAGCCACCTGTCTTGGTTGGTAGTGAAATATCTGCGTAGTCGTATCATTTTACTTCCTCGGTGTCGGCTCCTTTAAACAATATAATTACAGGAACAATTATCATTTCATTACGTTCCGTTAATTAAATGTACCACAGCGAGAAATTCACCACAACATGTGGCTCGGAAGGGATATTCGGTATCATCCTTGTTTCCTATGTAATTCGGCTTCTTTCGCAGAAATTGCAAAATGTTATATAGACGATGAAAATTTTGTAGGAATTCAGGATGGGATTTGTCGTTCTTCTCAGCATGGAACCATGTTCTTGTCAGAGGTTGACCACCAGGATATACTGAAATTATGGAAGACTTTAAGGGGACGTTTCATGCTTAATTTCCTCTGTAGCACTTAGACCATGATGACCGCATCTGTGAAGTGAAGTTAGAAGACATCCCAAAATTTCCTTGACTTTAGGAACAGTATCGGACTGGAGTGTCAATGGCCCACCGGTAACATTGACTCTGGATGCCCACTGTTCAGCTACATGCAAATATTACATAGTGAATAAGTGCATTGTGCCAACTACTACTCATAAGGGCCTAATAATGCACAGGGGCCCACAGGGGGATTCTCATGTTCCTCTCTGGGCCAGTCCGAGTCTTGCCATTTGAAATGAGGTTGTCCAAACTGATACCAAGGCAATGTTGTCCCCATACCGAATGACAAAGAGCATGCATTGTGTTGTAGGGTTTTCTGTAGAACTGTAGGTTGCGTTTGAAGGTTTAAAAAATGATGGAGAGTTTGATGGGTTGAGGAGAAATTTGAGTTCTTGAGTGTGGAGGAAGCATGGGAGAAATCTTGGAGATGGTGTTGTGAGGAGCAGAAAAGAGAACAAATAAAAAGAAGATCTACTCAGTACTGGAGATTACATGGGAGGTGGTAGTGGGGGATTAGGTTGAGGATGTATTAAGGACCGATTATGGACAACCTTGTCATTGTTAGTATTTTGGTTTGAATTCTCTGGGTAATGGGGTGAAGGGATTGGTGAGGTGAATGAGTAGCAAGGGAAGAGATGGTATATTTAGGTAGCAGAGTTTAGGTTTAAATGGTAGAAAAGAGCTCGATTATGGGCCAAAGAAGAGGATGTTACAGAAGTCTACATGGGAGATGATGAGGGCATGAACTAGCATTTTCGTTGACTCAGGGTTGAGGAAAGGGTAAATTCGAGAAATGTTTTTTTTTGTTGGAGATGACAGTAAGTTATAAGAATTTGGATATGCGGTCAGAAGAAAGGGTGGAATCAATGATAGGTGATGTTCGTCCTTCGTTTTCGATGACCATGACTTCAGGGTTGGAAGAGAATTAGTAGTTATGGGTCCGGAGGTGGCTGATGAGTCCAATCTGCGCCCTGAAGGTTCGTCCACATATTTGACATAAGGAAGCAGATGTGGTCAGTACACCAGATTCTACTTGGGATTCTGGAAAAACAGAGAGGTGACATTTGGGCCACAGAGGTCAATTTGGACGTCATTTGCTTAATAGTAGTACTAAAAGCCTTAGGTTTATATAGTTTTGTGAGAAAAGATTCAGTATAACCTGTGTTTTCATCAATTAAACTTCTGCTCTTTCAGGGATTTTCGGTCCAGTGGGAGGTCCTATCAGTGACGGGCAGCTTAATTTGTATAAATGTGCATACAGAGATAGCTGTCAATCAATGATAGGACCGCCCACTGGACCAAAAATCCCAGAAAGAGAAGTTTAATTGATAAAAACATATGATATACTGAGTTTTTACTCACAAACTTATGTATCAATCTACTCAGCTCTTCCTGCTCTATATCATGGCATCCGCAGATTAGACTACATTTTCACATTTTCATGGTGACAGGTTCCCTTTAAATATGCAAGTTGCCTCTTCAGAGAGGAAAAGTGAAACCTATTGGATATAGCAATCCTAAGAGTCAATATCGACCCTTTAACAAGCCTTGCCACAAGACTTAGGATAGAGGTCAAACAAGAAACTCCATTTGCAGACAAGTGTTTCAGGGTGTTGCCTCTCCTCAGTGCAAAGCATGAGATTTGATTTGGCTGTATGACTGGGGACTAAGAGGTAATATTTGTACTTGTGGAGAGTTACAAGTCCTCTTCTTCTCTCAAGAGGCAATTTGCATATTCAATTTCCCAGAGGAGAATTGTATGATGTATAAGGGTACCGTCACACTATACGATTTACCTTCGATCACGACCAGCGATATGACCTGGCCGTGATCGTAGGTAAATCGTAGTGTGGTCGCTGGGGAGCTGTCACACAGACAGCTCTCCAGCGACCAACGATGCCGAGGTCCCTGGGTAACCAGGGTAAACATCGGGTAACTAAGCGCAGGGCCGCGCTTAGTTACCCGATGTTTACCCTGGTTACAAGCGTTAAACTAAAAAAAAAAAAACAGCACATACTTACATTCTGGTGTCCGTCAGGTCCCTTGCCGTCTGCTTCCCGCACTCAGTGACTGCCGGCCGTAAAGTGAAAGTGAAAGCACAGCCGCTGTGCTCTGCTTTCACTTTACGGCCGGCAGTCACAGTGCGGGAAGCAGACGGCAAGGGACCTGACGGACACCAGAATGTAAGTATGTGCTGTTTTTTTTTTTTTAGTTTAACGCTTGTAACCAGGGTAAACATCGGGTAACTAAGCGCGGTCCTGCGCTTAGTTACCCGATGTTTACCCTGGTTACAAGCGAACGCATCGCTGGATCGCATCGCTAGATCGCTAGATCGGTGTCACACACACCGATCTAGCGATGACAGCGGGAGATCCAGCGATGAAAGAAAGTTCCATACGATCTGCTACGACGTACGATTCTCAGCAGGATCCCTGATCGCTGCTGCGTGTCAGACACAGCGATATCGTAACGATATCGCTGGAACGTCACGAATCGTACCGTCGTAGCGATCGAAATGTTATAGTGTGACGGTACCCTTAGTCTCCTTACACCAGCATGTCACTCTGCACCAGGAGAGATATTACCCCTTAGACCCCAGACAGGGGCCTCACATATACCAAATCAGACCTCATGCTTTGCACTAAGGAAAGGCACACACCCCGAAACATGTGTCTCCAGATTGAGATTCTGGTTTGGCTTTTAAGTCATGTGGCAAGCCTCGTTAAAGGGTCGATATTGACTTTTAGGATTGCTGCTTTCAACAGGTGGCACTAGAGTTCAAGTCTTCTTCCTCTGAAAAGACAATTTACTTAAAGCTTTGGGTTTCAATGAGCTATCACTGGTCAAAGGTAGGGATGGTGTTGTGAATTCTGTGGCCAAGCTCCCTCCTGTGGTCGTGAGTGGTACTTCGGCTGGTTCTGTCTATGAGCTTCCTTTGGTGGATGAGAGTGGTACTGCGGCTTCTGAGTTTCCTTCCTCAGGTGATGAGGTTAAGTCGTTAGGTGCTGCTCTATTTAACTCCACCTGGTGCTTTGATCCTGGCCTCCAGTCAATGTTCTAGTATTGGTCTTGTTTCCTCCTGGATCGTTCCTGTGGCCTGTCTATCCTGCATAAGCTAAGTTTTGCTTGTGTTACTTTTGTTTGCTATTTTTTCTGTCCAGCTTGCTATATTGGTTTTTCTTGCTTGCTGGAAGCTCTGAGACGCAGAGGGAGCACCTCCGTACCGTTAGTCGGTGCGGAGGGTCTTTTTGCCCCTCTGCGTGGTTGTTTGTAGGTTTTTGTGTTGACCGCAAAGCTATCTTTCCTATCCTCGGTCTATTCAGTAAGTCGGGCCTCACTTTGCTAAATCTATTTCATCTTTGTGTTTGTATTTTCATCTTTACTCACAGTCATTATATGTGGGGGGCTGCCTTTTCCTTTGGGGAATTTCTCTGAGGCAAGGTAGGCTTATTTTTCTATCTTCAGGGCTAGTTAGTTTCTCAGGCTGTGCCGAGTTGCATAGGGAGCGTTAGGCGCAATCCACGGCTACCTCTAGTGTGGTGTGATAGGATTAGGGATTGCGGTCAGCAGAGTTCCCACGTCTCAGAGCTCGTCCTATGTTTTTGGTAATTGTCAGGTCACTTTGTGTGCTATGAACTTCAAGGTCCATTGTGGTTCTGAATTACCTGTTCATAACAGGATGGTCTGCGAAGTATGCAGAGGTCCAGGAGAGGGCAAATCTAGGGACGACAGAGTTTGTAATGGGGGAAGTCAACTGGGTCAAAGGCAGTAGACAGGTCTAAGGGATGGCCTGGTGATGTCTTTGCTGAAGGTAGGGCTTTGGTACCGTCAAGGTCAACATTGGTAAAGGGCAAAACTGTATAAGTGCCAGGGTCCAACTGTATAAGTGCCAGGGTCCAACTGTTTTTGGAGGCCCGAACTGATCAAGACTTGACTGAATTTATCTGAAGTTTTGGATCACTATCACTATAAATCTTCATAGGAGCCCATTTTTTTTATGTGCGTTACATCACATATTGTACTTTCCCTAGAACGGAATCTTTAGAAGAACTCTTCCAGACTGATCCTTCATTACATAACACTGCTTTTAATCTTCAGTTTGCGTATCTATTTCAAGGCAAGGAATCTCTGGGGATATATGTTCAATGGTGTCTTACAGCTGGAAAAGACGCCAGGAACATGCAATATTTTACATAATATTAAGTATTAATGGATTATTATGTAAATATGCTGCTCCACAGGCGAAAAGGACTGGAGATGGAAATGAAACATTTTTTCATATTTTTTTTTATGTAATGGATTAAAAAATCTAAATTGTACAGCGTTCCCTACTGGTTCCTGCTTATACTACCATACACCACCCAAAAATGGACATTTTTTTCTACTGTTGGACAATCCAGGGGATGTCCTAGGGATGGAACTTACTATTTTACCAACCAGGAGGTTAAAAGGAATCTATCACCAGGTTTTTGCTATGCGATCTGAGAGCAGCATGATGTAGGGGCTGAGAGTCTGATTACTTACTAGGCCGTGTTTCAATTAGTGTTTTATCAGCAGGAGATAATCACTGCAGGACTAGGTGTCTAGTGCTCCTGGTCCAACCACACCCCTCCCACTATACAAAAAGTGGGCAATCAGTGGTGTGGGCGGGGTTATACACAGCTCAGCATTCCGAGCTCTACCAGATCTGCAGCAGAGAAAACTGTGATTCTATCAAAATGCAAGCAAGCAGACCAGCAAGTGATACATCGTTGGAATCAGGCTCTTAGCCCCTACATCATGATGCTCTCAGATTACAAATCAAAAAACCTGGCCAGAGGGGTCATCTTGGAGTTTCTAAAAAAAATGAAGAAGGCTGACAAGTGGGAAGAAGAACTCAAAGAAGACACTTAAGTGATCTAATTTGTTTGGTACGCTCTTTAAAACGGTGTTTGAAGGGTGCACGTGCACTTGTAGGTGGTACCGGCCAATCCTTGGTAATTGCACCGATCTGCTCTTTATGATGTCACCATGACACTATTAAATCGCCCCGTTTCCATAATCCTGTTGGAATCATCTGAATGGGATAAGATAGAATCTGAGTCACCGCATCTGACGAGTTTTACGTCACATCAGTTCATTAAACCGTTGTTGTGCTTTTATAGAGTGGCTCATTATATTAAAGGTATTTTGTGCAATTGCTGCAATGGCTCATTACATTTACTGCAAGGTTATCCAGACATTAATATCCCTGTATGTGACACTAGAACTGAGATGACTTGTAACCAAATCTTGTAAAGTAGAAATATGGATTTCAGTTCGGCTTACGTACTGGGCCAAGCTGAGTGAGTGCGGAGAATTGAGCAAAGCTGCAATACCAGACATGGCCTATGGATAAGAGTGGCGCTGTTTTGGGGTGAAAGTGCAGATTCTTTTACTTCAAACTAGAAACTCTGCGTAGTTTTCCAAATTTACTGCCGTCACCACAGGGAAAATGATAATTGTCATCAATGGGTTGTCTGTGTAGTGTAGGATGGGTCTGGTTCTCCATTGCAAGAGACGCGCTTTTCATTCTGACCAAGAGATGAGGATCCTGAATTGAGAACCCCCCTTAATGAAGTACATCAACCCTGACAACCCCTTTAAGGTTTAGTTTGTGAGGTCAGTGACTGGATTTTCAAGTCCTACCTACTTTTGAGATGGGTTGTAAAAAGTCCCAATGGTTTTCATCCTACCTCCCAAGCTGAAAGACAAAGAAAGGGGATACAAATTACAGCCCAGTGGTGCCCTACGTGATGCCCCGTAGTGTCCACACATAGTTTGACGACTACCACGCACAATGATGCCTCTCTGACACAGCCCCACAATTTTTCCCTCGTATGTTATGATGCCCCTACAGTACCTACCTAATATATGTCTCCACAGTGCCCCCACGCATTATAATGACCACGCAGACTATAATGACCAACAGTCTTTCTCCCACTTTGATGTCTCCACAGTGATCCTCACACTGATGCCTTCGCACATTGTTATGCCCACCGGTTGTACACGCTATAATTCTCCACACAGGATTCCACCCACACAATATGTTTCCACATTGCCCCCACACACTATGATGCCCCCACAGTGTCCCCTCCATACAACTATTATTTCCCCACCAAATGGCAAATAAAAAATACTCACTCAAGCCTGGTCTCAAAATGAGCAGATCCGATCTTCGCTCTACACTCCGTTTGGCTTAGCGGTGACGTCCTGTGCCAAACCTCAGGCAGCACAGGTGAACGGTGGAGCGGGGAGCTGATGGCTCCCTGCTCCACCACTATATTCAACTGTATTTGCATCCCAAAAAAAATGCAGACATAGTTAAAAGCAGAGCGTGAAACCGTCCTCCAGGGACAGTGGGACATCTCCACCAATCTTGGACAATCGGGAGGCATGGTTTATACATCCTAATACATATACGATCATTTATTTAGTAGAAATGATTATTTGACCAGAGAAGCAGAAGGACCAGTGGAAACACGACAGCCCTAACTTAAGGACAGATCCTCGAAAATCAGCTAGAACCGTTCAAAGTTCTATTCTTCCCAGTCAAAGAAAAATAAATATAATTTCGTAAGAAAATCAAGAATGTCTGAAAAATTTCAACTAAATAGGTGTTGGGATGAGATTCTGCGAGACCTCAGATCCGGATTAAAAGTTCTATTCTCGTTAATTCTATTTTCTTGAAGGCCAAAGAAAATCCGGACTGTCCAAAAAAAACCAATTAGAAAGGTGACAAGATTGTGCCACCTCTGTAGTCATTTTGGGCGGTGTAGCACATTTACAACTTCTCATCTTTCTAAACGACTCCATCAAAGCTCGTTGAGGTGTGAAGTAAAATATTCGTCATCCGCTAAATTATGTTAATTATCGACCATTTGCGATAATTTTTAAGATGTTCCTTGGATTCTAGGAAAATGAGTCTACTTAAGGTTGTGAATCATGAGTTCTTCTCATCTCAACGTCGTGATTGTACGGACGACTTCACAGACTTATTTTTTTCTTCAAAAGGCTTGTACACGCCACACCTGGGACAGTCCGCGAAGACTGTGCCATCATCCTTATCTGCTGAACCTCAGTCTCGGCATGACCATGTACATCAGAAGAGCAGGCCTCTACCCTGTCGTACCGTCTGTCGGGGCTGCCAGCTGTTAGCGTCTTTTTGCCATGCCGGTTTCTCCTGACCATGATTTATTTACATGCTGTCAGACCCTCTCGTCTATCTTAACATTGTCTCTAAGCATTCATATTCTCGGCATGCACCAGTAAATCATTCACTGCTTCCTCCGAAGTCTATAAGCCCAATATTTCCATGGCGTTTTACCTATTGTCCTAGTACAATAGACTCCAATAGGATGGTGGAAATTCAAAGGAAAATTCTGTGTGAAACATAAAGCTTCTGTGTCAGATTTGGGTAACCTGAAGCATTGCAGGTTTCGCCGTGTCAGATGTAGGTCCAACCAGCTGTACACTAAGGATTACAGGGATTATAACTAATGCCTTGGGTGGCTGCGATGTAATATATCACCAACTATAGACTAGACTGGAAAAAAAAGTTAAAAAAATAACTACATTTCCATCTTTTCTTAAGTTTTTGAAAGTAATGAAATTTAGCAAATCGCTTTATCAGGGGGGTTGTCTTCAATCCTGTAAAAAATGTACATGTAAGTGGCTTTTAAACCACTGCTTCTCTCCAGTCTATTTGCTTGTGTTCAGCTGCATTGATATCAGGATGTACCCTTTTGGAGTACAGATGATGGCAGTGAATGTTCTCATTTGAAGTACAGATGATGGCAGTGGATGTTCTCATTTGGAGTACAGATGATGGCAGTGCATGTTCTCATTTGGAGTACAGATGATGGCAGTGAATGTTCTCATTTGAAGTACAGATGATGGTAGTGAATGTTCTCATTTGGAGTACAGATGATGGCAGTGAATGTTCTCATTTGGAGTACAGGTGATGGCAGTAGATGTTCTCATTTGGAGTACAGAAGATGGCAGTGAATGTTCTCATTTGGAGTACAGATGATGGCAGTGAATGTCCTCATTTGGAGTACAGATGATGGCAGTGAATGTTCTCATTTGGAGTACAGATGATGGCAGTGAATGTCCTCATTTGGATACAGATGATGGATGTGAATGTTCTCATTTGGAGTACAGATGATGGCAGTGAATGTTCTCATTTGGAGTACAGATGATGGCAGTAGATGTTCTCATTTGGAGTACAGATGATGGCAGTGAATGTTCTCATTTGGATACAGATGATGGCAGTGAATGTCCTCATTTGGAGTACAGATGATGGCAGTGAATGTTCTCATTTGAAGTACAGATGATGGTAGTGAATGTTCTCATTTGGAGTACAGATGATGGTAGTGAATGTTCTCATTTGGATACAGATGATGGCAGTGAATCTTCTCATTTGGAGTACAGATGATGGCAGTGAATGTTTTCATTTGAAGTACAGATGATGGCAGTGAATGTTCTCATTTGGAGTACAAATGATGGCAGTGAATGTTCTCATTTGGATACAGATGATGGCTGTGAATGTTCTCATTTGGAGTACAAATGATGGCAGTGAATGTTCTCATTTGGAGTACAGATGATGGCAGTGAATGTTCTCATTTGGAGTACAGATGATGGCTGTGAATGTTCTCATTTGGATACAGATGATGGCAGTGAATCTTCTCATTTGGAGTACAGATGATGGCAGTGAATGTTTTCATTTGAAGTACAGATGATGGCAGTGAATGTTCTCATTTGGAGTACAAATGATGGCAGTGAATGTTCTCATTTGGAGTATAGATGATGGCAGTGAATGTTTTCATTTGGAGTACAGATGATGGCAGTGAATGTTCTCATTTGGAGTACAGATGATGGCAGCGATGGGTCAGCCGGCCCCCTGTCTCCTCCTCTTTTCAGAACAACCTCCTTTAACAGCTCATCCTCATAATTAATGAGGCAAAAGGGCTGAGCTGATCCATCACTGCCATCATAAGTACTCCTAAATCAATATGTTCTGATATCAGTGCCGCTAAAGGTAGACAAATGGGTTTGAAAATCACTTCCATTAAATTTTTATTTACATGAAGTCAAATCTTCTAATAAAATGATTTACAAAGTTTCGTAACTTTTCATACTGGACAAAATTATATGTAAAAAATAAAGTTTAGTCACTCTTTAAGACATTTTACAGAAGATCAAAAGTTTTAAAGGTTTTTTTCAAGCAAGAAGCATAGATAGACACTTTTTTTCTATAAACAGTGCCACACGTGACTGCTGCTTGTATTTGGTATTGCAGCTTGGCCACATGCGCATCAATCATGCTTGTCAACACCGTGATGTTCTCTTAGAAGGGTTGACAAACCTCAAGGTTTTATGCCGAATTCTTGTGAAACCTCCAAGAAGGCATAATGTTTCTTCCAAGGAGGGTGGTGAAAGAAGCATGGAGGTGAATATGAAGGTTTTGGACATATGGGCATTATGAAGGAGGTCCATAGCAGAGTCACTGGTCACTGGGAGTTTGACCTTTGGGACCCACAACAATTCTGAGAATGGAACTCTGTTTGAACTCGGTTTGAAAGGACTATAGTTGTGCTTGACCTCCGCTCCATTCATTGTCTATGGGAGAGCCGGAAATAGTGGCCCTACTCGGAATGGAGGTCAAACCTGCACACACACGTCTACTCCTTTCAAGTTGAGGCTCTGAAGAGCTCTGTTCTCCAGATGACTAGGCGTCCCAGAGATGAAACCTCCAGTGGTCAAACCCCCAATGCAGGGTCCAATTCTGGACATCCAAAGCTCTTAGTGTTTCTGGGAGTCCCAGCAGTCAAAGCCAAAATGTGAGGTCCCATTATCAGCATTCAGAGCCCCAATCTCAGTATTACTGGGGGTCCCAGCGATCAAACCTTCAGTGGTCGATCCCCCAATGCATGATCCAGTATCTCAGCCAAAGTTCCTGCACTCGTGGTCGTTGGGAGACCCAGCAGTCAAAGTCCCAATGCATGGCCCACTATCAGCATTCATAGCCCCAATCTCGGTATTCCTGGAGGTCCCAGTGATCAGACCTCCAGTGGTTGAATCCCCAATGCAAGGTCTATTTCTTGGCACCCAAAGCCCTACTCTCAGGGTCGGTGGGAGTCCCAGCAGTCAATGCGCCAAAGCGTTGCCCAATAATCAGCATTCCGAGCCCAATTCTTGGTATTCTTAGAGGTCCCAGTAGTCAAGCCCCCAGTATAGAGTCCTTTTCCTCATATTCTTGGGTGTCCCATCAGTCAAAACCTCCGTAGAGACCCATTCTCGGGATGACTGATAGTGACTGAGGTTGATCCCCAGTGCAGAACCCCATTCTTGGCGTGCAGAGCCCCGGTCTCTATATTCAAGGAGGTCTAGCAGTAGAACCCCCAGTGCAAAGCCCCAGTCTTGGGATCGCTGAGGACCCCAAGAATCGAACCGCCAGTACCGAGCTATGTTGTTGGTATCTAGAGCCCTGCTTTCAAGATTATTGGGGGTCTTGACGGTCACAGCCATTTTTTTTAGGATCCACAGCCTTGATCTGTCTCCAGTGGAAGGGAGTCGAAGGGCAGGGAGTCATGCGTAAGACGAAAGACACCACCCCTTTAAGAAATGTTTATTATAAAGGGTAAAATCACTGTAGTTACATTCCATCCAAAAAAAAAAGACAAGCCCCCCTCATGATGTTCAAAGCTGTAACTATCCGATTTATTGGCCTTGTGGCTGGTTACGGCCATGGGAATGCTGTAAATTCTGGGCACATGTTTCTAACATTAAAGAAACTTTATATTAATTGTCCGGAAATGATAAATTATAATATTTTCTTTTCATTGTGAAATGTTCATCTGTTTCTCTTTACATGTTTATTACGGAGGGAGCGAAAAATCAATGTATTGTATTATCTAAACTATCATATATTAAATTGTATAATAATATTCAGAATATTATAAAATTTAAAAAGTAATATAAAATAAAGACACAAGAATGGAAACTTTCCACTGACATGTCGGTAAAGAACATCTTTCATATATTATATTCCGATGTCAGATCTAGGGATTATTCAGAGATAAGCGGCGTAACATCGGCGCCACTTATCTCTTCCTGCAGAAGCAGCTTTTATCAGATCCTGCAGATGATTGTATGATAATTCTAGTACTGTTTTTCCAATATATTGTATAAGTGCATGCCAAATTGGTGCCAAAAGGGACATTTTTTACAAAATTGGTGACAAAATGGATTTTTTTTTTGCTAAATTTGTGGCAAAAGGGACATTTTATGACAATTTGGTGACAGAATAGACTTTTGTTTTCTCAAATTGGTGACAAAAGGGCTAAATTGGGAATGAAAGGGATTTTTTTTTTTGCTAAATTGGTGACAAAAGGGACATTTTTTGCCAAATGGGTGACAAAAAGGAATTTTATTTTGAAAAATTGGTGACAAAAGGGCTAAACTGGGAACGAAAGATAATTTTTTTCTAAATTGGTGACAAAAGGGATTTTTTTTTGGCCAAATGGGTGACAAAAGGGACATTTTTTGCCAAAATGGTGACAAGTGACTTTTTTTTTGCTAAATTGGTGACAAAAGGGGCTTTTCTGTTAATTGGTGACAAAAGGGCTAAATTGGGAACAAAAGGGAATTTTCTTTCCTAAATTGGTGACAAAAGGGACAGTTTTTGCCAAATTGGTGAAAAAAAGCATTTTTTTTTTCAAATTGGTAACAAAAGGGACTTTTTTTTTGTCAAATTAGTGGCAAAAGGGCTAAACTGGGAATGAAAGAGAAATTTTGTGCTAAATTGGTAACAAAAGGGATGTTTATTTCAAAATTGGTGACAAAAAATTTTTTTGTTGCCAAATTGGTGACAAAAGGGCTAAATTGGTAACAAAAGGGACACTTTTTGCCAAATTGGTGACAAAAAGGATTTTTTTGCAAAATTCATGACAAAAGGGACTTTTTTTTTTGCTAAATTGGTGACAAAAGGGCTAAATTGGGAACGAAAGGGAATGTTCTTTGCTAAATTGGTGACAAAAGGGACATTTTTTGCCAAATGGGAGACAAAAAGCAATTTTATTTTGAAAAATTGGTGACAAAAGGGCTAAACTGGGAACAAAAGATATTTTTTTTCTAAATTGGTGACAAAAGGGATTTTTTTTGCCAAATTGGTGACAAGTGACTTGTTTTTACTAAATTGGTGACAAAAGGGGCTTTTCTGTAAATTGGTGACAAAAGGGCTAAATTGGGAACAAAAGGGAATTTTCTTTCCTAAATTGGTGACAAAAGGGACAGTTTTTGCCAAATTGGTGACAAAAAGCAATTTTTTTTGCAAAATTGGTGACAAAAGGAATTTTGTTTTGCAAAATTGGTGACAAAAGGGACTTTTTTTGTCAAATTAGTGGCAAAAGGGCTAAACTGAGAACGAAAAAGAAATTTTGTGCTAAATTGGTGACAAAAGGTTTTTTTTTGCCAAATTGGTGACAAAAGGGACTTTTTTTTGTCAAATTGGTGACAAAAGGGCTAAATTGGGAATGAAAGGGATTTTTTTTTTGCAAAATTGGTGACACAAAAGAATTTTTTTGCAAAATTCGTGACAATAAGGAACTTATTTTTTGCTAAATTGGTGACAAAAAGGCTAAATTGGGAACGAAAGGAAATGTTCTTTGCTAAATTGGTGACAAAAGGGACACTTTTTGCCAAATTGGTGACAAAAGGGACTTTTTTTTGTCAAATTAGTGGCAAAAGGGCTAAACTGGGAACGAAAGAGAAATTTTGTGCTAAATTGGTGACAAAAGGGATTTTTTTTTGCCAAATTGGTGACAAAAGGGACTTTTTTTTTGGCAAATTGGTGACAAAAGGGCTATATTGGTAACAAAAGGGATTTTTTTTGCAAAATTGGTAACAAAAGGGACACTTTTTGTCAAATTGTTGACAAAAAGGAGTTTTTTTGCAAAATTCGTGACAAAAGGGACTTTTTTTTGCTAAATTGGTGACAAAAGGGCTAAATTGGGGACGAAAGGGAATGTTCTTTGCTAAATTGATGACAAAAGGGACTTTTTTGTCAAATTGGTGGCAAAAGGGCTAAACTGGGAGCGAAAGAGAAATTTTGTGCTAAATTGGTGACAAAAGGGATGTTTTTTGCAAAATTGGTGACAAAAAATATTTTTTTTTTGCCAAATTGGTGCAAAAGTGACTTTCTTTTTGCTAAACTGGGAACAAAACTGAATTTTTTTGCTAAATTAGTGACAAAAGAGACACTTTTTGCCAAAATATTGATAGAAGGGACATTTTATTGTAAATGTTCACATTTTATTTTGATATATATGGAGCCACAGCGCTTTGGTCTTTTCTCCATGAAAGAAGAGGTTAATTTTGCTTTTATTTACAGTATACAATCCCTCTACGTGATCAGTGCTGCCCGGCAGCAAAATCTACGAGCAAGCCGACGACCTTGTGCTGCAGCTGTCAAAATATATAACATTTTCTCAAACTGCTCTTTTGCGTTTTCAGCAAAATTCAATCCGCTTTGATTAAATATTAATGATCGTGTTCAATAGTTTCGGCAAACAGGTGGTTCACTAATTGATCTTTTGCTGCATTTGTACAAGAGGAAGTCGTTATTCACACGTCGGAGTCATGTTCCTTTTTTTTTTTCTTTCCTGTGATTTTTCCAAACCGGCAGCAAAATACTGCAGTTCTGCTACATTCTTGGAAAAATTGTTGCAAAGAAGTACGCTTTTTTTCGGAATATAATTTTCTACTTTATGTACCAAATTTTGCAATGTTTTAAATACATTATTGTTACTTGAGTTACAGTCTGTATTACTGTGTCCAGAGCTGCATTCACAATTCTACAGGCTCCAGAGCTGAAATCTCCCAGCGTCCCTTGCTGGTTGTTTGCACAGAACTTGTTCTGGTTATTTGTTTAATAGGTGACAGAAAGGTAATTACTGTATGTTGACTGTTTCCAATGGTGACCAGCAGAATAGTGAGTGCAGCTCTGGGGTATAATACAGGATGTAACTCAGGATCAGTAATGTAATGTATGTACACAGTGACTGCACCAGCAGAATAGTGAGTGCAGCTCTGGAGTATAATACAGGATGTAACTCAGGATCAGTAATGTAATGTATGTACACAGTGACTCCACCAGCAGAATAGTGAGTGCAGCTCTGGAGTATAATACAGGATGTAACTCAGGATCAGTAATGTATGTACACAGTGACTACACCAGCAGAATAGTGAGTGCAGCTCTGGAGTATAATACAGGATGTAACTCAGGATCAGTAATGTAATGTATGTACACAGTGACTCCACCAGCAGAATAGTGAGTGCAGCTCTGGAGTATAATACAGGATGTAACTCAGGATCAGTAATGTATGTACACAGTGACTGCACCAGCAGAATAGTGAGTGCAGCTCTGGAGTATAATACAGGATGTAACTCAGGATCAGTAATGTAATGTATGTACACAGTGACTGCACCAGCAGAATAGTGAGTGCAGCTCTGGAGTATAATACAGGATGTAACTCAGGATCAGTAATGTAATGTATGTACACAGTGACTCCACCAGCAGAATAGTGAGTGCAGCTCTGGAGTATAATACAGGATGTATCTCAGGATCAGTAATGTAATGTATGTACACAGTAACTGCACCAGCAGAATAGTGAGTGCAGCTCTGGGGTATAATACAGGATGTAACTCAGGATCAGTAATGTAATGTACAGTGGGGCAAAAAAGTATTTAGTCAGTCAGCAATAGTGCAAGTTCCATCACTTAAAAAGATGAGAGGCGTCTGTAATTTACATCATAGGTAGACCTCAACTATGGGAGACAAACTGAGAAAAACAAAATCCAGAAAATCACATTGTCTGTTTTTTTTAACATTTTATTTGCATATTATGGTGGAAAATAAGTATTTGGTCAGAAACAAAATTTCATCTCAATACTTTGTAATATATCCTTTGTTGGCAATGACAGAGGTCAAACGTTTTCTGTAAGTCTTCACAAGGTTGCCACACACTGTTGTTGGTATGTTGGCCCATTCCTCCATGCAGATCTCCTCTAGAACAGTGATGTTTTTGGCTTTTCGCTTGGCAACACGGACTTTCAACTCCCTCCAAAGGTTTTCTATAGGGTTGAGATCTGGAGACTGGCTAGGCCACTCCAGGACCTTGAAATGCTTCTTACGAAGCCATTCCTTCGTTGCCCTGGCGGTATGCTTTGGATCATTGTCATGTTGAAAGACCCAGCCACGTTTCATCTTCAATGCCCTTGCTGATGGAAGGAGGTTTGCACTCAAAATCTCAAGATACATGGCCCCATTCATTCTTTCATGTACCCGGATCAGTCGTCCTGGCCCCTTTGCAGAGAAACAGCCCCAAAGCATGAGGTTTCCACCACCATGCTTTACAGTAGGTATGGTGTTTGATGGATGCAACTCAGTATTCTTTTTCCTCCAAACACGACAAGTTGTGTTTCTACCAAACAGTTCCAGTTTGGTTTCATCAGACCATAGGACATTCTCCCAAAACTCCTCTGGATCATCCAAATGCTCTCTAGCAAACTTCAGACGGGCCCGGACATGTACTGGCTTAAGCAGTGGGACACGTCTGGCACTGCAGGATCTGAGTCCATGGTGGCGTAGTGTGTTACTTATGGTAGGCCTTGTTACATTGGTCCCAGCTCTCTGCAGTTCATTCACTAGGTCCCCCCGCGTGGTTCTGGGATTTTTGCTCACCGTTCTTGTGATCATTCTGACCCCACGGGGTGGGATTTTGCGTGGAGCCCCAGATCGAGGGAGATTATCAGTGGTCTTGTATGTCTTCCATTTTCTAATTATTGCTCCCACTGTTGATTTCTTCACTCCAAGCTGGTTTGCTATTGCAGATTCAGTCTTCCCAGCCTGGTGCAGGGCTACAATTTTGTTTCTGGTGTCCTTTGACAGCTCTTTGGTCTTCACCATAGTGGAGTTTGGAGTCAGACTGTTTGAGGGTGTACACAGGTGTCTTTTTATACTGATAACAAGTTTAAACAGGTGCCATTACTACAGGTAATGAGTGGAGGAAAGAGGAGACTCTTAAAGAAGAAGTTACAGGTCTGTGAGAGCCAGAAATCTTGATTGTTTGTTTCTGACCAAATATTTATTTTCCACCATAATATGCAAAAAAAATGATAAAAAAACAGACAATGTGATTTTCTGGATTTTTTTTTCTCAGTTTGTCTCCCATAGTTGAGGTCTACCTATGATGTAAATTACAGACGCCTCTCATCTTTTTAAGTGGTGGAACTTGCACTATTGCTGACTGACTAAATACTTTTTTGCCCCACTGTATGTACACAGTGACTGCACCAGCAGAATAGTGAGTGCAGCTCTGGGGTATAATACAGCCATATACCACTGAGCAATATTATCGTCCCATCATAGATATCCGAGCACATGGCCGAACATCAGCAGGAGATATCTCTTGCTGAATATAAAGCAGAGACGTGAACAGCTGAGTACACCCGTGCACAGATTTTCATTCTCTCGTCGGAGGCTTCTGCTTCTCTGTCTTTCTCCAGTTTAGGAATGTAAAAGATTCCCAACTGGTCGGTCGGCCACCAGTGTCTAGGGGACAGGTGCTGGCACTACATCATACGTTCAGCATTTCCGAAATAGAACCCTCCGTGGCGACCAAACGGCCACCGCTGACTGTAATTACAATGCTAGGAGAAAAATCATTTCTATAGCAAATACGGCTGCTATTTGCACTGTACAAAGCTAGAACATGGGAAATGATAGGAAATATACACATAATATGCACACAGGGAGATGACCGCCATTCATCACCCACCTAAAACCGCACAGTGCCCGGATACTACTGACAGGTAGTGCACATGGTCCGCACCGCACTGTAACATAGTAAGGCCGAAAAAAGACATTTGTCCATCCAGTTCAGCCTATATTCCATCATAATAAATCCCCAGATCTACGTCCTTCTACAGAACCTAATTGTATGATACAATATTGTTCTGCTCCAGGAAGACATCCAGGCCTCTCTTGAACCCCTCGACTGAGTTCGCCATCACCACCTCCTCAGGCAAGCAATTCCAGATTCTCACTGCCCTAACAGTAAAGAATCCTCTTCTATGTTGGTGGAAAAACCTTCTCTCCTCCAGACGCAAAGAATGCCCCCTTGTGCCCGTCACCTTCCTTGGTATAAACAGATCCTCAGCGAGATATTTGTATTGTCCCCTTATATACTTATACATGGTTATTAGATCGCCCCTCAGTCGTCTTTTTTCTAGACTAAATAATCCTAATTTCGCTAATCTATCTGGGTATTGTAGTTCTCCCATCCCCTTTATTAATTTTGTTGCCCTCCTTTGTACTCTCTCTAGTTCCATTATATCCTTCCTGAGCACCGGTGCCCAAAACTGGACACAGTACTCCATGTGCGGTCTAACTAGGGATTTGTACAGAGGCAGTATAATGCTCTCATCATGTGTATCCAGACCTCTTTTAATGCACCCCATGATCCTGTTTGCCTTGGCAGCTGCTGCCTGGCACTGGCTGCTCCAGGTAAGTTTATCATTAACTAGGATCCCCAAGTCCTTCTCCCTGTCAGATTTACCCAGTGGTTTCCCGTTCAGTGTGTAATGGTGACATTGATTCCTTCTTCCCATGTGTATAACCTTACATTTATCATTGTTAAACCTCATCTGCCACCTTTCAGCCCAAGTTTCCAACTTATCCAGATCCATCTGTAGCAGAATACTATCTTCTCTTGTATTAACTGCTTTACATAGTTTTGTATCATCTGCAAATATCGATATTTTACTGTGTAAACCTTCTACCAGATCATTAATGAATATGTTGAAGAGAACAGGTCCCAATACTGACCCCTGCGGTACCCCACTGGTCACAGCGACCCAGTTAGAGACTATACCATTTATAACCACCCTCTGCTTTCTATCACTAAGCCAGTTACTAACCCATTTACACACATTTTCCCCCAGACCAAGCATTCTCATTTTGTGTACCAACCTCTTGTGCGGCACGGTATCAAACGCTTTGGAAAAATCGAGATATACCACGTCCAATGACTCACCGTGGTCCAGCCTATAGCTTACCTCTTCATAAAAACTGATTAGATTGGTTTGACAGGAGCGATTTCTCATAAACCCATGCTGATATGGAGTTAAACAGTTATTCTCATTGAGATAATCCAGAATAACATCCCTCAGAAACCCTTCAAATATTTTACCAACAATAGAGGTTAGACTTACTGGCCTATAATTTCCAGGTTCACTTTTAGAGCCCTTTTTGAATATTGGCACCACATTTGCTATGCGCCAATCCTGCGGAACAGACCCTGTCGCTATAGAGTCCCTAAAAATAAGAAATAATGGTTTATCTATTACATTACTTAGTTCCCTTAGTACTCGTGGGTGTATGCCATCCGGACCCGGAGATTTATCTATTTTAATCTTATTTAGCCGGTTTCGCACCTCTTCTTGGGTTAGATTGGTGACCCTTAATATAGGGTTTTCATTGTTTCTTGGGATTTCACCTAGCATTTCATTTTCCACCGTGAATACCGTGGAGAAGAAGGTGTTTAATATGTTAGCTTTTTCCTCGTCATCTACAACCATTCTTTCCTCACTATTTTTTAAGGGGCCTACATTTTCAGTTTTTATTCTGTCTGTCTGTCTGGAGTATAGCGCTACAAAATATGGAACGAATACAAAATACTGACATACAGTACCAATATACTGCTATAGAGTGTCCCACAGTGCCTATACACATATAATCCCCCGATAGGTCATGTGAGTAATACACAGGTGCTCTGCAGCACATCCGTATGCGGAAAACGACAGATAGACGTGTGACGCTCAATTTTTCCCCTTCTGTACAGCACTATACATAACATAGTGCTATACATAATAGAGCAGGGTGGGAGATTCATTTTCCCCAGGGGCCACATGGCAGACCGTGACTATTGTGGAGGCCGACCCAATAGGCTGAAATTAATTATGTTCAATATTAATATGAATACTATATATTTTTTTTAATATTAATTGTATTACTTAATATTGAGCAGAATTAAGTATGCTGACATAACATACCCCTATATATACAGTATGAGCCCCCACAAAGCTCCCGAGTCCCTATATACAGTATGAGCCACCACATAGCCTCCTATATACAGTATGAGCTCCCACATAGCCTCCTATATACAGTGCAAGCCCTCACATAGCCCCTATTTACTGTATGAGCCCCCCATAGCCTCGTATATACAGTATGAGCCCCCACATAGCCTTGTATATACAGTATGAGCCCCCACATAGCATCGTATATACAGTATGAGCCCCCACATAGCCTCCTATATACAGTATGAGCCACCACATAGCCTCCTATATACAGTATGAGTCCCCACATAGCCTACTATATACAGTGCAAGCCCTCACATAGCCCCTATTTACTGTATGAGCCCCCCATAGCCTCGTATATACAGTATGAGCCCCCATATAGTCTCCTATATACAGTAAAAGCCCCCACATAGCCTCCTATATACAGTATGAGCCCCCACATAGCCTCTTATATACAGTATGAGCCCCCACATAGCCTCCTATATACAGTGCAAGCCCTCACATAGCCCCTATTTACTGTATGAGCCCCCACATAACTCCCCGTACATACTTGAACCCCCACATAGCCTCCTATGTACAGTATGAGCCCCCACATAATTCCCTACGTACTTTATGAACCACCACATAGCAACCTAAATACAATACAAGCCCTCACATAGCTCCCTATATACAACACGAGCCCACACATAGCTCTCTATATACAGTATGAGCCCTCACATAGATCCCTATATAAAGTACGAGCCCTCACATAGCCCATCTATACAGGCACACGTCCCATACACATATTAATAAAAAAAAAACATACCTACAGTACCTCGCACCCGTCCCCCTGGCACTCTGCTCTGGTCCCTGAGGCTCCACTTGTACTTATGGCGCGTGCATGCTGGCGCGCTGGCTGGTGTCATTGCGCCAGTACATCACAGCAGAGGCGACGGGAGCTCCCCTTTAGCTGCGCTGCTACCCTGTATTGTTGGCTGCGGAGCTGCAGGAAAACTCCCTGTTGGGATATGCGCGCAACAAAACATTATAGTAAGGACAATGTGGCCATGGGTCCTCCCCAAAGTCTTGGGCCCCGGGAGGTAGCCCAAATTGCCCTCATTATAATACGCCTATGAGCACTCCCATCAAAGTTTTTATCCTCTTAATACATTGCAGTCATCATATTATACAGCACTGTGTACTTAGAATTGCTCATTTTCCCTTTCTACTCAGATAATTCTTCTCTTTTCCATTAGGTCTATGACTAAAAACTGACTAGCTGAATCCTTCGAAGCTCTATGTAGAAACAGGAGGTCAATTTTTCCTGTATAAGCCATGAGTCCCTGCAAAAGTCCCTGGCAGGGGGAGGAGAGAGCAGCTGCGTCAGTAGCTGAGGAGGAGGATGATAAATGCAAGGACAAGAGACTTCCTGCTTTTACATAGAGGAAAGAGAAGAATTAGCTGGGTAGAAAGGTAAAATGAGCAATTGTAAGTACACAGTGCTATATAATATGATAGCTGCAATATATTAAGAGGATAAAAAGTTTGATAAGAGGAGGAGGAGGAAGAGGAGGAGGAAGAGGAAGAAGAGGAAGAGGAAGAGGAGGATGAGGGCTTCTTTAAAAACAAAGTATGCCAGTGATGAGTATCGAAATCAAAGGGCTGTCCATGTAATGAACGGCCGTGCTGCATTCTCCAGATTCTGCTAAGTGTGCTGTGCCCGGTACAAAATATGATGCTTTCAAGACTCAAGCTAATTCTTTCATTAATTTGGAGCTTTCTGCTTCCTCTTGAACTAATGCTTTGGCTCAGCTTCAATTATGACTTAAGTCATGAGAGTGAGCGGCCGTCTAAGGGACATTATTGGACTTTTGTACTTTGTAAATGATGTCCATTGACTCTGCGTTCCACTTCCACCAACTCTACAATTATTCATTTGTCAGATTGCTGAATCTCAGGGGGATGTCTACTGTAGGGGACAAATAAAAGTCAATCATTTTTTTTTAACTTGTTGCATGCCTCGAGGGCATATTTAATTGATATTTAGGCAATATTTCAGTGATTAGACCAATATAAGGCTTAAAGGAGTGTTACCTGTGCTGGCTCCAGCGCCGGTCTTTGCGTCTTGCTTGTTGTGTTATCACGGTAATGCACACCTCTGGCGTCACTATCCTGGACCTTTTAAGGCTGGCTCTTGTGGCTGTATACCATCTGAGTATACAGGTACTTGGTGGATCAATGTCGCTAATACGTTGTTGAAATTCAATACTCCCAATACCAATTGAGAGACACAGCTCTACTACTCCAAGTTGCCTTTCTGTCCACCTGGCTCTGCCGTTTCAAGGTGCTTGTGTACAAAATCGGTTCTGCTATATTAAGGTGACTGACTACCTATTCAGCTTAGCTGTTCTAAGGTGCTTGTCTGCACACTCAGCACTGCTTTATCAAGGTGTCTGGCTTTCTGACTCTGCTGTTCTAAGGTGCTTGTCTACACACTCAACTGTCTTATATCAAGGTGCCTGACTGCCTTTCCGGCTCTGCTGTTCTAAGGTGCTTGTCTGCACACTCAACTGTCTTATATCAAGGTGCCTGACTGCCTTTTCGGCTCTGCTGTTCTAAGGTGCTTGTCTGCACACTCCACTCTCATATATCAAGGTGCCTGACTGCCTTTCCGGCTCTGCTGTTCTAAGGTGCTTGTCTGCAGACTCGGCACTGCTTTATCAAGGTGCCTGACTGCCTTTCCGGCTCTGCTGTTCTAAGGTGCTTGTCTACACACTCAACTGTCTTATATCAAGGTGCCTGACTGCCTTTCCGGCTCTGCTGTTCTAAGGTGCTTGGCTACACACTCAACTGTCTTATATCAAGGTGCCTGACTGCCTTTTCGGCTCTGCTGTTCTAAGGTGCTTGTCTGCACACTCGACTCTCATATATCAAGGTGCCTGACTGCCTTTCCGGCTCTGCTGTTCTAAGGTGCTTGTCTGCACACTCAACTGTCTTATATCAAGGTGCCTGACTGCCTTTCCGACTCTGCTGTTCTAAGGTGCTTGTCTGCACACTCAACTGTCTTATATCAAGGCGCCTGACTGTCTTTCCAGCTCTGCTGTTCTAAGGTGCTTGTCTGCACACTCGACTCTCATATATCAAGGCGCCTGACTGCCTTTCCATCTCTGATGTTCTAAGGTGCTTGTCTGCTCACTCAACTGTCTTATATCAAGGCGCCTGACTGTCTTTCCAGCTCTGCTGTTCTAAGGTGCTTGTCTGCACACTCGACTCTCATATATCAAGGTGCCTGACTGCCTTTCCGGTTCTGCTGTTCTAAGGTGCTTGTCTGCACACTCAACTGTCTTATATCAAGGTGCCTGACTGCCTTTCCGGTTCTGCTGTTCTAAGGTGCTTTTCTGCACATTCAACTGTCTTATATCAAGTTGCCTGACTGCCTTTCCGGCTCTGCTGTTCTAAGGTGCTTTTCTGCACATTCAACTGTCTTATATCAAGGTGCCTGACTGCCTTTCCGGCTCTGCTGTTCTAAGGTGCTTGTCTGCACACTCGACTCTCATATATCAAGGTGCCTGACTGCCTTTCCATCTCTGATGTTCTAAGGTGCTTTTCTGCACATTCAACTGTCTTATATCAAGGTGCCTGACTGCCTTTCCGGTTCTGCTGTTCTAAGGTGCTTGTCTGCACACTCAACTGTCTTATATCAAGGTGCCTGACTGCCTTTCCGGTTCTGCTGTTCTAAGGTGCTTTTCTGCACACTCAACTGTCTTATATCAAGGTGCCTGACTGCCTTTCCAGTTCTGCTGTTCTAAGGTGCTTGTCTGCACACTCAATTGTCTTATATCAAGGCGCCTGACTGTCTTTCCAGTTCTGCTGTTCTAAGGTGCTTGTCTGCACATTCAACTGTCTTATATCAAGGTGCCTGACTGCCTTTCCGGCTCTGCTGTTCTAAGGTGCTTGTCTGCACACTCAACTGTCTTATATCAAGGTGCCTGACTGCCTTTCCGGTTCTGCTGTTCTAAGGTGCTTTTCTGCACATTCAACTGTCTTATATCAAGTTGCCTGACTGCCTTTCCGGCTCTGCTGTTCTAAGGTGCTTGTCTGCACACTCAACTGTCTTATATCAAGGTGCCTGACTGCCTTTCCGGCTCTGCTGTTCTAAGGTGCTTGTCTGCACACTCAACTGTCTTATATCAAGGTGCCTGACTGCCTTTCCAGTTCTGCTGTTCTAAGGTGCTTGTCTGCACACTCAATTGTCTTATATCAAGGCGCCTGACTGTCTTTCCAGCTCTGCTGTTCTAAGATGCTTGTCTGCACACTCAACTGTCTTATATCAAGGTGCCTGACTGCCTTTCCGACTCTGCTGTTCTAAGGTGCTTGTCTGCACACTCAACTGTCTTATATCAAGGCGCCTGACTGTCTTTCCAGCTCTGCTGTTCTAAGGTGCTTGTCTGCACACTCGACTCTCATATATCAAGGCACCTGACTGCCTTTCCGGTTCTGCTGTTCTAAGGTGCTTTTCTGCACACTCAACTGTCTTATATCAAAGTGCCTGACTGTCTTTCCGGTTCTGCTGTTCTAAGGTGCTTGTCTGCACACTCAACTGTCTTATATCAAGGTGCCTGACTGCCTTTCCGGTTCTGCTGTTCTAAGGTGCTTTTCTGCACACTCAACTGTCTTATATCAAGGTGCCTGACTGCCTTTCCAGTTCTGCTGTTCTAAGGTGCTTGTCTGCACACTCAATTGTCTTATATCAAGGCGCCTGACTGTCTTTCCAGTTCTGCTGTTCTAAGGTGCTTGTCTGCACATTCAACTGTCTTATATCAAGGTGCCTGACTGCCTTTCCGGCTCTGCTGTTCTAAGGTGCTTGTCTGCACACTCAACTGTCTTATATCAAGGTGCCTGACTGCCTTTCCGGTTCTGCTGTTCTAAGGTGCTTTTCTGCACATTCAACTGTCTTATATCAAGTTGCCTGACTGCCTTTCCGGCTCTGCTGTTCTAAGGTGCTTGTCTGCACACTCAACTGTCTTATATCAAGGTGCCTGACTGCCTTTCCGGCTCTGCTGTTCTAAGGTGCTTGTCTGCACACTCAACTGTCTTATATCAAGGTGCCTGACTGCCTTTCCAGTTCTGCTGTTCTAAGGTGCTTGTCTGCACACTCAATTGTCTTATATCAAGGCGCCTGACTGTCTTTCCAGCTCTGCTGTTCTAAGATGCTTGTCTGCACACTCAACTGTCTTATATCAAGGTGCCTGACTGCCTTTCCGACTCTGCTGTTCTAAGGTGCTTGTCTGCACACTCAACTGTCTTATATCAAGGCGCCTGACTGTCTTTCCAGCTCTGCTGTTCTAAGGTGCTTGTCTGCACACTCGACTCTCATATATCAAGGCGCCTGACTGCCTTTCCGGTTCTGCTGTTCTAAGGTGCTTTTCTGCACACTCAACTGTCTTATATCAAAGTGCCTGACTGTCTTTCCGGTTCTGCTGTTCTAAGGTGCTTGTCTGCACACTCAACTGTCTTATATCAAGGTGCCTGACTGCCTTTCCGGTTCTGCTGTTCTAAGGTGCTTTTCTGCACATTCAACTGTCTTATATCAAGGTGCCTGACTGCCTTTCCGGCTCTGCTGTTCTAAGGTGCTTGTTTGCACACTCAACTGTCTTATATCAAGGTGCCTGACTGCCTTTCCGGTTCTGCTGTTCTAAGGTGCTTTTCTGCACATTCAACTGTCTTATATCAAGGTGCCTGACTGCCTTTCCGGCTGTGCTGTTCTAAGGTGCTTTTCTGCACATTCAACTGTCTTATATCAAGGTGCATGACTGCCTTTCCATCTCTGATGTTCTAAGGTGCTTGTCTGCTCACTCAACTGTCTTATATTAAGGCGCCTGACTGTCTTTCCAGCTCTGCTGTTCTAAGGTGCTTGTCTGCACACACGACTCTCATATATCAAGGTGCCTGACTGCCTTTCCGGTTCTGCTGTTCTAAGGTGCCTTTCTGCACACTCAACTGTCTTATATCAAGGTGCCTGACTGCCTTTTCGGTTCTGCTGTTCTAAGGTGCTTGTCTGCACACTCAACTGTCTTATATCAAGGTGCCTGACTGCCTTTCCGGCTCTGCTGTTCTAAGGTGCTTGTCTGCACACTCAACTGTCTTATATCAAGGTGCCTGACTGCCTTTCCGGCTCTGCTGTTCTAAGGTGCTTGTCTGCACACTCGACTCTCATATATCAAGGTGCCTGACTGCCTTTCCGGTTCTGCTGTTCTAAGGTGCTTTTCTGCACACTCAACTGTCTTATATCAAGGTGCCTGACTGCCTTTCCGGTTCTGCTGTTCTAAGGTGCTTGTCTGCACACTCAACTGTCTTATATCAAGGTGCCTGACTGCCTTTTCGGTTCTGCTGTTCTAAGGTGCTTGTCTGCACACTCAACTGTCTTATATCAAGGTGCCTGACTGCCTTTCCAGTTCTGCTGTTCTAAGGTGCTTTTCTGCACACTCAACTGTCTTATATCAAGGTGCCTGACTGCCTTTCCGGTTCTGCTGTTCTAAGGTGCTTTTCTGCACACTCAACTGTCTTATATCAAGGTGCCTGACTGCCTTTCCAGTTCTGCTGTTCTAAGGTGCTTGTCTGCACACTCAATTGTCTTATATCAAGGCGCCTGACTGTCTTTCCAGTTCTGCTGTTCTAAGGTGCTTGTCTGCACATTCAACTGTCTTATATCAAGGTGCCTGACTGCCTTTCCGGCTCTGCTGTTCTAAGGTGCTTGTCTGCACACTCAACTGTCTTATATCAAGGTGCCTGACTGCCTTTCCGGTTCTGCTGTTCTAAGGTGCTTTTCTGCACATTCAACTGTCTTATATCAAGTTGCCTGACTGCCTTTCCGGCTCTGCTGTTCTAAGGTGCTTGTCTGCACACTCAACTGTCTTATATCAAGGTGCCTGACTGCCTTTCCGGCTCTGCTGTTCTAAGGTGCTTGTCTGCACACTCAACTGTCTTATATCAAGGTGCCTGACTGTCTTTCCAGCTCTGCTGTTCTAAGGTGCTTGTCTGCACACTCGACTCTCATATATCAAGGTGCCTGACTGCCTTTCCATCTCTGATGTTCTAAGGTGCTTGTCTGCTCACTCAACTGTCTTATATCAAGGCGCCTGACTGTCTTTTCAGCTCTGCTGTTCTAAGGTGCTTGTCTGCACACTCGACTCTCATATATCAAGGTGCCTGACTGCCTTTCCGGTTCTGCTGTTCTAAGGTGCTTTTCTGCACACTCAACTGTCTTATATCAAGGTGCCTGACTGCCTTTTCGGTTCTGCTGTTCTAAGGTGCTTGTCTGCACACTCAACTGTCTTATATCAAGGTACCTGACTGCCTTTCCGGTTCTGCTGTTCTAAGGTGCCTTTCTGCACACTCAACTGTCTTATATCAAGGTGCCTGACTGCCTTTCCAGTTCTGCTGTTCTAAGGTGCTTGTCTGCACACTCAATTGTCTTATATCAAGGCGCCTGACTGTCTTTCCAGCTCTGCTGTTCTAAGGTGCTTGTCTGCACACTCAACTGTCTTATATCAAGGTGCCTGACTGCCTTTCCGACTCTGCTGTTCTAAGGTGCTTGTCTGCACACTCAACTGTCTTATATCAAGGCGACTGACTGTCTTTCCAGCTCTGCTGTTCTAAGGTGCTTGTCTGCACACTCGACTCTCATATATCAAGGCGCCTGACTGCCTTTCCGGTTCTGCTGTTCTAAGGTGCTTTTCTGCACACTCAACTGTCTTATATCAAAGTGCCTGACTGTCTTTCCGGTTCTGCTGTTCTAAGGTGCTTGTCTGCACACTCAACTGTCTTATATCAAGGTGCCTGACTGCCTTTCCGGTTCTGCTGTTCTAAGGTGCTTTTCTGCACATTCAACTGTCTTATATCAAGGTGCCTGACTGCCTTTCCGGCTCTGCTGTTCTAAGGTGCTTGTTTGCACACTCAACTGTCTTATATCAAGGTGCCTGACTGCCTTTCCGGTTCTGCTGTTCTAAGGTGCTTTTCTGCACATTCAACTGTCTTATATCAAGGTGCCTGACTGCCTTTCCGGCTCTGCTGTTCTAAGGTGCTTTTCTGCACATTCAACTGTCTTATATCAAGGTGCATGACTGCCTTTCCATCTCTGATGTTCTAAGGTGCTTGTCTGCTCACTCAACTGTCTTATATTAAGGCGCCTGACTGTCTTTCCAGCTCTGCTGTTCTAAGGTGCTTGTCTGCACACTCGACTCTCATATATCAAGGTGCCTGACTGCCTTTCCGGTTCTGCTGTTCTAAGGTGCCTTTCTGCACACTCAACTGTCTTATATCAAGGTGCCTGACTGCCTTTTCGGTTCTGCTGTTCTAAGGTGCTTGTCTGCACACTCAACTGTCTTATATCAAGGTGCCTGACTGCCTTTCCGGCTCTGCTGTTCTAAGGTGCTTGTCTGCACACTCAACTGTCTTATATCAAGGTGCCTGACTGCCTTTCCGGCTCTGCTGTTCTAAGGTGCTTGTCTGCACACTCGACTCTCATATATCAAGGTGCCTGACTGCCTTTCCGGTTCTGCTGTTCTAAGGTGCTTTTCTGCACACTCAACTGTCTTATATCAAGGTGCCTGACTGCCTTTCCGGTTCTGCTGTTCTAAGGTGCTTGTCTGCACACTCGACTCTCATATATCAAGGTGCCTGACTGCCTTTCCGGTTCTGCTGTTCTAAGGTGCTTTTCTGCACACTCAACTGTCTTATATCAAGGTGCCTGACTGCCTTTCCGACTCTGCTGTTCTAAGGTGCTTGTCTGCACACTCAACTGTCTTATATCAAGGCGCCTGACTGTCTTTCCAGCTCTGCTGTTCTAAGGTGCTTGTCTGCACACTCGACTCTCATATATCAAGGCGCCTGACTGCCTTTCCATCTCTGATGTTCTAAGGTGCTTGTCTGCTCACTCAACTGTCTTATATCAAGGCGCCTGACTGTCTTTCCAGCTCTGCTGTTCTAAGGTGCTTGTCTGCACACTCGACTCTCATATATCAAGGTGCCTGACTGCCTTTCCGGTTCTGCTGTTCTAAGGTGCTTGTCTGCACACTCAACTGTCTTATATCAAGGTGCCTGACTGCCTTTCCGGTTCTGCTGTTCTAAGGTGCTTTTCTGCACATTCAACTGTCTTATATCAAGTTGCCTGACTGCCTTTCCGGCTCTGCTGTTCTAAGGTGCTTTTCTGCACATTCAACTGTCTTATATCAAGGTGCCTGACTGCCTTTCCGGCTCTGCTGTTCTAAGGTGCTTGTCTGCACACTCGACTCTCATATATCAAGGTGCCTGACTGCCTTTCCATCTCTGATGTTCTAAGGTGCTTTTCTGCACATTCAACTGTCTTATATCAAGGTGCCTGACTGCCTTTCCGGTTCTGCTGTTCTAAGGTGCTTGTCTGCACACTCAACTGTCTTATATCAAGGTGCCTGACTGCCTTTCCGGTTCTGCTGTTCTAAGGTGCTTTTCTGCACACTCAACTGTCTTATATCAAGGTGCCTTACTGCCTTTCCAGTTCTGCTGTTCTAAGGTGCTTGTCTGCACACTCAATTGTCTTATATCAAGGCGCCTGACTGTCTTTCCAGTTCTGCTGTTCTAAGGTGCTTGTCTGCACATTCAACTGTCTTATATCAAGGTGCCTGACTGCCTTTCCGGCTCTGCTGTTCTAAGGTGCTTGTCTGCACACTCAACTGTCTTATATCAAGGTGCCTGACTGCCTTTCCGGTTCTGCTGTTCTAAGGTGCTTTTCTGCACATTCAACTGTCTTATATCAAGTTGCCTGACTGCCTTTCCGGCTCTGCTGTTCTAAGGTGCTTGTCTGCACACTCAACTGTCTTATATCAAGGTGCCTGACTGCCTTTCCGGCTCTGCTGTTCTAAGGTGCTTGTCTGCACACTCAACTGTCTTATATCAAGGTGCCTGACTGCCTTTCCAGTTCTGCTGTTCTAAGGTGCTTGTCTGCACACTCAATTGTCTTATATCAAGGCGCCTGACTGTCTTTCCAGCTCTGCTGTTCTAAGATGCTTGTCTGCACACTCAACTGTCTTATATCAAGGTGCCTGACTGCCTTTCCGACTCTGCTGTTCTAAGGTGCTTGTCTGCACACTCAACTGTCTTATATCAAGGCGCCTGACTGTCTTTCCAGCTCTGCTGTTCTAAGGTGCTTGTCTGCACAGTCGACTCTCATATATCAAGGCACCTGACTGCCTTTCCGGTTCTGCTGTTCTAAGGTGCTTTTCTGCACACTCAACTGTCTTATATCAAAGTGCCTGACTGTCTTTCCGGTTCTGCTGTTCTAAGGTGCTTGTCTGCACACTCAACTGTCTTATATCAAGGTGCCTGACTGCCTTTCCGGTTCTGCTGTTCTAAGGTGCTTTTCTGCACACTCAACTGTCTTATATCAAGGTGCCTGACTGCCTTTCCAGTTCTGCTGTTCTAAGGTGCTTGTCTGCACACTCAATTGTCTTATATCAAGGCGCCTGACTGTCTTTCCAGTTCTGCTGTTCTAAGGTGCTTGTCTGCACATTCAACTGTCTTATATCAAGGTGCCTGACTGCCTTTCCGGCTCTGCTGTTCTAAGGTGCTTGTCTGCACACTCAACTGTCTTATATCAAGGTGCCTGACTGCCTTTCCGGTTCTGCTGTTCTAAGGTGCTTTTCTGCACATTCAACTGTCTTATATCAAGTTGCCTGACTGCCTTTCCGGCTCTGCTGTTCTAAGGTGCTTGTCTGCACACTCAACTGTCTTATATCAAGGTGCCTGACTGCCTTTCCGGCTCTGCTGTTCTAAGGTGCTTGTCTGCACACTCAACTGTCTTATATCAAGGTGCCTGACTGCCTTTCCAGTTCTGCTGTTCTAAGGTGCTTGTCTGCACACTCAATTGTCTTATATCAAGGCGCCTGACTGTCTTTCCAGCTCTGCTGTTCTAAGATGCTTGTCTGCACACTCAACTGTCTTATATCAAGGTGCCTGACTGCCTTTCCGACTCTGCTGTTCTAAGGTGCTTGTCTGCACACTCAACTGTCTTATATCAAGGCGCCTGACTGTCTTTCCAGCTCTGCTGTTCTAAGGTGCTTGTCTGCACACTCGACTCTCATATATCAAGGCGCCTGACTGCCTTTCCGGTTCTGCTGTTCTAAGGTGCTTTTCTGCACACTCAACTGTCTTATATCAAAGTGCCTGACTGTCTTTCCGGTTCTGCTGTTCTAAGGTGCTTGTCTGCACACTCAACTGTCTTATATCAAGGTGCCTGACTGCCTTTCCGGTTCTGCTGTTCTAAGGTGCTTTTCTGCACATTCAACTGTCTTATATCAAGGTGCCTGACTGCCTTTCCGGCTCTGCTGTTCTAAGGTGCTTGTTTGCACACTCAACTGTCTTATATCAAGGTGCCTGACTGCCTTTCCGGTTCTGCTGTTCTAAGGTGCTTTTCTGCACATTCAACTGTCTTATATCAAGGTGCCTGACTGCCTTTCCGGCTGTGCTGTTCTAAGGTGCTTTTCTGCACATTCAACTGTCTTATATCAAGGTGCATGACTGCCTTTCCATCTCTGATGTTCTAAGGTGCTTGTCTGCTCACTCAACTGTCTTATATTAAGGCGCCTGACTGTCTTTCCAGCTCTGCTGTTCTAAGGTGCTTGTCTGCACACACGACTCTCATATATCAAGGTGCCTGACTGCCTTTCCGGTTCTGCTGTTCTAAGGTGCCTTTCTGCACACTCAACTGTCTTATATCAAGGTGCCTGACTGCCTTTTCGGTTCTGCTGTTCTAAGGTGCTTGTCTGCACACTCAACTGTCTTATATCAAGGTGCCTGACTGCCTTTCCGGCTCTGCTGTTCTAAGGTGCTTGTCTGCACACTCAACTGTCTTATATCAAGGTGCCTGACTGCCTTTCCGGCTCTGCTGTTCTAAGGTGCTTGTCTGCACACTCGACTCTCATATATCAAGGTGCCTGACTGCCTTTCCGGTTCTGCTGTTCTAAGGTGCTTTTCTGCACACTCAACTGTCTTATATCAAGGTGCCTGACTGCCTTTCCGGTTCTGCTGTTCTAAGGTGCTTGTCTGCACACTCAACTGTCTTATATCAAGGTGCCTGACTGCCTTTTCGGTTCTGCTGTTCTAAGGTGCTTGTCTGCACACTCAACTGTCTTATATCAAGGTGCCTGACTGCCTTTCCAGTTCTGCTGTTCTAAGGTGCTTTTCTGCACACTCAACTGTCTTATATCAAGGTGCCTGACTGCCTTTCCGGTTCTGCTGTTCTAAGGTGCTTTTCTGCACACTCAACTGTCTTATATCAAGGTGCCTGACTGCCTTTCCAGTTCTGCTGTTCTAAGGTGCTTGTCTGCACACTCAATTGTCTTATATCAAGGCGCCTGACTGTCTTTCCAGTTCTGCTGTTCTAAGGTGCTTGTCTGCACATTCAACTGTCTTATATCAAGGTGCCTGACTGCCTTTCCGGCTCTGCTGTTCTAAGGTGCTTGTCTGCACACTCAACTGTCTTATATCAAGGTGCCTGACTGCCTTTCCGGTTCTGCTGTTCTAAGGTGCTTTTCTGCACATTCAACTGTCTTATATCAAGTTGCCTGACTGCCTTTCCGGCTCTGCTGTTCTAAGGTGCTTGTCTGCACACTCAACTGTCTTATATCAAGGTGCCTGACTGCCTTTCCGGCTCTGCTGTTCTAAGGTGCTTGTCTGCACACTCAACTGTCTTATATCAAGGTGCCTGACTGTCTTTCCAGCTCTGCTGTTCTAAGGTGCTTGTCTGCACACTCGACTCTCATATATCAAGGTGCCTGACTGCCTTTCCATCTCTGATGTTCTAAGGTGCTTGTCTGCTCACTCAACTGTCTTATATCAAGGCGCCTGACTGTCTTTTCAGCTCTGCTGTTCTAAGGTGCTTGTCTGCACACTCGACTCTCATATATCAAGGTGCCTGACTGCCTTTCCGGTTCTGCTGTTCTAAGGTGCTTTTCTGCACACTCAACTGTCTTATATCAAGGTGCCTGACTGCCTTTTCGGTTCTGCTGTTCTAAGGTGCTTGTCTGCACACTCAACTGTCTTATATCAAGGTACCTGACTGCCTTTCCGGTTCTGCTGTTCTAAGGTGCCTTTCTGCACACTCAACTGTCTTATATCAAGGTGCCTGACTGCCTTTCCAGTTCTGCTGTTCTAAGGTGCTTGTCTGCACACTCAATTGTCTTATATCAAGGCGCCTGACTGTCTTTCCAGCTCTGCTGTTCTAAGGTGCTTGTCTGCACACTCAACTGTCTTATATCAAGGTGCCTGACTGCCTTTCCGACTCTGCTGTTCTAAGGTGCTTGTCTGCACACTCAACTGTCTTATATCAAGGCGCCTGACTGTCTTTCCAGCTCTGCTGTTCTAAGGTGCTTGTCTGCACACTCGACTCTCATATATCAAGGCGCCTGACTGCCTTTCCGGTTCTGCTGTTCTAAGGTGCTTTTCTGCACACTCAACTGTCTTATATCAAAGTGCCTGACTGTCTTTCCGGTTCTGCTGTTCTAAGGTGCTTGTCTGCACACTCAACTGTCTTATATCAAGGTGCCTGACTGCCTTTCCGGTTCTGCTGTTCTAAGGTGCTTTTCTGCACATTCAACTGTCTTATATCAAGGTGCCTGACTGCCTTTCCGGCTCTGCTGTTCTAAGGTGCTTGTTTGCACACTCAACTGTCTTATATCAAGGTGCCTGACTGCCTTTCCGGTTCTGCTGTTCTAAGGTGCTTTTCTGCACATTCAACTGTCTTATATCAAGGTGCCTGACTGCCTTTCCGGCTCTGCTGTTCTAAGGTGCTTTTCTGCACATTCAACTGTCTTATATCAAGGTGCATGACTGCCTTTCCATCTCTGATGTTCTAAGGTGCTTGTCTGCTCACTCAACTGTCTTATATTAAGGCGCCTGACTGTCTTTCCAGCTCTGCTGTTCTAAGGTGCTTGTCTGCACACTCGACTCTCATATATCAAGGTGCCTGACTGCCTTTCCGGTTCTGCTGTTCTAAGGTGCCTTTCTGCACACTCAACTGTCTTATATCAAGGTGCCTGACTGCCTTTTCGGTTCTGCTGTTCTAAGGTGCTTGTCTGCACACTCAACTGTCTTATATCAAGGTGCCTGACTGCCTTTCCGGCTCTGCTGTTCTAAGGTGCTTGTCTGCACACTCAACTGTCTTATATCAAGGTGCCTGACTGCCTTTCCGGCTCTGCTGTTCTAAGGTGCTTGTCTGCACACTCGACTCTCATATATCAAGGTGCCTGACTGCCTTTCCGGTTCTGCTGTTCTAAGGTGCTTTTCTGCACACTCAACTGTCTTATATCAAGGTGCCTGACTGCCTTTCCGGTTCTGCTGTTCTAAGGTGCTTGTCTGCACACTCAACTGTCTTATATCAAGGTGCCTGACTGCCTTTTCGGTTCTGCTGTTCTAAGGTGCTTGTCTGCACACTCAACTGTCTTATATCAAGGTGCCTGACTGCCTTTCCAGTTCTGCTGTTCTAAGGTGCTTTTCTGCACACTCAACTGTCTTATATCAAGGTGCCTGACTGCCTTTCCGGCTCTGCTGTTCTAAGGTGCTTGTCTGCACACTCAACTGTCTTATATCAAGGTGCCTGACTGCCTTTCCAGTTCTGCTGTTCTAAGGTGCTTGTCTGCACTTAACTTTCTTATATCAAGGTGCCTGACTGCCTTTCCAGTTCTGCTGTTCTAAGGTGCTTGTCTGCACACTCAACTATCTTATATCAAGGTGCCTGACTGCCTTTCCGGTTCTGCTGTTCTAAGGTGCTTTTCTGCACACTCAACTGTCTTATATCAAGGTGCCTGACTGCCTTTTCGGTTCTGCTGTTCTAAGGTGCTTGTCTGCACACTCAACTGTCTTATATCAAGGTGCCTGACTGCCTTTCCGGTTCTGCTGTTCTAAGGTGCTTTTCTGCACATTCAACTGTCTTATATCAAGGTGCCTGACTGCCTTTCCGGCTCTGCTGTTCTAAGGTGCTTTTCTGCACACTCAACTGTCTTATATCAAGGTGCCTGACTGCCTTTCCTGCTCTGCTGTTCTAAGGTGCTTGTCTGCACACTCGACTCTCATATATCAAGGTGCCTGACTGCCTTTCCGGTTCTGCTGTTCTAAGGTGCTTGTCTGCACACTCAACTGTCTTATATCAAGGTGCCTGACTGCCTTTCCGGCTCTGCTGTTCTAAGGTGATGGCAGCATATTCTACACTACTCCCTTAGTATTCTGCATTCCTCTGTTATTTCTCCAGGAAATATATGAATAAATTATCGATTATATCAAATGGGAGATAAAGTGTCAGCCTGGATTGGACATTCAATATCAAATCTGGGCTAACTTGACCCTTTTTACTATCTAGTACTGTTGCGGTTTAAAAACCCTCTAGAGTCAAGGTGGGTACTCCTTGGTTGACAATATTGACTCTAAAGGGGATCACCACCATCAGCCCATGTCATATCTCTGGTATAGTACAGATGAAACACTTATGAATTAAGCGACTCACTGACGTGAATGAGATTAGAAACTGAGCTAAAAATAAAAAATAGCAATCGAATGAAAATGTCAACATGACCTAAAATCCTGAGATATGGAGGCGAAATCCAATTTTCTGAGCTTTTCTTTTTAAGAGATGTGCAATATTTAAAAAAAAAAAAAAAAGTAAAAAGGGGGAAAAAAAGTTGCGTGGAGATAATAGGCATCCGCAGCGCAGAACAGTAAAAATAAATCTGCAGATGTTAAAAGATGTCTATAATTACGGAGGGAATGGAATTCATATGAGAAAACACTTAGGCAAAAAACGACGAGTATCGGTGGAGAGGTGCTAGGACGTGGGAACGCAGGGGAAAAAATATAACATGAACTTCAATACAGCAGGAAAACTAACCGGCACTGTTATTAACATTGCAGTGTTATCAGATGTTACGCCTGCTGACGGGGCTTCAGAAGATGCGGTAAGAAAAAGCAACGGGAATAGATTACTATGGGGAA
Source organism: Ranitomeya imitator (assembly GCF_032444005.1). NCBI lineage: Eukaryota > Metazoa > Chordata > Amphibia > Anura > Dendrobatidae > Ranitomeya > Ranitomeya imitator. Next base: position 30,098,938 of record NC_091285.1, read on the forward strand.
AATAAAACTTTTAAAGAGGACTCGTCAAGCTTCACGGTTTACACAGGGCTTTATTCATTATGAATGTCGCGGAAAATTCCCTTATGCTTCAGACAAATGGTCGAGAGCTTCAAATATTTACGTGCAACGTGTCCGTGATGTCTGCTTGTTGGGTAGATGAATTCATATTCTACCACAAAAAGCATAAAAAAGTCCAATACGGCAAGAGAGGGGATGATGTGATGAGGACCTTGACTTACATCTGGTTGACTTGTTCACAATGTTTAGGTCTTTATCAAACGCATGGTCGGCTCAGTATTCAGGTAGAAGTGCACACATACCAGGAGTGTAGTCACATTTTCTACTTGGTTATGCTCCAGCTATTGTAGGTGTCTGATTACCTTCCCAACCGCTCCTGACTGCTATCCAGCAACCTGTATCCACTACCAAAGTCAGTCAAATAATTCCTGCAGCCTAGACTCTGCTAGCAAGGTACCAGATAACCAACTCATCTATGCTAATCCTCATGCTGTTCACACCCTCAACTATGTTATCAAGGTACCAGATAACCAACTCACCTCTGCTAATCCTCATGCTGTTCACACCCTCATCTCTGTTACCAGTATACCTGGTAACCAACTTGTCTCTGCTAATTATCATGCTGTTCACACCATCAACTGTGCTTTCAGGTTACTTGATAACCAACTCACCTCTCCTAATCCTCATCCTGTTCAGACCCACAACTCTGCTATCAAGGTACCTGATAACCAACTCATCTCTGCTAATCCTCTTTCTGTACACTCCCTCAACCCTGCTATCAAGATACCTGATAACCATCTCCTCTCTGCTAATCCTGGTCCTGTCCACAAGCTCAACTCTGTTATCAAGGTACCAGATAACTGACTCATCTTTGCTAATTATGATGCTGTCTACACCCACAACTCTGTGTGAGGCTACGTTCACATTTGCGTTGTTTGGCGCAGCATCGTCGACGCAACGCACAACGTATGGCAAACACATCGCAGCGTTTTTTGACGCATGCGTTGTCCTATACAATTGAAGATCCAAAACGCCCCCAAAAAATACATTTAGTCAAAAGACGCATGCGTCAAAAAACACGGCTCAACGCAAGCACCTGCGCCCTATGCGTTTTTCATAGACACTAATGTGTTTTTTTGGCGCATTACGACGCAGGTGCGTTGCATGCGTTTTTCTTCGGAAATGTGACGCATCAAAACTGCAACCTGTAGCGTCGTCCGCGTCCTGTCTGGTGCGCCCAAAAAAACGCATGTGTCATAAAACGCATGACAACGCATATGGCGCATGTCCATGTGTCGGTATGTGTCGACGACGCTGCGCCCCACGGCGCAAATGTGAACGTAGCCTAAGGAGATGAACAAATGAGAGATTACCACAATTTGAGGTCTAATAAAGTATCCACAAGAGGTACCATCGTCTGCTGGGCAAATGTTGTAGGACAAGAAAAAGTTTCAAGAACTGCATTAGCGGGAACTGTAGGGCGAAGTACATGGTTCCTGAGGGGAAGAGATTGGAGGAGATCCCAGATCCGGTGACAGCTGTGGCACAGCTATTAATTATAAAAGGCCCAGGAGGGCAGAGAAGGGGAGGAGTTGGCACCAGGACTTGTAGCATTATGGATGTGCGGTGCAGTGGAGTTGGCTTATGGACGCCATTAAGAGTAACCATATCCAAGTGAAGAACCGAGTAACCAGATCCGAGTGAAGAACCGAGTAACCAGATCCGAGTGAGGAATCGAGTGACCGGAATGAGTTACCAGATCCGAGTAACCAGATCCATGTGATGAACCGGGTAACCAGATCCAAGTGAAAAGCCGAGTAACCAGATCCTAGTGAGGAACCAAGTGACCAGATGCCTATGAAGAGCCGAGTAACCAGATCTAAGTGAGGAACCAAGTGACCAGATCTGTGTGAACAACCGAGTAACCAAATCCGAGTGATGAACTGAATGACCAAAACTGACTAACCAGATCCAAGCGAAGAACCGAGTAACCAGATCGGATTGATGAACTGAACGACCAAAACTGACTAACCAGATCCATGTGAAGAACTGTGCAATCAAGTTTGTGCGAAGAGCCAAGTACCAAGTTCTGAGTGAAGAAGCGAAGAACCGAGTGACCAGATCGAACTTACTGTCTTCAGTTACCTTTAAGGCTCCCCCTAGTGGTGGTTTCAGGCAGAGAGTTTTTTTTTTTCTGTTTAGCTCTGTGCTTAAAAAAATATAAGACAAAATTGAAAGCTTCCATTGCAATAAAACAATATTAGAAAATTAATCAACACAAAGTCTGGGATCTATAAAAAAAATCCAACCCCAAAAACACGAGGTGCATGACAAATCGTTGAGAATTGACTATGCTTTGGTAATCATCTGACGAATGTTTAGAAATGACGGCTTGTATCAGATTCGGGACTCGATTACTATTTTAACATGAGATTTGACTTGTTAATTAACCACTTCTGCTATTCTGACTTGTGCCGAGTTCTCCGTGTGATGAGAGTGTAAAAATCAGACTTTTCTCTGGTTGCTTCTAGGAAGTCATGGCGGCATTAAGATGATGAGCCTTGTGAGTTATACGTGTAAGGGGGACTAATAACATATCTTCTGCTCTGATTTGTGGCCGGTCATGGGACTGATCACTCGTGAGTCATTTTTGTGAGTTTTGAGATTAAAAAAATAAAATCACATTAATTAAAAGCTTTTTTTCATATACAGCAGAAGAAAATGCTAGAGGTTATCCTAGGAGAACCGTATACTGTACATTAGTGATACTTTCCTCTGGATGTTGTAATGCATCTCTACTGAGCTATATAGACCCATTTTTTTTTTTTAAATGGCATCTGCAAGGTAAGGACGAAAATAATTCTGCTTTAAGGGGATTATGGCAAATGAGGCACATGCCTATGGGCTCCGCAATGTAGGGGGTCTTCGCTATTCCCTCTGCCTGCTAACTATTCTGTCCAGCTAAAGAGGTCTCCACCTCTGTTCATCAGTGGTGTAAATAGCGTCTGATGGGCCCGATGCAAAATTTGGACCTGGGCCCCCACCTGCATTTTGGTGAGATGTATGGGCCCTTGTAGGGTTCCAGATCCTGTAAAGACATATGTGTTAATCCCACATATAATCTTGTCCCCTGTCATGGCACCTTCCTGTAATTATACCCTGTTATAATATCTCCCATCCCGAGCCCCTTCCTAGTATAATGTCCCCCATCCTTAGCCCTTTCCAGTAATAATGTTCTTCATACTGAACCTTTCCATAATAATGACCCTCATCCTGGGCCCCTTCCTGTTATGTTTGTTATGTAATGTAATGTTTCTCCTCATGGCACCTTCCTGTAATAAAGCCCTTCATCCCAGGCCTCTACCTTTTATAATATCTCCCATCCCGAGCTCCTTCCTAGTATAATTTCCCCATCCTGATCTTCTTCCTAGTATAATGTTCCTCATGCTGACCCTTCCCATAATAATGACCCTCATCCTGAGCCCCTTCTCATTAATAATGTCCCCCATTCTGGTCCCCTTCCTAGTATGATGTCCCCCATGCTGAGCCCCTTCCTAGTATGATGCCCCCTTCCTCAGCCCCTTCCTATGATAATGTACATGATCCTGACCCCTTCCAGTAATAATGTCCCCCATCCTGGTCCCCTACTTGTTATGATTCCCCCCATCCTGAGTCCATTCCTGTTATAATATCCCCCTTCCTGGGCCCCTTCCTAGCATGATGTCCCCATCCTGGTTCTCTATATGGTATAATGTCCCCCATCCTCAGCCCTTTCCTATAATAATCTCTCCCACCCTGGCCCCTTCTAGTAATAATGTCCCCCAACCTGGTCCCCTATGTGGTATAATGTCCCCATCCTGAGCCCCTTCCTAGTATAATGTCCCCATCCTTGGTCGCTTTCTGGTAATAATATGCCCTGTTCTTCTCCAGCATATTAAAAAAAACAAGTATGCTATTCTTACCTTCCTCTGCTTCCACGACGCGTGTTTTCCTACTCAATAGTCGGTGCAGAAACAGAGACACGTAGATTTCAAACCTTTTCCATATAATCTATTATTAAAGAGTTTCCCATTTTGGACCCCACTCTATAAACCAAAAATTGATTACCGTACATTCATGTAAATGGCTGACATGTAATACTAAATCTCACCTGCAGTGGCGCTGTAGGAAAAAATGTCAAATGTATGGCTGGTCCTGTTTTTCCCAGCTAACGACTTAGAACGTCTCAAACATAAATTGCAAAATATGTGTCATGCTAAGAACTGGGTTTTTTTTTCTTAAAGGGATCATGTCCTCCTGATGCCGGAGAGGAGACTTTGTGACTCTCTCATCTGTCTTTTTCTGAGCTCTTCTGAGACCGCATCAAAAGTAAAAGGAGTAGGGAAACAAAGAGCCTATAAAAGCCAAACGGAGCAACATTTTTAATGAAACCCAACCGCAAAAGTGAATTTTGGACCCAAATACATGTATTTCAGTTATATTAAAAAAAAAAAAAGGTCACCAAAGGTGGACAAACCCTTTTAGAGAACATCAAAAGTTGCTATCAGATGTTTAGCTTTTACCCTTCAGCGTAAAAAAGGAAGTTATGAAAAACAGATTAGTAATTCTCAGGCTCGTTATGTGAAACCACAAGAACTGACTTCTTGGTAAAAAAAAAAAAAAAAGATAAAAATAAGAGATGGTTCAAACAGTAACCGAAAGAATCTACAGAGTCGTTTCCCTGTTATTTTTTGGTCATCAGTGTAGATTTTTGCAATGTTGCCGGATTACCGGACTAAAGAAAAGAATGAGAAGTGTCATGATGATAACGTAAATAATAAACCATGTGGGGGCGAAGTTTACCCCTGAGTAGCACACATTTTGCTCACACTCAAAAAATATAGGGATTGTACTGGACAACACATTTATCCTAAGATCGGTAGACAATATCTGATATGTGGGGGTCCGACAATGGGTACGCCCACCAGAACTACACAATGTAGGAAGCCAATGAATACGGAGGACAGAAAGTGGAGTAAACTGCTGCAGAGTATGTATACAGGGGACAGAAAGTGGAATAAACTGATGTAGAGAGTATGCATACAGAGGACAGAAAGTGGAGTAAACTGCTGCAGAGTATGTATACATAGGACAGAAAGTGAAGTAAACTGATGTAGAGAGTATGCATACAGAGGACAGAAAGTGGAGTAAACTGATGTAGAGAGTATGCATACAGGGGACAGAAAGTGGAGTAAACTGCTGCAGAGTATGCATACAGAGGACAGAAAGTGGAGTAAACTGATGTAGAGTATGTATACAGAGGACAGAAAGTGGAATAAACTGCTGCAGAGTATGTATACAGGGGACAGAAAGTGGAGTAAACTGATGTAGAGTATGTATACAGAGGACAGAAAGTGGAATAAACTGCTGCAGAGTATGTATACATAGGACAGAAAGTGGAGTAAACTGATGTAGAGAGTATGCATACAGAGGACAGAAAGTGGAGTAAACTGCTGCAGAGTATGTATACATAGGACAGAAAGTGGAGTAAACTGATGTAGAGAGTATGCATACAGAGGACAGAAAGTGGAGTAAACTGATGTAGAGAGTATGCATACAGGGGACAGAAAGTGGAGTAAACTGCTGCAGAGTATGCATACAGAGGACAGAAAGTGGAGTAAACTGATGTAGAGTATGTATACAGAGGACAGAAAGTGGAATAAACTGCTGCAGAGTATGTATACAGGGGACAGAAAGTGGAGTAAACTGATGTAGAGTATGCATACAGAGGACAGAAAGTGGAGTAAACTGATGTAGAGAGTATGCATACAGGGGACAGAAAGTGGAGTAAACTGCTGCAGAGTATGTATACAGAGGACAGAAAGTGGAGTAAACTGCTGTAGAGTATGTATACAGAGGACAGAAAGTGGAATAAACTGCTGCAGAGTATGTATACATAGGACAGAAAGTGGAGTAAACTGATGTAGAGAGTATGCATACAGAGGACAGAAAGTGGAGTAAACTGATGTAGAGAGTATGCATACAGGGGACAGAAAGTGGAGTAAACTGCTGCAGAGTATGCATACAGAGGACAGAAAGTGGAGTAAACTGATGTAGAGTATGTATACGGAGGACAGAAAGTGGAATAAACTGCTGCAGAGTATGTATACAGGGGACAGAAAGTGGAGTAAACTGATGTAGAGTATGCATACAGGGGACAGAAAGTGGAATAAACTGCTGCAGAGTATGTATACAGAGGACAGAAAGTGGAGTAAACTGCTGCAGAGTATGTATACAGGGGACAGAAAGTGGAATAAACTGCTGCAGAGTATGCATACAGGGGCCAGAAAGTGGAGTAAACTGCTGCAGAGTATGTATACAGAGGACAGAAAGTGGAGTAAACTGCTGCAGAGTATGTATACAGAGGACAGAAAGTGGAGTAAACTGCTGCAGAGTATGCATACAGGGGACAGAAAGTGGAATAAACTGCTGCAGAGTATGCATACAGGGGCCAGAAAGTGGAGTAAACTGCTGCAGAGTATGTATACAGAGGACAGAAAGTGGAGTAAACTGCTGTAGAGTATGTATACAGAGGACAGAAAGTGGAGTAAACTGCTGCAGAGTATGTATACAGAGGACAGAAAGTGGAGTAAACTGCTGCAGAGTATGTATACAGAGGACAGAAAGTGGAATAAACTGCTGCAGAGTATGTATACATAGGACAGAAAGTGGAGTAAACTGATGTAGAGAGTATGCATACAGAGGACAGAAAGTGGAGTAAACTGCTGCAGAGTATGTATACATAGGACAGAAAGTGGAGTAAACTGATGTAGAGAGTATGCATACAGAGGACAGAAAGTGGAGTAAACTGATGTAGAGAGTATGCATACAGGGGACAGAAAGTGGAGTAAACTGCTGCAGAGTATGTATACAGAGGACAGAAAGTGGAGTAAACTGCTGCAGAGTATGTATACAGAGGACAGAAAGTGGAATAAACTGCTGCAGAGTATGTATACAGAGGACAGAAAGTGGAGTAAAGTGCTGCAGAGTATGTATACAGAGGACAGAAAGTGGAATAAACTGCTGCAGAGTATGTATACAGAGGACAGAAAGTGGAGTAAACTGCTGTAGAGTATGCATACAGAGGACAGAAAGTGGAGTAAACTGCTGCAGAGTATGTATACATAGGACAGAAAGTGGAGTAAACTGCTGCAGAGTATGTATACAGAGGACAGAAAGTGGAGTAAACTGCTGCAGAGTATGTATACATAGGACAGAAAGTGGAGTAAACTGATGTAGAGAGTATGCATACAGAGGACAGAAAGTGGAGTAAACTGATGTAGAGAGTATGCATACAGGGGACAGAAAGTGGAGTAAACTGATGTAGAGAGTATGCATACAGGGGACAGAAAGTGGAGTAAACTGCTGCAAAGTATGCATACAGAGGACAGAAAGTGGAGTAAACTGATGTAGAGTATGTATACAGAGGACAGAAAGTGGAATAAACTGCTGCAGAGTATGTATACAGGGGACAGAAAGTGGAGTAAACTGATGTAGAGTATGCATACAGAGGACAGAAAGTGGAGTAAACTGATGTAGAGAGTATGCATACAGGGGACAGAAAGTGGAGTAAACTGCTGCAGAGTATGCATACAGAGGACAGAAAGTGGAGTAAACTGCTGCAGAGTATGTATACAGAGGACAGAAAGTGGAGTAAACTGCTGTAGAGTATGTATACAGAGGACAGAAAGTGGAATAAACTGCTGCAGAGTATGTATACAGGGGACAGAAAGTGGAGTAAACTGATGTAGAGTATGCATACAGAGGACAGAAAGTGGAGTAAACTGATGTAGAGAGTATGCATACAGGGGACAGAAAGTGGAGTAAACTGCTGCAGAGTATGTATACAGAGGACAGAAAGTGGAGTAAACTGCTGTAGAGTATGTATACAGAGGACAGAAAGTGGAATAAACTGCTGCAGAGTATGTATACATAGGACAGAAAGTGGAGTAAACTGATGTAGAGAGTATGCATACAGAGGACAGAAAGTGGAGTAAACTGATGTAGAGAGTATGCATACAGGGGACAGAAAGTGGAGTAAACTGCTGCAGAGTATGTATACAGAGGACAGAAAGTGGAATAAACTGCTGCAGAGTATGTATACAGGGGACAGAAAGTGGAGTAAACTGATGTAGAGTATGCATACAGGGGACAGAAAGTGGAATAAACTGCTGCAGAGTATGTATACAGAGGACAGAAAGTGGAGTAAACTGATGTAGAGTATGTATACAGAGGACAGAAAGTGGAATAAACTGCTGCAGAGTATGTATACAGAGGACAGAAAGTGGAATAAACTGCTGCAGAGTATGCATACAGGGGACAGAAAGTGGAGTAAACTGATGTAGAGTATGTATACATAGGACAGAAAGTGGAATAAACTGCTGCAGAGTATGTATACAGGGGACAGAAAGTGGAGTAAACTGATGTAGAGAGTATGCATACAGGGGACAGAAAGTGGAGTAAACTGATGTAGAGAGTATGCATACAGAGGACAGAAAGTGGAGTAAACTGCTGCAGAGTATGTATACATAGGACAGAAAGTGGAGTAAACTGATGTAGAGAGTATGCATACAGAGGACAGAAAGTGGAGTAAACTGATGTAGAGAGTATGCATACAGGGGACAGAAAGTGGAGTAAACTGCTGCAGAGTATGCATACAGGGGACAGAAAGTGGAGTAAACTGCTGCAGAGTATGTATACAGAGGACAGAAAGTGGAGTAAACTGCTGTAGAGTATGTATACAGAGGACAGAAAGTGGAATAAACTGCTGCAGAGTATGTATACATAGGACAGAAAGTGGAGTAAACTGATGTAGAGAGTATGCATACAGAGGACAGAAAGTGGAGTAAACTGATGTAGAGAGTATGCATACAGGGGACAGAAAGTGGAGTAAACTGCTGCAGAGTATGTATACAGAGGACAGAAAGTGGAATAAACTGCTGCAGAGTATGTATACAGGGGACAGAAAGTGGAGTAAACTGATGTAGAGTATGCATACAGGGGACAGAAAGTGGAATAAACTGCTGCAGAGTATGTATACAGAGGACAGAAAGTGGAGTAAACTGATGTAGAGTATGTATACAGAGGACAGAAAGTGGAATAAACTGCTGCAGAGTATGTATACAGAGGACAGAAAGTGGAATAAACTGCTGCAGAGTATGCATACAGGGGACAGAAAGTGGAGTAAACTGATGTAGAGTATGTATACATAGGACAGAAAGTGGAATAAACTGCTGCAGAGTATGTATACAGGGGACAGAAAGTGGAGTAAACTGATGTAGAGAGTATGCATACAGGGGACAGAAAGTGGAGTAAACTGATGTAGAGAGTATGCATACAGAGGACAGAAAGTGGAGTAAACTGCTGCAGAGTATGTATACATAGGACAGAAAGTGGAGTAAACTGATGTAGAGAGTATGCATACAGAGGACAGAAAGTGGAGTAAACTGATGTAGAGAGTATGCATACAGGGGACAGAAAGTGGAGTAAACTGCTGCAGAGTATGCATACAGAGGACAGAAAGTGGAGTAAACTGATGTAGAGTATGTATACAGAGGACAGAAAGTGGAATAAACTGCTGCAGAGTATGTATACAGGGGACAGAAAGTGGAGTAAACTGATGTAGAGTATGCATACAGAGGACAGAAAGTGGAGTAAACTGATGTAGAGAGTATGCATACAGGGGACAGAAAGTGGAGTAAACTGCTGCAGAGTATGCATACAGAGGACAGAAAGTGGAGTAAACTGCTGCAGAGTATGTATACAGAGGACAGAAAGTGGAGTAAACTGCTGTAGAGTATGTATACAGAGGACAGAAAGTGGAATAAACTGCTGCAGAGTATGTATACAGGGGACAGAAAGTGGAGTAAACTGATGTAGAGTATGCATACAGAGGACAGAAAGTGGAGTAAACTGATGTAGAGAGTATGCATACAGGGGACAGAAAGTGGAGTAAACTGCTGCAGAGTATGTATACAGAGGACAGAAAGTGGAGTAAACTGCTGTAGAGTATGTATACAGAGGACAGAAAGTGGAATAAACTGCTGCAGAGTATGTATACATAGGACAGAAAGTGGAGTAAACTGATGTAGAGAGTATGCATACAGAGGACAGAAAGTGGAGTAAACTGATGTAGAGAGTATGCATACAGGGGACAGAAAGTGGAGTAAACTGATGTAGAGAGTATGTATACATAGGACAGAAAGTGGAATAAACTGCTGCAGAGTATGTATACAGGGGACAGAAAGTGGAGTAAACTGATGTAGAGAGTATGCATACAGGGGACAGAAAGTGGAGTAAACTGATGTAGAGAGTATGCATACAGAGGACAGAAAGTGGAGTAAACTGCTGCAGAGTATGTATACATAGGACAGAAAGTGGAGTAAACTGATGTAGAGAGTATGCATACAGAGGACAGAAAGTGGAGTAAACTGATGTAGAGAGTATGCATACAGGGGACAGAAAGTGGAGTAAACTGCTGCAGAGTATGCATACAGAGGACAGAAAGTGGAGTAAACTGATGTAGAGTATGTATACAGAGGACAGAAAGTGGAATAAACTGCTGCAGAGTATGTATACAGGGGACAGAAAGTGGAGTAAACTGATGTAGAGTATGCATACAGAGGACAGAAAGTGGAGTAAACTGATGTAGAGAGTATGCATACAGGGGACAGAAAGTGGAGTAAACTGCTGCAGAGTATGCATACAGAGGACAGAAAGTGGAGTAAACTGCTGCAGAGTATGTATACAGAGGACAGAAAGTGGAGTAAACTGCTGTAGAGTATGTATACAGAGGACAGAAAGTGGAATAAACTGCTGCAGAGTATGTATACAGGGGACAGAAAGTGGAGTAAACTGATGTAGAGTATGCATACAGAGGACAGAAAGTGGAGTAAACTGATGTAGAGAGTATGCATACAGGGGACAGAAAGTGGAGTAAACTGCTGCAGAGTATGTATACAGAGGACAGAAAGTGGAGTAAACTGCTGTAGAGTATGTATACAGAGGACAGAAAGTGGAATAAACTGCTGCAGAGTATGTATACATAGGACAGAAAGTGGAGTAAACTGATGTAGAGAGTATGCATACAGAGGACAGAAAGTGGAGTAAACTGATGTAGAGAGTATGCATACAGGGGACAGAAAGTGGAGTAAACTGCTGCAGAGTATGCATACAGAGGACAGAAAGTGGAGTAAACTGATGTAGAGTATGTATACAGAGGACAGAAAGTGGAATAAACTGCTGCAGAGTATGTATACAGGGGACAGAAAGTGGAGTAAACTGATGTAGAGTATGCATACAGGGGACAGAAAGTGGAATAAACTGCTGCAGAGTATGTATACAGAGGACAGAAAGTGGAGTAAACTGATGTAGAGTATGTATACAGAGGACAGAAAGTGGAATAAACTGCTGCAGAGTATGTATACAGAGGACAGAAAGTGGAATAAACTGCTGCAGAGTATGCATACAGGGGACAGAAAGTGGAGTAAACTGATGTAGAGTATGTATACATAGGACAGAAAGTGGAATAAACTGCTGCAGAGTATGTATACAGGGGACAGAAAGTGGAGTAAACTGATGTAGAGAGTATGCATACAGGGGACAGAAAGTGGAGTAAACTGCTGCAGAGTATGTATACAGGGGACAGAAAGTGGAATAAACTGCTGCAGAGTATGCATACAGGGGCCAGAAAGTGGAGTAAACTGCTGCAGAGTATGTATACAGAGGACAGAAAGTGGAGTAAACTGCTGCAGAGTATGTATACAGAGGACAGAAAGTGGAGTAAACTGCTGCAGAGTATGCATACAGGGGACAGAAAGTGGAATAAACTGCTGCAGAGTATGCATACAGGGGCCAGAAAGTGGAGTAAACTGCTGCAGAGTATGTATACAGAGGACAGAAAGTGGAGTAAACTGCTGTAGAGTATGTATACAGAGGACAGAAAGTGGAGTAAACTGCTGCAGAGTATGTATACAGAGGACAGAAAGTGGAGTAAACTGCTGCAGAGTATGTATACAGAGGACAGAAAGTGGAATAAACTGCTGCAGAGTATGTATACATAGGACAGAAAGTGGAGTAAACTGATGTAGAGAGTATGCATACAGAGGACAGAAAGTGGAGTAAACTGCTGCAGAGTATGTATACATAGGACAGAAAGTGGAGTAAACTGATGTAGAGAGTATGCATACAGAGGACAGAAAGTGGAGTAAACTGATGTAGAGAGTATGCATACAGGGGACAGAAAGTGGAGTAAACTGCTGCAGAGTATGTATACAGAGGACAGAAAGTGGAGTAAACTGCTGCAGAGTATGTATACAGAGGACAGAAAGTGGAATAAACTGCTGCAGAGTATGTATACAGAGGACAGAAAGTGGAGTAAAGTGCTGCAGAGTATGTATACAGAGGACAGAAAGTGGAATAAACTGCTGCAGAGTATGTATACAGAGGACAGAAAGTGGAGTAAACTGCTGTAGAGTATGCATACAGAGGACAGAAAGTGGAGTAAACTGCTGCAGAGTATGTATACATAGGACAGAAAGTGGAGTAAACTGCTGCAGAGTATGTATACAGAGGACAGAAAGTGGAGTAAACTGCTGCAGAGTATGTATACATAGGACAGAAAGTGGAGTAAACTGATGTAGAGAGTATGCATACAGAGGACAGAAAGTGGAGTAAACTGCTGCAGAGTATGTATACATAGGACAGAAAGTGGAGTAAACTGATGTAGAGAGTATGCATACAGAGGACAGAAAGTGGAGTAAACTGATGTAGAGAGTATGCATACAGGGGACAGAAAGTGGAGTAAACTGATGTAGAGAGTATGCATACAGGGGACAGAAAGTGGAGTAAACTGCTGCAAAGTATGCATACAGAGGACAGAAAGTGGAGTAAACTGATGTAGAGTATGTATACAGAGGACAGAAAGTGGAATAAACTGCTGCAGAGTATGTATACAGGGGACAGAAAGTGGAATAAACTGCTGCAGAGTATGTATACAGGGGACAGAAAGTGGAGTAAACTGATGTAGAGTATGCATACAGAGGACAGAAAGTGGAGTAAACTGATGTAGAGAGTATGCATACAGGGGACAGAAAGTGGAGTAAACTGCTGCAGAGTATGCATACAGAGGACAGAAAGTGGAGTAAACTGCTGCAGAGTATGTATACAGAGGACAGAAAGTGGAGTAAACTGCTGTAGAGTATGTATACAGAGGACAGAAAGTGGAATAAACTGCTGCAGAGTATGTATACAGGGGACAGAAAGTGGAGTAAACTGATGTAGAGTATGCATACAGAGGACAGAAAGTGGAGTAAACTGATGTAGAGAGTATGCATACAGGGGACAGAAAGTGGAGTAAACTGCTGCAGAGTATGTATACAGAGGACAGAAAGTGGAGTAAACTGCTGTAGAGTATGTATACAGAGGACAGAAAGTGGAATAAACTGCTGCAGAGTATGTATACATAGGACAGAAAGTGGAGTAAACTGATGTAGAGAGTATGCATACAGAGGACAGAAAGTGGAGTAAACTGATGTAGAGAGTATGCATACAGGGGACAGAAAGTGGAGTAAACTGCTGCAGAGTATGTATACAGAGGACAGAAAGTGGAATAAACTGCTGCAGAGTATGTATACAGGGGACAGAAAGTGGAGTAAACTGATGTAGAGTATGCATACAGGGGACAGAAAGTGGAATAAACTGCTGCAGAGTATGTATACAGAGGACAGAAAGTGGAGTAAACTGATGTAGAGTATGTATACAGAGGACAGAAAGTGGAATAAACTGCTGCAGAGTATGTATACAGAGGACAGAAAGTGGAATAAACTGCTGCAGAGTATGCATACAGGGGACAGAAAGTGGAGTAAACTGATGTAGAGTATGTATACATAGGACAGAAAGTGGAATAAACTGCTGCAGAGTATGTATACAGGGGACAGAAAGTGGAGTAAACTGATGTAGAGAGTATGCATACAGGGGACAGAAAGTGGAGTAAACTGATGTAGAGAGTATGCATACAGAGGACAGAAAGCGGAGTAAACTGCTGCAGAGTATGTATACAGAGGACAGAAAGTGGAGTAAACTGCTGCAGAGTATGTATACAGAGGACAGAAAGTGGAGTAAACTGCTGCAGAGTATGTATACAGGGGACAGAAAGTGGAGTAAACTGCTGCAGAGTATGTATACAGGGGACAGAAAGTGGAGTAAACTGCTGCAGAGTATGCATACAGAGGACAAAAAGTGGAGTAAACTGCTGCAGAGTATGCATACAGGGGACAGAAAGTGGAGTAAACTGCTGCAGAGTATGCATACAGGGGACAGAAAGTGGAGTAATCTGCTGCAGAGCATACATACGGAGTACATAATTGTCAAATGAGAGTCGTAGGACCCCCATGCGCATTACATGATCTCTCCGCCTTCGGCTGACTTTTATCTAATGTGTATGGTGGCCTTTAGAGCAGACAGGCATTACCCGAGGGTCCACAGAAGAGCAGGCCTGAAGTTCACCTACAAAATACACTACTGATGGGATATACGGGTAACCAAGAGAGAAAGAGAAACCGACAAAAGGCCAAAATGGTGGTAAAATATACAATATGTCAAGCTTTACTAGATCAATATATAGGTACACCTAGGGAGGGGGAACAACCAGAAAAGGGGGCGCAAATCAAAGTGTGTCACATGATCAATAGGTATGTAAAAAACCCAATATATACCAAATATAATGAATCCAAGGTATCAAAGAATACGCTTATAGTTACTAGAGGATATCAATGCGGATAAAAAGATCATCATCATCAAATGTCTAAAGATAACAAAATTCCTGGTATGAGGTGGTATGTTAGCATGTGTTTTCTGTCTCCAAACCGTAGATAAAGCGCTATAGTACATGGATACCTGGAAGAAAAGAGGGCTCCTAGCATATAAAATGTGGCTAACTGATCTAAGTAATATACTATGAAGGTAGGTGATGTAAATATTGTATATACAGTATATATCTCGGTAGAAGCCAGAAGTCAAGAGTCACACAAGGATGCTCCCACCCCGACGCGCGTTTTTGACATATGCCTTTGTCAAGGTCTAGGGTCACCTTTTTGGGAACGATAGGGTGCAAGCCTCCCACACCATCAAGCACCATGTTCAGCTTCCCAACGGTTGAAGTACATTACATGGGGCAGATAAGGGCTCATTACCCACATTGCCTCCAGGGCATGGACAGTATTCTCCTTCTAGTTTCCAAGTCTAGTGCTACCTAAGGTAGGATCGTCTTCCGCGTCTCCATTGTACTCAAACCAAATATGAATTATCCGATATGTTATTGTCTTCTGGAGTAAACCTCCCTAAAAATGATACACCCGATAATCTGTCTTCCTTGCAGCAGTGAAGATATGAGATTCTTCAGTTACATCTTCTTTCTTATGATTTTTCCTAATTTTAGGATTATTCTAAAGTTACATCTGTAGAGGGAGCATTGTTGGATGGTAATGAGCACCGGTAAGTAGATAGGCCTCCGCGGGAGCACTGCCCTTCTCACATTCCTGTATCTTATGTACATTTCAGCTTCGGATGACCACGGAATCCATAGACTGTTGACCTATTTTTTTGGGCAAACTTTAAAGCAGGATCTCAGTATGGGCCCATATTTTATTTAGGTGCCCAATTCATCATTTATGTGTTTGATCATAAAAATAAGCCACTAAAGCGTTTATACTTGTAGGTTACAAATGTTGGGCAACTGCTTAGCGTAATGACTGGCAACCTGGCGTTTACATGCTAAGTAACTCCTCAACCCATTAATGGAAAGGGGCAATGTGCAATTCCTTATTTCTCCTACGGAGGCACTGCACAGGACTTTAAATCTTGCTGTCGTGTTCCCCTACAGCTGATCCCATTGTATTCCAGCATACCCCAGCTGATCACTACAATAGGGGTCCCATGCCCCTGTATTTCTACACACATGTTTGTTCAAACATGCTCTGTGCCGTATCATTTAAAGTGGGCCATGCTAACAAGTTATTGTCTATTAAGAGGATAGGTACTAGGATTGATTGCTACGATTCCAACCATTGGGACGCCCACCCATATTGGGAATGAGGCCCTGTAGACCGCTGTTGGATTGGCACTAACTGACAATAATATATGGATCAGACCTTGAATTAGACAGCTCTGGTCATGCTTGACCGCTGCTCCAGTCAAAGTTCTCCTTACTGTGGACTATCAGTGAAAAGTAACATGGAGCTTGGGACTCCCATTTAAGGTTTTGGAGGAGGTTCCTGTTTCGGAAGGGCTTACTGTTGCTGTTATTCATTTTCGTCTGGACTATTGCAACTCTCTACTAATCGTTCACCCTCTTACTCAACTCTCACCTCTCCAATCTGTCCTGAATGTAGCAGCCAGGATCATATTCCTTTCCAACCACTCCACCGATGCCAGTCATTGCACTGGTTACCCATCTGCTACACTGATATCTCCACTCTGTGCCAGTCATTGCACTGGTCACCCATCTGCAACACTGATATCTCCACTCTGTGTCAGTCATTGCACTGGTTACCCATCTGCAACACTGATATCTCCACTCTGTGCCAGTCATTGCACTGGTTACCCATCTGCTACACTGATGTCTCCACTCTGTGCCAGTCATTGCACTGGTTACCCATCTGCTACACTGATATCTCCACTCTGTGTCAGTCATTGCACTGGATACCCATCTGCTACACTGATATCTCCACTCTGTGCCAGTCATTGCACTGGTTACCCATCTGCTACACTGATATCTCCACTCTGTGCCAGTCATTGCACTGGTTACCCATCTGCTACACTGATATCTCCACTCTGTGCCAGTCATTGCACTGGTTACCCATCTGCTACACTGATGTCTCCACTCTGTGCCAGTCATTGCACTGGTTACCCATCTGCTACACTGATATCTCCACTCTGTGCCAGTCATTGCACTGGTTACCCATCTGCTACACTGATCTCTCCACTCTGTGCCAGTCATTGCACTGGTTGCCCATCTGCTACACTGATATCTCCACTCTGTGCCAGTCATTGCACTGGTTACCCATCTGCTACACTGATCTCTCCACTCTGTGCCAGTCATTGCACTGGTTACCCATCTGCTACACTGATCTCTCCACTCTGTGCCAGTCATTGCACTGGTTACCCATCTGCTACACTGATATCTCCACTCTGTGCCAGTCATTGCACTGGATACCCATCTGCTACACTGATATCTCCACTCTGTGCCAGTCATTGCACTGGTTGCCCATCTGTTACACTGATATCTCCACTCTGTGCCAGTCATTGCACTGGTTACCCATCTGCTACACTGATATCTCCACTCTGTGCCAGTCATTGCACTGGTTGCCCATCCGCTACAAAGTCTAATATAAACTTATCACTCTGGCCCACAAAGCTCTCTACGGTTGAGTACCACCCAACATCTCCTCCCTCGTCTCAATCTACCACCCTACCCGTTCCCCCCGTTCTGCTAATGACCCAAGACTAACATCCTCAATAATCTGAACCTCCCATTCCTGTCTCCAAGACTTCTCCCGAGCTGCCCCAATTCTCTAAAATGCACTACCCAGGACAATTCCATTAATTCCCAATACCCACAATTGTAAGCGTTGTCTAAAAACGCACTTCTTTAGGCTTCCATCGTCTCACCTCACTTGTCTAGTTATTCCCGTTTCGTTCTTCTACACTTGTTTTCCAAATCTGGTCCCTCATAGCATCGGTTCACACACTTCATGCACTTTATAACCTCCTGTCTGGGTACACGTACACACACTGGCTGGTGACCGGTTCATGCCGCGTTGTGTGATTACCCTATTGATGGCCGGACCGTACAATACAAGCACTTTTTACCATTCACCTTTCGCGTCCCCCCTAATCATAGACTATAGCTTGTGAGCAGGACCCTCGCTACATTTGGTATCTGTTGAATTGTGCATTACTCTGTAATATCTTTATTGTCTGTACAAGTCCCTTCTAAAACGTAAAGTGCTGCGGAATATGTTAGGGCCAGAGATATAAAAATTATTATTATTATAGTGGGACCAATAGTGATCAAATATTTATCGATCTATAGTCTATAGTGAGATGACCCCTTTAAAAATAAAAGGCACTAATTAGTAAGGAAACATAGGACGGGTAACTTCAGGAAATCCTGAGAGTTACGATATCTTGTGTTACCGCCTCGGTGACAAATCAGCTGTTCTGGAACACAGAACCTGAATCCGCACATTCCGGAACGCCGGTCGTGTGTGATCTGAGTGTAAACACAAGAGACGATGGATGGGACAAGACCGGGCGTGGCAGGAGAGAAGGCACTGTGCGGCTGAACATCCCCCCCCTTTGTTTTTTAGAGAGACGTTCAGCTTATTTATACCCGCAATGTATGTACTTATTATATTCATACAGAAAAAAATACCGGGATGGTCCCACAATGGAACGTAAGGTCAAAGGGGTCATCTGGGATTTAAGGAGAGAGTGAAGGACATTTCCTCTACTTCTTCTGATTGTTAAAGAGTTATCTCCAACTCTGTAAGTGATCATCTATCTATCTTGCTGATCGCTGGTGGGGTCCGACAGCCGGGACCCTCACTAACTCCTTGAACCGATCTCTGAAATGCCCCATGGAAGTCACCTCTCCATTCATTGTCCCTAGGACTGTCCACTGCGCCCGACTATCTTCAGCAGTTCCATGGCGGTTGATGAACGGAATGGTAAAAGGCCAATTAAGACCCTTGATTTCAGGATTGGCGGGGTCTGGCCAGTCGGAATCCCAGCAATCTGCAAGTTATCATCTATTATGTGGATTATGAGTTGGGAAGAACCCTTTACTGTTTAAAGGGATTGTCTATCTGACTGCAGACTTGTGAATCCCTCACTGCACACTTTGAGGATTCTCTAGTGTCGGCGCCGGGAATGTGACTGCAAGTATGAGATTTGCATACTACCGGCCACATTTCGACTAGAAGTGTCCAGATTAGCTCAATACATTTGCATTGAGCTAGGTCGCGCACGTCTAGTCGGTATGTGACTACATGTATGCAAATCACATACTTGCAATCATGCGCCCGTCGCTGGCACCGAAGAATCCTTAGAGTGCGCGTGATCTAAGGATTCACAAGTCTGCAATCATATAGAGTGACTGCACACTTGTAACTTAGGACTGTACAACCCCTTTAACAGGTCCTCTTCAAGGGCTTGTCCAATGGAGAAAGATATTTCTGTAAAGGGCTCTGTATAGTTTATGAAAAAAAATTAAAGAAGCAATGTTTACCCTAATTGGCCCCTCGCCACTACCCTTCCCCCGCTAACCTGGCTGCACTGGTCTCTACTTACCAGTCCCGTTGTCGGAACACCGCAAATGCCCGCTCAGCCAATCACTGGCTGCATCAGTGATCCACCTCAGCCACTGATTGGCCAAGCAGGCATCTCTTGGATGAACAAGAACGTAGAGACCAGCAAGGACCTGACGAGCACTGAGATAAGGGAGGATGTGAAGGTAAGTGTGGCTCTTTTAATTATTTTTTAATTTATTCTAAACCCCTTGCAAAAAAAACATTTTTTTTTCTGATGGACAATGTCTTTAAATTTTGCCAGATTCACGACTTGGGTAATGATAGATAGAATGATAGAATATGGAAGCCGCTGGGTCTTCGACAATACGTCCTATCGATATTCGTGAAGGAAGATGGTGTTGTGCGCCTCTGAACGCTACGCAGGACTCTAGACTACAACTAGTGGTAAAAAAGTGGTATTGCATCATGCCTCAAAAATAGTTCCTGTGGGAAATAAAACTTGCAAGTGACCGTTAGAAGGAACCAAAGATTTCTCCCCCCCCAGAGACACATTGAAGTTTCAGGACAAGAGACTGAGATGTCACCACCTGACCATGACTGATGGGCGACCAGGGATCCGTGACCTTCCTCCAAATCTGAGCAGTGTTCCAGACTATACTTGTCAAGTCATCCCTGAAAGTTTCTGATTCCCGTGTATTCTCTTCCCACCTCAGTTTTACTTATCTCGACTATTTTTAGCTGGCATTTTTAGACAGATGGTTGTACTTTATCAGAGCGTTTCTCAGCTACACAAAGAGAATCTAGGGTTTTTCTTAAAGGCTTGAAAAAAAAGATATATTTTTTTTTACATATGTTAGTGGTGACCTTTACTGTAGTTAAAACCGTTGCGCTAAGTTTCAGTCTGCAATCTTCATTCCTTATTTCATTTTCAAACCCCGTGATATGAAGTTTCCAGCCTGATCCCAGTTTCAGATTTTTATTTTGTGTGAGTGTCTCCTACCAGTAATATGGGTGTTACACCCAACGGTGGCACATGTGGATTTGCGGACCCACTGTGCCACAGGACTCGGTCTGCCTAGGAAGGGGTGTAGCTAAGCGGCTACCAGGTGTTCTCTGGCACCCCTGATGGTGGAGAAAGCCTGGGCTGCAGGTAGCCGCCAGGTAACACTCCTAGGCAGATCCCGATACTGCAGTTGCTGACTCCAGGGGTCAGGCTTGCTGACATGGACTAGGGCTATGTTCAGACACATCGGTCTAGGATACTGGACAAGGGACTGGCCGTGCACAGACCGGGGGACAATGTTTACGCGCTGGACACACTGGGACCAGGGGACTTTGGATACAGGATTGTCCGCACCAGGACCAGGGAACAACGTTCTGGACCCCGGCCTCACCGGGAGCAGGGATTCAGGTTTAGGATGCTGGCTGCACAGAGACCAGGGATTCGGGTTCAGGACATTCTACGGAGAAGCTAGAGGCAGACACAGACATTCTAGGGAGGAGATTGAGGCAGACACAGACATTCTAGGGAGGAGCTAGAGACAGACACAGACATTCTAGGGAGGAGCTAGAGGCAGACACAGACATTCTAGGGAGGAGATTGAGGCAGACACAGACATTCTAGGGAGGAGCTAGAGACAGACACAGACATTCTAGGGAGGAGCTAGAGGCAGACACAGACATTCTAGGGAGGAGCTAGAGGCAGACACAGACATTCTAGGGAGGAGCTAGAGACAGACACAGACATTCTAGGGAGGAGCTAGAGGCAGACACAGACATTCTAGGGAGGAGATTGAGGCAGACACAGACATTCTAGGGAGGAGCTAGAGGCAGACACAGACATTCTAGGGAGGAGCTAGAGGCAGACACAGACATTCTAGGGAGGAGATTGAGGCAGACACAGACATTCTAGGGAGGAGCTAGAGGCAGACACAGACATTCTAGGGAGGAGCTAGAGACAGACACAGACATTCTAGGGAGGAGCTAGAGGCAGACACAGACATTCTAGGGAGGAGCTAGAGGCAGACACAGACATTCTAGGGAGGAGCTAGAGACAGACACAGACATTCTAGGGAGGAGCTAGAGGCAGACACAGACATGCTAGGGAGGAGCTAGAGGCAGACACAGACATTCTAGGGAGGAGCTAGAGGCAGACACAGACATTCTAGGGAGGAGCTAGAGGCAGACACAGACATTCTAGGGAGGAGCTAGAGACAGACACAGACATTCTAGGGAGGAGCTAGAGGCAGACACAGACATTCTAGGGAGGAGCTAGAGGCAGACACAGACATTCTAGGGAGGAGCTAGAGACAGACACAGACATTCTAGGGAGGAGCTAGAGGCAGACACAGACATTCTAGGGAGGAGCTAGAGGCAGACACAGACATTCTAGGGAGGAGCTAGAGACAGACACAGACATTCTAGGGAGGAGCTAGACACAGACACAGACATTCTAGGGAGAAGCTAGAGGCAGACACAGACATTCTAGGGAGGAGATTGAGGCAGACACAGACATTCTAGGGAGGAGCTAGAGGCAGACACAGACATTCTAGGGAGGAGCTAGAGACAGACACAGACATTCTAGGGAGGAGCTAGAGACAGACACAGACATTCTAGGGAGGAGCTAGAGGCAGACACAGACATTCTAGGGAGGAGCTAGAGACAGACACAGACATTCTAGGGAGGAGCTAGAGGCAGACACAGACATGCTAGGGAGGAGCTAGAGACAGACACAGACATTCTAGGGTGGAGCTAGAGGCAGACACAGACATTCTAGGGAGGAGCTAGAGGCAGACACAGACATTCTAGGGAGGAGCTAGAGGCAGACACAGACATTCTAGGGAGGAGCTAGAGACAGACACAGACATTCTAGGGAGGAGCTAGAGGCAGACACAGACATTCTAGGGAGGAGCTAGAGGCAGACAGACATTCTAGGGAGGAGCTAGAGGACACACAGACATTCTAGGGAGGAGCTAGAGACAGACACAGACATTCTAGGGAGGAGCTAGAGGCAGACACAGACATTCTAGGGAGGAGCTAGAGGCAGACACAGACATTCTAGGGTGGAGCTAGAGGCAGACACAGACATTCTAGGGAGGAGCTAGAGGCAGACACATATATTCTAGGGTGGAGCTAGGGGCAGACACAGACATTCTAGGGAGGAGGTAGAGGCAGATACAGACATTCTAGGAAGGAGCTAGAGGCAGACACGGACATTCTAGGGAGGAGCTAGAGGCAGACAGACATTCCAGGGAGGAGCTAGAGGCAGACACAGACATTCTAGGGTGGAGCTAGAGGCAGACACAGACATTCTAGGGAGGAGCTAGAGGCAGACAGACATTCTAGGGAGGAGCTAGAGGCAGATACAGACATTCTAGGAAGGAGAGAGAGGCAGAAACAGACATTCTAGGGAGGAGCTAGAGGCAGACACAGACATTCTAGGGAGGAGCTAGTGGTAGACACAGACATTCTAGGGAGGAGCTAGAGGCAGATACAGATATTCTAGGGTGGAGCTAGAGGCAGACAGACATTCTAGGG
Source organism: Ranitomeya imitator (assembly GCF_032444005.1). NCBI lineage: Eukaryota > Metazoa > Chordata > Amphibia > Anura > Dendrobatidae > Ranitomeya > Ranitomeya imitator. The sequence goes on from NC_091285.1 coordinate 30,121,842, forward strand.
AGGAGCTAGAGGCAGATACAGACATTCTAGAGAGGAGCTAGAGGCAGACACGGACATTCTAGGGAGGAGCTAGAGGCAGACAGACATTCCAGGGAGGAGCTAGAGGCAGACACAGACATTCTAGGGTGGAGCTAGAGGCAGACACAGACATTCTAGGGAGGAGCTAGAGGCAGATACAGACATTCTAGGAAGGAGAGAGAGGCAGAAACAGACATTCTAGGGAGGAGCTAGAGGCAGACACAGACATTCTAGGGAGGAGCTAGTGGTAGACACAGACATTCTAGGGAGGAGCTAGAGGCAGATACAGATATTCTAGGGTGGAGCTAGAGGCAGACAGACATTCTAGGGAGGAGCTAGAGGCAGATACAGACATTCTAGGAAGGAGAGAGAGGCAGAAACAGACATTCTAGGGAGGAGCTAGAGGCAGACACAGACATTCTAGGGAGGAGCTAGTGGTAGACACAGACATTCTAGGGAGGAGCTAGAGGCAGACACAGACATTCTAGGGAGGAGCTAGAGGCAGACACAGATATTCTAGGGTGGAGCTAGAGGCAGACACAGACATTCTAGGGAGGAGCTAAAGGCAGATACAGACATTCTAGGAAGGTGAGAGAGGCAGACACAGACATTCTAGGGAGGAGCTAGTGGTAGACAGAGACATTCTAGGGAGGAGCTAGTGGTAGACACACATTCTAGGGAGGGGCTGGAGGTAGACACAGACATTCTAGGGAGGAGCTAGAGGCAGACACAGACATTCTAGGGAAGAGCTAGAGGCAGACACAAACATTCTAGGGAGGAGCTAGAGTCAGACACAGACATTCTAGGGAAGAGCTAGAGGTAGGCACAGACATTCTAGGGAGGAGTTAAAGGCAGTCACAGACATTCTAGGGAGGAGCTAGAGGCAGTCAGACATTCTAGGGAGGAGCTAGAGGCAGACACATACATTCTAGGGAGGAGCTAGAGGCAGACACATACATTCTAGGGAGTAGCTAGAGGTTGACACAGACTTTCATGGGAGGAGCTAGAGCCGGACACAGACATTCTAGGGAGGAGCTGCAGGCCGATACAGACATTCTAGGGAGGAGCTAGAGGCAGACACAGACATTCTAGGGAGGAGCTAGAGGCAAACACAGACATTCTAGGGAGGAGCTAGAGCCAGACACAGACATTCTAGGGAGGAGCTAGAGGAAGACAGACATTCTAGGGAGTAGCTAGAGGCAGACACAGACATTCTAGGGAGGAGCTAGAGGCAGACACAGACATTCTAGGGAAGAGCTAGAGCCAGACACAGACATTCTAGGGAGGAGCTAACGGAAGACAGAGACATTCTAGGGAGGAGCTAGAGGCAGACACAGACATTCTAGGGAGGAGCTAGAGACAGACACAGACATTCTAGGGTGGAGCTAGAGGCAGACACAGACATTCTAGGGAGGAGGTAGAGGAAGACACCGACATTCTAGGAAGGAGCTAGAGGCAGACACGGACATTCTAGGGAGGAGCTAGAGGCAGACACGGACATTCTAGGGAGGAGCTAGAGGCAGACACAGACATTCTAGGGAGGAGATAGAGGCAGACACAGACATTCTAGGGAGGAGCTAGAGACAGACACAGACATTCTAGGGAGGAGCTAGAGGCAGACACAGACATTCTAGGGAGGAGCTAGAGGCAGACACAGACATTCTAGGGAGGAGCTAGAGGCAGACACAGACATTCTAGGGAGGAGCTAACGGAAGACAGAGACATTCTAGGGAGGAGCTAGAGGCAGACACAGACATTCTAGGGAGGAGCTAGAGGCAAACACAGACATTCTAGGGAGGAGCTAGAGCCAGACACAGACATTCTAGGGAGGAGCTAGAGGAAGACAGACATTCTAAGGAGTAGCTAGAGGCAGACACAGACATTCTAGGGAGGAGCTAGAGGCAGACACAGACATTCTAGGGAGGAGCTAACGGAAGACAGAGACATTCTAGGGAGGAGCTAGAGGCAGACACAGACATTCTAGGGAGGAGCTAGAGGCAGACACAGACATTCTAGGGAGGAGCTAGAGGCAGACACAGACATTCTAGGGAGGAGCTAGAGGCAGACACAGACATTCTAGGGAGGAGCTAACGGAAGACAGAGACATTCTAGGGAGGAGCTAGAGGCAGACACAGACATTCTAGGGAGGAGCTAGAGGCAAACACAGACATTCTAGGGAGGAGCTAGAGCCAGACACAGACATTCTAGGGAGGAGCTAGAGGAAGACAGACATTCTAAGGAGTAGCTAGAGGCAGACACAGACATTCTAGGGAGGAGCTAGAGGCAGACACAGACATTCTAGGGAAGAGCTAGGGCCGGACACAGACATTCTATCAAGGAGCTAGAGCCGGACACAGACTTTCTAAGGAGTAGCTAGAGGTTGACACAGACTTTCAAGGGAGGAGCTAGAGCCGGACACAGACATTCTAGGGAGGATCTGCAGGCCGATACAGACATTCTAGGGAGGAGCTACAGGCAGACACAGACATTTTAGGGAGGAGCTAGAGGCAGACACAGACATTCTAGGGAGGAGCTAGAGGCAGACAGACATACTAGGGAGAAGATAGAGGCAGACAGACATTCTAGGGAGAAGATAGAGGCAGATACAGACATTCTAGGGAGGAGCTAGAGGCAGACACAGACATTCTAGGGAGGAGCTAGAGGCAGACACAAACATTATAGGGAGGAGCTAAAGGCAGACACAGACATTCTAAGGAGCAGTTAGAGACAGACAGATATTCTAGGGTGGAGCTATAGGCAGACACAGACATTCTAGGGAAGAGCTAGAGACGACGCAGACATTCTAGTGAGGAGATAGAGGCAGACTCATACATTCTAGAAGGAACTAGAGCAGGACATAGACATTCTATGGAGTAGCTAGAGGCAGATGCAGACATTCAAGGGAGGAGCTGGAGGCAGACACAGACATTCTAGGGAAGAGCTAGAGCCGGACACAGACATTCTAGGGAGGAGCTAGAGGCAGACACAGACATTCTAGGGAGGAGCTAGAGGGAGACACAGAAATTCTAGGGAGGAGCTAGAGGCAGACACAGACAATCTAGGGAGGAGCTAAAGGCAGACACAGACATTCTAGGGAGGAGCTAGAGGCAGACACAGACATTCTAGGGAGGAGCTAGAGGCAGACACAGACATTCTAGGGAGGAGCTAAAGGCAGACACAGACATTCTAGGGAGGAGTTAGAGGCAGATACAGACATTCTAGGGAGGAGCTAGAGGCAGACACAGACATTCTAGGGAGGAGCTAGAAGCAGACAGACACTCTAGGGAGGAGCTAGAGGCAGACACAGACATTCTAGGGAGGAGCTAGAGGAAGACACAGAAATTCTAGGGAGGAGCTAGAGGCAGACAGACATTCTATGGAGGAGCTAAAGGCAGACAGACATTGGCAGACACAGACATTCTAGGGAGGAGCTAGAGGCAGTCACAGACATTCTAGGGAGGAGTTAGAGGCAAACACAGACATTCTAGTGAGGAGCTAGAGGCAGTCACAGACATTCTAGGGAGGAGTTAGAGGCAGACACAGACATTCTAGGGAGGAGCTAGAGGCAGACACAAACATTATAGGGAGGAGCTAAAGGCAGACACAGACATTCTAAGGAGCAGTTAGAGACAGACAGATATTCTAGGGTGGAGCTATAGGCAGACACAGACATTCTAGGGAAGAGCTAGAGACGACGCAGACATTCTAGTGAGGAGATAGAGGCAGACTCATACATTCTAGAAGGAACTAGAGCAGGACATAGACATTCTATGGAGTAGCTAGAGGCAGATACAGACATTCAAGGGAGGAGCTGGAGGCAGACACAGACATTCTAGGGAAGAGCTAGAGCCGGACACAGACATTCTAGGGAGGAGCTAGAGGGAGACACAGAAATTCTAGGGAGGAGCTAGAGGCAGACACAGACAATCTAGGGAGGAGCTAAAGGCAGACACAGACATTCTAGGGAGGAGATAGAGGCAGACACAGACATTCTAGGGAGGAGCTAGAGGCAGACACAGACATTCTAGGGAGGAGCTAAAGGCAGACACAGACATTCTAGGGAGGAGTTAGAGGCAGACACAGACATTCTAGGGAGGAGCTAGAGGCAGACACAGACATTCTAGGGAGGAGCTAGAAGCAGACAGACACTCTAGGGAGGAGCTAGAGGCAGACACAGACATTCTAGGGAGGAGCTAGAGGAAGACACAGAAATTCTAGGGAGGAGCTAGAGGCAGACAGACATTCTATGGAGGAGCTAAAGGCAGACAGACATTGGCAGACACAGACATTCTAGGGAGGAGCTAGAGGCAGTCACAGACATTCTAGGGAGGAGTTAGAGGCAAACACAGACATTCTAGTGAGGAGCTAGAGGCAGTCACAGACATTCTAGGGAGGAGTTAGAGGCAGACACAGACATTCTAGGGAGGAGCTAGAGGCAGACACAAACATTATAGGGAGGAGCTAAAGGCAGACACAGACATTCTAAGGAGCAGTTAGAGACAGACAGATATTCTAGGGTGGAGCTATAGGCAGACACAGACATTCTAGGGAAGAGCTAGAGACGACGCAGACATTCTAGTGAGGAGATAGAGGCAGACTCATACATTCTAGAAGGAACTAGAGCACGACATAGACATTCTATGGAGTAGCTAGAGGCAGACACAGACATTCTAGGGAGGAGCTAGAGGCAGACACAGACATTCTAGGGAGGAGCTAACGGAAGACAGAGACATTCTAGGGAGGAGCTAGAGGCAGACACAGACATTCTAGGGAGGAGCTAGAGGCAAACACAGACATTCTAGGGAGGAGCTAGAGCCAGACACAGACATTCTAGGGAGGAGCTAGAGGAAGACAGACATTCTAAGGAGTAGCTAGAGGCAGACACAGACATTCTAGGGAGGAGCTAGAGGCAGACACAGACATTCTAGGGAAGAGCTAGGGCCGGACACAGACATTCTATCAAGGAGCTAGAGCCGGACACAGACTTTCTAAGGAGTAGCTAGAGGTTGACACAGACTTTCAAGGGAGGAGCTAGAGCCGGACACAGACATTCTAGGGAGGATCTGCAGGCCGATACAGACATTCTAGGGAGGAGCTACAGGCAGACACAGACATTTTAGGGAGGAGCTAGAGGCAGACACAGACATTCTAGGGAGGAGCTAGAAGCAGACAGACACTCTAGGGAGGAGCTAGAGGCAGACACAGACATTCTAGGAAGGAGCTAGAGGAAGACACAGAAATTCTATGGAGGAGCTAAAGGCAGACAGACATTGGCAGACACAGACATTCTAGGGAGGAGCTAGAGGCAGTCACAGACATTCTAGGGAGGAGTTAGAGGCAAACACAGACATTCTAGTGAGGAGCTAGAGGCAGTCACAGACATTCTAGGGAGGAGTTAGAGGCAGACACAGACATTCTAGGGAGGAGCTAGAGGCAGACACAAACATTATAGGGAGGAGCTAAAGGCAGACACAGACATTCTAAGGAGCAGTTAGAGACAGACAGATATTCTAGGGTGGAGCTATAGGCAGACACAGACATTCTAGGGAAGAGCTAGAGACGACGCAGACATTCTAGTGAGGAGATAGAGGCAGACTCATACATTCTAGAAGGAACTAGAGCAGGACATAGACATTCTATGGAGTAGCTAGAGGCAGATTCAGACATTCAAGGGAGGAGCTGGAGGCAGACACAGACATTCTAGGGAAGAGCTAGAGCCGGACACAGACATTCTAGGGAGGAGCTAGAGGGAGACACAGAAATTCTAGGGAGGAGCTAGAGGCAGACACAGACAATCTAGGGAGGAGCTAAAGGCAGACACAGACATTCTAGGGAGGAGACAGAGGCAGACACAGACATTCTAGGGAGGAGCTAGAGGCAGACACAGACATTCTAGGGAGGAGCTAAAGGCAGACACAGACATTCTAGGGAGGAGTTAGAGGCAGACACAGACATTCTAGGGAGGAGCTAGAGGCAGACACAGACATTCTAGGGAGGAGCTAGAAGCAGACAGACACTCTAGGGAGGAGCTAGAGGCAGACACAGACATTCTAGGGAGGAGCTAGAGGAAGACACAGAAATTCTAGGGAGGAGCTAGAGGCAGACAGACATTCTATGGAGGAGCTAAAGGCAGACAGACATTGGCAGACACAGACATTCTAGGGAGGAGCTAGAGGCAGTCACAGACATTCTAGGGAGGAGTTAGAGGCAAACACAGACATTCTAGTGAGGAGCTAGAGGCAGTCACAGACATTCTAGGGAGGAGTTAGAGGCAGACACAGACATTCTAGGGAGGAGCTAGAGGCAGACACAAACATTATAGGGAGGAGCTAAAGGCAGACACAGACATTCTAAGGAGCAGTTAGAGACAGACAGATATTCTAGGGTGGAGCTATAGGCAGACACAGACATTCTAGGGAAGAGCTAGAGACGACGCAGACATTCTAGTGAGGAGATAGAGGCAGACTCATACATTCTAGAAGGAACTAGAGCACGACATAGACATTCTATGGAGTAGCTAGAGGCAGATACAGACATTCAAGGGAGGAGCTGGAGGCAGACACAGACATTCTAGGGAAGAGCTAGAGCCGGACACAGACATTCTAGGGAGGAGCTAGAGGCAGACACAGACATTCTAGGGAGGAGCTAGAGGGAGACACAGAAATTCTAGGGAGGAGCTAGAGGCAGACACAGACAATCTAGGGAGGAGCTAAGGGCAGACACAGACATTCTAGGGAGGAGATAGAGGCAGACACAGACATTCCAGGGAGGAGCTAGAGGCAGACACAGACATTCTAGGGAGGAGCTAAAGGCAGACACAGACATTCTAGGGAGGAGTTAGAGGCAGACACAGACATTCTAGGGAGGAGCTAGAGTCAGACACAGACATTCTAGGGAGGAGCTAGAAGCAGACAGACACTCTAGGGAGGAGCTAGAGGCAGACACAGACATTCTAGGGAGGAGCTAGAGGAAGACACAGAAATTCTAGGGAGGAGCTAGAGGCAGACAGACATTCTATGGAGGAGCTAAAGGCAGACAGACATTGGCAGACACAGACATTCTAGGGAGGAGCTAGAGGCAGTCACAGACATTCTAGGGAGGAGTTAGAGGCAAACACAGACATTCTAGTGAGGAGCTAGAGGCAGTCACAGACATTCTAGGGAGGAGTTAGAGGCAGACACAGACATTCTAGGGAGGAGCTAGAGGCAGACACAGACATTCTAGGGAGGAGCTAGAGATGACACAGACATTCTAGGGAAGAACTAGAGGCAGACACAGACATTCTAAGGAGGAGCTAGAGGTAGTCACAGACATTCTAGGGAGGAGCTAGAGGCAGACAGAGACATTCTAGGGAGGAGCTAGAGCCAGACACAAACATTATAGGGAGGAGCTAAAGGCAGACACAGACATTCTAAGGAGTAGTTAGAGACAGACAGATATTCTAGGGTGGAGCTATAGGCAGACACAGACATTCTAGGGAAGAGCTAGAGACGACGCAGACATTCTAGGGAGGAGCTAGAGGCAGACTCATACATTCTAGAAGGAACTAGAGCCGGACACAGACATTCTATGGAGTAGCTAGAGGCAGGTAGACATTCAAGGGAGGAGCTGGAGGCAGACACAGACATTCTAGGGAAGAGCTAGAGCCGGACACATACATTCTAGGGAGGAGCTAGAAGCAGACAGACACTCTAGGGAGGAGCTAGAGGCAGACACAGACATTCTAGGGAGGAGCTAGAGGGAGACACAGAAATTCTAGGGAGGAGCTAGAAGCAGACACAGACATTCTATGCAGGAGCTAAAGGCAGACACAGACATTCTAGGGAGGAGCTAGAGGCAGACACAGACATTCTGGGGAGGAGCTAGAGGAAGACAGATATTCTAGTGAGGAGCTATAGGCAGACAGAGACATTCTAGGGTGGAGCTAGAGGCAGACACAGACATTCTAGGGAGGAGCTAGAAGCAGACAGACACTCTAGGGAGGAGCTAGAGGCAGACACAGACATTCTAGGGAGGAGCTAGAGGAAGACACAGAAATTCTAGGGAGGAGCTAGAGGCAGACACAGACAATCTAGGGAGGAGCTAGAGGCAGACACAGACATTCTAGTGAGGAGCTAGAGGCAGACAGAGACATTCTAGGGTGGAGCTAGAGGCATACACAGACATTCTAGGGAGGAGCTAGAGGCAGTCACAGACATTCTAGGGAGGAGTTAGAGGCAGACACAGACATTCTAGGGAGGAGCTAGAGGCAGACACAGACATTCTAGGGAGGAGCTAGAGATGATACAGACATTCTAGGGAAGAACTAGAGGCAGACAGACATTCTACTGCAACAATTCTAGTTCTCCATAGAACTTTATGAGTACTAACTGTCATCTCCTTTGTCGGTAATGGGAAATGCTGTATTTACTGAAGGCACATTTTATATGTGATTTCAGAATTTTTAGAATGAAAAATCAGTCCAGGAGGAGAAAGAAGCAGATTTATCTAATGAGAAATATTACAAAACTGTTTGTTTATGAAATAAAAATGTAAACTATGGTTACTTTTTGGACTTATTCATACGTTGCAGAAAATGAATAATATTTCTGAAATCTCATGCACATGCTGCTTGTTTTTTCCTTGCAGATTTGAACTTTCAAAGCGCTTTTTTTTTTTTTCAAATCTGCAGTCTGTCAATTTCTTTAATGTTTTTCACCCACTCAAATAAACAGGAAAAACTAAACAAAAAAATGTCTTCTAGACCAAAGGGAAAAGTGAACAGAATCTATGGTCTGCAGTGCAGACATCTTAATCTGAATAGAGTAATGGTGCCATCTGCTGGTGGAAATGGATACTGCATGTGTACAGTACACAACCATTTAGAACAAAAAAAGTGTTATAAACACTAAGAAAAATAGTAAAAAAAAAAAACTATAACAACATAAAGACAAGAGAAAACAGCACAAAAAAAAGTTTGAAGTTCCCTTAAATTTTCTTTGTCGCAGAGTCAAATTAAAACGCCCGTAGAGGTGCATGGGGCTGTAAAGTACCATTGTACACCTCAGATTTAAATAAAGCATATGAGTCTATAGGTTGTAGGACTATTTTCAGCAGCGACTTGCAGAAATCGATTTCTGCCAGAAATTATCGGCCTCTCTTCTCGTTTTGGAGGGATTTTGACCCAGTCTTCTTTACAACGTTGCTTAAACGGATTTTCTGGTTTCAGAAAGCTTTGCCCCAGGCACAGTTTGTTGTAAAAAAAAAGCAAATAAAAACAAACAAAAAAAAAAACTTGCGTTAATCACCCTTCCCAGGTCCAGGGCCGAGTCTCCTCCACTGCTGTTTTGTCTGTTATTTTCTGCAGCACTGCAGCCAATCAGTACGTTCATCAGTTCTGTCAGTGTATGCTGTATACATGATGTATATATTCAGTGTTCTTCTACATTCTTTCACATTACATCCACAGATGTCAATTTATTTTATTGGGATTTTATGTGATACCAACAGAAAGTAGCAAGTATTTGTGAAGTCTAATGATGCATGATTTTCTAAATAATTTAAAAATATAAATCTGTGCATTTGCATTCACCCCCTGTAGTCTGATACCACTAAATTAAATCCTAAGTGACCAATTGCCCCCTGAAGTCATATAATTAGTAAGTTGAGTCCACCTGTGTGTAATTTATCCTCAGTATAACTACAGCTGTTCTGTGAAGGCCTCAGATGTTTGTTTGAAAACATTAGGGATCAAACAGCATCATGAAAACCAAGGAGCACACCGGAGAGGTCAGGGATAAAGTGGTGGAGAAGAGTAAAGCAGGATTAGATTATACAAAATAGCCCAAGCTCTGAACATGTCACGGAGCACTGTTGAATCCATCATCCAGAAATGGAAGGAGTATGGCACAACTACAAACCTACCAAGACATGGGTGTCCACCTAAACTGACATCCCAAGCAAGGAGAGCACTAGTTAGAGATGCAGCCAAGACGCCCTTGGTGACTCTAGAGGAGATGCAGAGATCCACAGCTCAGGTGGGAGAATCTGTCCACAGCATAACTACTAGTCACATACGCCACAATTAGCCCTTTATGGAAGAGTGACAAGAAGAAAGCCATTTTGCAAAGCAAGCCATGATAAGGCCTATTTGCAATTTGCAAAAAGCCATGAAGAGGATACAGCTAGCATGGGGAAGAAGGTGTTCTGGTTAGATGAGAATTTTTTGGGCTAAATGCAAAACACTATGTGTAGTGGAAAACTAACAGTGCACCCTGAAAACACCATCCCCACTGTCTTACATGGTGGCAGCATCATGCTGTGGGGAAGCTTTCCTTCAGCAGGGACCGGAAATCTGGTCAGAGTTGATGGGAAGTTGAATGGAGCTAAATACAGGGCAATCCTAGAGGAAAACCTGATAGAGGCTTCAAAAGCCTTGAGACTGGGGCGTAAATATACTGTCAGAACTATATTAGATGGCTTAGATCAAAGCATATTCCTGTGTGTGAACGGCCCAGTCACAGCCCAGACCTAAATCCCATTGGCAATCTGGAGCAAGATTTGAAAATTGCTGTTCACAGACACCTCCATCAAATCTCACTGAGCGAGAGCGAGTGTGCCAAGCTGGTAGAGACATACCATGAGCTGGTGGTCAAAAATAGAGGGGACCCCATGACACTTTTTATAAAATTTATTTATATATTGCACAGGCACCGGCTGGTGAATACTCCCATCATCGTACACCTGCTCTTGCAGATATCAGCGAGATCAGGTGTAGGATGATGAGAGTAGTACTCTCATCAGCGGACGTCCCATCATCGTACACCTGCTCACGCTGCGATCAGCGAGATCAGGTGTAGGATGATGAGAGTAGTACTCTCATCAGCTGACGCCTGTGAACTTTTTACTGCTGGTCACAGCTGCTGGCTCACACGATGTTATCTGTATGACAGCATGAGCGTTCTGACCAGCGGTAACGAACTTACCACCGATCCGAGTTGGTGTTTCTCGCGATAGTGTGGGAAACACCCAATGTTCGGGACCTCCATTCATTTGAATGGGGTCCTGGTTCGGGTTCGAGTTCGGGTACTGTTCTTGTACAAGAATGGAACTTCTTTAAAATGTTCGGCCGAACCCGCCGGACCCGAACATTCATGGATTCTTCCATCTCTACTTAGTATTGGTATGTAACGTCCAATTTCACTTGCGGTACAGAATGGATCAGTCGTGGTGGACCCAGTGGTGCGGCCATTTCTCCATTATGTCCCAGGAGCCATATTTCAGGACGCATGTTGCTGGTACGCCTGAGAGCAGCTTGTGCGGCCTAAACGTTCTCCCATGTCCTGCAGCGTCTCCGGACTTGTCTCCCATTGAGCACATCTGGGACCTCATTGGCCGCTGATTACACAGGGAGCTGCCAGCAGCGGATCTTGATGATTTTCCCAAGTGCATCTAGTGCGACAGAACATTTTTCAGACAGCCATGAATAATCTCGCTGATAGCAGATTTCTGCACGTGACGTTCATGCTCCATACTGAATAAATTGGGATGTTTAGAAAATGTTTCCTTTTTTCATCGTGTCTGTCCATCCTTTGATTTCCATCATTCCCAATTTTTTTTATATACAGTATATATAATACTCTTCGGGGGCACTAACTGAGGAACAATATTTTTTATGGACACTTAAAGGGGTTTTATTACTTTACAGGGGGGTCAAAAAGACGGCACTATTACTTTCTAGGGCGTACATGTGTGCGATTACTGTCTACGGTCCACAAAAGAAAAAAAAAGTACCATAATGCCCCATCTTATTGTTTAGAGGGCACTAGGGGGCATCATTACTATTTAAGTGGCCATTATTATCATGTGAAGCAATAAATGTTACTGGGCAAACACAGCAGGTGACGTAAAAGGGACATCTACCACTGTACAGTCACTGTATGGCGGTAATGTCAGTCTTGGTCTTTGCATAGTGATTTTTATTCCATAAAACCATTATTGCCTACTGAGGGCCGGACTGGCCATCTGGCAATTCAAAGTTTTTTTTTAAGACCTCTCCAAGAAAAAAATCTAGGTGTTTCCGTCCACATCATAATATTTTATGCGAAACACTTTTAATTAGCTCCACTCCCAATGCTGCATCCTCCATCCCTGCACCTGGGGGGGGTGGAAAAATGGGACCTAGGCGCCATGATCTTACCTAACGTTACGAAATGTTAATTGTGCAATACCAGGAGCAAGCAGCAGATGGCGGAAGGTTATCACGTAAGGACGCAATGCGTCAGAAGGAAGAAAGCCGTCTATAGTGTCGCCCCATCCCACTCCAAAGGTCTATACAATGCAGGGGTGTAAAAGGTCTATAAGGATACCATGTGAGCACTATGGAAAACGTCCGACTCGATTAATTATGACCGGCGTTTCGTGCGCAGATCTTAATGGAGCTCTAGAGTCGGATGCTCTGTCTTCGTTCTTTAATAAGTTGAGTTCAACTTTGGTGCACCGCAAGAAATGTTCCTCCACCCAGTGGCCGGTGTATATTTTTATCGTAATTTATACCACCTTGGCGGCACAAATTAATTGTGAAGTGCTGAGGAATATGTTGGCGGTATAGAAATAAAATTATTATTATAATTAAATTATGATGAAAATTTTCAGGCATTCAAACTCTATCTGCTCTTTTCAAAAGTTGGGACTGAAATAAAAATGCCAGAAAATGTATTACAATCACACGTTTTGTTATACACATGTTTATTTCCTTCGTGTGTATTGGAACAACACCAAAAAAACTGAGAAAAAAGGGCAAATTAGACATAATTTCACACAAAATTTTGGGTAAAGAACTCTTTTTCAAGCATGTGATGCTCGTTCAAAATTGCCTGTGGCAAGTAACAGGTGTGGGAAATATGAAAATCATACCTGAAAGCAGATAAAAAGGGGAGAGGTTGACTCAATCTTTGCATTATGTCTGTGTGTGCCACACTAAGCATGGAGAACAGGAAGAGAAGAGAACTGTCTGGGGACTGGAGAACTAAAATTGCTGAAAAATATCAACAATTTCAAGGTTACAAGTCCATCTCCAGAGATCTCCATGTTCGTTTATTCACGGCGCGCAACATAATCAAGAAGGTTACAACCCATGGCACTGTAGCTAATCTCCATGGATGTGGAGGGCAGAGAACAATTGACAAAAGGTCACAAAGTAGGATAGTCCAGATGGTGGATAAGCAGCCTCAATCAAGTTCCAAAATAATGTGCAGATTATCCCCTTAGAATTGCAGTAGATGGCGAAAATAAACGTAATAAGCGTATGTAATCAGGACATAACTGTGTAAATAAAGTTTTGTCAAAGCCAAAAACCAGGAAGTATCAAAACAAAACAGCTTTATTTAAAACATGACATATCAAAGAGAGACAAAAACCACACCATCAAAACCTATATAAAAACGTAAACAAAATAGAATAAAAAAACACAAGTAACCTAAAATCTTAGCAAATACTCATCAAGGGAACATAGCCTTTGGCTATGTAAACACGTTACATATTTGCAGCATATTTTTCTGCCCCATAGTGTTGGAAAGAAAAAAGCTGAGTAAAATATCCGAGTTTTTGACACATTTTTACATGCATTTTTTCTTTTACATTTATTTGAATGGGTGAAAAATGCTATAAAATGGTGAAAGAATTGACATGCTGCAGATTTGGAAAAACAATGTTTGATGGGTCAAATCTACAATAAAAAAATAAGCAGCATGCTCGTGAGATTTCAGAAATCTGATTCACTTTTCTGATATTGTATGCGACCTTGTAATGCTCAATACAGTATGGGCCCCAAGTATTGCTCCATACAGAATGGGCCCCATATATAGCTCTATACAGTATGGAACTCATATAATGATACATACAGTATGTGAATCCATATAATGCTCCTAGAGCACAACAAACAAGCTGTGTGGGGACATCATACTACGTGAGCGGCTGTGTGGGGACATCATACTGTGTGTGGACATAACACTATGTAAGGGGCTTTGCATACTGTGTGGAAGGATGTTTGGGGACATCATTCTGTGTAGGGACATAATGCTACGTGAGGGGCTTTATGGGGACATTATACTGTGTGGGGACATCTTACTGTATGGGGGGCTTTATGGGGACATCATACTGTGTGGTGGTGTCTGGAGACATCATACTGTGTGGGGACATCATACTGTGTAGTGACATAATAATATGTACGGGGCTTTGGGGGGACATCATACTGTTTGGAGGCTGTATGGGGACATCCTACTGTGTGGCTACATTATACTGTGCGGAGGGCTGTATGTGGACATCATTCTGTGTAGGGACATAATACTATGTGAGGGGCTTTATGGGGACATTATACTGTGTGGGGACATCATACTGTATGGGGGGCTGTATGGGGACATCATACTCTACTGTGTGGTGGTGTCTGGAGACATCATACTGTGTGGGAACATCATACTGTGTGGGGGCTGTGTGGGGACATCATACTGTGTAGGGACATAATACTATGTAATGGGCTTTGGGGGACATCATACTGTTTGGAGGCTGTATGGGGACATCCTACTGTGTGGCTACATCATACTGTGCAGAGGGCTGTATGTGGACATCATTCTGTGTAGAGACATAATGCTACATGAGGGGCTTTATGGGGACATTATACTGTGTGGGGACATCATACTGTATGGGGGGCTGTATGGGGACATCATACTGTGTGGTGGTGTCTGGAGACATCATACTGTGTGGGAACATCATACTGTGTGGGGGTTGTGTGGGGACATCATACTGTGTAGGGACATAATACTATGTAAGGGACTTTGGGGGACATCATACTGTTTGGAGGCTGTATGGGGACATCCTACTGTGTGGCTACATCATACTGTGCGGAGGGCTGTATGTGGACATAATTCTGTGTAGGGACATAATGCTACGTGAGGGGCTTTATGGGGACATTATACTGTGTGGGGACATCATACTGTATGGGGGCTGTATGGGGACATCATACTGTGTGGTGGTGTCTGGAGACATCATACTGTGTGGGAACATCATACTGTGTGGGGGCTGTGTGGGGACATCATACTGTGTAGGGACATAATACTATGTAAGGAGCTTTGGGGGGACATCATACTGTTTGGAGGCTGTATGGGGACATCATACTGTGTGGTGGTGTCTGGAGACATCATACTGTGTGGGAACATCATACTGTGTGGGGGCTGTGTGGGGACATCATACTGTGTAGGGACATAATACTATGTAAGGGGCTTTGGGGGGACATCATACTGTTTGGAGGCTGTATGGGGACATCCTACTGTGTGGCTACATCATACTGTGTGGAGTATGGGGACATCATACTGTGTGAGGGCATAATACTGCATTATATGCTGTGTGGGGACATCGTATTGCATGGGTGGAATTGATATATGCCACATGGCTTGTTTTAAGCTGCAGTACAAGAAAAATATATTTTTGGCCTATTTATCTGACACACAGCTTTTTATGTTATGTGTTGAATGCCCTCTCTTCACCTTTTTTTTCAAAGAAGTCTTACAAAGAGTTAAAGATGAAAAACCAGAAAAACAAGCAAAAAATGACATAAATACCCCTCCACAGTGCAGTGTAGTCTTTGTTGGCCGGATTCCAGAACTGTCTGTTTTATAACGACGGCCTTAGGGCTTGTTATATAAAGGAATACTGGCCAGCAGGACTTCAGCAGTTACACAATTTACAATGTCACGTTGCAAAGTTGACTTTAGGCATGCAACGAGCAAATGGCTTTGGTAATCAGCGCTGTTTTTGAGTAGTTTATGCCCAGCCACATACCTTGGAAGTGGCTAAAAGAGAAAATCTGCAGAGAAAGGAGGCAGCCAAGCGAGGGGAAAAAGCTAGAGAAAGAGAGAAGATCAAGGAGAGAAACTCTTGGGTCATTTCCGTTGATCCTTTCCAGCAAATCTTTCACATGGTTCAATCACCCATTTCTTATCTTCAGTGGAAAGTTTCCTTGTTACATGTAAACTATGAGAAATTTTTGGGGAGTTTGTTTTTTAAAAAAAAATGTTCAAAAACCCTGCATTTTTCAAGTTGAAATTGCTCCTTTTCTTGCAAAATGTTTTTCTTTGAAGCTTTTCGTGAAGCAAGTTTTGGAAAAAAATTTTTCCCGGAATTGTTCTTTGCTGTCTTTTGACTATGTGCATACGGAGTTCATCAAGGAGTTTTTTAGAGCAGAAACTCAGCAGGTTTTTGACGAGTTTCCTCTACGTTTTTGCTTAGTTTCCACTCCAAGAAGACTCTTTGTGTAGGAAATGAGGTTCACAATACTTCCATCCTTCAAACTCGTAGAAGAGCTTAGTAAGCTCCTTTAATTCGACAGTGACTAGTTTGGAGAAGTTTCCTTCAGGTTCCACTTCAAAGACGTGAACTTTCTTTTTTTCCACCAGGTCTTTTGCAAAACCTATTAAAAAAAACAAAAGCTAAGTGAAATGATCAAAAGCAAAAACCGATTTCCAAAATATTCGAGAGTTGTTTTATGAAGTCTTTAAAGAGGATTTTGGAGAAGATTCTATCTCAAAATTGCCTTCAAAAACTTTGCGTGCACGTATCCTTATAAGTGGACAAAAGCATGGACTGCATATCCTCGTTTGCATTGATCTATTGCTCCTTTAGAAGGGATGAACATAAAGTTTAATTGTCATTTCTTGGTGACCTCTTTTAAGTGGGTTCCTACTTTCGAGAAGGAGATGACCTGCAATCCAGAAGACAGCTGGCTGGGGAACAAACAATGTCGGGAATCGATCACATACTTTTTTTTCTATTCTGTTTTTATTTTTTGCTAGTAGAATTTTTTATTCTACTTTCTGCTCATGATTATTGGCCATTTTGCATGAGCTGTAGCTTTCAGCAATGAGAAATATATGCTTTATAGGAGCCACATGGACCTTAGGGGACAATAGACAGGTTCTAACTCTTTGACTTCTGTAGGAGAGTGTTGTGGGCATACTCTGTGTCCTGTACAGAGGTCATTGCGCAGAGAGGGGTGGGGGATAAATGCTGTGACCATTACCTATTATATATGTGTTAATTGTCATTGTAATCCTGTCTGTGATGATAATAATACAACTGTTTCGAAATTATCTCTACAGAAAATGAAGTGTCAGTCTACTAGAAGGCTCAGCGTGAAAAAACAAACAAACAAGAACATCACTAAATATTCTTGATAAATATGTTTGGCTCGATAATGGCCAGCTCATCCCCTGCGTTTCGCTAACTCTGTGGATGAACTGATGCAAGAGATTGTTCTGACCCATCACTGCCATCATCTGTACTCCAAATGAGTAGGTTGTGATATAAATACAGCTGAAGGCAGGGAAATAGACTAGGGATAAGGTATTTGGAAGCAACGTACTGTACATGCATTTTTCATTTTTTTTTTTAAGGAATGAAGTCCTAGTTCCTGATGAAGTGATTTGCAAAATGTCACAATTTTCCATGCTGAACACAATTACTAAAGATAAATTTTATTAGATTTTAAAATATGGTATGATTGGTCCCTTCCACTATTGGGTGGCAAGACCATGAGAAGGAGTCCTCTTTCTACAGAAACTACAGATCTGGTGGGAAATTGGCCAAATGGAAGCGAGATGTGAGAGGGGAGAAACATCAGACCCTTCTCTCTTGGTTGGCCAAGTCTAGAGCTATAGTGAAGACTAGAGCCCATTTCGATCTTTGCTATTAGGATCCCTCTAAATATGCTACAAGCCAAATGTTATGATGGCGGCCGACAATTACTCGAATCTCCAACATAAAATGTTCTATGTTAAATTATACCATTGATTCTTCTACAGAGATTGAATCCCTGCGGTTCTAAAAATGAGTGGTCTCACAACTCTACCCGCCATCCTATTCCTATGGGAACTGCTCAGATGTCAAATAGAAAGCACATCATGGAAATGTCCAAGAAGCATCGTAGAGATTCCATCGATTTCAAGTACACAACGTTCTTTAAAGAGAAAGTCTAGGGTCATATACGCATTATCTTCTGACAATTTCAGTGAAATGGAATTCTCCTTTAAATCCCTCTCTGACTCATACATTGGACCCACATTTATTTTGTTTACATGTAAATCTTATGTCATTTAGATATTTTTGACCTTTATTCAACTAAAATAATGACCTTTTTCAGCTAAAATTAGATTTTTACTGATGGCTCACAGCCAACAAGTGATTAATAGGCTGAGAGAAGCTATGGCCGTTGACCAATTTCCGCTGATGGTTTTACGCCCTGTATGTACCATACAGTAAGGCCTTAGAGATGTGAAATTGACATTTTTTCGGCTCTACTTAGAGCACTTGAGGAAGGATGATTGTGTGAGCAGATTTTTTCAGAATAGGTGTTTGATCCTACACATGAAATGTGGGAGATGGCGCAGACAGGAAGTTATTTAATTTGTTAATATCAGTAGGAGAAATAGGGGAATATTGGAATCGATCGATGAAAGTGGACCGGAAAATAGAAAGCTTGCAATTAACAGCTGAATTGTGAACGGCAAATGCTGTTTTTTGTTCTCTACTGTTTTTTCTTTCTCTCAACCACATAAATTTGGCAGAAGGTCCTAAAAATAAGTCCGTGTTCATTCGTAACTTGGAGTCTAACCACTGGGAAGGAGGCCGAGACGCGCCATTATATAATGTACAGTATAGTGGATATCTGAGAGGCTATTGGGTGCAGGCAGTGTCGGACTGGGGTGTCGGGGGCCAACAGCTAGAAATGACTCTTGGGCCCCAAACAAGAGCTATATGCAAATATCTGTTAGGAGTTATCTCCACTAGAGTGGAGCATCTACTGTAAAATACAGGTGGCACCGGCGCATCTGCTGTGTGCACACCATAACCGAGATGTAAAAGAGGATCCTGTGGATAGGTTATAACTTATTGATCGGCGAGGGTCCGACCGCTAGGACTCGCACTTATCGGTAGAATAGGGAACTTTTATGCCGAATTGGTCACTTTTATTTCTCTTTCAAAATGGAGCGGCAAGTGAGATGTTGGATCGCCACTTCATTCATTCTTTATAAGGCTACCATAAAAAATTAGAACATTGCTAGGCAGCCACATAGGGAATGAATATGTGGCTCTATTCTAATGAGGATTAAAGCTCTGATTGGTACAGGTTCCGGTAATTAATGATTTATCACTTAGCCTGTGGATGGGTCGTAACTTGTTTTCACCGGAGAACCCCTGCTACTGTGTAATAGTATGTCACAGCTTCAAAGTATTTAATCCCTAATAGAAATAAGGAATATTCTCCTTATTGATATTAGAGAGAACAAGTGACCGCCATGCACACCACAATCCTCTATACACCAAGACCAATATACCAATAATACCATGCATAATGGACAAATACTCCCACACCATGACCAAACAATAGCACATACAAGTGATAAATACTGCCACATCACGTACAGATCACATATTACCACCACATAGTGACCGAATAATACCACATACAAGGAACAAATTCCATCACACTATAACCAGACTACATATTATCAAAACATAGTGACCAAATGCCAATCATTAATTAAAAAAAAACATACTAATATTACCATAAGTGCCATTATACACAGGAGCTCTGCACATAGTATAAAGTGTATAGTGTCAGTGTACAAGTAATACAGTGATCTCAGGCGACATTATAATACACAGGTGTTTTGTATATAGTGTATAGCGTACAAGTAATACAGGGGTCACCAGTGACATTATACACAGGAGCTCTGTATATAGTGTCAGTGTACAGGTAATACAGTGATCACCAGTGACATTATACACAGGAGGTCTGTATATAGAATCAGTGTACAGGTAATACAACATGCAGGCATACAAGGGCAAATATCACCACACAGTGCCCAGACCTCATATTACCACTACATAGTAACAAAATAATACCACATACAGTGGGAAAAATACGTATTTGATATGCTGCTGATTTTGCAAGTTTTCTCACATACAAAAAATGGAGAGGTCTGTATTTTTTATCATAGGTACACTTCAACTGTGAGGGACAGAATCTAAAATAAAATCCAGAAAATCAAATTGTATGATTTTTACAAAATTAAATTGCGTATTAATATAATGTTATCTACGAGCAGTAAAAAGCAGATGGCACAGAGGCCTAATTTAAATATGTAATAACAAAGGATAAAAACTTCAAATTACTAGCAAAGTATGGTGACCCATTACAGTATGATGCTCCAATGGTGAGCCCCACATAGCACTCCACACAGAATAATGGGCCCCTCATAGTGCTTCATATTTTATAATAGGTTCTACAAAGTGCTCCTTACAGTATAATGGCCCCCACATAGTCCTCCATACAGTATAATAGCCCTTACATAGTCCCCCATACAGTATAATGGCACACATAGTCCTCCATACAGTAAAATGGCCCCCACATAGTCCCCGGCGAACTGGGCCAAATATAATCACTCTAAGGGCCAGATTTGGCCCATGGGCCAGAGTTTGACATGTGTGCTATATAGAGAAGACATGTCCCCTTTTTCTATAGAGAGACAAAGTACTGTCCCATTTCCTGTAGAGAAACAGATTCTCTCCACTTTCTGTAGAGAGAAAAAGACCTTGTCCCACTTCCTATAGAGAAACAAATACAAATGCAACAAAAACAAATACTTTACCCCACTTCTTGTTGAGAGACAAAGACCTGCCCCACTTACCGTAGAGAGACAAAGATCCGCCCCCTCTTTCTGAAGAAAGATAAAGACCTGCCCCTACATTCTGTAGAGACAAAGACCCACCCCTACTTCCCGTAGAGACAAAGACCCGCCCCCACTTCCTGTAGAGACAAAGACCCGCCCCCACTTCCTTTAGAGACAAAGACCCTCCCCCACTTCCCATAGAGACAAAGACCCGCCCACACTTCCCATAGAGAAACAAAGACCCACTCCACTTCCCGTAGAGAGACAAAGACCAGCCCTCACTTCCCTTAGAGAGACAAAGACCCGTCCCCACTTCCTTTAGAGACAAAGACCCTCCCCCACTTCCCATAGAGAAACAAAGACCCGCCCACACTTCCCATAGAGAGACAAAGACCTGCCCACACTTCCCATAGAGAAACAAAGACCCGCCCCCACTTCCCGTAGAGAGACAAAGACCCGCCCACACTTCCCATAGAGAAACAATGACCCGCCCCACTTACCGTAGAGAGACAAACACCCGCCCCCACTTTCTGAAGAGAGACAAAGACCCGCCCCCACTTCCCGTAGAGAGACAAAGACCCGCCCACACTTCCCATAGAGAAACAATGACCCGCCCCACTTACCGTAGAGAGACAAACACCCGCCCCCACTTTCTGAAGAGAGACAAAGACCCGCCTCCACTTCCCGTAGAGAGACAAAGACCCGCCCACACTTCCCATAGAGAAACAAAGACCCGCCCCCACTTCCCGTAGAGAGACAAAGACCCGCCCACACTTCCCATAGAGAAACAATGACCCGCCCCACTTACCGTAGAGAGACAAACACCCGCCCCCACTTTCTGAAGAGACAAAGACCCGCCCCTACTTTCTGTAGAGACAAAGACCCGCCCCTACTTTCTGTAGAGACAAAGACCCGCCCCCACTTCCCATAGAGACAAAAGACCCGCCCACATTTCCCATAGAGAGACAAAAATACACCCCTACTTCCCGTAGAGAGAGACAAAGACCCACCTCCACTTACCGTAGAGAGAAAAAGATCCGTCCCAGCTTTCTGTATTCTGCTGCCAGACAAAATAATCAAGTATCATGGTGGAGACTAAGAATAAAGGTTTTCTTCAGGACTCAGATATTGATGGCCTATGTACTGTGCACACGGCTGATCAGGGGGTATACTGGGTGCTGTACCCCATGGACTTCGATAACCTCTCCTAAGCATACATCATCAATATCTATGTCATGGACAGGCCATTTATTAATGAATTTTATAAAAATAATATTACATATATAAACTGATTGTAAAACACTGGACAACCCATTTTTGTACCTTAACATGAGATGCTATAAAAAAAACAGCTGACATCCACTTTCTCCTTGAAGACGTTACAAAACTGAAGAGACCAATTCGGTGCTCACATATCAGTCTCAATAACAGAAATCACACAGCGTGATAGCCAGTCTGACGGAAAAGACCATCAGATCAATTGTCATAAAAAGGGGAAAAACAATTATTTACAACAAAGGAAGATAACACATCGAGTCACTGCTTGTGATCTGGGAAAATTGTCCAAAATTAAGCTAATCATTGTTGTCTTTGATGTACAGCTTTTCCCGAGAGACATTGTGAATTTGCTGAGTTTTTTTTTCATATACTATAAAAGCCGAAAAATGGCAAAAGTAGCGCTCCTCGGGTAATTTTGAGCTATCCGTTCTCACTGAGCCGATTGTTGGCTTTGAGAAAGCTGTGCAAATCCCTATTGATAGCCCAGAGTAAAACACTAAACTTAAAGTTTATGTAACAGCCTGTTTTGGAGGGTAATGCTGGATATAAAGGCGGCGACGAGAACAGAAAGTCTTTGTAATTAATATTAATTAGCGGCTGGATGGCAGCGCTGTCTGGACCGGACAGATGAGGCTCTGAAGATAATGTATTAGGAATCAGCCCTACAAAACGCCATAGGAAACCTTGGATCCTATATATCAAAAGATCATTATACAACATATTCTTCGGGAAAAAAGTCTAGTAAACAAGGTTTCTATCGAATGTCTGCAAGAGAATGTTGCGAAAAAAGTGAACTCTATTTGAACAATTTATCATTTCTCACAAAATACAGTAACTTTGTATTTTTTTTCCTTCTTTCCTCCCTCCCTTCCTTCCTTCCTCCTTCCTTTTCTTAATTCCTCCCTCCCTCCTTCTCTCCCTTCCTCTATTCTTTCCTTCCTCTATTCCTTCCTTTCTCCCTTCTTTCCTTCCTCATTCCCTTTCTTCCTCGATCCCTTCCTTCCTTCCTCCTTCCCTCCCTTCTACCCTTCCTCCCTTTATTCCTTCCTTCCTCCCTCAACTTCTTTCCTTCCTCCCTCCCTTTTTTCTTTCCTTCATTACTTTCTCTCTCTTCCTTCCTTCCTCTCTCCCTTCTTTCCTTCCTTCCCCTTTCCCTTCCTTAATTCCCCACTCCCTCCATCCCTCCCTTCCTCTATTCCTTCCTCCCTCCCTTCCTCTAATCCTTCCTCCCTTCTTTCCTTCCTCCTTCGCTCCCTTCTTCCCTTCCTCTCTCTATTCCTTCCTCCCTTCCTTTATCCCTCCCTTCTATCCTTCCTCCTTCCCTTCCTTATGTCCATCTTTCCATGCTCCCTCTCTTCCTTCCTTCCTTCCTTCCTTCCTTCCTTCCTTCCTCCATCAACTTCTTTCCTTCCTTACTTCTTCCCTTCCTTCTTTCCTCTTTTCCATCCTTCCTTTCCCTCCTTCCTTCTTTCCTTCCTCCCTTCCTTCTTTCCCTCCTCTTTCCCTTCCTTTCTTTCTCCCTCCCTCCCTTCCTTCCCTCCTTTCTCCCTCTCTTCCTTCTTTCTCTCTCCTCTTTCCCTTCCTTAATTTCCCACTCCCTCCTACCCTCCCTTCCTCTATTCCTTCCTCCCTCTCTTCTATCCTTCCTCCTTCCCTTCCTTATGTCCGTCCTTCCATGCTCCCTCTCTTCCTTCCTTCCTTCATCCATCAACTTCTTTCCTCTCTTACTTCTTCCCTTCCTTCTTTCCTCTCTTACTTCCTTCCTGTCCCTCCTTCCTTCTTTCCTTTCTCCCTTCTCTCTTCCTTCCTTCTTTCCCTCCTCTTTCCCTTCCTTCCTTTCTCCTTCCCTTCCTTCCCTCCTTTCTCCCTCTCTCCCTTCCTTCCCTTCTTCTTTCCTTCCTTCCTTCTTTCTCTCTCTCCTCTTTCCCTTTCTTCCTTCCTTCACTCGGGTCAGCCATGCCAGCTGTGCCCCCATTGCTGCCTCTATCTTCAATTGACACCTTCCATGATGGCAGAATGAGCTGCAATCACATTATTTGTGTCCCAGACGCTTTCCGCATGACCTGAATCGAATACCCGCACTTTGTTCTGCGCTGACGGCTCGTACAGGTTATCACGCTCCCGTCACCCGGCACTGACCCAACCACAGAAAATGACCGCACGCTATGATAGAATTAGAGTTTTCAATAAACATTTTGGGACATTTTCTTCTTCCTTTTCCAGCTGGTAAATGAACGTCCGTGAACAGTCATCCATCTAACTGATGAGAAAACATTGCTGAGCCAGACAAATGTTCCCTTAACGAAACGTGACTCCGGCGGATTGTCCTCATCCCGCACCTGGCGGTGTCCTCGCCCCCATGTCTAACGTTACTCGATAACTAGATGATTGTTACTATAAAAAGATCTAAAAACAATAAACTAAGGCCCATTATACATCGAGAGTATAAAAACAAGTGTGTCCTAAAAGTAGAGCACAACAAGAACACCAAAAAGTAGAGGGGGATTTACAAATTAGTTCTTTGGGTGGGACCCAAGTCCCCATTTTGACTAATTATGATATTGGCTGGATTTCCCTTATTTTATCCCAGAATAAACTGTGTCCCCACAGTCAGGAACCACTCACACTTACTATAGCCCCATTAAACACTTTTGCCCTTTGGTGTTGTTCAATATTCTCATGGCAGCACCATAAAGTGGCACATTCAAAAAATTAAAAAATGTGAGCTTTCTATGTAAAGTTCCATTGAACACAATGACTATTTGTTTAGGATGTTGTGTAAGCCCTTGATGTGTGGGAGTGGGAGTGGACTTAAGGGGAATCTATCAGCAGGTTTCTTCTATGTAAACTAACAGCAGCATGATGTAGTGACAGAGATCCCGATTCCAGGGATGTATCACTTAGCTTACTGGGTGCTGTAGTTGTGATAGAATCACAATTTTCTCTGCTGCAGATCTCGGAATGCTGAGCTGTGTATAACCCCGCCCACAGCACTGATTGGCTGCTATCTGTGCACTCTGTATATTAACAGAAAGCTGCCAATCAGTGCTGGGGGCGTGATTGGACAAGAAGGCACAAAACAACTAGTCCTGTAGTGATAATCTCCTGCTGAAAAAAACACTGATTTTATTGAAACAGCAAAACACAGCCCAGTAAGTGACACATCGCTGGAATGGGTGTATCTGCTGCTACACCATGCTGCTCTCAGATTACATAGCAAATAACTGCTGACTGATTACCATTAAACCAGTGGGTCACAGAAGGAACCTCCTGTTGCGAGCAGCTAATTACAGTAGATTTCTGCTGATTTGTACTAGGATTTGTATACTCAGAGGAGGAGAAGCATGCTTCTGAGGCAAGGGTTTCCTCTGTTCACAGAATCTCTGGAGCCGGTGGAAAGTGATGATTATTGGGATTTGCACTGATCTGATATTTATGGGATATATATCTTTGGCGTCAAACATACCATATTGACTTACATCACCATAAGGCTGGCCGAAAGCCTCCAACTTAATATCGGTCAGATGGATGATGCCATCCATGCCGTGTTTCATCTCTATAGAAAGGTAGAATCATGATAGGAAACATGACAACCATATCTCCTGCCTAGGACTTTGAGGGACAATGATATCCTGAAAGTTGGGGATTTCATCCTCATAAACTTCTAAAACACCTAGCACATTCAGTGACAAGCCCTCCACATGAGTTCCCCAAAGGGAGATATGTGGGCGAAACCTTGTACTAAGACTAGCAAAACTGCAGCTGATAGTGTAGTGCTTTTTCAACCTACAGAAATAAACTTAGTGAGTGACAGTGCCAAAATCAGAGTATCTGCCTCTACTTTACTATATTTTTGGTCTTAGGTGGGGAAGAAAAAATCTGGTGGCAAATTTGCATTAGGAATTTATTAGCAAATTTGTTGTCCAACACCTGCCTTTTGGTAGCTGCATGAAGACAATGTTAACTGTATAGTCTTGTGCGTTCAAAGATGGACATGCCCTTTAGTTTTTTAGTCACGTATGTGTTAGTTGTGTCAAAAACTGAAGCCATCTCGAATATTTGTTCGAGGGTCCTAGCAAGAAGCAAAATAGACGGATTGTTTTCATAGTTTTTGCACACTGGAAGCGATGTCTTGGGACATCAGTTGTGCGTCATCTCAGGACAGGTTTATTTGTTGTAGAACTGCTGACTTGCTTTGATTCTCTTGTTTTACAGTTACATGGAGTACAGTCTGATTGGCGCTCATCCTCGCCTCCGCTGGTACTGTACGTGCTGTGCCCAATCTGCTGTCGGTCACTTAATGAAGGTACATAACAAAATGCAAAACTAATTCCCTAGGTGATACATTTTTCACGTAGAAAGCAGAATCCGGCCACAGACAGCTGGTTCGAGGCTGCTCAATAATGATTTCGTCAAAATAGAGTGGCAGCTAACGCTCGGCTTCGATTTACCCCCGAGATAGACATTTTCTGCTTAAAAGCTTCTCAAGTGTCTGATTTTTGGAAGGAGGACAACCTGTGACTAGACACATTAGGTTATGTAAGTCCTACTGGTTAATGTTCATGTTTGAAAAATGGGGGTGGACGGCAAACAAAAAAAAAACATCCGTGGAGATTAGAAATCTCATCAAAGGAGAATTTTGATCCGTTATGAGTTCTACCCTTTCGTCAGAGTGTGATCATAGCGTGATCATAGTGTGCTCCGATTCTCTTGGATGAGGAGAAGATGGAGAAAAAAAATATCTCCATCTTCTCCATTTTATTAGTCCGTGAAAATCGGACCGCACTCAGATGTCATCCGTGTGTAGTTCGTTGGTTTCCCAAGACTCATTGACTTACCTGTCGGGTATGATCCAAATATCGGATCAAACTCAGGCATGCAGTGATTTTTTTCCCCGAACAGAAGGAAAAATATGGACATTTGTGTACGTTGACATGGCCACCATCACTACTAGTCTTGTTCTCTCAACATTCCCTTTCTCCTGGCATTAAGATTTAGTCATTGCCCGTTGGTGATGCCGGCACAGCAAGCTTATTTTGATTCTGGCATCCTCTGCTCATGGGTTTGTCTTTACTCTGTATTTTATATGCCTGGTTAGCCATTTTGTTTTGATGCCCATGTCGGAGCAGCGGGTTTAGAGTTGTACAGCAACTCTGCACAAAGTTCACTCAAACTGTTCCTGAATGGAAAGACATCACCTTATGGCAGGGGTCCCCAACCTGTAGCTCGGGAGCCACATGTGGCTCGTGGTCCCATGAATTGTGGCTCGCGGCTTTCCGCCAGCTTGGTGCATTAGCTCCAGATTTAGTCAACTGGTATGAAGAGCACATCTCAAAATGGTGAACTTTGTGAGTAGTCCTGTAGAGAAGAGCAGACCTGGGTACACGTCTACTGGTCTTGGGGGTTTAGAGATAATTTAAGTATGGTATGCTGGAGACAGGATGATACTACCGGCCAGAGGAGGTGCTTGAAGATGGATGTGACTGTTGGGAGTGTGTGATGGGAGAATGCTGAATGTGGTGGGGTGTGGTGGGAACTCCTAGATCTTGGTATACTGCTTCGGGGTGATTTGTGTGGAAAAGCTTTGGTTATCATTATACCCTTAATGGGGGCTTTGGTTGCCACTACTGTGAGGGGGGCAGTAGCTGGATGTGGCTCGTGACCCTCTTGCAAAGCTGAATGTGGCTCTCAAGGTCAGAAAGGTTGGGGACCACTGCCTTATGGGGACAGAGAAGAAGACAAACAACCTTGCCTGCTCAATGCTTGGTGGCCACAGTATTTATACCATTTTTTTGTTGAGAGAGGAAATAGAAAAACTTGAGCAGTTAGGCAGTAAGGAACCAGCTGTCAATGAGCATGACGTAGGTAGTCAAGTCCGGTCAACAGAACAGAGCATAAGCATAAGAGAATCCGTCGCTCTGTCAACGGACGTGAGAGGAAGCCTGTGAATCCATGGCAGGAACAATCTGTGACCTCTCTGAGACCAGAACCAGGCACAACAGACATGTCATTAGAAACTACTTGCCTGTTACTACTTAGGCTGTTAGCCCCCAAAAATATATAGTCCTTGATAACCTCTTTAAATCTATTTTTTCTGTTTAAGGTGGTTTTTTTTAAACTGATTTTTTCTTGAAGATGCTTTAAAATACTTCTTGAGGTAATAGACTTGCAGGACACTTCTATAATGTCGATCTTGAAGGAAACCTCTCTAAACTATGCTCCATCCAGTCAAAATCCTGCAAGACGAAAGTCTTCCGAAACTCTACAAAACAGCTTCAGGAAAAGAAAAAACGTCTCTAAAACCTAGTCCCTAAAAAAGGAGTGTTTCCTGAAGTAGTTTCTCCTTGAAAACACGTGGTTTTTGAACTCCTGAAGGAAACTGTTAACATTTCCTATAAAATCTCGCAAACCCACATTAAACATAACAGGATGCTAAAAGTGAAATATCTATGTTCACGCTGCTTGACGGCAGAATGGCTGACCTTTGCCTGACTATCTGACTACTGTCTGAGACTACTATCTCAGCTCTAAATTAAGCATCAAATTGAAGTTCTGCAACCGGTCCCTAAACGTGTTGACTTGGGTGAACCCGCCGTGTTTTCCATGAGGAAAATACTTCAGGACACGTTGAGGTTTTTTTTTTATGCCCTGAAGCAAATTCTGGTTATTTTCTAAGTGATTGCTTTGTCTTTTTTGACCACTAGTGTACTTTTTTCCATTGTTTTTGGGTCATCTTTTCAACTACCAATTTCAGTTTTGAGGAGTTTTTTTTTTGGCTCCATTCAGCAACAAGGAAACTGTTAGTGATAAAGTTTTTATTCATTCCATTGAACCTCTCGTTATGGAGTCTTCACAGCTAGGGAATCTTCTAGCAGAACAGGAGGAACCGAGATGGCAAAGTTGACGTTTGCGCTCCTAAAGTTAACATCAATGGCTGCAATTAGAAGACCAATTATTGCAAACGCACTTCAATGGCCTTAAATGACATGAAAGAAAAGGAAAATAAAACGAGTACAATGCCAAAAAATGAAACATCCTTGCCTCACTCACCGGAGCGTAATTTGTGGACTTGTTAGTTCCATGATTGGAACATTCCTAATATGGAGATGTCCTTACAGACTGTCTCAGCACAAGACCCCATTGACGTAGACAAATGAGGGCTTCTTTTCCTACGGAACAATTTGGATTTTTTTTTATACCACCATTATAATGTACATATAAGGACCAGATTCATCATTTATTTTTTTTATAAGTCATTTTTCTTTTTTTTTGTCTTAATCCCTTTTCCATTTTTCAATTTTTTCCTTCCCGTCTTCCAAGAGCCATACGTTTTTTATGTTTATGTCAATATGCCTGTATGAGGGCTTGTTTTTTTGCGGGACAATTGCCCTTTTGAATGACCCTATTCATATTATCATACAGTGTACTGAAAAACAGGAAAAAAAATTACAAGTTTGTTGAAATTGTAAAAAATTCCAATGCAATTCCACTATTGTTTTTATTTCATTTATTTTTTTATTGACCATGTTCACTATATGGTAAAACTGACTGTGCAGTATGATTCCCCAGGTCAGCATGAGTACGCAGATATCAAACATATATAGGTTCTTTTTTATATACTGTAAGTGGTGAAAACAAAATCTGAAATTTGCCTGAAAATTTTTTTTCTTATTTATCACCATTTTCCAAGACTCGTATTATCTCCTTTTTTCAGGATCTGGCGCTGGGTGAGGGCTTATTTTTTCGGCTTGACCTGACATTTTTATTGATACCATATTGGGGTAGATAAGATATTTTGATTTAATGTTATTGTATTTTATTGCAATGTTACAGGGACAAAAAAACGTAATCTTGGCGTTTTGATTTTTCTCTCGTTATGTCGTTTATTGATTGGATTAATTTACTTTATATTTTGATAGATTGGACGTTTCTGAAGATAGCGATACCGAATATGTGTATTTTTTACAAGTAGACGGGCAAGCTCTGCAAGTAAGTACTTCAGGCTGGCGGTCGTCGCAGCTGGCACCGGTAACAGCTGATCGGCGGGGGTGCCGAGTGCCAGACCACGACCGATCAGACATTGATGCCCTATCCGAAAAATAGGGCATAAATGTAAAGTAGTGGACAAGCTCCTTAAGTTTTGCATGGAAACCTCTCGAAGAATGAACATGTTACTTCTTTTTCCACGGTTTCCAAACCCTAAAGCAGTTAAAGATGTAACAAAAGTCATTTGAACATGTGCACAGCAATGTCGTTTTGACGTTGCTGTGCATTATGTTCATTTTCTGAGTCATTTTTTAGACACTTTCACTGACGGACTACTCCTGCATTAGACGTCATGTGCACGTAGCCACTGAGCAGAGAACGAGCGGAAACCCTCCAAGGCGACAGTATGTACACATGATGTCTTTTTTAGGTGGATTCTGCCTAGAATCCGCCTGGAAGAGCGCTGCAAGACCGCCACAAAAAATGGACATAATCCATGGCAATTTCGAAATGATATTTCTGGGCACACGGCGTCTTCGAGACAACAGCAGAACCACAAAATTTTTCATGGCGAAAACACTTCAATAAACTGCCAGCGGTCATTTTCCTAAGGTGTCTTTGCTGGCGGTCTTGCCTTCATTTTTGCGTTGACTCCACTACTGGTGCCTTTGCTCTTTGCTTTCAAATATAGAGAGCGAAGAATGAACATGTTATCACTTTTAACCAGTCTATGATTTCCAAGTCCTGAAGAAGTTAAAAGAAGATGGAACATGTGCACAGCAAGGTCGTTTTGACGTTGCTGTGCACTACATGCATTTTATGTGCCTTTTCGAAAGCTATCCGAAAAATACGGTGTCCTTAAAGCTCAAATCTCAAAATTCCTCAAAAACTATTGAGTTTCCGCTCCAAAAATTCAGCAAAAAGACTCTGCGGCCGTATTCATACATCAGTGTCTTTGCGTGACGTCACTTTTTTCCACGGAGAACACAAGGGCACATTTTACGAAGCCATTCATATGTTGCAAATTTGTCCGACTCTGGTCCATTTTCAGACAGAACTCACACATTCAAGGTTGGCTTTTTTTTAGTTGCTGGGAGAAGCATGGAAAAACTCAATTTTTTTGCATACAAGAGAAACAGGGGGTAAGAAAAATGGATGGAAAGCGCAAAAAAACTCAAAACTGTTCTCTTTTTTGGCAGATTTGAAAAGATCAGTGATTAGATTTGAGATGGACGGTGGTAGAGAATGGCAGAATTTTTTGGGGGGGAATCCACTAGAATCCGTTAGAATCTGACATTTTTTCTCGAGACCTCAGAGGTAAAGACTGTAGATACAGTCAGTGATGCAGATCCCGAGTCGACTACAGCTACAATTATGGGCTTGTGGAATTGCATTTGAAAGCTAAGTATAGCAGCAGAACAGAACGGACAGAACTTATTTCTTTGTTTTGAACACTAAATCCAATTTAGTTTTCCGCATGTAACTAGATGTAATGATGACGGAGCCGTCACAGTCCTAACCGAAAGACATCGCAGATATGTTTTGCTTTTTTTTCTCACTTTTTTCCATTTTTTTGCCCCTGCAGATCTGAATGACTTTACTCATTTCTGAATGGTCGCAAATTCTTTACTTCAATTAAAGAAACATTCTTACCCAAAGGCCCACCAGTAACTAGCCCCACTATTCAGCTACATGCAAATGTGACATTATCCTCAAATCTGTATACTAATGAACTGGGCTGATTTGTAAATGAATAAGATGCTGCTTTTGTCTGTACATAATGATTCGAGTACATAGCACTAAATACTGCTCATATAAGGGGGTAGTGGCCACTCCTGCACAGCGGCCCACCGGAGGATTCTCCTGTTCTCCAGTGGGCCAGTCCATGCCAACATTCCAATCACAGCTTTCAATCAGGCTTCCTTCTCACTGTTTTATTTTTATGCATTTTTATAAATCATGTGCTTTTTGTTTAAAAAAAAGCCAATGGGAAAATGTTTTACTTTTTTATGATTGACTTGTCGCTAGTATTTGGCTTTACTATACATGAAACAATGTAGGCTTCGTTTCAGCGAACCTCAAATGTCTTTTATCCAACTTCTTTTGGACCAACTCAGCTGAGATCAGATTGAAGCAGATTTTTTTTATGCAGATTCTGCATCAAAATATATACTGTATGTGTTACGCCCACAGGGCATGGGGAAATATAGTGGACTCACTAGACCACTGATGGAGCAGTGGCAGCTGTATACCCGGTACACAAGAGACAGGAGAATGGCTTCAAAATGCAAAGGTATTTAATAAAATGAAGTTTTAAACAAACAGAAAGAGGTGCCTGAGAGAAGAACCCTCTGGACCACAACACTGAACCACGTAGTGGAGCACCGGGCAAGGTGTACCCCTATACAGGGATTCCCCCGTCACAACACCAGATGGCCTAAATGCCGCAGTACCCGGACCAGAGGGACGACCCGTACAGACCATATAAACAAGACGGTGGAATTCAAGCTCTATCAGTGAAGAGGATCCTGGAAGCTCTGTGTAGTTTCGGAAAGGCTGATCCAGCCGGCAGCAATATCAGGATAGTTCTGCGAGGAGCAGCTCAGTCAGCCTGGAGTGGAAACCGGGGAGTCCAGAAGGATCCAGAATAGGGAACTGCCAGCGGAGGATACTGAGGAGACAGAGGGATTAGAAAACCAAAAGTAAACTACACTTTGCAGAGCAGAGCACAGCAGAGTGTGGACTGAGCAGAGGGCCATAAACAATAGAATGAACACATTGTCCAGGCACCTCCCATAATGGGAGGATGCCTTTTATGCACAGAGCATCATAGCACAGAGAGCCTTAATAGAGAACAGGTGCTCTGCTGTTTTAAGTATGTGCAGGAAGCGGGGCGCGCCTCCTAAGAGCATTTCCAGGAGACCTGCCAAGAGGATGCAGGTTCTTAGCAGAGAAAGGAGCCGCTGATCGTCTGGAGCCACGGACAGGGTGAGTAGTACCAGTGGAGCTGTGTGAAAGGTGCCGGTCTCCCTTCACAGCAGAGACCGAACCCACAGCTGAGGGCATGATAGTACCCTCCCCCTTACGCCCCCCCTTCCTCAAACCTGCCAGGAACTTTCTAAGAAGGACCGGGGCATTAATGTTCTCCTCAGGCTCCCAGGACCTCTCCTCAGGACCATATCCCTTCCAATCAACCAGAAAGAGCGACCTGCCCCCTCTTTTCTTCATGGCCAATATGTCCTTCACCTCATAGACATCCTCAGAACAGACAGGAGGAGGAAAATTACCTGGATCCTGGGTAAAGCGACTGAGAACAACTGGCTTCAGCAGGGAGACATGAAAGGAGTTATGGATCCGTAAGGAGGCAGGCAACTTCAAACGATAGCACACATCATTGATCCGGTGGAGCACTTCAAAGGGACCGATGAAACGAGGAGCCAGCTTATAAGAAGGGACCTTAAGACGGATGTGCTTAGAAGACAGCCATACCTTATCTCCTGGTTGAAAAGGTGGTGGATCCAGACGTCTCTTATCCGCATGCTTCTTGGTTTGAACCGATGCCTTCACCAGAGAGGTCCTGGTCTCAGTCCAAACCTTTGTGAAGTCCTTGGCCAGGGAGTCAGCCGCAGGATTGCCGGAGGCAAGAAGCAATGGAGTCGGGATCCTAGGATGCTGTCCATAAACAATGAAAAACGGGGAGTTAGAGGAAGACTCACCAACATGATTGTTGTAAGAAAACTCCGCCCACGGCAGCAGGTCAGCCCAGTTGCTGTGGTGACCATTCACGAAGTGTCGCAGATAGTTGGTGATGACTTGATTCACTCTCTCCACTTGGCCATTAGATTGTGGGTGATAGGCCGAGGAGAAGTCCAGGGTGACCTCCAACAGCTTACAGAGGGACCGCCAAAATCGGGAGATGAATTGAACTCCTCTGTCGGAGACAATGTGCAGTGGAAGTCCGTGAAGCCGAAGGACATGCAGAATGAAGAGCTCCGCAAGTTTAGGAGCAGAAGGGAGACCAGATAGCGGAGTGAAGTGTCCCATCTTGGAGAACCTGTCCACAACAACCCAGATTACTGTACAACCAGATGATGCTGGCAAATCTGTGATGAAGTCCATGGCAATGTGTTGCCAGGGAGCAGACGGAATCGGTAGCGGGAGGAGGCGACCGGCTGGCAGTTTCTTGGGTGTTTTATTACGAGCACAGGAGGGACAGGCTGCAACGAAGTCCAAAACATCTTGGCGCAAGGTGGGCCACCAGTAGTGTCGAGATATTAATTGTAAAGTCTTCTTTTGACCGGCGTGTCCGGCAAGCTTAGAAGAATGACCCCAGTGTAGAACTCTCCTCTTGTCTCTTTCAGTTACAAGGGTCTTACTGGGAGGGGGCTGCGATAGCTTGACTGGAGCCACCGTGATCATCTTGGACGGTTCAATGATATGCTGAGGCTCCTCTTCAAGGTCGTCAGACAGGAAGGACCTGGAAAGCGCATCAGCTTTAATATTTTTTTCTGCAGGACGGAAATGGAGAGAGAAATTGAACCGAGCAAAAAATAAAGACCAGCGAGCCTGGCGAGGGTTGAGTCTTTGAGCAGACTGAAGATAGGACAGATTTTTATGATCAGTGTAGATGATGACTGGATGAACTGCGCCTTCAAGCAGATATCGCCATTCCTCTAAGGCGAGCTTAATTGCCAGTAACTCTCTATCCCCAATCGAGTAGTTACGTTCACAGGGCGAGAATGCCTTAGAGAAGAAACCACAGGTCACCATCTTACCGGTAGGCAGTTTTTGTGTGAGGACCGCTCCGGCTCCAGATGACGAAGCGTCCACTTCAAGGAAAAACTGTTTGTTGATCATTGGTCTGTGCAGGGCCGGTGCGGTTGAGAAAGCTTGTTTGAGGGAGGAGAAAGCTGACTCAGCCTCAGGAGTCCAATCCTTAGGTTTGGCACCTTTACAGGTCAAGGCAGTGAGTGGACTTACCAAAGAGGAGAAGTGAGGGATGAATTGCCGATAATAGTTGGCGAATCCCAGGAACCGCTGAATGGCCTTGATTCCCTCAGGTCGGGGCCACTTAAGCACGGCAGAGACTTTCTCTGGATCCATCTCGAGACCTGTATCGGAAATGATGTAGCCAAGAAAGGGTAAAGACCTCTGTTCAAACAGACATTTCTCGAACTTTGCATAGAGACGATTCTCCCTCAATCGTTGAAGAACAAGACGAACATTCCTCCTGTGACTTGGTAAGTCGGGAGAAAACACCAGGATGTCGTCCAGATACACCACCACACAAACATAGAGCAGGTCACGGAATACGTCATTGACAAACTCTTGGAAGACGGCGGGTGCATTGCTTAAGCCGAAGGGCATCACCAGATATTCATAGTGACCATCTCTCGTGTTGAAGGCAGTTTTCCACTCATCCCCAGATCGTATCCTGATGAGGTTGTAAGCCCCAAGGAGATCCAACTTGGTGAAAATTCGGGAACCTCGAAGACGATCAAAAAGCTCTGGAATTAAGGGAAGAGGATATCTATTCTTTACAGTTATTAGGTTGAGACCACGATAGTCGATGCACGGGCGAAGAGATCCATCTTTCTTCTTGACGAAGAAGAATCCAGCTCCAGCCGGAGAGGAGGACTTCTGGATAAACCCTCGAGCCAAATTCTCCTTAATGTACTCGGTCATGGCTTGAGTCTCAGTGGGAGAAAGAGGGTAGATCCTACCTCGAGGCGGAGAAGATCCAGGAACAAGATCGATGGGACAATCGTAAGGCCTGTGAGGAGGAAGAGTCTCGGCTTCCTTCTTGTCGAACACATCTGCGAAGGACCTGTAGGCACGAGGTAACCCGGGTAAAGCTGCAGGAGGCCGCAGGATAGAACCAGGCCGAACCGGTTTGAGGCAGTGATCGAAACAGGACTGACCCCAACGAAGGATATCCCCAGACAGCCAATCCAGGACAGGTTCATGGAGACGCAGCCACGGAAGACCTAGTAGAAATGGTGGAGAAAGATTCGGTAACACATAGAAAGAAATCTTCTCCCTGTGGAGTGCTCCAATCTGAAGTTCCACCTCCTCGGTGATGCCATGAATGGAATCCTTCAGGGGTCTTCCATCTACAGAGATAATGCACTGGGTCCGCTGTAGAGGAATGATTGGGATCCCGAACCGCCTGGCCACAGTTTCTTGAATGAAATTTCCACCAGACCCAGAGTCCAGATAGGCCATCTCGGAGAACCGCACCTTTCCGTAGATCACCTGTATGGATATAGTTAGTGGAGGAGAGGAATCATTCTCACTTAGGGGGACCTCCCTTACCTGTCCTAGGTGGAAGAGTTCTTCCGGCCTCTCAGCTCCACTGCATTGCTCGGGAGCGAAGCATCCGCTATAACAATACGGATTTCTAGTGGGCATCTCCTGCAGATTCCTCTTCACCTTTACGCGATCAAGCTCCATGGGTCCATCCCCAGAGACAAGAGCATGAGAAGGCGGAAACCGGGGTTTCGGTGAAGAAGATGCTGGATGTGGAAATTGCTTCTCGAAGATCCTCTCTCTGGAGCGCTCCCGAAGACGCAGGTCAATCCGAATGGCGAGGGATATGAGATCATCCAAAGTCTCGGGTAGGTCCCTGACTGCCAACTCATCCTTAATTCTTCCAGATAGCCCTCGCCGGAAGGCTCCGACCAGAGGCTCATTGGTCCACTGGAGCTCCGAAGCTAGGGTGCGGAAACGGATGGCATACTGACCGACCGAGAGCGAGCCCTGTTGCAGATTGAAGAGAGACTCCATGGCAGATGTAGCACGACCAGGCTCGTCAAATATCTTGCGGAACGTGTCCAAGAATACCTGCAGATCAGACACGATGGGATCATTCCGCTCCATTAGGGGGTTGAACCAAGCTAAAGCCTCTCCCTCCAGATGAGAGGCAAGGAAAGCCACCTTGGCCATGTCTGTCTGAAAATGCTGAGGCAAAAAATGAAAATGCAGCAAGCATAGGTTGAGAAATCCTCTGCACAACTTGGGGTCACCATAGTAACGAGGAGGCTTGCAGAGACGAGGACAGGGTCTCATGGTGGGCTCAACCGTCAGATGCTGTACCTTAGTTAACCGGTCATCCACAGAGGTCATGAAGTCCAACAAGCGGGTCTGCGTCTCAAGTTGGCGATTGAATTCCAGACGGAGCTCTGCTAGCTGTGTCATGTTGGTGGACTCGGCAACCTGTAGAGTAGATAAGCGGGTATCCAGAGTTTGCATGAAGGAAACTAGCTGATCCTGGTCCTGACAAAGCGTAGCCAGCTCTCTCTGAACTGAGTATCGGGTATCAGCGGAGTCCGTGGCCTGGACAAACTGTTACGCCCACAGGGCATGGGGAAATATAGTGGACTCACTAGACCACTGATGGAGCAGTGGCAGCTGTATACCCGGTACACAAGAGACAGGAGAATGGCTTCAAAATGCAAAGGTATTTAATAAAATGAAGTTTTAAACAAACAGAAAGAGGTGCCTGAGAGAAGAACCCTCTGGACCACAACACTGAACCACGTAGTGGAGCACCGGGCAAGGTGTACCCCTATACAGGGATTCCCCCGTCACAACACCAGATGGCCTAAATGCCGCAGTACCCGGACCAGAGGGACGACCCGTACAGACCATATAAACAAGACGGTGGAATTCAAGCTCTATCAGTGAAGAGGATCCTGGAAGCTCTGTGTAGTTTCGGAAAGGCTGATCCAGCCGACAGCAATATCAGGATAGTTCTGCGAGGAGCAGCTCAGTCAGCCTGGAGTGGAAACCGGGGAGTCCAGAAGGATCCAGAATAGGGAACTGCCAGCGGAGGATACTGAGGAGACAGAGGGATTAGAAAACCAAAAGTAAACTACACTTTGCAGAGCAGAGCACAGCAGAGTGTGGACTGAGCAGAGGGCCATAAACAATAGAATGAACACATTGTCCAGGCACCTCCCTTTTATGCACAGAGCATCATAGCACAGAGAGCCTTAATAGAGAACAGGTGCTCTGATGTTTTAAGTATGTGCAGGAAGCGGGGCGCGCCTCCTAAGAGCATTTCCAGGAGACCTGCCAAGAGGATGCAGGTTCTTAGCAGAGAAAGGAGCCGCTGATCGTCTGGAGCCACGGACAGGGTGAGTAGTACCAGTGGAGCTGTGTGAAAGGTGCCGGTCTCCCTTCACAGCAGAGACCGAACCCGCAGCTGAGGGCATGATAGTATGTATGTTTTTTTGAGGTCTGCTGGCATACAGTGAGGTGAGCAACAAAAGAGTTAGGGTCCGCCTGAACTGTACACCTTGTCGCAGTGGGATGGTTTTTAAGCTTTTTTCATCAGTATCGTGTCAAATAAGTGCCCTATGTTATTTATCTAAGGATCCTAATGATGATTTATCTAATTTTTCCTAATGATGATAGCCATAACTCTAAGAGGCTAATTAAGATCAAAGATATCTGAGCACACAAATCTCCAAGGGTACCCAAACTTTTGCATCTACCCATTTTTAATTTTTGTCATTTTCTTTCTTTCTTTCTTTCTTTCTTTCTTTCTTTCTTTCTTTCTTTCTTTCTTTCTTTCTTTCTTTCTTTCTCTTTAGGCATTTTAGAGATAATTTGATCTTCAACTTACGGTACTTAACTATTCACAATAACAGTAATTTTGACCAGGGGTGCCCAAAATTTTACATGCCACTGTATGCTTACCTAGAATCTACAGGATATACATACTATATGGCCAAAGTTATTGGGATACATAATGAATTCAGTTTTTTTCTTCAGCCCCATTGTTCCTGGTGTTTAACATCACCCTCCAGTAAATAACTTCCTGCAGCAATTGCCACAATTGCCCCCGGTGTATAACATCTGAAGCTTCATGGTTGAGCAGCTGCATGCAGCCTTACATCACCAAGCACAATGCTGAACATTGGATTGATGGGTGTTAAGCTGTCACAACTGGACTCTGGAGGAAATGCGTTTTGTGCAGTGACGGATCACACATCTCTATCTGGCATCTGATGGATAAGTCTGGGTTTTGTGAATGCCAGGAGAATGATACCCACCTGACTGCATTGTGACCGCCGTAGTTTGATGAAGGAGAGGTAAGGCTATGAAAGGAAGGGAAATCTTAATACTTCAGCACAAGACACAAAGAACAAATGGTGAGAACAGCTTGTGGAAGGCCCCTTTCTGTTCCCTATGATTGTGCCCAGCACACAAGGTCCATAAAGACATGGGTGGGAGAGTTTGATGGAAGAACATGACCCAGACCTCAACCCCGTGAAACTTCTGTGGGATGAACTAGAATGGAGATTATGAGCTCGGCCTCTCCTCCATCATTAATCTCTGACCTCACAAATACTGTTTGAGATGAAAGGCCCAAAATTCCCACAGACGCTTTCAAAATCTTGTGTAAAGTCTTCCAAGAACAAGAAGAGTTTGAGCGGTTATATCTGCAGAAGGTCTGAATCCATATTAATTATTATGGATGTAAAATGGGGGTCAGGAAAGTCCCTGCATGTGAAATGTGGAAGGGACGCATACTGTTACACACTTGTTCCAGATCTGGGGTCTGCTCCCTACGGCTCGGTCCGGTAAAATTTCTTGTACTCCATATCGGGCTTTGCAAGTGGCCCGGCGTGCTTACATGTGTTAAGTTTCCTAGGCCTTCCAAAACACTCACCTGTGTCTTGGTAGTAACATTATTAGTTTGTCTGTGCACAGCTCCCTGTCTATCATCTCCAGGATGTCTCCTGACTGCCTACGGTTTGCAGTCCCTCAGTTACCTGTCTTTTATCTCCTGGACGTCTCTAGTCTGCTTGTGGCTTCCAGTACCTCTGCTCTTTCTCTGCAGTTTCCCAGATGTCGCCTTTCTGACTGTCGCTTCCAGTACTTCTGCTACTTATTTCTGATCAACCAGGACCTCTGCTACATGTCCACTTTGGTTACCAGGAAGTATCTTGTCCACCTGCAGCTTCCAGACCCCTGCTACCTTCCTGCGGTTTCCAAGACATCTCTTGTCTCCCTGCAGCTTCCAGTACCCCTGCTACTTGTTCCCGGTTTGCTAGGACCTCTGATACAAATCTGCCTGTGGTCTCCAAGATGTCTCCAGTCTGCCTGCAGCTTCCAGTTCCTCTGCTACTTGTTTCCAGTCTTCCAGGACCTCTACTACCTGTCTGCGGTCTTCAGGACGTCTCCAATCTGACTGTAGCTTTCAGTACCTCTGCTACGTTTCCCCTGTGCTTCAACTGCCTGCTGCCCACCCGGACCTTAGGCTTCGAGGATCTCACCAAATCTAGTGAGCCCTTTACACATACTTTTGTCGATGTCGTCTGTAACGGGGTCTACCAAGCTGGGGTACCTCTTTCAGTACCACCCCGTGTTTCAGGAAGTCCACTCTGCTTTTAATGTAGATTCTGAATGAAGGACGCTGGCTGAAATTTCTTGATTACATGAGAGCATATAAAAGCTGACTGCTACCCCACGTATTTCCAGTCTAAGAACACCCTTTATTTACAGCACACAGAATATATAACTCAGATACACAGGGCAGGCCAATAGGAACACAGCAGGCCAGACCTACATTACAATAGCCGCAGGGGGCCGGAGCCTGCCAATATTTACTGTGGGAATTACAAAGGTGGAGGGAGGTCAGAAAGAGAATATCTTGTCCAGGGGCGCAGCCTGTGGACTGATGCATTTCACATGGAAACTATTATACATACATATACTGCATAACATTCTTGGTGCTGGGGGGTTCTGTAACACCGTCTATATAGAAATAATTCTGAATATCAAGGTGCATTACATTTATCCATACAAATTCATCTAACCCTATTGTTTCATTAAAAAAAACAATGAATAAAGTGCTATCTCATGGTCATAGCATGAAGTAATAGCAAAGACTGATTATATGAGCAGTGATCTGAATACATGATCCTCTATCATGAGTAGCCGTCATATGCGGGTTATAGGCTCCAGTGTGGAGCTCGCGTCTGCAGCACATCACATCTCTCCTCCTGCCGCTTGTTTTTCAATGCCCAGATATAGCCAACGTGCGTATCATGATTCATGTGACGTTGTAATCGCTACGGCAACAGAGTTTGCAAGCGAACTAGTCACCCTTAGTTTTTGTATATTGGTTGAAAGTATGCATTTATAGAAAAATTCTATTTCCTGCTTATTAGCACTTGGCAAAATATGATATTTCCACCTACGCACTACTGAAATGGAGGAAAAAATTACCACTTTTCTATCAATCAGACATCTATAAAACTTGTCTCTTTTCCAGCAAAATATGTATTAACTCTTCCGGTAAAAAGAGCTTGTGTCACTTTGTGTGATCTCTGTAGTGTGCACAGCGTCAAATAGCCAAATCTGCTGGCCCTCTCACAGTGCCCACCTATAGTGTGACTCCCCGCTCACTGATACCAGAGGGGTCCTGTAATAGGAGCCACCGGGGTAACAAGTCCGTTCATGACATTTCTTAGTCCTAAATCCTCCCCCATCACCTGTGAGTGATATTATTGAGAAGTGGAAGGAACCGCAGCAGCTCAGCCACTAAGTGGAGACCCCAAAACGTTACTGAGCAGGGGGTCGAGTGCTGTGGAGAGAGGAGCGAAAAGTCATCATCTCTGCTGACTCCATAACTGCAGAGTCCAGACCTTTTCTGGTATTAACATCAGCACAAACACTGCGCCCCCCGCCTGGAGCTTCATGGCCGAGCAGCTGCATTCAGCCTTACATCACCAAGCACAATGCCGAGCATCGGATGGAGTGGTGTAAAGTTGCCACCACTGGACTCTAAAGGAAACATGTTCTGAGCAGTGACAGATCACGCTTCTTTACCTGGCTTCTGATGGAAGAGTCTGGGTTTGGTGAATTCTAGGAGAACGTTACCCACCTGACTGCATTGTGCCTACTCAACAATTTGGTGGAGGGAGGATAATGCTATAGGGTTGTTTTTCAGGGTTTGGCCTCTCAGTTTAAGTGAAGGGAAATCTTAATACTTTAGAACAAGATATTTTGGACAATTGAAGCCTCCAGCTTTGTTGGAAACAGTTTAGGGAAGGCTCTCCATGACTATACCCAGTCCACAAGGTCCGTAAAGACATGGTTGGAGGAGTTTGGTGGAAGAACATGACCGGTCACACAGAGCCCAAACCTCAACCCCATCCAACACCTTTGGGAACTGAAAACAGAGATTACCAGTCCAGTCTCCACAACATCAGGATTTGACCTCACAAACTTTCTTTGGCTGAAGGGCAAAAATTCCCACAGACTGCTCCAAAATCTTGTGGAAAACCTTCCCAACTGAGCTGCAAAAGAATCGGCTCCACCTGGCATGCAGCAACATCTCATCATGCTC
Organism: Ranitomeya imitator; assembly: GCF_032444005.1. Lineage (NCBI taxonomy): Eukaryota > Metazoa > Chordata > Amphibia > Anura > Dendrobatidae > Ranitomeya > Ranitomeya imitator. The sequence continues at coordinate 30,164,190 of NC_091285.1, forward strand.
ACAGTCTCATGAAGTGAAAGAGAGAACCTTTAAAGTCTAATTGTGGCTGCCTTTCAGAATCTGGTGTTTTTTGGGGGTTTCCTGCTTCTATTTGTTCCTGAGATATGGTTTCCTCTTCCATATATGTAAACCTGGTCTCGTTAGTCAAGAGGACGGGATCCTCGTGTAGATGCCCACAGAGAGGACTTGATGGCAATGTCTACTTGGCTAACAAAACTAGAGTTATATATAATGAAGAGACCACCATAATTCACAAATGGAGAAGCGTAGGAGCAAACTAAAAAAGAAAAAACACAAAAAGAATGACATATTTGGTGGAAGTGACAGGTCCTCTTTATTGTGCTTTTTGCATAGTAAAGACAACTGTAAATTGAAAATATTTTAACCTGAGAGCCCAATTATAAGAAACAAACTTGGCACCCAATTTTTTCGGAAGAAGGGTAACTATATTGCTCTGAGGAAGGTCCATGTTGGACCGAAAACGTTCAGCAATTAATCTGTTTGTCAGGATGTGAAATAAACAACCTTACCCTTCTTCCGAAAAAATTGAGTGCCAAGTTTGTTTCTTATATTTGTTGATACGGGTTGGAGACCCTACTTGAGCACCAACATCCACCCTCCACAGAGTGCCGTGTATCCTACATTGACTAAAGGTACCTTCACACATAACGATTTCGTTAACGATATCGTTGCTTTTTGTGACGTAGCAACGATATCGTTAACGAAATCGTTATGCGTGACAGCGACCAACGATCAGGCCCCTGCTGGGAGATCGTTGGTCGCTGGGGAATGATCAGGACCTTTTTTTGGTCACTGATCACCCGCTGTCATCGCTGAATCGGCGTGTGTGACGCCGATCCAGAATTGTGTTCACTGGTAACCAGGGTACATACTCACATTCCGATGTCTGTCACGTCCCCCGGCGTCAGCTTCCCGCACTGACTGTGTCAGCGCCGGCCGGCCGTAAAGCAGAGCACAGTGGTGACGTCACCGCTCTGCTTTACGGCCGGCGCTTACACAGTGCAGGGAAGCTGACGCCGGGGGACGTGACAGACATCGGAATGTGAGTATGTACTGTTTTTTTTTTTTTACTTTTACAATGGTAACCAGGGTAAATATCGGGTTACCAAGCGCGGCCCTGCACTTAGTAACCCGATGTTTACCCTGGTTACCCGGGGACTTCGGCATCGTTGAAGACAGTTTCAACGATGCCGAAGTCGTTCCCCGGATCGTTGGTCGCTGGAGAGAGCTGTCTGTGTGACAGCTCCCCAGCGACCACACAATGACTTACCAACGATCACGGCCAGGTCGTATCGCTGGTCATGATCGTTGGTAAATCGTTTAGAGTAACGGTACCTTTAACCTGAGAGCCCACCATACATTCCTTTCAGGACCTCCTAGAGGGTTTCATTGTATGCAAAGTGTACACCACCCAATGTTCATAATACACCAGACTCATCCAGGTGAATATTTGCATTGAAATTTTTGCTAAGTTCTGTTGAATCTTTAAAATATCAGCAAGGAAAACCCATCAAACCCTTTCAAAAGCTCATGACTCATAGTGCGGTGAGTCACTTATTCCTGGATCTAACACAGATTTTAAAAAAACACGTGTCGATAAAACAGACATACGGTGACATTATAAATACATTATAAATTGGTGTAATTATTCCGCGAGCTTCACGACTGCAAATTAATTCAATTATGATCTTTCCCAAGATATCTGTGTAATCATACTGTATATACTCCTGAACATTGGAACTCCAACACCAAAAAAAAAAAAAGTCTTGGAATTATGCAAATCACAGGATGGATAAATATGTTAGTGATCTTCAAATGATGGAAAAAAGGAAACACGATTTTTGAAACATCTCGATTTATTCAGTCTGGAGTATGAGTGTCACGTGCAGAAATCCCATCACTTACAGCATCGGCTGCTATCAATGAGGTTATTAATAGTTGTCTGAGTAATGTACTTGGGTAAAATCATCAAGATCCGCTGTTGGCAGCTTCTTTTCCAATTGGCAACCAATCGTATCCCAGATGTACTCTTTGGGAGACAAGTCCAGAGACGCTGCAGGACATGGGAGCACGTTTATGCCCCCGCAAGCTGCTCTAGTGGAATGAGCAATATGTGGCCTGGCGTTGTGGAGTTGTGATTCCAGGAACATTTTGGAGAAATGGTTGCACCATTTGTTACTCAACCAAATCAATGTTACGCTGATCTGTTATTGTACCTTAAATAAAGACTAGAGGATTCTTACTACGGGACATTGTGCCACCCCGGAAGCAGAACTGGTGTGATGCTCGTTCTGAAGGCCTCTCTATGGCATTGCCTACTTAGTTTAATCAGATTTGAAGAATGGCGCATAATGACCCATTCTGTACTGGAAGTGAAATTCGATATCGCATACCAAGCCTACGATTTCAGACATTGTCTACACAAATCACGAGAAGGTGTTTGCACAAGATTTTGCTACAAGCCAGACATCCGGCTACCGGTGTCTATTGATCTCATCCTCCACTGTCAAAGGCTATCATAGTTCATAGAAAGATGGCAATAGAGGCCACAATGGAGGTCTATTGACTCCAATGAAGTTTCCTGCTTTTGACTTGGATGCATTGATAGCCGCAGTTTGGTATGAAGATCAGGTGTGCAACTCCAGGAACATGAAAGTATCCCAGAAGCCATTTTTCAACATGTCTACACCAGGCTGTATGTTGCTGGTGCTACTGTGAGCAGCCTGTGTGGCCTAAATGTTCTACCATGTCCTGCAGCGTCTCCTGACTCGTCACCCATCGAGCACATTTAGGACATCATTGGTCGGCAAAGGGAGCTGCCAGTAGCGGATCTTGAAGATTTGCCCAAGTACCTTCAGAATGGCAGAACATTTCTGGACCGATTATTAATAATTTCGGTGCTAGCAGACAACGTGTGTAAGTGCGAGCATTTCTGCAAGTGCCGCTCACACTCCAGACTAAGTAAATTGGGATGGTTTTAAAATGTTGTTTCCAATTTTTCATCATTTGCATAGCAATACATGTCTATCTATCCTGTGATCTCCATAATTCCATGACTTTTCCTTCTTAGTGTTACAATTATAATGTTGAGGAGTGTAAATCTACGTACAGACAGATAGATAGGATATGACATGATAGGTTACATAATTTTTACCTCGTTACCAGCCAGTGAGAATTGTAGATTTTTGAGAAAAAAGCTTTCAGCTTTATAAGGGATCAACAAGAAATAATTCTAAGTGCAGGATAAAAATTGTTGTTGCCATGCCAATCTTCTCCATAGGAGTCAGGAAGTCACCGGTAGTCAAAGTAGCTTTACGTCATGCACGATGTCGTAGCCTGACTTGCATACAGATTTCTTGATCTCGTGTTTGGCCTTATTTTTTGTCCATAGGAGGGGGTTTGGAGCTCTGCAAGAGTTCCATGTTCCCAACTAATTCTTATCTTTGGACAAATTAAGAAATGTCTGCCCTACAGTAAATCTTCCGAACCGTCTGAGCTCTCATTACGGGGCAACAAACAGTATCATGACCCTACTGCTTCTGTACTGGCAATGAGGTCTCCATCTGTGGAGATGGACTGTGGACAAATCCTGATGACACAATGAGCACTTCTCCTAACGGAAGGTGATCACCCTCAACCCAAGAGGAACCATAGCTGCTCTATGCTAAGACCGTCATGAAATTGCCTCAGAAAGGTTTAAAGAAGTTTTTACTTACTTCCATCCACAAGGGAAAGGGCTTTTCATACCAAATTGCTCTTCATGCTACTAACAATAGGCACTCCTGCAATCTGACCAGGAATCTACCTTCCTTCAACAGCACTGATCTGTAGTTGTCGCCCTCATTTTTTTAATTTTTTGCCTTTGTGTTCAATTCTTCAGAGGCTTTCTACGTGGTCATACTGATACCACAGTATTCCCTTCATCTCAAGACTAAGAATACTCCGACACCCGTCAGGTTTGTTGCCCATCAGAGGACAGGTGTATTCCCTATCAGAGGAAAGGTTTGTTGCCCATAAGAGGAAAGGTTTGTTGCCCATCATAGTACAGATATATTGTCCACTGAAAACAGGTTTGTGGCCCAACACAGGACAGGTTATTGGCCATCAGAGAACAGGATTGTTGGCCATCAGAGGACGGGATTTTTGGCCAAAAGAGGGCAGGTTTGTTGCCCATCAGAATACAGATTTTTTTGCCCTCAGAGGACAGGCTTGTTGCCCATCAGAGGACAGGTTTGTTGCTCATCAGAAGACAAGGTTGTTGCCTATCAGAGGACAGACTTCTTGCCCTTGGAGGACAGGTTTATTGCCAGTCTTTTAGCATTCTTCCCTTTCAATCACGATATAGACTTGATTATAACTAAAGTGGGTGCCATATGTAAGTCAGCATTAGACAAAGTAGATTTGCACTGGACTTTTTTTCCCGAACACCAACATTGTAGCTCACAGCAGTTTGTTGCTGGTGGATGATCTAGACAATACAACTGGGCTTTCGATCCTGCCCATTAAAGTACTCATCTGTATTTTTGGCCTTCAAAGTGAGTCTCAGATTACGTTTTCTGCTGACTCTGATTTACTAATAGGGGAAAAACTCCAAATTTCTGCCTACGAAGATGTACAGTGTAAAGGTGCACATATACAGGGCCTGGCTGTTATGATCCGGTGACCTTGGAGCTGCATGAAACTTTCTCTGAGTTGGTGGAAACTATACTGACCGCAAATCCTGAACTTAACACCGCAACTAGAAGTAGCCGTGGGGTGTACCTAACAAATCCTAGACACCTCAACACAGCCAGAGGACTAAATACCCCTATAGATGGAAATATGAAATCTACCTTGCCTCAGAGCAGAACCCCAAAGGATAGGCAGCCCCCCACAAATATTGACTGTGAGTAGTAGAGGAAAAGACACACGCAGGCAGGAAACAGGATTTAGTAAAAGAGGCCACTCTAGCTAAAATAGGAAAGTATAGGACAGAATACTAAGCGGTCAGTATTAAAACCCTTCCAAAAATATCCACAGCAGAAAATACAAAAATTCCACCATCTAACTAAAGATGTGGAGCGTATATCTGCAACTCCAGAGAATCCAACAAGACTGAGAAAACACTGACACAATCTAAGCTGGACAAGAGAAAACAAATGAATAGCACAGAATTATTAAGCACACAACATGTGTGCCACAGAAACAAAAACCAGACACTTATCTTTGCTGAATTGGCAGCAAGGCAGGAGGAACAGACAAAGATCCAAAACCTCCCAGAACCATGGACAACTGGCAAGGACTAATGAATCCTGCACACCTAAATATCCCAGTCAGAACTGCAATCAGCAGATACACCTGGCCAGGAGTGCAACTCAGGGACAACTGCATTCCCACCTACAACCACTGGAGGGAACCCAAAAGCAGAATTCACAACACTGGCAGACCATTTAATGTTCTGGCTTTCTCCCAACAGTAGATGTAGCGGAAATAAGATGGGGAAAGTTTGTTTTTAACATACAGAATTCTATGTTCTCAATAAATCTTTCACCAGAAATATATGACAGCAGAGCCAAGCGTGTATGAGTAAGGGGTGAGGAATAGTTGTCAAAAAGATTTTGGCTGGTGGATATCTAAGTTGTATGGCTACCTTAAACACTTAAACTCTCTAAACTAGAAGATAGATCGATATTACGTCAGTTGCTTCGTATTGAAAAGTCTATCTACTAAGGCAAACTTCATCTTACTTTGCATCCAGATGTCTCGTGCTACATCTTAAAATTATATACTGCCTTAAAATCTCAAACCTCAGTGCATCTGGACAGGAATTTAATCCATTATATAAGTAGGGCTTCCTATTTGACTTCCATGCTGACTAGTATCCCTCTATCATCTTGGCAGTTACTTTCTTTGCCACTTTGGGAGCTCTCTACCTTTGGTTCCTCACCTGCTGATCTCTCAAATCCTGCCAAAAACGGGTCCAACACTTAATCTGAGGCCCTACTGATTCATGCAATTTACCCTCAATCCTGTCCCTAATGCTAGGGGCGCCCTAGCTTGCCCTGTTCCCTGGATTACCTCTGATGGTGAAGACACTGGGGCCACATACCTTGCCTTACGTCCTGAATCTGTCCTCAGTCTGTACCGTAGTACACCAGCCAGACTAACAAGGTAATATGAACGGGGGTAATAAAAAATACCAAACATACAAATATAGTCACACATACAACAGAGAAATGCATCGGGGAGTGGTGGATGGGGTTAAACTAAAGTAGGAGAAGAAAGGGAATTATCACACACTCAAAACCTAGCAACAGTCACAGGTAAATCCACCAAACGACTACTCCAAAAACACAACCAACAACCTCCAGCCATGCAGCAAAAAGCTAACTCTGACAATGAGTACTAGCCAAGACCCAGTTTATATAAGTGATGGGAGTGGCTAACAGTGCACAGCTGAGAGCCTTAATGCAGGAAAGCTTCCAGGAGCTCTCAACTGAGTAGATTAACCTCTGCGTCGCTATAAGATATTTATACCGTTTAATAAGAAGGTAAAGTGCTTTTAATCAGTACAGGAGTAGGAGAAATCAGATGCTTTGGTGTTCTGGCTCCTCTCTGTCGTGGTAAACTCATGACATCATGGGCAAAATCAGAAGACAGATGTTCCCACTACCAAGATAGAAGATGAGAGTTGGAGCTCATAAGATTCTAAGTAGAGGGGAGGAGCTAGAGACAAACACAGGTATTCTGCTCCTCTTTTCCCCTCCCCTCTCCATAGAACTTTATGAGCACCAACTGTCATCTTCTCTCAGTAATAAGAAAGTCTGTATTTACTGAATACAAAAAGTAAGCAAATTTCACTGATAAGGTATATTACAAAGTTTCTTATTTTCATGTGTACTATTGATCTATGGAGAGAAAAAAAGATGCTTACCAAGATCTCTCCTAGTTTCTAGTGTCTGTTAACGCTCCAACTAACCTCGACACTAGGTTTTGGAGTCTGTTAACGCTCCAACTGACATCCATACTATTTTTTGGCGTCTGTTACCACCCCAACTGACCTCAACATTTAACCCCTGAATAGGGTTGTAGATGTGGCCTTACTTTCCCTTCCTAGTGATAATTGATGTTACCCCCCCAAGTGCCTCCTCTACAATCTTATATTTAGATTCCTATCTGTTGCAGTTTTTTCTGGAAATCTCTCTGAATCAGAACATTCATCCTTCTATCTCGGACGTCTAGCTTTCATTGTACTCTATGGAACATGTTATGGGATATTTGTATAGTTTCTTACATCACAACTGTACAATGTTATATTTCTCAGCTACAATGATTCCCTTTCGGCCCGGCAATAAATACAAAATGTTCAAGGTTTCTGTTTCATGTAGATTGTGCAAGAAAACAAAAGCCAAGTCCTTTTCTCTCGAAAACCCACGCTGCTTTACAGTTTTGTAATGTACAATGAACGCAAGTACTCTACAGTTTTCCATGGAGTTGACAATTACATCATAAACAGCAGTCTACCAGTTCTAAATGAGGAATGACGGGTTTTCACGTCTCATCCGGTTCCATTCCAGTTACATATAGATGAAGAACTGTAAAAATGATATCTACTTTTAACTATTGTACTGCGGCAGTAAGATTTGGTAAGTTCTTGGTACATTCTTGAAGCCAAGACTCAACACAATAGAAAACAACACAGCCAGAACATTTTGTGTATGTCTATAAAATGCAGAATGTTGGCACTGTCCTCTGATACTAGCATTTTCTTCTTGTGTTTACGTGAGTTCGTCTACCTCACTCCGCAAGGCACTAGTAGATGTCCATAATATGGCCTCACGCCTGGACTCCCCATTGGTTTTGTTGAACCAAATTTATATCACTACTAGATGGTGGCCTGATTCTAACGCATCGGTATTCTAGAATATGTATGTAGTTTATTTATGAAGATTTCCACGTAGTATATTGCACAACCATGTAGTATATAGCACAGCCATGTAGTATATAGCACAGCCACGTAGTATATAGCACAGCCCACGTAGTATATTGCACAGCCACATAGTATATTGCACAGCCACGTAGTATATAGCACAGCCACGTAGTATATAGCACAGCCCACATAGTATATTGCACAGCCATGTAGTATATAGCACAGCCACATAGTATATTGTACAGCCATGTAGTATATAGCACAGCCACATAGTATGTTGCACAGCCACGTAGTATATTGCACAGCCACGTAGTATATAGCACAGCCACGTAGTATATTGCACAGCCACGTAGTATATAGCACAGCCCACGTAGTATATTGCACAGCCACATAGTATATTGCACAGCCACGTAGTATATTGCACAGCCACATAGTATATAGCACAGCCACATAGTGTATTGCACAGCCACATAGTATATAGCACAGCCACGTAGTATATTGCACAGCCACGTAGTATATTGCACAGCCACATAGTATATAGCACAGCCACATAGTGTATTGCACAGCCACATAGTATATTGCACAGCCCATGTAGTATATAGCACAGCCATGTAGTATATTGCACAGCCACGTAGTATATAGCACAGCCCACGTAGTATATAGCACAGTGACATAGTATATAACACAGCCCACGCAGTATATCACACAGCCCACGCAGTATATAACACAGCCCACGTAGTATATAGCAATGTGGGCATCATATCCCTGTTAAACAAAACAATTAAAATAAAAAATAGTTATATACTCACCTTCCGTCAGCCCCCGGATCCAGCCCAAGCCTTTAGCAATGCTCCTCGAGATACTCCGCTCCCAGTGATGCTTTGCGGCAATAACACGTGATGATGGAGCGGTCTCGCGAGACAGTTAAGTCATCTCCGGTCATTGCTGCAATGCATTCTTGGGACCGGAGCGTCGCGAGGAGCGGGACAGGCTGCCGAGGACGCCGGTAGGTGAGAATATAAAGATTTTTTTTATTATTATTTTTAACATTATATGTTTTTACTATTGATGCTGCATAGGCAGCATCAATAGTAAAAAGTTGGTCACACAGCGTTAATGGCAGCGTTAATGGAGTGCGTTACACCGCGTTATGCCGCAGTGTAGCGCAGTCCGTTTAACGGACTTCTAAAACGCTATGTGGCCGCTGACTGTAGGGGAGTATGGAGGGGGCACTGACTGGAGGGGAGCAGGGAGAGGCCAATTCGCGGCCGGACTGTGCCTGTCGCTGATTGGTCGCAGCCTATTTAATAGTTTTGCTTAATAGAAACCCACATAGGTCTGGTTCTTCTGGGCATCATGGTGGCTCAGTGGTTAGGACTGTTGCTTTGCAGCGCTGGGGTCCAATCTGGTGCAGGGGCATGCTGAAGCTGTCAGTACTTTGATTGACAGCGCAGTCCTTGTCCAGTCTGGTGCAGGGGTGTGCTGAGCTGCGTGGCGTTTTGATTGACGGCTCGGTCGGCTAGTCTGAAACTGGGAGGTTCTGGGCTGCTTTCAGGTGTTCCCTTTCCCAGATGATTGCACAGCTTCTTAGCTGATTTGTCAGTCCCAGATCTCTGCCAGACGTACATTCAGCTCTGTTTGAGCTGTCTCTCTGTGCCTTCTCTTCTGCTGAAATGACCACTTATAGTATTAAACTGCATGGTACATAGATCCTAATAAATAGTTAGTACCAAACAATAGGACAATAACATGACCTATCATCATTTAACATACATATATCCGAAAAAAGATGATGTTTAGTCAGATTGTGGAAAACAACAGTAAGCTTTATTATTAAAATAACACCAAGTGTAAAGCCCCCGTCACACACAGCGAGATCGCTAGCGAGATCGCTGAGTTTTGTGACGCAACAGCGATCTCAGTAGCGATCTCGCTATGTGTGACACGTACCAGCGATCAGGCCCCTGCTGTGAGATCGCTGGTCGTGTCGGAATGGCCTGGGCCATTTTTTGATCGTTGAGGTCCCGCTGACATCGCTGAATCGGCGTGTGTGACGCCGATTCAGCGATGTCTTCGCTGGTAACCAGGGTAAACATCGGGTAACTAAGCGCAGGGCCGCGCTTAGTAACCCGATGTTTACCCTGGTTACCAGCGTAAAAAAACAAACAGTACATACTTACATTCAGCTGTCTGTCCCTTGCCGTCTGCTCCTGCACTGACTGCTGGCCGTAAAGTGAAAGTGAAAGCACAGCACAGCGGTGAGTCACACAGCGGTGAGTCACCGCTGTGGCTGTGCTCTGCTTTCACTTTACAGCCAGCAGTCAGTGCAGGAACCAGACGGCAAGGGACAGACAGCTGAATGTAAGTATGTACTGTTTGTTTTTTTACGCTGGTAACCAGGGTAAACATCGGGTTACTAAGCGCGGCCCTGCGCTTAGTTACCCGATGTTTACCCTGGTTACCGGGGACCTCGGGATCGTTGGTCGCTGGAGAGCGGTCTGTGTGACAGCTCCCCAGCGACCAAACAGCGACGCTGCAGCGATCCGGATCGTTGTCGGTATCGCTGCAGCGTCGCTAAAGTGTGACGGTACCTTTAGGCGGTAAGATACAGACAAGGGTCTAAAAACAGTGCTGCACAAACAATGGCAGGAGACGTGTGACAGGAGGTCAAATAGATAATTGAACAAGGGCACAGCGCCACAAGGGATAGTACAAAGAAACAGAGCGCATAACAGGTAATTACCCACAGCAGTAAGGATAGACACTCCTGGCACGCGTCTCCGCCCCAACGCGCGTTTCGGTAGAAAACGCTGATTATGAGACTCTTTGTGGTGGCAGCGCCCAGCATTTGCACAGAGTATATTGGATGATGTTGCGAGCCCAGTATTTTGTGTGGTTATTGTTTTGGTCACACCGTCCATGTATCCCACCAGCGTATATTAACTATTTGACCTCCTGTCATACGTCTCCTGCCATTGTTTGTGCAGCACTGTTTTTAGACCCTTGTCTGTATCTTACCGCCTTACACTTGGTGTTATTTTAATAATAAAGCTTACTGTTGTTTTCCACAATCTGACTAAACATCATCTTTTTTCGGATATATACTTCTCTTCTGCTGGTGGATCTTTATGTTGCCTGACCTAGGACCTCGTTCTGCCCATCCTTTTTGCCTGCTGATTTTGCTCTGACACGCTTTCCTCCAGGTATTCTAACCTCGGACCATTACCTGACTACACCTTTGTCTCTTCTCTCTGTTTATGACGTACCTTCCTAGCTTTTGACCTCCGACTCCTTGACTACCCAGATTCTCGGCTTGTCGACGCAAAGTGACTCAGCGGCACATTACATCTGGCCTGTACAATTTTTTTTTTCCTCCGAGAGGAATGCCAGAGTCTGGAATCATCACAGTTGCAACATATCATTGCAGGGTCAAATAATTAGTTTTCTGAAATATTTTGATCAGTAGAGAAGAAACAGTTTATCGTGTTCAGAGAGAGCTGTAGGCTATTTTTTACCCTGCAACCCCGGTTGTCAGGGAGTGAGTGCTAGCGGGTGGGAATAAACTTGTCCTTACTGTGTGGGGTCATCAGACCTGGACATTTTCTTTTCCCCCACAAGCCCCAGAACAGCCTTCTGTGGACACCTTTTTTGATGCTTTATGTTTGATCTGTGATGAACCCAACATGATCCAGGTTGCTGAGGCAAGGATGAACCTAACACAAGGGGGCCGATTGGCTGAGGACTACGGCAATGAGTTCCAGCAGTGGTCCACTGAAGTTTGGTGCATGATGCAGCGCTCAGGTGCCAGTTCTGCAAATGTTTTTCCGAAACTCTTAAGGACGCTCTAGTGAGAGACAGGATGAACAGCAGGCCGCCCATTATAATTCCCAGAAGCAAGTCCATTTACCTGAGGTGGAGTCATTGGAGCTCAGCGTTGCCAGCTTTTGTGTGGTGGAGAAGAAACGTAGACAAGATCTCGGACTCTGTCTATATGTCACGGACATGGTTTGTGGAACCACTGTGCCACGGACCGTGGAGAGCCTTGAGGGGCGTGACAAAGCAAACCCCTGACTGTTCACTACAGCCTCTGATGATGAGGTTAGACTTGGCTCCCAATGAACGCCAGATGCCACTCCAGGACAGACCAACGGATGCGCAGCAGCTGGACCCAGAGGACAGACTGGAGGGAGCAGCTGCCAGAGTTTGACAGAGAAAACAGAGTTCGCATCATAGTGCAGCAGACAGAATTCGCACCAGAGTGTAGCAGACAGTGTTTGTATCAGAGTGCAGCAGGCAGGATCTGCATCAAAGTGCAGTAGGCAGGATTTGCACCAAAGTGCAGCAGGCAGTGTTTGCATTAGAGTTCAGCAGGCAAGATCTGAATCAGAGTGCAGCAGGCAGGATTTTCACCAGAGTGCAGCAGGGACAGGTATGCAACCTTACACAACTTAGACTGCAAAACAGGTAGGTTGCTCAGGCACCTCCCCAGTGGGGAGGAAGCAATATATACATAATGTCCCACAGCTATTGGCTGGGGAGGAAATAGCAAGTGCACGCGCTGACCTTTAAGAGGGTGGGAGTGCACGCGTGCGTGCCCTAAGGACATGGCCAGAGGACTGGCTGGAAGCATGCAGAACATGGGGAAGGGAAGAACTGACTGCAGCACGGGTGAGTGAAGTGACACGTCAGAGACGCTGCCTGTCAGAGCAGGACTCTGGCATGGTGCTAACAGTACCACCCCCTTTACACCCCCTCCTCTTCAGGCCATCGAGGAATTTCCAGAGGAGAATCAGAGCGTGAATGTTCTCCTTTGGCTCCCAGGATCTCTCTTCGGGACTAAATCCCTTCCAGTCAATGAGGAAGAAGGTCTTGCCTCTCACCTTCTTCATGGCCCAGATGTTGTCCACCTCAAAAACATCATCAGAGGCTGTTGGCATGGGCATGGTACTAGGATCCTTCAAGAAGGGACTAAGGATGCCTGGCTTCAGCAGAGATGCATGGAAAGCATTCGGAATCCATAAGGAAGAAGGCAACTTCACTATATAGGAGACCTCATTGATCTGCTTCAGCACCTCGAAAGGCCCGATAAAACGAGGAGCCAACTTGTAAGAGGGAACCTTCAGTCGGACGTACCTGGATTAGAGCCACACTTTGTCACCAGCATGGAAGCACGGAGGATCCAGATGCCTTTTGTCTGCATGTCTCTTCATGCAGGCGGAGGCCGCTTCTAAAGTGGCTTTGGTGTCCTCCCACAACTTCACAAAATCCTTGGAGAGGATATCTGCCACAAGAACAGCAGAAGGAATCATCACCGGGAGAGGAACCTCGGGTTGCCGCCCGAACACAATGTAGAGAGATTCTCCCGAGGCGTCACTAACGTGATTGTTGTACGAGAACTCAGCCCAGGGAAGCAATTTCACCCAATCATTATGGTGGGCATTGACGAAGTTTCGCAGGTAATTGCCCAGGACCCAGTTGACACGCTCCACTTACCTATTGGACTGGGGGTGATAGGCCGATGAGAAATCCAAGGCGATATCCAGATATTTACAGAGAGCCCGCCATAATCTGGAAATGAACTGCGAACCTTGATCGGACACAATGTGACGAGGAAATCCGTGCAGGTGGAAAATATGTTTGTTGAAGCTGTCATCCAGTTCAGGAGCGGACGGAAGAGCAGACAATGGGGTAGAGTGCGCCATTTTGCAGAAGCGATCCACGAATAAATGATAATATGTGAGCACTACACAGATCAGGAGCAAGTATGTACAGATAGGTCAAATGGCCTACCCCAAGGGAAGAGGCCTGATACCAAAAGATGCAAAGTAAAAAAATAATGGCTTACCTGTTAAGATGTGTTGTTCACGATAGGACAGATGGTGCCAAATTCAATCCCCACACGTTTCACCCATGACTGGCTTCATCAGGAGATGTAAAGATAATGGCACATAGCAGAGGATCAGTGTCCCGTGGATGAGGCTGCTGCAGCCTTTACCCTAGTTTTCCCAACCAAAAAATACCTTAGCGTACACCTGTGATAGAAAATCCACATAGGGGACTTCCATAGGGTATGGTTCCAAAATAGTGGGGGTGCTGTCCCGGCCGACGGTGACGCCCCTCTTGGAATGTGCTTGGCACATCTTATTGAATATTGAACTACGCTTAGACAACTCTGCATTTCACTAGGACCTTTTTCATTTGGGACTATCATCCCTATGTTGCTATCTTCCCACGCAGAGGTAATTTAATATTTAATATTTATTTTTTATTTAGTTTTGCACAATTATTATTGTTTCTTGTTTACATTTTATAGATTTATTCCCACATTTGGCTGGAATATCTTTTTGCTGTTTGGATTTTCCGGTTTCTTAGAGCAAATATAATTCTTTTTTATACCTGAAAGACTAGTTCTTGGAAAAAAAGGAGGAGATGCTGCCTCCCCATTTCCCTTACAATTGTGCTTTTTATCTGGGCCTGAATGGACCGCCATGAAATAATATGTTAATGAAAGTTTATGTAAGGGTCATATTGGTCCTTCCTCCTCTCCTGTGGCTGCTGGATTTTTCTTTGTCATTTTCCTCTGCTTACCACCCTGAAAGCAACCGTTAGTCTGAGCGCAAATCAATCTTTGGAACAAATTTGGAGGTGCTTTGTCGCAGCTCGGCAGGAGGACGGGTCTTCATTTTTACTTCTCTCTGAGTTTGGGTAAATCAGTTTTCCGAAACCTCACAGTTTTTCTGTAATTATTGTTTTCATCCTCATTTTGGACAATTATCTCCAATTAGTTCTGAAAGTCCTGTGGCGGATGTTGCTGTGCTAAGACTTGGGGATGTCTGGAGGGATGTACAAAAGAATATTAGGACTTCTCAGATTTGCCAAAAACAGAAGGCCGATAGATCCAGTGGAACCTGTTTTTAAAATTGGCGATGGAGTGTGGTTATCATCTAGAAATATTAAGACATAAAGTGCGTCTGCAAAATTGGATCTAAAGTTTATTGGGCCCTGTGTGAGATCTTAGAGGTGGTCAATCCAATGGTGTTTAGATTAAAGCTCCCTCCATCCCTTCACATCCCAAATGTTTTCCATAAGTCTCTATTAAAGGAATTTGTGACTTCGGCAGTATCTCCCTCATCCCCGCCTCCTCCAATTTCAGTCGATGGAGGTTTGGACTATAAGGTTCAAAGAATTGTGAATTCTCGTAGGGTCTGAAATTCCCTCCAATTTCTTATTCACTGGAGGGAATATGGACTTGAGGAGAGATCCTGGATCCCACCTTAAGATGAGATGGCCAAGTGATTAGTCAGAGCCTCCCATCTGAGATTTCCTAGTAAACCTGGGAGTCCTGTGGCCCTCCTAGAAAAAGGGGTACTTTCACAATTCTGTGAGGGAGGGCCAGGGCTGTAGTCGTGGCTGAGATTAGCAGGTCTTGCGCATCCTGGTCTCTTGTCTCATGCAGATATCGTCCCATGATCAATGTACTTGCTTGTTTATTGTTCGCACCATCTGGGACTTCTCTCCGTTGCCTAAGGTCCCCTCCGCTTGTTTGCGGACAAACAGAGTCACAGTCCAGTTGTAACTTGAAACATAAAACTTTACTTTCTTCTTTGCACAGCTCATCCTTAACAGACGCAGCATTTACATAAGCTTCCTTACAACTCGCACTTTCCACTTTCCCTGCACTCTTCCCTTGGTCCTTCAGTATGTGCCCGGGTCATACAGCCTCTTGCGGTAACACAGCATCCTCACTGTCCAGATTCTCTGTGCTTGGGATCCCTTCGTCCGTTTCGCACCGGATCTCAGGGCATCAGCCCATGCGATGATCTGCCACATATCGAGCGACCTGCATCCCCATACTGCTATTTACCCGCTGCTGCTTCCGCTTCACCGCTGCTGAACCCTGTGGTGGTTTAACTGCACTTCTGTCCACCGAGCCCTGGATGGCTGGGTTCTTCCCTTTAACGTTACAGGGCTGCTGGATGGCTCGGGCTCAAAGCCCACCCTAGCCGCTCTGTTCTAACTAGGGAACTCTTCCTGCCTTATCCCCAGTAAACCCCTCCTACAGTTAACTATCTACACTACTTATTATAATAAGGAGTAATGGGCCCCATATAGTGGGCCGAACAGGGTACTGCTCTTTCCCTATGTTTATCATTATTTGTTAGCAGAATTGAGATTCAATAACAATTGCTTAAAGGTAACATTTACATAGAGGGAGGGAGTAGAGTATCACACAGTCCCGGTTATCCCTCTTACATTTCCACACCTCAATTTTATTATTATTTTTATTATTATTATTGTACATTTTTATAGCGCCATGTGTTTGGGATACATTTACGAACAGCTCCGATGTCTAATCTGGTGCAGGGGTGTTTTGAAGCTGTAAGTACTTTGATTGACAGCTCAGTCACTCAATCTGATGCAGGGGCAACCTGAAGCTGTCAGTACTTTGACAATTCAGTAGTCCACTCTGGTGCTGGGGCGTGCTGAGCGGTCGGTGTTTTTATTGACGGCTCTGCCGACCATTCTGACACTGGGAGGTTTTGGGCTTCCTTCCTGTGTTCCTTGTCTCAGGTGATTGCCCAGTTACTTAGATGGGCTGTTAGTCCCAGATCTCTGCCCGATGTACATTCAGCACTGTGTGGTCTGTCTCTCTGTGCCTTGTGTTCTGTTTATCTATCTTTTTGCTGCCTGACCTTGGACCTCATTGTGAAAATCCGTTTTGCCTGCTCCCTTTGCTCTGATCCACTTTCCTCCTGGTATACTGACCTCAAACCATTGCCTGACTACACTTTTGTCTCTTCCCTCTGTTTATGAAGTACCCTCCTGACTTCTGACCTTGGACTCTTCGATTACCCTGACTCTTGGCTTGTCTGCACGAAGTGACTCAGTGTCACATCTAATAGGAGTTCTCAAAAATTGTAATAAAATGGTCCCTGTCACATAATTCAAACTGCAGTCTGTCTTAATCACGTGTCATGATGAGCTGCAGTCTGAAGAAATACAGCTCCTGAAACCTGTGTCTCAATGACAGAGGAGATGTATCTGATGCACACATACCAGATCTGCTGAAGTAGGACTGTAACATCAGAAGAAATAAATCTCCTTGGCTTACTGCTCAGTTAGAACTGAGGTTGGAGAAAAAATCCTTTGTGTTCAGTCAGCCAAGGAGAAGATTTACTTCTTCTCCTGTCATAGCCCTTCTCCTCGGCTCATAGAGGTATGTGTGCTTATGATACAGTTCCTCTGTTAGTTGAGACACAGATCTCAGGAGCTGTATTTCTTTATCCTGCAAGTCCTGACACGAGACTAGGACAGGTTGCCATTTGAATTATATTAACGGGGTTTATTTTAATTATATTCTTGGAATATCCCCTTAAGGTCAGATTAGATTGAATTCCTCATTATTTCTCCAAACAGCAAATTACTATAATTATTTGCATTTTTAAATTAATAGTATGCCTTTATATATGCAACACTAGAGCCATTAGACAATTTAATCATGTGCCTCGGTCAAGAGGCCATTATTTCTTTGTTAACTGTCCCAGTTTGCTTTGAAAAATATCTGTTCCTATTAACAGACACCATACAATAGTAATCTTTGTAGCTGCATTACGAATGTGATCACAGCTGTTATCTAAACTCATTGACCTGTTATAGTCAAGTGCTTTTCCAGGTTTATCACGAAGCTACAGCTCAGAAAATACTTTTCCTGTCTTGAAGGTATATCTAACATATCTGCTATACAGTTGCAATTAAAATTAATAATATCCCATTGCAAATTAGGCTTATTGTGCTATCTGCAATTAACCATCGAAACAAGAACAATGCAAATTGCACAATACAACTAATAGAACAAGTGTTTTCTCAAAATTCGGCATAAAATGCCACAATTGCTAACTACTGCCGACTGCCATCTCAAAATTATTCACCCACTTTATGACAAACATCCTTAGAATTAAGTAGAGACCCCTTGGCTGTTATAACCTGCTGTAAATGTAATGCATACCCAGACAACCAGCTTCTGGCAGAATTTATGAGGAATCTTAGCCCATTCCTTATGGGCAATGGCCTCCAAGAATCGAATGTTCTTGGGTTTGCCTTCTTAAAATCCATCTAAAGATTTTCTACAGGGTTCAAGCCAGGCGACTGTGATGACCATTCCAGAATCTTCCAGGTCTTCTTCTGAAATCAAGTTTTGGTGACTTTGGGGTTATGATTGTTATCCCTGTAGATGTCACTGAGCCATCGCCATGCTTCACTGTAGACATCACTGAGCTGCTGCCTTTTTTATCTATAGGCATCATAAATCCACCACCACGCTTTACTATAGGAATCACAAAACCACTGCCATGCTTCATAATCGGCATAATCGAGCCTTCTCCATGCTTCACTGTAGGCATAACTGAGTCCCCACCATGCTTCACTGAAGACATCACAAGATCAGCATGTTTCAATGTCCACACCATCGAGCCATCACCATCTTTCACTGTAGAAATCACGAAGATACTGTCATGCATCTGTGTAGACATCACCAAACCACAGCCATGCTTCACTGTAGGCATTACCAAGACATCACCAAGCTTCACTGTATGCATTACTAAGCCACCGCCATGCTTCACTGAAGGCATCACTGAGCCACAGCCACACTTCACTGTATGCATTCCCAAGCCGCCGCCATGCTTCACTGAAGGCATCACCGAGCCACAGCCACGCTTCACTGTAAGCATTCCCAAGCCACCGCCATGCTTCACTGTAGGCATCACTGAGCCACTGCCATGCTTCAGTGGAGATATCTTTGTAATGGGGTAAGCACTACTCTGTATCATATGGCTGTGTTATACTGTTTTATCATTCAGTTCAGTGTAGAATGCAATAGGTTCCCCTAATTGTGGTTATAAGCAGCCGAAATTTTATGTTATAAATATATGTCTACACAGGGAAATTGGGGCTCTATGTCTAGGAAACAAAGCTAGTACCATTTTTGAAACACACTTGTTATTTCAGACGATATTTCAGAATAACCTGTTTTTTTGTGCTCATGAGCAATAAATAAATTTTTGGCCATCATAACTCTTATTTCCTATATTTTTCCCCTTTGCGGACTTTAACGCAAATTCTTTGTTGTCTCAGAACTAGTAGGTGGAAACTATCTGCTATGGTGTCTCCTATACGCAGCCCATACAAACATAAAAGATTCCTGCTCTCCTGACCTTATGTAGTACATATTCAGAAGCAGCAGCATGTACAACATTATGCAGCAGTACTGAGCAGTGTGACTGTGAGTCCAGCCTTGGGATAAGAAAAAACACTTATTAGAAAGCAACTGCATAGTCTGTACATCTCTCTGCCCTTCTCTTTCACTCTGTTCCTCTCTCCGTCATCTCTCTTCGTAGACTTCAATACGCAGCAGTAATCTGATCCGTCAGTGATCTGGCAATTTGTCTTTTCTTGACCAAGAAGAGTTTTAGCTGTTCTTCAGAGTGGAAGATGAGTTCAGTAGACAGGGGGCGGAGAAGTGGCTCATAAGTGGAGAAAGGAGCATATTTCTCTTGTAAGAAATAGAAGTGTAGATTACATAATTTTGATCCTTTTTAGCTTAAAAATTAATCATCCTATTATTACACCTGGCTCTCAGCCAGTAAGAGTACACTTCATGTTTGATAATCAGAAATACATTCTTCTTCTAAGAGGTTTTATTTTTATGCTAAGCTTAGCAGCAGAACATCATAGCAACCCTTTCCCTTTTCTGCCTTTTTTAATAGACAGTCATTTTGAGCATTTATAGCCTGGATGATATCATATCAATGTACTAGAAAATGGCAATAAACTACTACCGCACTTTAGTCATTTAATAAAGAATCAGCTTAGAAGTAGTTTCTGAACTTCTTGAACTCCTGAATCTCCGAATGAAGGCATGTGACCAATTCTCACGCATTTTTTGACGTATGTTTTTTTTTTTTACTCAAGTTGGTCTTTTTTTTTATGAAAATGTAACTCTACATGAGGTTTTATAGACTCAAATGTCAGCAGAAGGCATGGATCTTCATAGAAGCGGGTCCTCTCTTTAAGATCCTCATTTCTTCAGAGTGGAGAGCGCCTCTAAAGGGTGTCTCCTCCACTGGAGGACCTGAGCTGTCCTGCGTTACATAGACAACCCATTCATTTTAAAGGGCACAGTGTAATGCTTCATGTCCCCTGTGGTGGCGCTGCTGGAAATCTGAAAACTTAATGTCAGGTTTTCTCAAAGGTTAGAGCTGATTATTGATGGCCCCAGCAGAGGAAGGCTTAATGACTAGATTATTGTCATGGGAGCCTTCAAACAGCCGTAGTCCCATTAATCAGCTGAACTGTTCAATTGCAAAATACCCAATGTGCATATACAGAGGTGTATCTAGGTTTTCTGGCACCCGGGGCCACTTAGTTATGCGCCAACGAGCTGCTCTCCCTAATTCTCTCAATGTTCAGTGAAAAACTGAGAAAAGCAGGAAGAACACCTCATTGTCACATGACAGCAAATATGAAAATCACATATCACATATGAGTGAAGTGGCCATGTTATGACTGCTGGAACCTGAAAGCAGAGCTTAATCCTGACAGTTAGGATATTACACGTTGTTAGGACTGGCTACAGGGCTTCATTTTATAATTAAAGGGTGCGTCCAGGTTTGAGATGAAAGTCTGCAGTCATTCTATGTGACTGCAGGCTTCTGAATTCTCACAGCGCAAGCACTGCACACTTTCAGGATTCTCCCTTGCCGGTGGCCAGAGTGGACGGTCATGACAGCACAAGTATGTGATTTGGATACTTCTGGCCACATTCTAACTAGACGTGTCCGGCCTCAGTCAATTCATTTTCATTGAATGAGGCCACACATGTCTAGTCAGCACGTGACCGCATGTATGTAAATCACCAACATCAGAGAATTATGATAGCAGTGCGCACTGTGAGAATTCAGAAGTCTGCAGTCACATAGTATGACTGCAGACTCATCACAACCTTGGACATCCCCTTTAATGTTCCTAACATAAACAAAAATATGAGAATTAGTATCACAAAAAAAAAAACACATTTACATCCAGGTACCTGATAGATGACGTTGTTTGTGGAGTCGCCTCTTTCTTTTCATCTTCACCTTGTCCAGATGCCATGATGACTCTTCTCATCCACCGGCAGAGCTCGTTTCTGCAGACTTCCATCTTCTCCTGTCTTCTGCAGCACATCCCGACACAACACCCTTAAAGATAGCAGTGTTATTATAATGCTCCGGAATAACAATATCTGCCCTAGGCTGAGCCCCTGAGTAAATAATTGCCCCTCACTTTATTCCCAGCACATAATATGACCCTCACTGTCCCTCTTATGGTACATGCCATCCACACTGCCCTCTCTCTCTTTTCCATACTTCACACTGCCTTCTCATACGGTGTCCCTCCTAGAGAGCCCAGTCTCTCTACTGTGCCCCTTCATTACACTCCTCCTACTTGGCATACTGTCTCCTCCTGGCTGTTACCCTCACACTACTCAGTATCTATTATGTGTCCACTCACACTTTCATCCCCCCATACTGTCTGCACACATTTCTAATAGCCTCCTCATGTACATCCCCCCTGCTAGCTATACTATCTCCTCACTTATTTACCCCTTTGCTCTCAATATTTCCTCCTCCGCATTCCCCCGACTCCCCATACTGTGTCCTCACACATCCCATCACCCTCGCTCCCAATACTGTGCCAGCACACATTTTTCCCTTCGCTACTGTGTTCACCCCCATCTCCTCAATCACCCCCACAGAATATATCCATTCCCCTTCCGACAGAATCCATCCCCCTCCACACAGAATAAATGCACCTTGCCCCACACATGCTAAATAAATTCCCACCCCCCACATACACACTGAATAAATTCCCCCCCACACACACACACAATGAATAAATCTCTGAACCTCCCTTCCATACACTCTGAATAAATCCCTAATCACATACACACACACACTGAATAAATCCCTGACCCCCCCAACACACTGATTAAATCCTGCCTCCCCAACACACACACTAAATAAATCTCCCCCCAAAACACTGAATAAATAAACACATACACACACTGAATACATATTCCCCATAAACCCACCCCACGCTGAATTTTCGGTGTCTTCAGCTCCACAACTACAGGAGCACTTACCACCGAGTCTCTTCTTTCTCCTGTGCGCCGGACAGTGACATCAGCAGCGTGATCACATGACTTGATCACGCTGCTGGCGTCGCTCTGACCCAGCGGTCAGAGCCTCAATTGTACTCGCAGCTGTTAGATGTGAGTACAATTGATCCCTGGGAGCCGGTGCGCTGCAGCTTCTCTGTGCCGGCTGTCAGCTTGACTCCCAAACCGGGGGCGGCAGAATGCAACCGCCGAGGGAGACACTTTGTACCGCCGCTTTAGGCAGCCCAATTGTGCCCCCCTGCCAGCTGCGCCCGGGGCACATGCCCCGGCTGCCCCCCCTAGATACGCCACTGTGCATATACCCGATCAAGACACAGTGGGGTCCTCACGCATTCCTCTTCCAGATTTTAACCAGAGAAGGGGTTCTCCATCATAACACATTGTGTGGACATTGGCTGAGCAGATTAGGTTCCAATGGGTGACCATGATAAGTTTATGGTATATTCAACCAAAAGGAGGTCTCATGATTAATGCATGTAACGGGGTAATTACCCTTTGCTATATTTTTGGGTTCCCCTTTGTATTTTTTTATGTCCCCGTTGGCGTAAGAATGCTTCTTTTTTGACTTGCCACTTTTGTCCTGATCAGCGAAAAGGTTCTTACCCTAACCTATTAAAAATGTGTTAAATTGAGCAATACTCTTTTTAAGTACTGTATATCTTTATTTCATTTTCTTTAAGGGAATGTGTCACATGCATTTTTTAAAATTACCAATAATACCACATACAGGGGACAAAACCATCACACTATGACCAGACCACATGTTACCATCACATAGTGACCGAATAAAACCACATACAAGTAACGAATTCTGACACACCATGACTAAACCACATATTACCACTACATAGTGATCAAATAATACCACATACAAGGAACAAATTCCATCACACTATAACCAGACTACATATTACCAAAACTTAGTGACCAAATGCCAATCATTAATTTAAAAAATATATACTAATATTACCATAAGTGCCATTATACACAGGAGCTCTGCACATAGTATAAAGTGTATAGTGTCAGTGTACAGGTAATGCAGTGATCTCAGGTGACATTATAATACACAGGTGTTTTGTATATAGTGTATAGCGTACAAGTAATACAGGGATCACCAGTGACATTATACACAGGAGCTCTGTATATAGTGTCAGTGTACAGGTAATACAGTAATCCCCAGTGACATTATACACAGTAGCTCTGTATATAGTGTCAGTGTACAGGTAATACAGGGATCACTGGTGACATTATACAAAGGAGTTCTGTATATAGTGTCAGTGTACATGTAATACAGTGACTCACCAGTGACATTATACCCAGGAGTTCTGTATATAGTGACAGTGTACAGGTAATACAGTGATCACCAGTGACATTATACACAGGAGTTCTGTATATAGCATAAGTGTACAAGTAATACAGGGATCACTGGTGACATTATACACAAGAGCTCTGTATATAGTGTATAATGTATCGGTAATACAGTTTTCACCAGAGACATTATACACAGGACCTCGGTATATAGTACATACTGTACAGGTAATACAGTGACTCACTAATGACATTAAACTCAGGAGCTCGGTATATAGTGCATACTGTACAGGTAATACAGTGATCACCAGTGACATTAAACTCAGGAGCTCAGTATATAGTACATACTGTACAGGTAATACAGTGATCACCAGTGACATTAAACTCAGGAGCTCAGTATATAGTACATACTGTACAGGTAATACAGTGATCACCAGTGACATTATACACAGGAGCTCTGTATATAGTACATACTGTACAGGTAATACAGTGACTCACCAATGACATTATACACAGGAGCTCTATATATAGTGTCAGTGTGCAAGTAATACAGGGATCACCAGTACCATTATACACTGGGGCTCTGTATATAGTATGCAGTGTATAGTGTCAGTATACAGGTAACATCTCTAGTTGAAGTCCTCCTTTTCACCAATTTTTCCCCAACTTCAACACTATGCAGCTGAATACAGATGTGCACCCACCATTAATATATAATTGCTTATTATGCAACCCACCATTCCAAAGATAAATTGTAAGTCACCAGTGTGCCCCCCACTAACTATAAATAGCCACTTTCCCCACCCAATAAATATATAAATTAATTAGCACCTGTACTCTTTCCCCCAATTCTATACCAATCACACTCCTGCATCCTCAATGCACCCCACTCAGTACCTCACACTGCCTCGATTTATTATTAATACATGCCCCTGTCCGCCCCAATTCATAATGTAATATCCCCTCTCCACCCCATCTGCTACTCATTATCAACTGCTCTCTCCCACCCTCAATTCATCATCATTTGATCTCACCCACACTCAATACAGCATCATTTGCTCTCCCCCACACTCAATACATCATTTACTCTCCCCACCCCCAATTCATTATCATTTGCTTCCCCCACCTTCAATACATAATCGTTTACTCCCCCCCACCCTCAATTCATCATTATTTTCTCTTCCCCACCACCTACCCTCAATTCACTTTCATCATTTGCACCCCCACACCTATTTAATTAATTTAATTAATATATTATAAATTAAAAAAAAGTTTTTCATACTTACCTCTCATACTTACCTCTGCCTCCAGCTCTACTACTGATATCCTGTTGTGCGTACATGCCATGCCTGAGCGTGGACATCATTGCCAAGGCGCCGCCACCAGCAAGCACGTCACAGAAATGGCGGAGGAAACTCTCCAGGAACTGCGCTGCCATTTTGTTTTGACGGGAATAGAGCTCCAGGAAAGGTCCGTGCACCGAGATGTCAACCGCCGATGGCGGCATGACGGCGCACAATACACAATTATACCCTGGACCCAGTGAGCAGAAGCAAAGAGGGTGGTCCCGAACTTGGTCACCGGGCCCCATACACCAGCAAGAGCAGTATTGCCCTGATGGTGGCCCTGGTTCTGTCTGTCAGTGCCATAAGACCATCCAGATTCCAAACGAGTGAAGACTCTTGGCCAACCAAAGCCAACAGAGGGTATAATTACCAGTGGACGGATTTAGCAATGCACACAGTGGACTGTCCATTTCCGAGGGTACAAAAGTTGAAGTTAAAATTGGCCAAACTTTGTAGTGTCGTAGTGTCTACGAGGAGCAATGGAAGTTCAGGGCGATATCCCATTAAGGGACTGGTGCAACCCAGCACCATGTAATAGACCAGGCTGTGGTAGAGGGAAGCCTATCATGCACTCATAGATACTAGAAAGAGCAGTCAGTTTGGCATAGCCTGACCTGTAGAGATAAAATTACCCGTCCTTAATTTAACGATCGCCCTGGAGATCCCCTCTAACTAGTAGAGTAAATTGAGAAGTGGCTGTCGAGGTGCCAGTCACTTCCAATATCTCCTACCCGCCTGACTCTGCACCGTGCCCTCTCTTCTCCCTAAGCTTGTCTGTTCCTAATTCATGTGTGTGATTCATGCAGGTATGATGTGAATCTAGGTGGGGGTGCTTTAGTTTGGGAAGAAGCATCGTGTGCCCACGTATACCAGCTTTGCAGAAAACACCGCCCACCTACCTGTTCTCTGCATCAATATATATGGATATATGAAAGCCTCTTTCTCGCTGGCTTCTGCCATGTTTGGTTATATCCCGTACGCCATGACTCGCTGTGGCACAGAAGCCGGCGATCACCGGGCAGTAGCAGAGGTGGCAATTTGACTGTCGGACTTCATAGGTTACCTTTGCTCCCAGCAAAGCATTTGCTATGTCATCATTCACGATGCAAAGCCTCCTACCATCTCCCACACATAGTATTACAAATTTCCCCTACATTAAATAATATGAGGAAATCAAAGCTCTTAAAGACGTTCTGTGTCATCGGCTTTTATAAAAATGTATGATCTTGAAAAGTTACTCTGCAGCAATATAAAAGGGCATCACCATTAATGACCCATACATACAATTTTGATACTTAAAGGGGTTGTCCAGACTTTACCATGAAATGCTTATCCTTAGGGGTATATCATTAATGTCTGATCATTGGGGGTGCGACACCCGATACCCCCGCAGATCAGCTGGTCCCAGTGTTGGCCAGAACTCCTCAGTTACGGAACTGCACAGCTCAGTCGCCTGTATAGGGACCACGGCCGGGTACTGCATATCCACCCTATTTTAATCAATAGAGGATGGATGTGCAGTACCCGGCCACAGCCACTCTTCCGTCAATGGAGCTGTGCTGTGTAGCTCCACAACTGAGCAGTTCTGAAAAAGCTGATCTGTGGGGGGGCGCCAGGTGTCACCCCTCCACCGATCAGACATTGATGACCTATACTAAGGATAGGCCATCAATTTTAATGTTCAAGACAACCCCTTTAAAGAAACACTTCAAATTGATATTTTCTATCTGCTGTCAAATACTGCTTTTATCTGTCATAGTGTACAGCTTGTTCCCCCGGCGCACGCACTGATGTCAGGAAGGTGAAGTGAGTTCATTTGCAGTGAACTACCAGGATCTGTTGGAGGCACCACTAGCAGGTGAACTTTCTCACACTCGCGGTGTCCTCAGATAGGGAATAGGAGTTCGCAGGGAGGCACTGAGCATACGCTGCTTAATGTCTCTGTTAGATGACAGGCTGTATGGTCGCATCATGCAACCATGCAGCCTGCCATCTAGATGTAGCAGAGCTAGACTCGTCGTGGGACAAATGGATTATCATCATCTCTGCAGAAAGGTGAGGAATATTGATGTTTTTGTAACTCTTTTGTAGACGACAATGGCGTCGGGAGAATGGGTGAGGTCGTAAGTATGGTTTAATTAAGATTTATTAAAGGAGTCCATGTCATTCTTTCAATTAAAGGACTTTTTTCTGTGTGTGTGTGTGTGTTTTAGTACGATATGACTATGGGGTTAGTAATGGGGGCATCTTATTGATCCCTCTTCATTACTAACTTCGGGGCTTGATGTCACCTGACAATACAAAGGTGACATAAACCCCCCAACTATCGCCTCATTTGCTCCTGCAAAGAGGGAGGAGTGCCAGAATTGGCACATCTTAGAGATGTGCCTTTTTGGGGGCAGCTGAGAGCTGATGTTTTAAGTCTGGGGGGAGCAGTATCCATGGCCCCTTCCTAGGCTATTAATATCAGCCCGCAGCTGTCTGCATAGACTTTGCTGGTTACTAATTATAGGGGGACACTGACATTTTTTTAGGGTCCCCCATTTTAATAGCCAGTAAAGGCTAAGTGTACAGTTGTGAGCTGATATTTGTAGCCTGGGAAGCTCCATGGGTATTATTCCTTTCCCAGGCTATAAACATCTGTCCCCAACCATCGGCTTTCTCTCTGCTGGTTAAGAAAATTATGCGCGAGCCCACGACATTTTTTTTTTCAGAAAAAAAATCCTTTATTAATTCAATACATGTACAGTAAGCTGCATACACACTGTACTAATTGTATATGTCACTGCAATCTATACATCTAACTATTCTATATGTATTTACTCTATGTAATCCATCTATTCTATGGTATCGGCTCCTGCAGTGATTTTACAGTACATGGCTGCTGAATTGCCGGCTTCATTTCTATCAATCTATGTAATATATATACATATACTGTATATTATTATTATTTATTATTATAGCGCCATTTTTTCCATGGCGCTTTACATGTGAGGAGGGGTATACATAATAAAAACAAATACAATATTCTTGAACAATACAAGTCACGACTGGTACAGGAGGAGAGAGGACCCTGCCCGCGAAGGCTCACAATCTACAAGTATATACTGTGTGCCATTGACATCTATATATCTATGTATTCTATGTGTATATATCTATTCTATCTATTATATTCTAACCTGTTACTCTGTGATTTTTCTGTACGCGGCACATGAATTGCCGGCTTTTATTTCATCTATCTATCTATTATCTATCATCTATCTATTATCTATCTATTATCTATTATCAATCTATTATCTATCTATCTATCTATCTATCTATCTATCTATCTATCTATCTATCTATCTATCTATCTATTATCTATCTATCTATCTATGTATCATCTATTATCTATCTATCATCTACCTATCTATCTATCTATCTATCTATCTATCTATCTATTATCTATCTATCATCTATTATCTATCTATCTATCTATCTATCATCTATCTATCTATCTATCTATCATCTATTATCTATCTATCTATCTATTATCTATCTATCGATCTATCTATTATCTATCTATCTATCTAGCTATTATCTATCTATCTATCTATGTATTTATCTATCTATTATATATATTAATGTGTGTTTTGAAGAATATTTCCTTTGAAAACGATGTGTGAGTGACAGAATTGCTGCATGTAAAAGCTCATGTTAAAATCGCATTGCAATCGGACAACAATCACACTGCATTCGGGTGTAAATCGGATTGTGCCCGCATTACACTCATGCGACTCTCGGCAGGGAGACTCGGACCGATTTTTCATACATTCAGTGTGACTCCGGCCATATCCGCTCTCCGGTTAACCCTTCCTGTAGACAGATTTGCTGTTCTCCTCTCACGTGTTTCCCATGTGACAGTACAAAGGGTAGCAGACGCGGCTGCATGCTAATGTGCCTATGATGATTATAAGACGTCGTTGCTGCAAGACTTTTCTTTTTCAGTACATCAGATTAGCCAAACACTAGCAAATCAGATGTGATGGGTACAACAAATGCTCCGTGAGTCACTGTGCGGTGAAGTCAATGATCGCGCCGAGCGTAATTGTGTATCCGATAAACAAACAAGCAAGGAGGCATCGGCACCGCCTGCCCAAAGCCACGCCGCATTGTGCACCGAGTGGTGGTGATGTCACCTGCCAAGTTGTCAATTCAGTGTGGGCACACGGGACATATTTTATAATGTCAGTGGTGGGCGCAGTGAAATAGTGTACAGAAATAGCTCCAGGCTACAGATACAGCACAAATTTCATTTTGTTATCACAAATCATCCCCTTTGAATAACCTTTCATAGGAAGACGGTGATTAGCTGCAGCGGTAACTTGTTTATTAGTTAATTATTTTAAAGCAATAATTAGACTTTACAGCCTTTAGTAGTATTATTAAAGGGAACCTGTCACCCCGTTTTTTCAGTATGAGATAAAAATACTGTTAAATAGGGCCTGAGCTGTACGTTACAATAGTGTATTTTGTGTACCCTGATTCCCCACCTATGGTGCCGAAATAACTTACCAAAGTCGCCGTTTTCGCCTGTCAATCAGGCTGGTCTGGTCATATCGGCATGGTGACATCGCTGTTTCTTCCCCCAGATCTTGCATATCTTTCCGTTGGTGGCGTAGTGGTTTGCGCATGCCCAACTGCTGAGTCCACTGCGCAGGTGAAGAAAAAACGAGCGATCGGCGCTATTTCCCTGGTGATCGGTGGGGGCGGCCATCTTCCTGAGGCCGCGCGTGCGCAGATGGAGTCCTCTGCTGCCCGGGGCTTCAGGAAAATGGCCGCCGCGATCTCCATCTGCGCACGCGCGGCATTTTCCTGAAGCCCCAGGCAGCAGAGGACTCCATCTGCGCACGCGCGGCCTCAGGAAGATGGCCGCCCCCACCGATCACCAGGGAAATAGCGCCGATCGCTCGTTTTTTCTTCACGTGCGCAGTGGATTCAGCAGTTGGGCATGCACAAACCACTACGCCACCAACAGAAAGATATGCAAGATCTGGGGGAAGAAACAGCGATGTCACCACGCCCATATGACCAGACCAGCCTGATTGACAGGCGAAAACGGCGACTTTGGTAAGGTATTTCGGCACCATAGGTGGGGAATCAGGGTACACAAAATACACTATTGTAACACACAGCTCAGGCCCCATTTAACAGTATTTTTATCTCATACTGAAAAAACGGGGTGACAGGTTCCCTTTAATAATAAATAATTAATAGTAGTTAGTTAATAATGCTGTGCAATATGGAGCCCTCTCCAACATTTGATCGGCAGAGATGCCCAAGGATTGCCTATCAGTTTGCGATTTTCAGTTTTTTTTGCTCCCCTTCTTCCCAGAGCCATAACTTTTTTTTATTTTTCCATCAGTATAGCCCTATGAGGGCTTGTTTTTCTGCAACGAGTTGTTCTTTTGAATGACACCATTAATTTTACCATAGATCGTGCTGGAAAATGGGCAAAAAAATAAAAAAAAACGTGCAATTCCACAATTGTTTTTTGGGTGGTTTTTTTCACTATGTTCGCTAAATGCTAAAACTGACCTACCATTATGATTCTCCAGGTCATTACGAGTTTGTAGATACCAAACATCTATAGGTTCTTTTTTATTTAAGTGGTGAAAAAAAAAATCCAAAATTTTCTATGAAGCAAAAATTTGCTTATGTCGCCTTTTTTCAGAGACCGTAGCATTTCCATTTTTGGGATCTATGGCTCGGTAAGGGCTTATGTTTTGCGCTCCGAGGTGATTGATACCATTTTGGTGCAGATATGAAGTTTTGGTCGCCCGTTATTGCATTTTTTTTGCAATTTTGCTGAGACCAAAAAAACATAATTCTGGCGTTTCAATTTTTCTTCTTGTTTATTGATTGGATTAATTATTTTTATATTTTGATCAGATATTTCTGAACGCGGGGATACCAAATATGTGTGTTTTTTATTTATAGTTTTATTTTCAATGGGGTAAAACGGGGGTGATGTGAACTTTTATATATTTTTTATGTTTAAAAACTTATTTTGTTTTTACTTTTTACTTACTTCAACAGTCTTGAAGCAGCCCTGCTATGTGTAGCAGAAATCACGATCTCCTATGAAGGTCAGCCACGGGCCGGAGTTCGGAGGAGATTCACAACGACAGGCACAGGGGTCTTCTGTAGCCCCCCGGCTGTCATGACAAACCCATCAGTGCCTCATAATCACATGACAGGGGCGCCAATGGGTGGGACTTGTGACACGCGTCTGCCCTACTCCTTGTTAAATCCCGCTGCCATTGATTGACAGCGGCATTTAACTGGTTAACATGCACGGGTGAATCTCGGCTCTTGCCCTGAACTGCTCAGCTATGATTGGCTGCAGCGCTGACAATAACAGACAACAGCAAAGACTCAGTGCTGGACGCCACTTAATGAATTTGGCGCTTCTTCTCAGTGGTGTGCGTGATCGAGCGCTTGTAAAAACAAGCAGGTTTGCGATTTATTGCTTCTTAAAATTTTCAGCCCTTCTTGAGATATTATCACGTTTCTTCTCATTACAGCTTGTTGCCTTAGAGACCGACCACCGCTGCTGTTTAGTTTGTATGTACTGCTCTGCAGCAATGGTCGGTCTCCAAGGCAAAGAGCTTAATGCAAAAAAGAAAAGTATTAAGTATTAATATCTCAAGAACGGCTGAAAACTTTAATAAGCAGTAAATTACAAAACTGACTGCTATTACACACCTATCCCAGGCTCTGCTTCCTTCCCCTGGGTCCGCTGCCCTCTGCTGTGCTCCACGTCAGGTTTTCTAAGTTGCCCGGAGTGGATCAATGATTTAATCTCCCCAAACCTATTTAAGAACCATTTAGACGCACACCTGTTTCTTGGGACTGAGTCTCTAGGCGGATGTTTTGTGTGCTCCTGAGATTACAAGTATTTGCTGAACACAGGACCTTCAATGCTCAGCATCCATAGCACCGCTACATCTACAGCAGAGATTCTATCAAAACTGCATCAACCAGCCCAGTAAGTGACACATTGCTGGAATCAGGGTTTCGTTCCCTACATCATGCTTCTCTCAGATTACATAGCAAAAATCTTGTGCCGGATTCCCTTTAAGTGACGGTTTATTCTAGTAATCTGAGAAGAAATTCTCCTTATATACCAGTCTTAATAAATCTTCTCATATTAGTAACTTACATAACCTTTCATCTCGCAGTGAAGACACTAACACGCTGATGGAAAGACATGAAATATTCCGTATTTAGAAGTCTGTGAATCACAAGGTTCATCATCCTGCAAAGTCCGTTAATGACAAGTGAGTAGGACGTGGGCGTCAGTTCCTCGGAGGGCCGCACTTCACATGTCAGAAGACACAAGCTTGTTTGTGATACACAGTAAGGATGACACCCGGCAGGACAAGAAAAAATGAAGATGGGTCCGGAATGAGCATAAAAATGTAATAAAGGCATAAGACACTCAGGACAAAGAGTAACGAGCATCATTATGTGCTTAATTAGATCTTTCCCCTTTGTAAAAAAAAAATGAGTCCCTTACTCCAGGACACCTATCCTTAGAACATCAGGTCACCATTGGTCATGTGTACATAACTTCTTTTTCAGGCAGATTCCATCCGGAATGCAGCTGAAAAAGCACAGAAAGACCGGCGCAAATAATGGTCATAAATTCACAGCAATGTAAAAAATACATTGCTGTGCACAAGTTCAGTATTTTGTTAAGTCTTTTAACCGCTTCAGGGTTCGGAAACTACACAACTGCTTAAAGGTTCCATGGAGCATTAGAAATGTCACTGTTCAGTGCACTCTATAATGGCCGTGAGTGGCACAGTAAGTTCTCTTCTGTTCACCTGTATAAGAAAGACCTTGCAGTACCATTCACGCCCACTACACAATGTGTGGCGCTGTGGCGGTTTCCTTTGCACAGTCCTCTCTTCAATCAGCTGATCTGTGGTGGTGTAAGGAGTCTTATCCAATCCGACCCATCTGACATTGATGGCCTACCTTTGTGATACATCATTAATATGGCCATAAAGAACGTATGATCTAAAAAGCCAGGAGTGGCAGATCAGGGACACTTGTGCAGAGAGGCGACACTTGACTATTATCTATCCTACTATCTATCTTTCATCTATTATCTATCATCTATTTTCTATCTATCTATTATCTATCATCTATCCATCTGTTATCTTAACTATTATACAGTATATATATTATCTATCTTCAGTATGGGATAATGGGAAGAATAGAACTAAGCAACAGCACATGTGAAAAAGACTTGGGTATACTAATATCCTGCAGCGTGGTCCCCGGCGTGTTCCTGTTTCTCTCTGTAGTATGTGCCTGTAATGATATCCACACACAAGAGGAGTCGGAGGAAACGGATATCCCCCCTCGGGTCAGTCAGGGAACTGCACCTAGGATAAGTAGTCCCCGGAGAGGCTGCCCTGTCACGTACTGGATATCGGGGCACACTGCAGAGAGGGCGGTATATATATCAACAGTCCCAGGCCAGGAATATATATATAAACCTCCGGTCCATCATCGCCAGGATCCCCCAATAACACCAGAATGGTATGCTGCCACCAGTTCCTCGTTAGATATAAGCCCGGTCCGTTAACAAGCTTATATTGGGGCAGAAACCAACCCCAGGTAGCTTATAAGTACCAGCCAGATTCACAGACATGGGAAATCAGGTTTCGAGATAAAAGAGCATCCCAAGATTAATTGATATTTTAATCGCCAAAAGGCGCCCTATAAACTACAAATATACACAGGGTAATAAAGTATACAGAGATTACAGCCAGAAGTGCAGATAAAAAGCAAGGAACAGGTTGGGATAGCAGTTAGCTGCCGGGTCACGTCACCGGTTTTTATCACTTGTGGATGAGGGAAGCTCTCGTATCCACAGGCACCTTCTTAGTTCCTGGTCCGTCTCCACACGCAATGGGACGCGGCTTCCATGGCAGAGCAAAGACAAAGCTAAATGTGTGTAACCAGCTTTTAGCCCCTAGCTTGCCCCCTCCCATATTTGCTACCGCCCTGCTGGGTTGGACTGAATTCTCCTCCTTTGACCTCCTACCTGAAATAATTCCCAACATCTAGGATGGGTCATAACTTTTCAGGGGGAGGTCCAAACGGGACAACTGACGTCTCAACGAATTCGTTGGGGCTGGTCCGATTATGAAAGTCCAAATTGGTTCGGCAAAGAGGTTCTGGAGAGCCAGTCTTGATAGCTTGGCATCTGGGACAGCTAGAGAAATATTAGACGCAGGGGTGCGTGCAGAGGGCTCCCAGGGTTCTGGTGGTATATGGGACATAACCCTGAGATGCACTGCACTTCCATAATTCATCTCTAGATGTCAGTGACGCTCGGTCTGGAGTTTTCCCTTGATGTAAGCAGACTTGCACCAAAGACATTAGGGGGTCTCAGCTTTGCTCCTCCCTTCCTTCATTAACACGTTGCCTCTAATTCTCTGGCCAAATGCTAAAGTTCGGAGCTTTTGGGAAATGTGTACTTTTCCCAAGGGTGGGGGCCACAATTCAGGAGTGGAGGGAGATCTCTGGATAATCTATGGGGTCTGAATTCATAAATCCAAAATGGCAACCCCCTCATCGCTGGGAGCCATCCTATATAAAATACTCCCTCTTCCTTAGCCAAGCAACGAGTTTAGTTATTAGGTAGTGGGGTGTTCAACCAGTGCAGTTGTGAGGTCCCCTGGTCCCAGTGTGGCCAGGATTCTGAGCCCTAATCCCGGGTCCTGGTGCGGCCATTGTCCTGAACCTG
The DNA here is from genome assembly GCF_032444005.1 of Ranitomeya imitator. Taxonomy (NCBI): domain Eukaryota; kingdom Metazoa; phylum Chordata; class Amphibia; order Anura; family Dendrobatidae; genus Ranitomeya; species Ranitomeya imitator. Next base: position 30,198,797 of record NC_091285.1, read on the forward strand.
AATCCATAGTCCAGATGCGGCCGGTGCCCAGAACTCAAATCCCTGGTCCCGATGTGGCCAGGCCCTAAACCCGAATCCCTGGTCCTGATTCAGCCAGACCCCTGAACATTGTCCCCAAGTCCTGGTGTAGCCAGTCATGTATCCGAAGTCCCCTGGCTCCAGTGTGACCAGTGCCTGAACATTGTCCCCCGCTGCGTGTGCGGCCAGTCCCTGATCAAGTATCCTAGACTGGTGTGTTTGAACATAGCCCTAGTCCGTGTCAGCGGACTGCAGTACTGGGATCTGCCTAGGAGTGGTACCTGGCGGCTACCTGCAGCCCCGTCTGTCTCCACCATCTGGAGCTCCAGTGAACAGCAGGTAGCCATTTTGCTACACCCCTCCTGGGCATGCCTGGTCCCGTGGTACAGTGGGTCCACTAATCCACTTGTGCCACCGTTGGGCGTAACAGACCTGCTGCAGTTAGGAAAAGAACTGCGATCCTGAAGATTCACACTCCCAAGTTGACAACCATAAAGGCACCAGCTTGCATCCTCCATCAATACTGGGTGACAGGAGCCAGGCCATTCATCAGATCAACGACAGGACGGGTTTTAATTGGAAAGGGTTGTAGTGGAGATAAAGCCCCACTGTGCCGGATCCACTGTGTCTGGTCATCTATGGCTGAGTTATTAAATAACGTCTCTGATTTGTTGATTTACTCTCTGCCCACTTCTATCTGATGAAGGCGCTGTCTCCGTAACACATCCATGAATGTAATCGTCTGATATACAGTTTCCTAGTAACGAGGGATGATCGTACTGAGTCACACTGCCACATAACAGAGGAAAGAGTGAAATCTACTAGCACTCGGACTTAACCCCTTCAGTAGTATGCCAGCCTGAATCTACAAGACCGTGATGGGAGATTATAACGAATGTTACATGTGTAGGATGTTCGTAAAAACGTGAGCAGCAAATCTGCCACCTGTAGAGATTGCAGCCATACTGCTGTCGTCTCTTCTACAGCTTGGAAGGAGACCATGCTGAACCTACACAAGGAGCAGCGCAGAGCAAATGGGGCAGAGCTGCCAAAAAAGACACAACTATGAGTGGTGCCAGGCTTGGACTGGCCCATCGGACAACAGGAGAATCCTCCGGTGGGCCGCTGTGCAAAAGTGGATCACCACCCTCTTATATGAGCAGTACTAGGCACTATATACTAGAATCACTATATAAGACAAAGGCGGCATCTTATTCATGTAACAAGCAACCCAGATCATTGATATATACATTTTTGATTGAGGACAATGTCACATTTGCATGTAATTGAAAAGTGGGGCCCTGGAATTGGTTACTGGTGGGCCCTTGGTACGCCAGTCCGACACTGAGTGGTGCTATTTGGGGTAGACTGTATAGCCCTTCTGAAATATTTGTTTCCCACCATAGTATGTTATGGTATATCTAACAAACATTAATGATCGCCGAGAGGTCCTACTGCTGCCGCTCACTAGGAAGAAAAAAGTTCTATCCATCTGATATGTCTCTAACCTTCCATCTATCCATTTCTCTATCACATATATATGTATCTTGTACGTGTCTAATATCGATCTATAAAGACTATCTGGGAAAAAAAAGTATGTGCCCCCCTACACATTATACCTATAGTAGCTTTTTCTGTCCTCCCATTCTAGACATTAATGTGCAGTTGGTCCTTTTGCACATGTAACATTTAACCCTAAACCAGGAGAGGGTGATAAATACAGAAGTGGTGACGTGTCTCTGTTATACTTTTCCTCTGATTGTTCCACTCCTGGTCTTGGCTTACAAATACTGATGTAAAATACTGACCAAATACTGAACATGTGAGCGTGGCCTAAAGATGGGAAAGGTGCACCTCTTGGGGAAAGTCGGATGATGCAAAATAGAAAAAAGTTTACTTGTTGGCTTTGGGGCCCACCAAGGTATTTACCAGCTCTTCAGTGGGCCAGTCTGTGCCTCTATCTATCTATCTATCTATCTATCTATCTATCTATCTATCTATCTATCTATCTATCTATCTATCTTTTTGTATAGGGAACCCACCAACATGAGGAGCAACCACCAGGTGAAGGACGCTAACTAATCAGCATTGTGTGGGAGTGGGTCATCTGGAAATAATGTTTCGGAGGCTTACCTGCAGCTCAGCAGAATAACCAAGGCCTACAAATTAGCATTTGTGAATCAGAGGCTTGTAAGTGAAATTGATATAAACTTTATAATTCGTGTGAGGCTGTAATAGCTCTTATACATACAGGGGAACTTGCAGAATAGATTGTGAGAAGATCAGCAGATGCAGATCAGGTCATAAAGCTTTACACTATACCAACTATAAGAAGTAAAGATATTTAAAGTGTAGATTCACTGATGGAAACCTAGAAAGCATTTCTCTAGCACAGCTTGTTTAAGTTTAAAAGACACATCTGGAGGAAAGGATAGGTGGAGGTCTAATCCTTGGCACTGATAAAATGTTTGCGGAAACCTGAAGTGTTTGGAGATGGTGTTGTGCAGTGGGCGTTCTCAGGTACTGAGACTCAGCTTCTATTCACTTCAATAAGAGCTGAGCTACAGTACCCGAAAAACAGCCACTACATTGTGTTTGAAGCTGTCGTGTCCGGGCTCTGGGCACTGTGTACATACGGCCGCCATGTAATCTTCAAACTGATCATGACTACCACTGATCTGATATTGATGAACTATCCTAAGGATCCAGACCTCTTGCCTGACTGATGAAAGCCTAGTAGGTCTGTTGCATGCTCTGGGTTAATGTAGTTGCACAAGAACTTATGTAGTGGGTCCAGGGAGCGTGCAACCAACTGGTGATGCGATAGTGATCAGTAATCTGGCCATAGTCATGATACTGTCGGCTGCACCACTGTCTGTCCCAAAAACTATTCTCTTTCACTTTGGGGTAAAAAAAAATAAACAGTTGGCAAATGACTCTAGTGCCGCTTATCTCACCTCCCGCATCTATCTTGACCCTGTTGCCGCCCCATGAACAGAGAAGATGTGATGTAGACTTCTGGAGAAAGCTAAGCAAACTTTGTCAGCTATTGTTGAAACTCCCACAGCAGTACGTAGAGAGGGCCGCGCAGGCGCGACCATCTGTGCGTTCACAACCATGTGAGTTGGGCCTTTGTTACATCTCACTTGGAGAGGTGTTCCTCAAAGCCCTTGGTCCAAATGAGCTGTTCTAATGTGTGGAGACATGGGAGGGGGGATGTCGGCGGGCGCTCCAGGTCCACTAGCCGAAACCGCATGAACCAGGGATCGTGAAGCCGAACACCGGCTCTCCTTTTAACATGGGCATTACACTAATCAGTCACCACAGAGTGAGGGTAAAACTATGTGGCAATACTTTATTGGACCACTAAACAGGCAGATAACATGTAGAACAGTCCCAGCAAAATACCTCAAGATGGTGCACATTACTGAGTCTCACATTTCCGCTGACTCGCCGGGATAATGGCAGCTGTTACTTCAAAGCTTCCAGGGTCAACTACCCCACCTGTGGCACGCACACACAGAGGAGGTAACGACAAGCGAAGGAAGATGACAGTCCATTCAGGTACAAGGCCAGTTGCCTGGAAGGTCACAACCTGGCTTCTCCGAACATCTCCGTGGAGCCAGGCGACCGGCAGGTCCAAATCCTGGCTTTCTCCAATCACATCAATGGTTCAGTGATAGTCAATGGAGCAGATCTGTATTCTTACAGCTGGGGTTAAAGTCTCCTAAGCCTGCATCCTGCAGAATGATAAATCTGTGTCCCATGATGTCCTGGCTGAATTTCTGGCTCGCTCTGTCCCTCTATACAGAGGCATGTAACCTATTTTTATAATTAACAAGTGTCCTTCTTTCAGTATTTACATAAACGGTAAGAATGGAGATGAGATCAAGTAGCATTACTTGATTATTTCATCTATTTGCCTAGTTTTACATCCCCTGTTTTCGAAGTCAACAAACTATCTGGCGTAGACAATGTATAATTAGCATATCACTAGATATCACTAGTCATCAAGGATAAGAGCACACTATGTTATATCATATATCTATATATCTATATGTTATATCAAACATCAACTCATAGATAACAGTCTATTCTTCTTGGCTTCCTAAAAATAGGCGTATGGTTAAAAGGAACCTGTCACCTGAATTTGGCGGGACCAGTTTTGGGTCATATGGGCGGAGTTTTCAGGTGTTTGATTCACCCTTTCCTTACCCGCTGGCTGCATGCTGGCTGCAATATTGGGTTGAAGTTCATTCTCTGTCCTCCGTAGTACACACCTGCGCAAGGTAAGATTGCCTTGCGCAGGCATGTACTAGGGGGGACACAGCATGAACTTCAACCCAATATTGCGGCCAGCATGCAGCCAGCGGGTAAGGAAAGGGTGAATCAAACACCTGAAAACTCCGCCCATATGACCCAAAACTGGTCCCGCCAAATTCAGGTGACAGGTTCCCTTTAATTAACATACAACTGTAACTTTTTTTATTGTTCTGTTGACATAGCCCTACGAGGACTTGGTATTGCGGTACAAGTTTTAGTTTTGAATGACATCAATGTACTGGAAAAATAAAGGGAAAATAAATTCCAAGTACAGCAAAATAAAAAAACAAAGAAAAACCAAAATTCTTCCATTGTGTTATTGGGGAGTTTTGTTTTAAAGTGTTCAATGCGTGGCAAAAATGACCCCACAACATAATTCTGATGACACCAAATGTAGATTTTAATTATATATATTTTTATATATATATATTTATATATACTTAAATTTAAATATGCTTATATTTATTTATGTAACTATATTTTAACGGTTAAAAAAATCAGAACTTATTAAAAAAAATTGTTTTGTGTCATTTTTTTTAGTGGAGTCTATAGGACTTTTTTTGGATAGTGCGCTGTAGTTTTTAGCGATACCATTTTTGGACAATGTTTTGATCAATTTTTATTGTTTTTTTTTTTGTGGTACAATTCCCCAAAAATTACAATTCGGGTCTTTTTTTATTAGGTTTCTCCTTACCTTTAATGAATAATTTGTCAGATCAGACTTTCATAGACACGCCAATACCGAATATATATATATATTTTTATTTATTTTTGGAACTGGCTAAAGAAAGTAATTACAACTTTTTTTTAAAAAAAATGTTTTTGAATATTTTTAGATTTTTTTTTCATTTTCTTCGCTTTGTTTTTATTCCCCCCCCCCCCCGATGTTTGAACTATGTTCTAGAATATTGCTCTATGTAAACGAAATGACGATCTGAGGCTTCGTGGAAGTGGAACGATGGCGGGCCACAGGGGTGGTCTTCAGTAGGTCCTAGGTTACCATGGCAACGCATCAGCACCCCGCGATGGACGCCGAAATGGTCGCATTACGCTATTGCGCCACTTAAGACGCCGCTGTCTTGTGCCGACGCAGCTGTGAATGGGTTTTTATTTTATTTTTTACCATTTTTGGGGGTAAATTGTGCGATATTTGCTTACAGGTCTGTTGTCTATGACTGGGTTGATCTAAATAGGGCAGAATGAGGGTTATATAAGCTCCAGCCTAGCAGCAGCTACTAATAGCAGCAAGCAGGGGATTATACTGGGGGTCTAACAGAGGATTAGTGTGAATAGATGCCTCCAGGAGCTCTGCCGCCCCCAGTATCTACAGGAGGTCACCCCCTTAGCGTGCACTCAGGTTGCTCTGACCAAGCGCACACAATTCAATACTAGAAATAACGCACTTTCACTACTGCGCATGCGGTATAAAAAAAAAAAAAAAAGTCCTTCTCAAGGCAACGTGCTCATCCGGGAACTTTCCAGCTCGACCAATCCAATCTCAATGAGCTCCTGCCTCTCTGACGTCACAGGCCATGACAGCCGAACATAAACTGAGACAAAACGGAGTCTTTTGTTGCCGGTGGTGCTGCGAATAAGCCTCGGTTCCCGGTAAATAACGATAACAGTGATAATAACAAGCCGCGGGTGACCGGCGGAGGGATTCGCTGTTACAGTGTAGGCGTTGTGTGGCGAACACACTAGAGAAACGTGAGCGCTGTGGGGCACGTGATTAGCGTCCGGCCAATCAGGAGAAGCGGGAGGGGCTTAGGTGACGTGCAGTGCGGTGTGCTGAGAGAACAGTGCGCACTTGGCTGGGGACAGTCCGAGGAGGTGGTCGCGGTTTACATTTTGGGTGGGTACTTTGCGTTATCTGTTTTGGAGTTGCTTTTCCCTCTGAGCACACAATGTTAGGGAGACCACTGCTGCATTCTAATATACAGGCAGGTCCCCCATTGTGTGTTCTGACTACAGAGGAGGGTCGCAGAGGCTAAGCAGCCCCCCAAAATATATCCCCCTCCCCCACCACCTTCCAGCATCACTTCTACTACACACCATGACCCTGAGCTGGACATAACTCCATCATCAACGTGAAGAAGCAGCCTGTACTGGACAAGGGGTGCAAAAGTCATAACTAATCCCCCCCCTAAAAAAGGAAGAGAAGCCCAATGGGGGTGAATGCAGTGCACTGGTTCAGGAAGGGGCTCCGTCTCCACGACAACCCAGCCCTGAAGGAGTGTATCCAGGGGGCCGACACCGTCCGCTGCGTCTACATCCTGGACCCCTGGTTTGCCGGATCGTCCAATGTGGGAATCAACAGGTGGAGGTAAGGCGGATCCTGGGGAGATGTCCTATATCGCTAGCCCAAAGAGCTTAAAGGAATTTTCCATTCTTATAGGACTTGTCGCTTAGAGAGGTGCCATCGCTAGAGATTATGGGTCTAGGACCACCCTAGATCTTTATAGAACTTGTCATTTTTAGAGGCACCATAGCTAGAGGTCTTAGGCCTAGGACCACCCTAGATCTCTGTAGGACTTGTCACTTAGAGAGGTGCCATCGCTTGAGATCATGGGGCTAGGACCACCCTAGATCTTTATAGAACTTGTAATTTTTAGAGGCACCATAGCTAGAGGCCTTGGGTCTAGGACCACCCTAGATCTTTGTAGGACTTGTCATTTGGAGAGGCACCATAGCTAGAGGTCTTGGGGCTAGGACCGCTCTAGATCTCTGTAGGACTTGTCATTTAGAGAGGTGCCATCGCTAGAGGTCTTGGGTCTAGGACCACCCTAGATCTTTGTATAACTTGTCATTTGGAGAGGCACCATAGCTAGAGGTCTGGGACCACCCTAGATCTCTGTAGGACTTGACATTTAGAGAGGTGCCATCGCTAGAGGTCTTGGGTCTAGGACCACCCTAGATCTTTGTAGGACTTGTCATTTTTAGAGGCACCAATGCTAGAGGTCTAGGACCACCCTAGATCTTTGTAGGACTTGTCATTTTTAGAGGCACCAATGCTAGAGGTCTAGCACCACCCTAGATCTCTGTAGGACTTGTCATTTGAGAGGTGCCATCGCTAGAGGTCTAGGACCACCCTAGATCTTTATAGGACTTGTCACTTAGGTGCCATCACTAGAGGTCTTGGGTCTAGGACCACCGTAGATCTATATGGTACCCCTGTAAACCCTGGACGTGTTCAAAGAACGCATTAGCTATTAAATCCATGGGCTTTAATGCACCTCAGAGTTCTAGAAAGCCAGAACAAATGGGGGTCCCCCTCTTCAGGGTAGGTGCTTCTTACCGTCTTATTCGTAAGGGTCCACGTTCCTCTATAGACGACCGTTATTAATAAGTGTTGATTATCCGAGTCCCCGCAGAACAGTAATAAGTATCTGTTCATAACATTTACCATGTGTTTTGTAATCAAAAATACTTCATTTCCTTTATTGTATTTCATTTTTTCCCTTTAAATTAGACTTTTTTTTTTTTTCCATGATTGCTTATATTTTGTACTCTCTTTATAGAATTCCTTACAGTTGTTTAGGATATATATGAATATTTGATGTTTTAGACTTTTTTTTTGTTGCATCGTTTACGCTTTTATACATAATATATACAAGTGTGTTTCATATCTAACTTTTTTTGTTTAGTGTTTAATACGTTTGCATAACGATGGCCGTGTCTTTATATAATGAGGAGATGGGGGGGGGTTTACATATTTGCCACCAGATGGCTTCAGAATAAACGTTTAGAGCGGCTCCGATACCGATGTAGGTCAACCAAGCCCCACGCTGGCAGTTCATCATGTTCCCTTGGTCTGGGAGTATCTAGGTGTGTGTGTGTTGTTTCTTGGCATCCAGTACCTGTGTATTAACCCTTTCCAGCCCGGATTCACATCAGTATAGCGCATCGGCCTGGAACTACTCCCACTGTGACATGCGGAGAGCCAGGCCAGGGTTATGTAAAAGGGCGTATCGAGGACGGTGGGCAGAACTTTTTCTTCTGCACTCGCTGGTCGCTCAGTCGTACTTTTTTTTGAAAAAAAATTGGCAAGTCGGACTGACAGCTGATAAACTAAGACCCCCCCCCCCCAGACATGCTGGAGTCAATCAGGTGTTGTGGAACTACAACTTCAAGCATGCCCTCATATCCTGCGAGCTGTGGGCCACTCACCCAGAAAATTGCGGAGGCATGATTTTGATCAAAATCTCCAATACAAGTCATGGGGTCCCGGGGGAGGGGGGGAGAAAATCAGATTTTCAGAAAGAAGGTGGAAGTCGCTACGCATGCCCATAGACGGAACAAAAACTATGACCAAAGTTTGCATCCGTCCAAAATGGGGAAAACTGTTGGATCCATTATTCGGATACGTGAGCTGTGGCTCTGCCGTTCAACTACTATCACTCCCATCATGTCTGACAACAGGCTGGATTCATCCGCAGAGCCTCAGGTCAGACACCAGTGCTGTATGGAATGAATGGGACTAGTGCATATAGTCCCCCCGGTCATGGATGCCCCCCGTATCCTCAGCCCCCTGTGATGTGCAGGAGTAAATGACATTATCGCAGGGACATGTCCGTCCTCTCTGATCTGATTCCATTGCGGTGGATTGAATCTGCGGCTAACGAGGTTTACGAATGGGCTGTTCGATAAAAATAGCTGGCGTAGACAGTGCGGTTTGGCAGAGCTGGTTTGCTCCGGGGCTGTGAGGCAGTAGTCTGATGCTGAGGGTTGTAGTTGCGTTGCGGAGCTGTCAGTTCAAAGTTAATTTAAAGGGAAATTGTCAGCACGTTTTTACATATATATAGAAGTAGTGGGTATGACTGTATAGATGCTTGCCACCCCCTTTTTTTTTGTAGAGATCTGATGTGTCAATCGTGAGAAATTTAGCGTAGAAGCCATATGTAAATGAGCTTGGAAGTGCAGCAGGGGCGGGTCTATGCACTCGGACGGCATTTTCTATGTGCAATGATTTTCATTTGATGGCTACACTAAATTTATCATGACTGGCACATCAGATCACTACAAAAAAAGACATCTTTTTATGGTGGGAAGGGTGGGGGGCAAGCACCTATATATCCACATAACTAGTTGAATTTGTAAAAAAAATTTAAAAAAAACCGCTGACTTTTAAAGGAAAACGACATTTTTCACCTTAGATTAAACAATGAAAATTTGATTGCAGCGGGTCCCACCAATGCCAGAATTGTGGGTCCTGCGTCCAAACGCTGCGCTCTCCCATGCTGTCATCTGCAGCCGCGAAGCTGGCCAGATTCAGTGTATCAGACCGCTTTGTAGCAGTTCTTACAAGCTCTATAGCAAAGACTTTGTAAGTGCTGCAGATTTTTCCTGGGAGACGGGCCACCTCTGGTAGGCTACAGAGGTGGACCGTAGTCTGGACAATAAACAGTATAATTACCCCCCACCCCCCATTTTTGATACATTAATATGATGAATAGTCATTCTTTTGAGCTCCCCAATGCTCATAGGTTTATCATCTAGTCTGCTCTGATTGGTGACATGGTTACGGTCCAACCCTTTTTTTTTTTTTGGAAGAGGTTGTCTGGGACTTTAACACTAGATATGTTATTCCTGGGTTGATTGGTGGAGGTGCGACACCCAGCACCCCCACCATTTACCCTATCTGTTCCTGGTCATTTATAGGGCTGCACAGCTCCATTGATGGGATTGTGGCCGCGCTGGGTACTGCACATCGACCTCCTATTAACTTGAACAGGTGGCTGATGTGATGTGCCCGACCATCACCACAATACAGTAAACAGATCTGCTGTGCTGCTGCGTAACTGAGCAGTTCTGCCCAACACGAGGGTGTAAAGTGCCTGGTCTTGCTACAATTCCCTCAGCTATGAGATTCCTATAGAGAGTGCATAGGCAGAAGTCCATACCGGAGGTTGAGGGGGCCCAGATGGCGCTTCTTAGCTGCAACAGGTTCCTGTTAATAAGGGTGTCTCTGGCGCATGCTAGGTGCAGCAGGTGCCTGTTTAATAAGGAGGTCCTGATGACGCATGCGAGGTGCAATAGGTCCCTGGTAATGAGGGGGTCCCTGATGACGCATGCAGGTCCCTGGTAATGAGGGGGTTACTTATGGTGCTTGCGAGGTTCAGCGGGTCCCTGATAATGAGGGGGGAGTCCCTGATGGTGTATGTAAGGTGCAGCGGGTCCTTGGTAATGGGGTCCCTGATGGCACATGCTAGGTGCAGTGGGTCCCTGATGGTGCATGCTAGGTGCAGCGGGTTCCTAGTAATGATGGGTTACTGATGGCGCATGTTAGGTGCAGGGGGTCCCTGGTAATGAGGGTCCCTGATGGCACATGTTAGGTGCAGTGGGTCCCTGGTAATGAGGGGGTTACTTATGGTGCATGCGAGGTGCAGCGGGTCCCTGGAAATGAGGGGTTACTGATGGCACATGTTAGGTGCAGTGGGTCCCTGGAAATGTGGGTCCCTGGAAATGTGGGTCCCTGATGGCACATGCGAGGTGCAGCGGGTTCCTAGTAATGATGGGTTACTGATGGCGCATGTTAGGTGCAGGGGGTCCCTGGTAATGAGGGGCCCCTGATGGCGCATGTTAGGTGCAGTGGGTCCCTGGTAATGAGGGGGTTACTTATGGTGCATGCGAGGTGCAGCGGGTCCCTGGAAATGAGGGGTTACTGATGGCACATGTTAGGTGCAGTGGGTCCCTGGTAATGAGGGGTTACTGATGGCACATGCTAGGTGCAGTGGGTCCCTGATAATGAGGGGGTCCCTGATGGCACATGCGAGGTGCAGCGGTTTCCTGGTAATGATGGGTTACTGATGGCGCATGTTAGGTGCAGTGGGTCCCTGGTAATGAGGGGGTCCCTGATGGCACATGCGAGGTTCAGCGGGTTCCTGGTAATGAGGGGTTACTGATGGCACATGCTAGGTGCAGGGGGTACCTGGTAATGAGGGGGTCCCTGATGGCACATGCGAGGTGCAGCGGGTTCCTGGTAATGAGGGGTTACTGATGGCACATGCTAGGTGCAGGGGGTACCTGGTAATGAGGGGGTCCCTGATGGTGCATGTAATGCAGCAGGTCCCTGTTACAGGTTTTGTCTTGAGTTGTGGAGCTCCGTTACGTTTGTTCATTTTGTACATTCACTGACAGCATGCAGAGCTCTTCTTTACAGCAATTATGCTTTATTTCCAGAAGATTAATACTCATTGCGAGTGATCTGTCCCTTGGTGTCTATGGGCAGATTGCTGGTCCATGGTGGTATAGGGGAGGCTCTGGGGCACGTGAAGTTTTGGGTGAGCGCTAATGGAGCCGTGCCAGGCTGGGAAATGCAGTGACGGCAGAGCCCTCTATAATAGTGATCACGAGTACCCAGGTCAGCACAGCAAATGCTCGCAGAGCGGCAGGGACAGATTTTTGGCCGGGTGCACTGGGGAGCGAATCCTGTTCTGGACAGTGTGAGCCGACTCTGGTCATTGCTCCGATCTGCACTGGGATTGGCGACCAGTCTCTTCCTTGGTCTATGGAAAGTTTTAACAAAGGAGCTGGAGACTCCGACGTAACAAGCGCAGCTCCTGCAGAATTATTAGTGCTGCGATACAGCTGCAGATCAGTGACAGTGGGGTTAAAGGCACAGTTTTCTCACTGCCGGGTGCTGGTGACGTCTGTGACTGCAGTGCGGAGATGTTGGGGTTTGAGCCTGTGATCGGCAGCTTCGCAGATTTCCTCCATGTATTTGCTCATATCCACCGACATATTGTGGCCAGATCTGGGAAAATGGAAGTCATCATGTGCTATAGAGGGGACGTGGGGGAAAAAGAACCAACAGAGGAGAGCATGCCGGAAAAGCACAGCCATTCCCTGTAATAGGGGGGCAGGTGCCGTCTATTGTACTCTGTTATCAGCCTTTATAACCTTGTAAGGTGCCAAGATGCAGGCAAGGCACCTTTTTTGAGCTTTCATAGTTTAGGGTGCATGAAGAGCATCCATCTAGTCCACGGGCTTGTCCATTGACGTAAATGGGCATAATGTGTTATCGTTCGGTGAGTCATCTTGTTCCCCGGCAACTTGCGCTTTCAGCTGTGAAGCACACAGTCTTCAGCTTGTCATGTGGTGCCTCAGCACGGGTGACTTCCTGCCCCAGGAGACCCCGCTGGATAATGGGGTGCAAGTTTGGGAACTCTACTTCTGAATAAGGAGAGATTTGCCGTTTTCCAATTAATATTTTCGGCGTTGTAGAGGATTTCTGGCGACTTGCCCTTCCTCAGTCGGATCGATGCAGTGGTAAGGAATGGGGATCCTGATGGCCAGGACAGTTTTTAGTTGACCCTGATGAGCTGCAGAGATGTTTTTTAGCCACCATCCTCCTAACACTAATTCACACCTGGTGTTACCGATGCTGCGCGAAGGAGTCTTAAGATGGTCAGAACTCGGTCATCAAGGGGCCGTCCGCTACCCAAAGGTGGCCGAATGGGCTTCTCTGGATGGCTTTGTCCAAAATGAAAGGTATATTGTTGCCAAGATAATATAAGCTCAAAGTCATTGGGTCGGCTCTGATTGCTGAGACTTTTAAGGGAGGGAAAATGTTGCCATGCTTCAGGATCAAGGGTTGTCCATGATGAGATAAACATGGATGCTTTGTTTAGTAACTATCCTTGATCATAAGTTGCTTACTATTGCAGCATAGCCCCATCAAAGTCAATGGAGCACAGAAAAAGCTCCACACAACCCAATATTGGGGGTAACTTTGTTTTCCAAAGCATATTTGTTTTTTTTTCTATTCCCGAACAAGCCTTTTTAATGGCACAAGAACCCCCAATCGGATGCTCTAAAGATGGGACGTTGATATCCTTGGAGAATACAATTTAACGTGTTAACGGAAGCATGCCAGTAACTCAGTCTGTGGCTGACCAGAAAATGTAATGCTGGCGACCAACAAATCGGCAGTTCATTACCCCTGGAAAATGGAATATGCTGCCGACAACAAGTATGTGGTTTTAAGAACAAAATGATTATATAAACGATCAATCTGTATCGACAGACTGTGTCAACGGAGTACGTCGTCAATAGGCGCTTGTTTTTGGGCAGAGGCCGTCCCATCGAAAGTATCTTGTTACATGGAGAACTGTGTTTTGGTAATGATTTGCTTTGAAGATGCCTATAATAATCTTTATTTTTTATATAGCGCTAACATATTCCACAGCGCTTAACAGTTTACACACATTATCAAATCATGTAAGGTCCTCCCTCCTTCTGTACCTGTTAGTGCCTTGTATTTTGCACATGCTTATTTTATTTGTCTATATTTGCCAAGCCATGGAATAAATGGCGCTATAAAAAATGTATAAAAATAATAAGAATAATAACACATTAGTGATCTGCGAGATGATAGTATGGCCGACCGCTATCCCTTATACACAAGACCGCTCGGATCGGTTTGCACTTCTGCAGGAGCCGGACTGTTACAGGTCGGTGGTTTCGGAATATCCTTGGAAAGAAATCATCCTGTCCTTGTTGTGGAGTTGGATGTCACTTCATATTCAGACCCCAAACAGCTGTTTTGGTTCTCCGACGGCTGCCGCGCCAAGAACAGCACATTTCATGCATTTATTCCTGGTCTACACCGTGGCGATCAGAACAAAAGGAAACATTTATTCATATTATACGGCCATAACAAGAGCCTTCAGGTTATTAATTGTTTTTATTAATGATGTTTTGTGCTCGACCCTTCCATGAATTTTTACATTTTGCTGAATTTAAACATTTGCTAACCTGCAGAAATAAACTGGTGTGAATTTGATCCTTTTTAAAGCAATAGTTTTTTGGGATGTTTTGTAATATGTGTACTTTGTTAAAGGGGTTGTGTCTAAGGTGCTCAGAAAAAAAGATAAGATTTAGAAAACTCCCGTCAGATTGTCATAGCGGGCCGCCCTGACGCGTTTTAGTCCCTTTGGAAACCAACTAAATTCCCAATCAGGTTATCTTCAGAGTGTGGGGAGAACATGAAACTCTTTGATGGGATTTGAACACTGGACCCCCTCCCCAGCGCTGCAGGGCTATAGTGCTAACCACCGAGCCACCATAATTCCCTGAAGGATTCTCAGCTGGCTCATTCTGCAGCCAGAAATTCAGTTCAGAACAAAAAGGCTACAGAAGGCAAACTGTGCATATTTTGGGATCTGCAAATATTGAATTCAAAAATTAAATAGTTATTTTGTGGTTCTGTAAATGCCAAAAAATTTAAAATTTTATGTTTAATGACTCTGCTCCTATTTCAAGCTTTGACCCATTTTTCTCACTTTGACAGAAGAATTTGCCTAAAAGGAAACTACGGCGAGAAGCGTCTCCATTCTCAAACACCGGCTGTGGCGAGATCTGTCTCCGTATCCCCGGAGCTGGATTTACACCTGCACTGCTCAGTACTGCTGTATTATGTCCTCCGTGCTGCTTCTGAATATGTGCTAGATAGAGGCAGGAGAGCGGGAATCCTGAATGGTGTTTATGGGAGACATAGTGGCAGCTAGTCTCTACCCACTAGCTCAGTCAGCTGAGAATTAAAGATATATTCTTCTTTACCAGTTTTCCCTCTGCTGGCTAGAATGGCCAGTAATGATTTTGTTCCTATTCTCAAGTGACCTGAAAGTTTACTTATGCTTTAAAGTGTTATTCCATCTTCATAGATGGATATTGTTGCATAGTGCTGGTAATAAGCACTTTTATGATTTGCTGCAGATTTAAAAATGTAGATGCCCTTAAGATATTAAAGGGGTTGTCTGGGATTTTCACATTAATAGTCTATCCTTAGGATAGTTCATCATTGTCTAGTCAGTGGGGGTGTGACCCTCGGCACCTCCACCGATCAGATGTTCCCGGCTGCGGGAACTGCTCAGTTACGGAGTTGCACCGCTCCATCAAAGCATAAAACTCCTCTTACCACAATGCCCATTTCTAAGGTTGCTTGGACGGACATGTTCCCAATGTAATTACCGGCCACAGCAGAGCCCATGCGTCTTCTCCCATCATCTGAGAACTGAGGTCTCCTAATCGTGCACATTGCCAATTTTGATTCCTTTTAAATCTAGTATTTGATGATCTGGACCTTCTAATAATCCAGAATTGTTTAGAATCTGACAAGGCCGTAATCTGACCGGAAAAGAGCAAATTTGAGACGACTGAATCTTCTTGAACACTACGGAAGCCAAGTTGGTGATATCACACTGTGGGCTCCGTAGACTCTGCCGCCGGTAAGAAGGGGTCCTGTCAGGTTTGCCGGAAAAGAGCAGCTATGGGGGGAAACGAGGAGCCTAATGGCCATCAAGACCCTTCTATCCTCCGGGCGTCTTCTGGCTAATTGGTTAGTATGGCTGAGCTGGAGATGGTTGTGGTGGGTTTCCTTGCAGAATGCATTATAGAGGGGAACCTAAGTGGTAAAGTAAGATGTTTGTCCCATGAATCATTCTTCTAAAACGTCCTGAAAGGCTATTGCGGGTGTAGTCTCGATGCAGATGATGATGATGGTACTGTACATGTCAGAGTCCCAGAACCTGCACAACCTGCTCACCAGTGCCCACAACTCATGACTGCTGGCAGCGGAGCGCCCTCCTGGTCCCATTGATGCTCCCAGTGTTGGCTATGCACTGATGGGGGGACCCCTGTGCTTCCTGACCCCCAGTGCCTGGGACGTTACTGTGACTTCTGAGGTTTAGGTGATTCTTGTGCCAGGCAATTGCAAGCTGTGCCAACGATCAGGATGTTCGGTAGATCTGCCTATGAGTCAGTTTGCCGTGATTACTTCTCCCTCCCCCGTATGCGGAGGAAATGGATAAACACTTGTCTGTGCCCTGAATATTCATCATCTTCTGAAGTGTAATGAGTGTTGCTATAACATTGGTGGCCGCTCGCTCTCTGTAGGATCTTCATGCAAATCCAGTAAGCGCCATGTCCTTCCACCACCACTGCCTTGTGACTCTGAATTCGGCAGATAAATCATTTTACATCGACTCGCAACCCAAACTGTTACCCAGGCTATAGCCTTGGTTGCAATTTTCTCAGAGACCCCTATAAAGTAGAGACCTTGCATCCAGTGACTTGTAACTGTGCGGACCCTCTCAGCGTGGTCATAATATTTCAGGGAGTCCCTTTTTCACGAACCTCATCTCTTGGCCCGAGTGCAGCTTGACTATTTCACGTCAAACCGGGAACCTACCGATTTGAACATTTACTTCTTTGGGATCTACCGTATTTAAATTTCCCATGAACCTTCTAATAAGTGGAGGTTTTGCAAAGTGGACAAGCCCTCTAAATAAATGTGCTCTAAGGCTATGTTCTCTGTTTGCTTTTTTTTTTTTCGCTTTTTTTTTTTTTTTTTCTGAAGCCAAAACCTGATCTTTAGACAGTAAAAAAAAAAAAAAAAACTGCAGACAAAAACTGTTTTTGCTGCTTTTTTTTTTCCTCCTCCCCTTCATGACGTCACCACGGAGAGGGGGGGAACCGCCCTTCAAGGACAGGAAACCTACAGATAACAAGGGCGGTACCTCTCTCCCACATCAATTGGTTTCCTGTCCTTGATGGGGGACCTACAGTACCTGTGGAAGGCATACCTGTGCCAGAAGAGAGGCTTCCCCTGCCTCGGCTGGTGCGGTATCCTGAAGCACCACCGCTGGTGTCAGTCGGCCTCTAGGGTGCGTGAGGAGAGGCTGCATTTTTCAGGATACCAAAGTTCAGCTTTGCTTCCACCTTGCAAGCATGAACAATACAAGGTGTTAAGCCACCAATGCAGGACGTATGGGAAACGATTTTGAAAAAAGGGTCAATTTGATCAAAATAGTTGCTATTATTTTTTTTTTTTTTTTTCAGATGTGAAAAAAGATTTTTCCACTACATAATTTGAACAAATACTGTAAGTTTGATTCAGCTGTAAACTAAAGTTATAGGAGTTCATGAAAAAATACACAATTGAAAATGTAAAACAGCAGGGAAAAGATGAATTGGTGGAACATTGTTTTGATAGGGCATTGGGTTGGTCAGGCATTGTTTTCTTTCACACATTGACAGGGCACTGAGATGGTCGGGTGTTTACTTTCACACATTGGCAGGGCACTCAATACTTGGTCAAGGCTCCTTGTGCATCAATTACTGCATCAATGCGGTGTGGCATGGAGGCGATCAGACTGTGGCACTGCTGAGGGGTTATGGAAGCCCAGGTTGCTTTGATAGCAGCCTTCAGCTCGTCTGCATTGTTGGGTCTGGTTCTCATCTTCCTCTTGACAATACCCCATAGATTCTCTATGGGGTTAAGGTCAGGCGAGTTTGCTGCCAATCAAGCCCAGTGATCCTGTTTGTAAACCAGGTATTGGTACTTTTGTCAGTATGGACAGGGGCCAGGTCCTGCTGGAGAATGACATTTCCATCTCCAAAAAGCTTATCGGCAGAGGGAAGCATGAAGTGCTCTAACATGTCGTGGTAGACGGCTGCGCTGACTTTGGTCTTGATAAAACCCAGTGGACCTACACCAGCAGATGACATGGCTCCCGAAACCATCACTGATTGTGGAAACTTCACACTAGACCTCCAGCAGCTTGGATTGTGGCCTCCACTCTTCCTCCAGACTCTGGGACCTTGATTTCCAAATGAAATGTAACATTTACTTTCATCTGAAAACACCTTGGACCACTGATAACAGTCCGGTTCTTTTCCTCCTTGGCCCAGGTAAGACGCTTCTGGTGTTGTCTATTGGTCATAAGTGGCTTGACACAAGGAATGTGACACTTGTAGCCCAGGTCCTGGACACGTGACTATTTGAATCTTCCCCCCAAATTTTTGAATGGCTTTTTCTTAACCATCCTTTAGAGACTGCGGTTATACCGGTTGTTTATGCTGACACATATTAAAGGGATTGTCCACTACTCGGAAAACCCCTTTTGAAATAAATCTTCTCCCCTCTGGTGCCGGCACCCTTCCAGCAGTGTTGGCTTTGGCTTTCCCAGTCATCGCATGACATTGTTACACGATCCCTGCGGCCAGTTGGCTCTGGCTTTTACTCTCCTTTACTATGGAGATAAATGATATCTGCAGGAAGCGAGAGCTGCTGCCGTCTTCACTTCCTCCATATGTCTTGATTTGCCCTAAGGAGGGGAGACAGAAGCCATCCCTAGTTTGGCCGCATGGATCCCATGACATAATGTCACGCAATTCCTGGGAGAGTCAGTGCCAACACCTCTGGAATAGCGTAGGAGGGGAGTATAAGTGATAATATTTTCCTGGGGGTGGAGTGGGGACAAGGGTTCAGAAGGGATTGGTCAAGTAGTGAACAGTTTCCCCCCCCCCCCCCCCCCACGATTGTTTTCCTGCACCTGGTGATACCCCTTTACTGCGTCTGCAAAGTGTAGTTGCAAAAAATCTACATTTCCCTTTTTGTTTTCTCATTTTTCTCTGCAGCTCTCCCGGTCTAAAGGTACCGTCACACTAGACGATATCGCTAGCGATCCATGACGTTGCAGCGTCCTCGCTAGCGATATCGTCCAGTGTGACAGGCAGCAGCGATCAGGCCCCTGCTGTGCTGTCGCTGGTCGGGGAAGAAAGTCCAGAACTTTATTTGGTCGCTGGACTCCCCGCAGACATCGCTGAATCGGCGTGTGTGACACCGATTCAGCGATGTCTTCACTGGTAACCAGGGTAAACATCGGGTAACTAAGCGCAGGGCTGCGCTTAGTAACCCGATGTTTACCCTGGTTACCATCCTAAAAGTAAAAAAAACAAACGCTACATACTTACCTACAGCCGTCTGTCCTCCAGCGCTGTGCTCTGCACTCCTCCTGTACTGGCTGTGAGCGTCGGTCAGCCGGAAAGCAGAGCGGTGACGTCACCGCTCTGCTTTCCGGCCGCTGTGCTCACAGCCAGTACAGGAGGAGTGCAGAGCACAGCGCTGGAGGACAGACGGCTGTAGGTAAGTATGTAGTGTTTGTTTTTTTTTTTTACTTTTAGGAAGGTAACCAGGGTAAACATCGGGTTACTAAGCGCGGCCCTGCGCTTAGTTACCCGATGTTTACCCTGGTTACCGGCATCGTTGGTCGCTGGAGAGCTGTCTGTGTGACAGCTCTCCAGCGACCAAACAGCGACGCTGCAGCGATCCAGATCGTTGTCGGTATCGCTGCAGCGTCGCTAAGTGTGACGGTACCTTAAGCCTTTAAGCGGCGTAGGGTTCTTCTCTCCCTCCTCCCTGGTGTCCAGCTGTTAAATCCTCTGACCTCTTTAGCCATTATACCGTTACGCAAACCTCGCCCCTGGCCCACTTAACCAGTGCATGCGGCCCAGATGACCATACGAGCCCATCGTGCAGGAAAACCTTATTTGAACACCTTTCCTTCCGATACCGGGCAGTCAAATCATCGGGAACATTTTGTCTCCGTGTCCGATCCCTTTTTGTCTTGTGCAAACGAAGAAGTGCTAATAATGAAGGATGTAACGCCGCGCCGTTCTCATGTAAGCCGCGAAGTAGGTCACGGGAGCCACCGACGCCCCCTGCTGGTTGCTATGAGCGATGACCTACTTTCTGGAAAATTGTTTTAACACGTCGACATAGTTAAAAAGAGGAAAACTGCACAATGAAAAGCAACAAATGGTTCCTGGAGATTTTTTTTTCCCCCCTCTAAATCTGGGCTTGGTAAAGTTATTTTTGTGCTATAAAGTGGCTGAAAATAGCCCTGTCCTTGAAAATGATCTGGATCTATAGTGAGTGCCTGGGCTTTTCTTGTCGAAAAGTGGGGCAAGGTGCATTACGGTGGGGTTTGTTAGGCTACGTTCACATTGGCGTTCCGCCAATGTGCGTCGCTGTTGCGCTGGCGACGCGCCCCTATGTTTAACATAGGGGACGCGTGCGTTTTTAGGGTGGCGTTTTTCGACACTTGCGTCGTTTCCGACGCTAGCGTCGGACGCAAGAAAATGCAACAAGTTGCATTTTCTGTGCGTCCGATTTTGATCAAAAAACGACGCACGCGTCGCAAAACGCGCGCGTTTTTGGTGCGTCGCGCGTTGCGTCGCCGACGCAGGGCGGCGCAACGCTAGTGTGAACGTAGCCTTAAGCATTGATTTTTTTTCATCCATGTTTCTTCTTTGATTATGCAGCCAGGTGCGACGTCACACTAGGTCGTCTGGTAAAAAGAGGAGCAAATGCTGGCAGGTAAGAGGCGTATTGCTCCTGTCGCTGGGTACTGCCAATTGATTTACGCAAACTCCACATTTAAAGGGATTCGGTCAGCAGGTTTTTGGTATTGAATCTGAGAGCAGCACGATGATGTAGGGGCATAGACCTTGATTCCAGCAATGTGTCGCTTGCTGTAGTTTCAATACAATCAGTGTTTTATCAGCAGGACATAATCGCTGCAGGACATTATCGCTGCAGGACTAGGTGTCACGTGCACAGCAGGCCACATAATCTGTAACCCCGCCTCCGCTACTGATTGGCAGCTTGCTGACAGTGTACACAGGAAGCTACCAATCAGTGGTGTGGACGGGGTGATATTCTGACCACTGCTACGTGTAGAGCAGAAAACAGATTCTATCAAAACTTCACCAAGCAGCCCAGTAAGTGACACATCGTTGGAATTGGGGTCTCCGCCCCTACAGCATCCTGCTCTCAGATTACGTGGCAAACAACTCGCTCCCTCTACCTCTATACCTTGCTCTCCTACCTCTCTACCTACCTCGCGCTCTCTCTCCTCTACCTCTCTACCTACCTCGCGCTCTCCTCCACCTCTCTACCTACCTCACACTCTCTCCTCTACCTCTGTACCTACCTTGCTCTCTACGCTACCACTGTACCTACCTCGCTCTCTCCACTACCTCTCTACCTACCTCGCGCTCTCTCCTCTACCTCTGTACTTACCTCGCTCTCTCCTCTACCTCTCTGCCTACCTCGCTCTCTCCTCTACCTCTTTATCTACTTCACGCTCTCTCCTCTACCTCTTTATCTACTTCACGCTCTCTCCTCTACCTCTGTACCTACCTTGCTCTCTGCACTACCTCTCTACCTACCTCGCTCTCTCACTCTACCTCTCTAGCTCTCTCTCCTCTACCTCTACCCACCTCGCTCCTCTAGCGCTCTCTCCTCTACCTCTCCACCTACCTCGCTCTCGCTCTTCTACCTCGCTTTCTCCCCTCTACCTCTCTACCTACCTCGCTCTGTGCTCTACCTCTCTACCTACCTCGCTCTCTACCTCTCTACCTACCTAGCTCTGTCCTCTACCTACTTCGCTCTCTCCTCTACCTCTCTACCCACCTCGCTCTCTCCCTTCTACCTACCTAGCTCTCTCTCTTCTTCCTCTCTACCTTCCTCGCTCTACCTCTCTACCTACTTCGCTCTCTCCCCTCTACCTCTCTACCTCCCTCGTTCTCTCTCACATATTCCATGCACTGGCTGCCCCTTGTCCTGGTTCTTGCTTACTGTTTCATAATGGAAAGTGGCACAGAAGCCTGGAGGAGCAGTGGCCGGTGCTGCAGTGGAAGTTGTTTTGCCCGTAACTCCTGATGACGTGCAGAGCCGTCCAGTACCAGCCTCCTGGCATAATGAGGGCATGCCTCTGTCAGCAGATTATTCTCTACCATCTGAAAATTGTATGACTGCCAAGGACACGTAACCGTCTGCTGGCACATGGGGTACTTCACAATGTTTTGGTTTTTTTTTGTACTTTTGCAAATCTAAATCTTCACCTTAGCGGTATAATTACCGGCTTATTATACAAATTATAAATTCTGTAATCTTGTCATCCAAAGCAAAGGACAAGTTTTTCTGGATAGTGCGTGGGCGGGAGATGTAAGCTGCAGACTGAACTGGCACCTTCATGTAACCCGGTGCATGAGCATTTCAGATTGGGAAAAGAATAATGGCGCCACTCTTGTCCTTAGGCCGTATCTGGTTTTGCAGCTCACTTAAGGCTGTGTGCACACAGTGCGTTTTTGATGCGTTTTTTTGCGGAAATGGGCTAAAAATGCTATGGAATCCTTATCTAAGCTAATTCAATGACAATCCTGAAGTGTTGTGCACATGATCGGTAAATTTACTTCCGTATTTGCAGTACGTCTTTTTTTTTTTTTTTTTTGCAGCATGTCAATACGCAGGTATAAAAATGTTTGCAGATTTGCTGAGTTTTCGTTTTGCATTTTACCAGCTTCTTATGGTGTTTCCCACACTGTCATCTGTGTGACAGCGATGGAAACACCGGCGCAGTAGTTCTCATGTGCGGTAATTCTACCGCCGGTAAGACCATCAGTGACTGCTCTTAAAGTGATAAGGATCGTCGTGGGACATTATGGATTAACTTCTCTGCGGACAGGTGAGGAATATTGTGGTTTATTTTATTTTTGTTCCAGGAGATGTTTGCTTTGGTGGATTAGGTGTTGGTTGAGTATGGTTTAATTAAGATTTATTAAAGGAGTCTGTCATTATTTCAAATAAAGGACTTTATTCTGGGTGTGTGTTTTTATGCTATATAACGATTTGGTTACTATTGGATAGGTGTCTTATAGACATGTCTCCATTACTAACCTGTGGGCTTGATGTCACCTGACAATACAAAGGTGACATCAACCCCACAAATATGAACCCCCGCGTGGCAACGCTGCAGGGCAAGTTTGAAGAGCGAGGCTAAGTGCCAGATTTGGCGCAGCTTATAGATGCACCTTTTCTGGGGCAGCTGAGAGCTGATGTTTTTAGTTTGAGGAGGGGCCAGTAGTTATGGCCCCTTCCTAGGCCATGAATATCAGCCCGTAGCCGTCTGCCTAGTCTTTGCTGGTTAGATTTTATAGGGGGACCCCATGTCACTTTTTTTTTTTTTTTTTCTGGGATCCCCCTGCAAACTAGCCAGTAAAGGCTAAGCCAACGGTTGTGAGCTGCCATTAATAGCCTGGGAACCGTTATGGCTATTGGCTCCTTCCCAGAATATTAACAT
Source organism: Ranitomeya imitator (assembly GCF_032444005.1). Classification (NCBI taxonomy): domain Eukaryota; kingdom Metazoa; phylum Chordata; class Amphibia; order Anura; family Dendrobatidae; genus Ranitomeya; species Ranitomeya imitator. The sequence goes on from NC_091285.1 coordinate 30,222,067, forward strand.
CAGCCGTCGGCTTTCCCTCTGCTGGTTATTAAAATTACACTGGAGCCCACACAATGTTTTTTTTTTTTTCCTTTAAAATGAACAGTTGCTGTCTGGTTACAGGCTATGTACTTGGGTTCTGTTACCGTTCCTACATAGGCTGGTGACTGTGTTTGTGTTTTTGCTGCTGCGTTTTTCCTGCCAAGAGATGCGCATATAGACTAAGTCCTCAGGGCTAAACTGCAATACCTGATACCTATGGGCAAAAGGGGCGCTGAGAACGACAAAGTGACTCCTATTGTTCAGACTGAAGCAAAATTCTAACGGTCCTGCATCTTCCTTGGAACTAGAATCTCGCGCCTCTTAATAGATTTTACGCATCTTTAAACTGCCCCCATGCCTGAAAAGAACATCTACACAAACTATTTTACACCAGTTTTGTAGTGTCAATTTATGGGAAGTGTTTATTGACTCTGGTTGAACACACCACCTTTTGCCAATCTGCACCCACTTTTAAGAAGAATGACGACTGAGCCGGCCCAAAAGGTGAAAATGACGAGAATTTTGTGCAAAAAGTTGAAAATTGCACCAAATTTTCAACTTCAAGTTTACGTTTTCTCCTATGGATGGGATAGGAGATGACCTAGGACTGCTGCGACACCAAGATTGGGGGCTCTGTGAGGTCCTGTCTGAAGCGGTCGAGCATGTGCACGTCTATCACCCAATCCTTTGTCTGGGACTGCCGAAAAGAGGACCGCATTCTTTACAGCAGTCCCATAGATTGTGACTAAAGCATAGGAGCAAAAGTTCAACCTTCGCTCCATTCACATTGGGCTATGTAGAGTCTGATTCCTGGCATTGTATATTTTGGGGTCTTACACCATTGTGAAATGCTGTCCAGTGTGAACATGGCCGTACGGGGTGATATAACCACCTCGAGGGTTGGCACTTGGCAGCCACGTTTTCTTGTAGTTGACAGCTCAGGTCGTCCTTCTGTTCCTTCCAGAATTAGAAGGGGATTAATCACAAGTCCAGCACCGTACATCATGTCTATTCCTGACACAATCCTCATCTATTCTTAATCGCCTGTGGAGTTTTCCCTTGTCCTAGAATTAGCCTTATACCTGTGTCTAATCCTCCCGCTACTTAACCAAAACTGCCTTGGATCTGCATAAAGTTATTGTACAAAAACACACAAATGGCCTAACCCTATTAAGGACCCTAAAGTATTTTAATTTTAACTTACGAAGAGACGCACACATTCTGGTGAGGAAACTAGGGATGACTTCCAATTGCTCCTATAAAGTGCTAGTGCTAACTAATTGCAGGGGCAATTAGTGCCTCGGTTTTATGTTATGTGTATAAGCTTGTTTGACTTCTCCCACAAACCTCCGTTTACGGCAGGTAAACCACCTCCTATTACTGTTATAATCCCTAGAGGATTCACACCATTGGGATACCCTAACACACCATTTATTTCTCAATCCTGGCTAAATCCGTATCAGCAGGTAGATATCTAGTAGCCCCAACGTATCAGTTCTCATGGGTTAATAGGTTAAACATTCACTCCTCTTATTATTTACCCTTCTTATAGCACAAACTACTGCAACTAAGCTCTATAGGATCACCATATTCTGTGCACAACACCAGTATATGCTAATAATATTTAGCCATTCGCCTCCCCGACATGTTTCGCCTTGTGGCGTCCTCAGGGGAATGGTGCTATGAGCTGGCTGGTCATAGCCACAACCTTTAATACCTTTTTGTTTGTTAGATCATTTCCACTAGTCATCCAATCCTATAGTTTGCATTCAATTCTCAATAACTATACATGTTTCTTATAGCCAATAGATGTTATCAGTCTGATATACCGTGGACTGACCTGTCATATGATTGGTTTCACTCACACTGGGGAGGTTACTACCCCATCCTCATTAGGAAGGGTAGTCTATGACAGCCCAAATGGTCACTCTTCCTTTTACCCATCTCGCTCCATCTTCTAGTTTTCACTACCTTAGGGGTATAAGTTCCAAATTCCATATGCGTACTACCTTATATAATACCTAAGGAATCCACCACCACAAGGACAAGGAGTTATTTAGGTCACCATGATAATTGGTCCCCATACTTGGCTACATATATAGCGCAAGGAACATAATATAGGCGGAATTATTGGAGAAACATAATATAGTGTATTATTTTATACTTTAGTTGTTTAAGGTCACTTTATATGGTCAGACTATCCTGCAAAAAAAAAAGTGGCCCTTATCTTCCTGTATTCAAATTTAGATCATCTTGGAGGATACAAGTCCAAAATTAACTTCCTTTATTACTAATATCCATCCTGTTAGGACGGTATATCCACAAACAGGGCTGTGGAGTCAGTAAGACAAACCTCCGACTCCTCAATTTCCATGACTCCGACTCCACCAAATAAGCTCTGACTCCACAACTCCGACTGTGTGATGTTTCCCGTTGAGGTCGACAATCCAGACCAAAGCACCCACCAGACAGAAGCAAATGCGGGTGTTGGGCATGTGGAAGAGTAGGATATATGTCCAGAAATTGACATACCCAAGAAAAACGATGGCAAAGATCGTCTCACCCCTCTGAAGGTCCTGCTAATTGGAGGGAACGTCGCCCTAAGCCAGGGGTCCCCAACTCCAGGCCTCGAGGGCCGCCAACAGTGCACGTTTTCAGGATTTCCTTAGTATTGCATCGGTGGTAATGTGATCATCTGCACAGGTGATGATTCCAACCCCTGTGCAATACTAAGGAAATCCTGAAAACCTGCACTGTTGGCGGCCCTCGAGGCCTGGAGTTGGGGACCACTGCCCTAAGCCAAACCTCTGACTCCGACTGCTCCTCAATTTCCATGACACCGACTCCACGATTCCGACTCCACAGCCCTGTTCACAAACTGTACTCTCCCCCTCCAAACGGGCAAACTTATCCAAAAATACGATTATATACGATTATATAAGACAATATATCTGTAGAGGAAAGCGGTAAATGTGGATTCTTCATTCAGGCATATAGGGCTCCTAGAGTTCAAACGAAAAAAATTCATTTTGCCTCTTCTTGTAGCAAAACTTTATCCAAGTCGCCCTTTCTGGGTCACCATCACGTGTCTAATTCCCCATACTCTTGAGTAGAGTTGAGCGAATATGTTCGGAATCGGTTGCCGAATCTGAATTTGCCATATTGGTACCCTATTCGTGCCGAATTTGTTTTGACGATCGATTCCGAACATATTCAGTCACTTCTAGGCCCTAATTTTGGAAAAATTCCCTGAACTCTACTCTTAAGTCCAGAAGATTAATAGGATTGTGGGTAGGTGGAGGGGTATCCAGCTCCTTGTTGATAGAACTTGCGTGCTTCGATAATCTCCTCCTTAGTTCCTGCAGAGTTTTACCTTATTTTTGCAGGGGTGCATGATGACCTAAACAACCCCTTTTGGTTTTACAATTTATGTGGTCTCTAATTCAGTATTGTCTTTAGTATCTGTCACCATGAGGGTTAATAAAGTCTTTCATGTTTGGTAGGCATCTCCACATGTCCCACATGGATGTGAACCCTCTTGCACTTTTTCCAACCAATTTTTATGGTTGGCATTCATTTTGGGCATAAAAGGACTATGAACCAGATGTTTTTAGATTCCCCCCCCGCCCCTCTTTATGTAACACTAGGCTATTCACCAACTACCTCTCCTACATCTGGGTCTGCCTTCAGACTTGGCCAGTACCGCCGTCAAAGGTTGCTACAAACCTAATGATCTTATTTTCTGGTTTCTTCTGGGACTCATTCAAAAAGGGGTCTCCTGACCACGTTTTCTTGTAGTTCACAGTTGAGTGCTCAGGCCATCCTTCTGTCCTCTCCAGAATTAGAAGGGGATTAATTACGGGTCCAGCACCGTACACCATGTCTATATCTGACACAATCCTCATCTATTAATCGCCTGTGGACTTTTCCCTTGTCCTAGTATTAGCCTTATACCTGTGTCCAAATGTGACTAATCCTCCCGGTAATCTGAACAGGCTATCTATAGTCCCGCACGTGACTCCTCCGGCTCCAATGTGATAGTTTGGGCATAAGGAAGCTATAATGATGATTATACACCTTAGATGAGAGGGGAGCGGTGGGCTCCTGAGGACAGGACGAGCGAAACCCTGTAAGTTAATGAGAGTGACTACAGGAGGCTAAATTGATTCTTTACTCGAAAAATTGTCAGGCTCCGTAAAGAATCCCAGATGTGGGACTCGCATTGTTTTTAGGATCGGTGGCAATCCTAGTGATCGAACCCCCACCGTTCTCAGGATCAGTGAGGATCATATTGGTAGAAACCCCTCCCTTTGTTCAGGATCCCTCTCCTCCCAATGAATACATACTACTTTAATAGATGGTATGCCTCTTTATGGGAGAGTGTTCACAATGTCATCAGATGCTGAATGTTTGGTTACCTATAATGCTCTGCTAGAAATAAGGATATATATATATATATATATATATATATATATATATATATATATATATATATATATATATATATATATATATATATATATATATATATAATTTTTTTTTTTTTTTTTTTTTTTTTATTATTATTATTCTCGGCTCTGAAGTGTGTAACTAGGGCTTTCCTAAGACAACGTGACTGCTCTAAAGAACATCCATGTCCCGGACAGGTCTAATCCACATATCAGACAGCCTGCACAGGCCACTAGTCAGCTGCTGCACATTGTGCTCCGCAGATGTTCATCCCCTCAGACTAGGGTTTTTAGGTCAGACCGTCTGTCGGAACTACCATTCATTTTGGATCATTCCTTCAGCACCCTCCAACCTTGTCTTCCTTAATGAATTATTCAGATTGTTGTCACCGTCTCGCCATTACAGGGGTGGGGAGGGATTCCTACAGGGCCCGTTGTATCCACGCTAGAGGGTCCCGTGGGCTCACATTTTATATGAACAGTCAGAACAATCAGGTGCAGTTCTGAATTTTTTTTTTCCCCCCAAAACTTGGAAAATGAAAAAAATCTTAAGTAATCGATAATATGTCTTAATTGGCAATTAAGAGCTCCCCGTATGGTTTGAAGGGGGTGAATGTTGTGCTTGGCATACATCTGAAAAGGACTTTGCTGGGAGCAGCATTTCTGTCACTCATTTTCTCCCAGCCAATCAGCATTGCTTGCAGTGCACTGACTCCTCCTATGTGTCCTGTTCAGCTCCATTCCGGAGCTTCCACTAGTTTAGCCCTTTCATATAGCATTTTTTAGACACTTTCCAGTGCCTGTACCTCCTGAGTGCAGCATCTGTCACGTCTTTGTGCTGTACATGGCATTGAGGTTCTGAGTGTTATGGTTTCCTCTTTATTGACGTATGATGTGTACCCAGCCGTTACCAGGGAGAAATAATGAATATCTGGCACGATCAGTAGAAATAAACCACAATGGAAAGAGGGACAATTGCCAAGAGATTAACGCTTCTATTCCCAAGGGTGGATACTTGCAAAAAATCATTTCCGTTGTGCCAACATATAACTCTTAACGTTACCAGCCCTAATGGTTTCTCACTTCAGTGCCCGCATACAATATATCCTCCATATTGCCATGTACTCGGGGAAGCCACAGAATAGTTCTCACCTAGGGGGGCAGTCTCTCCGTACTCCCATTACTAGGGAATATATGAAGGCAGATGATCTTGACTGCTGGGGCCAGGACCTGCGTGAACTTGCAACGGACTGGCGGCTGCTCATGCGCCGATCCATTCACTATCTATGGGACTGGATGGTGATGCTGCCATAATGGTCTATCTACCTCCGTGGACCCCCTCAGCGATTACATAGTCTAGATAGGTGATCAGGTGTGATTCTGGGAGCGTTCCCCTAACTCCTCCACCCATCCTCTACGTACGTATTTTTGTAGTTTTTTAGTGGTTTTATTTATGCCCATTAGCTTTAATTTTCTCCTTTTTGCTTTCTTTAGATTCTTGCTGCAGTGTCTGGAGGACCTGGATGCTAATCTTCGCAAATTAAACTCCCGCTTGTTCGTCATCCGTGGACAGCCGGCCGACGTGTTTCCTCGGCTCTTCAAAGTACGTCTTCTGTCGTAGTATATCGACTTGTTGCCTAAATATTCATGTAGAACCGTGATTTGTACTTGTAGATAAAGGACATGCTGTGTTTCATCATTGCTTTTTTTTCTTTCAAACTCATTTTATTGTTTGCTATTCCCCAGGAATGGAAGATCAGTAAATTGTCTATTGAGTATGATTCGGAGCCATTCGGAAAAGAGCGTGATGCCGCAATCAAGAAATTGGCGAGTGAGGCCGGCGTGGAGGTCATCGTCCGCATTTCACACACCCTATACGAACTGGACAAGTAAGTGGCTTCGGAATGTTCCCTATCCACAGAATAGGCGATCACCACCATGGGACCATCCCACCTTTTAGAACTGGGAACCCAAGGGCCCCCGTCTCTTGATCATTGTAGACCCCCAATTGATTCGCAAGCTCAGACATCCTGTTGATATGTCGCCCGTTTTTGCCAGCATGGGGGTGAGTGGGTTTTGGTGTTCTCTTCTTGATCATTCATTGGTAGACTGTAGATTCCAAAACTAAAGTCTTGTTCCATCAAGACCCCCAGTGACCTTCACATTTACCTATCTGGTTTCTGGCAATCTAGTTGATGTAGTTACCATTTGGGAGCCCAGGATAACGTTTCCATATTTGGTTCCCATCTACTAGGATTATCGAGCTGAATGGTGGGCAGCCGCCCCTAACCTACAAAAGATTCCAGACCTTGATCAGTAAAATGGAGCCGCTGGAGATCCCAGTAGAGACCATCACCTCCGAGGTCATGGGAAAGTGCTCAACCCCTGTGTCAGACGACCATGATGAGAAATATGGGGTTCCTTCTCTGGAAGAATTAGGTATGTGATCATATACTTATTGTTAACAGATTGATCTTCTAAGTAGCTAGGATCAGGTTTTGACACTGAATGTGTGGGTTTGGGTGTCTGTAGACCTCGCCTGGTTTTACAGTTATTCAGCCTCTATTGTGTAGAAGAACTGCAAGTCTAATCTGTAGTTATACTGAAGAACTGCACGTCTAATCATCTGTAGTTATACTGAAGAACTGCACGTCTAAAGATCTGTAGTTATACTGAAGAACTGCAAGTCTAATCTGTAGTTATACTGAAGAACTGCAAGTCTAAACATCTGTAGTTATACTGAAGAACTGCAAGTCTAATCTGTAGTTATACTGAAGAACTGCAAGTCTAATCTGTAGTTATACTGAAGAACTGCAAGTCTAAACATCTAGTTATACTGAAGAACTGCAAGTCTAATCTGTAGTTATACTGAAGAACTGCAAGTCTAAACATCTGTAGTTATACTGAAGAACTGCAAGTCTAATCTGTAGTTATACTGAAGAACTGCAAGTCTAATCTGTAGTTATACTGAAGAACTGCAAGTCTAATCTGTAGTTATACTGAAGAACTGCAAGTCTAATCTGTAGTTATACTGAAGAACTGCAAGTCTAATCTGTAGTTATACTGAAGAACTGCAAGTCTAATCTGTAGTTATACTGAAGAACTGCAAGTCTAATCTGTAGTTATACTGAAGAACTGCAAGTCTAATCTGTAGTTATACTGAAGAACTGCAAGTCTAATCTGTAGTTATACTGAAGAACTGCAAGTCTAATCTGTAGTTATACTGAAGAACTGCAAGTCTAATCTGTAGTTATACTGAAGAACTGCAAGTCTAATCTGTAGTTATACTGAAGAACTGCAAGTCTAATCTGTAGTTATACTGAAGAACTGCAAGTCTAATCTGTAGTTATACTGAAGAACTGCAAGTCTAATCTGTAGTTATACTGAAGAACTGCAAGTCTAATCTGTAGTTATACTGAAGAACTGCAAGTCTAATCTGTAGTTATACTGAAGAACTGCAAGTCTAATCTGTAGTTATACTGAAGAACTGCAAGTCTAATCTGTAGTTATACTGAAGAACTGCAAGTCTAATCTGTAGTTATACTGAAGAACTGCAAGTCTAATCTGTAGTTATACTGAAGAACTGCAAGTCTAATCTGTAGTTATACTGAAGAACTGCAAGTCTAATCTGTAGTTATACTGAAGAACTGCAAGTCTAATAATCTGTAGTTATACTGAAGAACTGCAAGTCTAATCTGTAGTTATACCCAAATCTTGCAGTTCTTCAGTATATCAGACACAACCCATGGATGAGGGCTTTACCTCCAAAAAAAAAAAAAGGTGAACCATTTAAAGGTGCCCATACAATTCGGATAGCTGTAGGTCAAAAAGCAGAACATGGAGGTGGACATGTTGATATATAGTATGCCCGATCTACCCTCCCTGTACATGGGCACCTATAAGGCCACTACCATGTGATGTGTAAGGAGACCTCCATTTCACCCAGTCCTCAACATGGTCAGTGGAGATGAGCATCGACTTGGCGTGCACATGTAGTTATTCGGCTGACAGTTATCCCTTGTGTATAGACAACTTCACTTTCACCTGGCGGTGAATACGTACAGTCAGTTGTGCAACTTTATATTCCCCCCCCAATTTTTGGAACTTTATAAAAGGTTCCCAGCAGAAATCCTGGTCTTCTCTATCTCTTATGACCCCAGAGGCTGATGTCGTCATGGATTAGAATGAAGCATGACTTCTGGTTTATGTCTGGTCTTTCTGCGACCTGTCACTCCCATAATTGCCCAAATAGACATTCTAGAAAACACCATACGAGGATTCATTTTATTTTTAATATATACGTGTACATTTTATTTTATCTCCATCCCACATGTGTCCACTTTGTTGGGATGTAAAGCCGACCATAGAGCATAGTTAGTTACAGCGGCTGGTCAATATGGCAGCATATGGTTTACCTTGCACATATTCCAGCTTTTTTTATTATATTTTTTTCCCTCCCATTACTATCAGCATGGCATATTACCTGGCACTTAAAGGGGTATTCCTATCTCCAAGATCCTATCCCAATATGTAGTAGGTGTAGTAATGATATTAGCAAATACCTCAAATTAGAAATGTGGTATTGTTCTTCTGATTAGCTATGTCGCTTACCTCATGTGCGGGTCATTGCCATAGCTTAGGGTATCCATGGTTATGACCACTAGCAAATAACTAATTGTTACTCTGAGTGGTTGTAACCATGGATACCTTGGCGACGGCAATGCCCTGCATATGGGTCAAGCAACATGGCTAATCAGAAGAACTATACTACATTTCTAATTGGAGGTATTTACTATTATATATTTTTTTTATTATTATGGAGTAGGAGGAGATGATTCTCCTACTACGTATTGAGATAGGATCTCGGAGATGGGAAAAGCCCATAATTAGCACAGGAAACGCACTCTTATGGCATGGTTATGCCCAGCCTTGTGATTTGGGAATGTATCTACTAAACTTTAAATATTAGAGAAGTCTTGCAGATGTCTAATATGATTTTATTTTTATTTTTTAAGAACTCTTTTAACTCTTTGGTGCCACATTTACCAGCAAATGGGATGCATGTCCAAAAGAAAAATCTCACTCCTGTATAAGAAAGAGGGAGAAAAATAATTATATATATATACATAGTATTTGTGCAAAATCCTACTTATTTTGGAGTGATTTATTAAAGTTTGCAAAAATGTTTACCAAAATCTCGGAGGCATTTTCTTGACTCCATCTTGAGGACATGGCAGAGAATTTCACTCAATATAAACACTTAACACCTTTAGTGGTTTGGGCACGTTTTTTTTTTTTTTTTTTTTTTTTAAACTTCTCTTTCAGGAACTAGAAATCCAAGGCTAAAATTTTTTTTTATTTTCTTTTTAAATTTCTTACCAAGTTTTTTTTTTGCCAGGAATCTCAATTTAGACAGGGTGTGCTGGCCGGTGCCCTTAGGCTGCAGTACGCCAACTTGTGGGTTACTGACTGGCTTCAAGACGTCACAAAGGGCGGTTGCATCACTTTCCGCTGACTCCAGCGATCGGGTGATGCCAACTGCTCCCCTCGTTTGCGAAGGAGGTTTCACGGTTTGCAGGAAAAGTACCCAACGAGAAGGCGCTCACAGGTGGGGTCGTTAATGTTTCTAAAAGAAAATGGGGCATAGCCTGTACGTCTGCGCCGTGCCGCAGTGTAGACGTATGGGCTAAGCTCATAGAGCAGTGACGACGGCGGTAGCTTTTTGGTTTTGTTATCTAACTGGTGCTATGTTCTCAACCAGATCGCCCGGATTCCTCCTCTGACCCAAGATGTGACTGTACAATCTCATCTTAACCCTATTCAGGACTGGCGTGGAGGATTTTTAAGGACTGGGTTTTAATGGGCAAGTCAGCGGATAAATGCCGTAGGCCTCATTGAACCAGCCCATAGCAACTTATTTAAAAGGCACGTTCACGTGTGCCGAAAATTTCGACAAATGCCCCTGTTGGGTTTGCAGAAAGCTATCCAAATGCTACAAAATCAAAACATTCATCTATACTAGATGGGAACATTAATGACGAGCGAATGTGGTGGGATAAGGTGTTATCTGAGCATGCTCGTGTGCTAACCGAGTGGTTTTGGCGTGCTTGAAAAATATGTTCGACTCCCCGCGGCTGTTCGACAGTCGTAACGCATGGGGGGCTTACCTAACAAATAGGAAATCCCTGCATGTGTTGTGGCTATCGAGCAGCCGCGGGGACTCGAACGTATTTTTCGAGCACGCCGAAGACTTGTCGGCTAGCACCCGAGCATGCTTGCTCATCACTAGTGAACATGCCTTAGCAAAATAAAAGTTGCACTGTGGACGGTGACACCCATTATGGTCTTTTTGGGGAGGATAAAAGGCTTGAAAAGTCCTGAATAGAGTTAAATATTGTGTTTTTAGTACGTGCCTTGTCTGTCCTGTCTACGTTGGCTGTTGTTGGTATTGCTGCACTTTTATTTTTCCCTCAACGCTTTAGACAATCAGATACGTTCTATTACGAGACCATTTGAAACAAATCTGCTCTAAATTCTGATCTTTTCGTGCCAGGAGTCAGATTTTTTTTTTTGGGGTCAACGTGTGTCCCTTTGCCGGAAATGGAAATTGCCTCGACTGCTAGCTCCAAGGAGTTAAAGTATTTGACGACTTATCAAGAATCAA